>NC_082641.1:70667458-71298612 GCF_028023285.1 Balaenoptera ricei
ACTTTGACCAAGTGAATAAAATTACTATCACAATGAAAAATAAATGGCACCATGAATCTCCAGGTGTGATACTCTGAAATGGACACGACATTACATGGGGAGTCTTCTGGACAAGAATGAATAAACTGAATCTGAAGTTTCATGAAGAAATCGTCAGATAAACCCAAGCTGAGAAATATTCTATTTTAAAAAGAAGGGAAATATCAATGTCATTAAAGGCAATGAAAGTTGGTGAAAATATTACAGATTAAAGGAGACTAAAGAGACATGATAATTAAATGCATTATCTGACCTACATCCTCTACTGGAGGGCAACATACTATCAAGGACATTATGGGATCAATTTTAAAAATTGGAAATTGGACGATATATTAAAGTACTGTATCAATGTTAAATTTACTGAAGCTGATCATTGCAACATAGAACTATGAGAGACTGTCCCTATTAGGAAATACACACTGAGGTATTTAGGGATAAAGAGCCATGTGGTATATAACTTACCCTCAAATGGTTTCAAAAACAATTTTATTCATAGGGAGATGATAGATAGATAGATGGATAGATAGATATTGATAGAGCAAATAATAAAATAAATGTGGCAAATGTTCACTTATGTGAATTCGGGGCAAAAATTTTATGAGTATTCTTTGAACTATTTCCATTCTTGCATTTTTTTTCTGAAAGTTTGAAATTATTTCTAAATAAAAAATTTAATTTTTTAAAAGATCCATTCACAGACCAGAATGAGACCGTGGAAAATGTCTAATCAAGTACATCTCAAACTGTTCTAAGAGATAGTAACAGGTGTTCCAAAAAATATAAGTTTCATGTTAAACAAAGTTTAAAATGTTAGGTTAAAAAAATATATGAGATTCTTTACTGAAGGGTTTCTCTGAGCCTTCCAGAGATGTTGCTGATAGAGATTGTGAGCCTCCAGAAAAGGGCTTCAGCTTGAAGGACTTACCAAATAGGTTTGGGCATTGAACTTTTTTGTCAATATTCATTTATTACCTTTTTTCTTCTTGTCTAGTCTCCATATTTTAAAAAGAATTGGGCCTCACAGATGGTAAATGATTTCAGTTCTGCCCAAGGGGATAATGCTTGTAAATAAGAATCAAAGTATCTAACAGCTCTAGAGTACTTACTATGTGTCAGTGCTTGGAATGTATTTTTCTTCATGCAGGTCCATAAAGTGGAAGCGACTATCGCCTCCATGTAATAGATACAGCTAGGGGAGGCCATTTGTCTTGCCCAAGGGCACACATCCAACAAGTCAGGAGGGAGACTTGAACCCAGGCTGCCTGGCTCTGAAGCTAGTAGGCCGAAGTTAGGGCCAAGTTAGGGCCAAAACCTAGAGCTTCACTCCCAATCCAGACCTCCTCCGCTGGGAATCACTAAATAAATGGATCTAAATTATTGTCTATTTATAATAAATTTTAAGAATCAAAGAGTTGAATAGCCTGCTAATTACTGTGTTCTGTTTATGTATCTTTCATTTTTATATTTTAAAAGAAAAGTAAATTCCTTGTGTTTCCTGATATCCACATATATGACAATCATCTCAATGAATATTAAAACACACAGTTTACCATAAACACTTTTAACTGCTGCATTGGTTGGGTATTGCAACAAATTTCTAATGTACAGTACTGGCCTCCCACTTCTAGGGACTCCAGAATATTATTATTGTTAAGTATTATTGTTAAGTATATTGCCGAGTGCTTTGCATGCTTTTCAATCAGTTGTTCCTTAATATGGGACTGCAGTTTGTGAAATCTTCTGCATAGGCCATAGATGAAAAGGGTTTCAAAGTGTCAGGTGTTAAGTCTAGTGGAATTTTGTCTGAGTTGCAGGACCACGTTTTCAGGTGGTACAATTCACAATCCCTGTCAAAGGCCTGCTCCAAGAATCCTGGCCAGTGAAGCCAAGATCAGTCCAAAGTTGCTGATAGACCTAGAGAAGAAAGCAGTTGAATCATGTCTATGTGCAGAGAGAGACTGTGTCTAAAAGCATTTAGAAACTGATTAGTTTCTGAAGTTAGTTGCACCTCAGCCTAATTTTCTTTCCACTAGTAATTTTCAAGTATCTTCACTATAGGCCAGTCTTCTAATTTCCACTTTAAAGGAAGTTCTAAGCAGCTCCTTACTTTGATATGTGTTTCAATGACATTGCATGAGAAGAAGAACAAGGATCTGTTACTTAATAATGAAGAATTATGGTACAGAGGGCAGTGCTTGTCTTAGTGACCACTGATGTAGAAACTGACAGCTTTCAGGCTGCAGTCTCCTCCGCCCAACTTGGCTGATAACTGCTCCAACTAAATGACAGTTTGCAAGCGTGCAAAGCCACTAGACATGCACAGCTAACCGAGTGTCTACAAGAACATTGTTGTAGATCTCAGTTACTGTTTAGGTTACTAGTTTATCAATCAAAACCTACCAAGAGCAGAGCCAGTGGAAAAGCCAGTTGAACTGGTGAATCCATATATCAGCTGTCTGTTCGTAAAGAACAAAATAATGTGTGGACATGCCCATAAAGTCTAAACTGTAAAACTCTGACATGATTGATTAAAATTACAACCATTTCCAGTGATTAGATCAGGTCCTAAAAGGGGATTAGAACCAATATCTAATCCTGGGAAACACTTTGTGTGTCTCTCCAGCCCGCCTGTCCAGCCTCATTTTCAACTACACTGAGCCCCATAGGGTTCTCACCTTCATCGCTTTACCAAAGCATAATGCCCTCCCATGTTCTGTTCTCTCTTCTCCTTCTCCCTCTCACACTACCTGCTTCCCCAACATTCTGACAATTTTCCACCCGTTTTTTTTAAAACTTGCCCAGGCATTACCCTCTGTCCAAGCTCCCTAACCTTTAACTTCTACCCCACAATCATAGGCTGTTATTCTCTCTCCAATATCCTTTCTCTTCCTTTCATTTTTATATTATTATATGCATCCATATTTTATGGATTTATAATGATTCGTTTATAAGGATATCTCATCCATTAAACTGTGGGCCCCTGGAAAGTTGGGACAGACTATATCTTAGTCTTTCTTTTCTCCAAAGGTCTAATAGTGTACTGATGCATGCTAGGACAGCAGTAAATGCAAAAATGATCTGTTGAACTTTAATTAGGTCCATCTAGGACACTTACCAGCTAACTCATTTTTTTTAAAGCATGTTAAGATATTTATGAATAGCATACATTATTTTTTATAAAATTATGTAATTTTAAAACTTTGAACAGTATCGAAAAGGCCAAAAAGAACTCAGCTGACCAGTTATCCTGAGATGACTAGACATATACACATCTATAGATATTTATAGGCATAAGTATACAATTTTACAGAAATGGTATGAATTTACTCAAGCTCTTATGCAGTCTGTTTTTTTAACTCAATTATATTCCACAGACACTTTTCTGTGTCGATAAATAAAATCTAAATCTCATTCTAGCAGCAGCAGAGTAGTTCATAATATGGATATAATTTACTTTAACTTATTGATGGACATTTAGACTGTACTCAGTTTTTCATTGTTGCAAATATTGGCACAGTGATTTTTGCTAGCAACGTATATGTTACAGTTATTAGAGCCTCTTTTCATAGATTTATTGGTCATTTGGATTTTCTCTTTTGTAATTTACTCTTATAGCCTGTTCTAGTGTTTTGACAAGCATTTCACAAGTAATTGTACATTATTTTAACATCAAAAAATAACAAATGTTGGAATTTCAGGTATGGAGTCAAGAGAAGGAGAAAGACTTTTTTTATGAATCTACCTTAAAGTGTCCATCAGATCATAGACCTTCATAGGCCTTTGCCAGGAATAATAGCACTGTGTCAGATGTCCAAATTGTAGAAACGGTAGTTCTCCTTAGGTTGTATTTCATTGTGAGACAAGTAGTTTAGAAAATCATGGTATTTGTCTATTTAAATGTTGTACCTTTTCTTCAAAGTAATCCCTCACAATGTTCATTGAAAATACTTATGACTAATTTACTGACCTCAGACATTTTATTTATGGTTTACATGTCACTGTGCTGTTTTTCCCACAGGAATTTAAAATACACATATTAAAATAAACTTTACATATTCAAAACTACAATTTAAAAACCAGTTTATTTTCTGAAGTTTTCTATGGCCTTTAACTGGAATATTTGACACAATGTATTTCCCAAACCATGCTCTATCTTTCTGAAGGCTTTAATCCTACAAGACAATATAAGATAGTTTCCAGCAGGGATCTAAATGCACACCTGTATATCCCTTTGGTGCCACAATTCACAGTGGCTTTGTTGATCTCAAAGGTACTAAAATAAATTTCATTTTCATGCTGTAAACACCATTATTCTAAGCTATTGAAAGATTAGTAGGTGAGAGTCTGGGTAATGTTGTTTCTAAGCAAAAATGGAAAAGCAAAGTTTGAGGATCGATTTTTGTCAGATATGTGAACACCCTTTCTATAGAATTCAGCTCCTGTTTTGACAGCTTATTGAATACTCTCCCAACTTTTCCTGCCTGGTAATGTCTCCCATTAATTAATACCCATTCTCTGTTCAGAGTTTTGATAGAACAGCAGTAGTTGTTAACGCAACACTCATAATCACAATTGTTCAGGTATGTTTTTTTGTCTGTATTATGTATAAGCCTCAAATATTAAATGTTGCCCAAAGAGAAAAGGTAGAATTTTTAGAAATAAAATTAAGTTTTGTAATAGGAATAAGAATTCTGTGTTTGCATTTCACTTTTTTTCCCTTTCTTTATTGTAGTATCAAACTCTGCAAAATATCTTTTCTTTCTTCTTTTTTTTTTATGTAAATAAGGCTACAAGAATACAATTTAAAAACTTTTAAAATATATTTAGAAAACAATATTTTTTACTTGGTGGAATTGGGGAGCAACTTTTCACTACAACAATATAAATAATGGTCATCAAGAGAGGTCAAATGTTCAAATACAATTTTGACCTTGGAGTGCAAAGTAATTTAATGATGTTACCTTCCAAAATTTTTAAAGCTTGCAAGACTTTGGTACAATGTTCCTCCAAATGTATGTTCTTACAGAGAAAATATATATGTATTCTTACGACATATGCATTTATGTAGGTGTGTGTGTATATATGTAATATTTAATGTATTTATATATATATATACACACATATGGAGACAGAGAGAGAGAACCAATTTGTACCCCTGCTAGCAATGTATAAACTGAATTCTGAATTTCGTAGAACCACTGCAAGCATTGGGGGCATAAATTTTTTCCCCTTGCTTACATGACTGGGCAAAAAATAAAGGAAGGTATCTAACTCTTAATTTATATTTATGTGGTTATCAGATAGATTGATGATTTTCCCCATATATTTATAGACTACAGTTGATATTTAACTTAAATATAATTGATTATACAGTAGACCAACAAGAAAAGATATGAAAAATGAAATACAAGAGTTTTTTATAAAGTATGATTGAAATTGCAATTAAAATTACTGAAGTCTGTTAGCCTTGTCCATAAAGAAAATAAAAACTATCGCTATCCATGAATCAGTCTGGGGGATAATAAAAGGAAAATCATTTTCAAAGCAACTGGCTAAAAACAAGTTTTTCCTGGTTACTTGGGCAACTTGAGCTGCTTTACTCCTAAAATCCATTTTGTTATCATATTAGGACTGAGGAAATTTTTTCCTTTTTCTATCAAGTGTTATTAAGAGAGAAAAAAGTCAAGGGTTCATACAAAGAAACAATGACTTATGTGTTTTTTTTTAAGAAAGCAATCAATAAAAAACTTTGGCTTTATTGATTACAGATTATTAAAGAAGAGAAAATATGAAAACTTCTGCAGAGATTTGTAAGTTATTTAAACATAATCTTTAGTTCAATGTCATGATCATTTTAAGAAAATAGATGAAAATGGGGAAAATGGGAGTGGAAACACTGAATAAAAAGAAGATAGAAGGAAAAAAGAGAGACTGATAGGCAAGAAAAAGAGGGATAGCCACAGAACAAGAGATACACAAGTAAACAAAGAGCCATAAGGTAAGGAAAGAAGAAAGACAGACGTGCGGTTAAAGACCCTGAGGGAGGTGCTAGTTTAAGGAAAAGAAAGCCACTTTGCTCACACTTTGGAGTGTGTGGGGACCTGGACCTCTGATTCTGAGCTTTTGTGATCACTGCTTTCAAACGCTGACTCAGGGGCAGAAACCAATGAACTGATGAACACCCTAAACGTCACATCGGAACTGGGTCTCCATCACTGACCTTGAACGGTTGGGAGAAACAAGAGCGCAGTCCCTGAAATAGCATCAAATTCAACTTCGGTTTACTATGGAAGATCCAGCCTAAACAATTTCCTAAGGACTGTGGTCAACCCACCCAACACAGTTATCTGCACAAGTAGCTCCTGGACACGTGTTGTCTAATTTCACTAATATAAGGAGAAATTACTTTTCCGTCAGATTGAAACAATAGTGAAGCCCAGCATCATTTGCTCTTTTTTATTTCTGATTACTTTTTACACTACCTATGTTTTAACATGATTTTTCCATGGGAAGCCACCGGGGAGGCCTCATCTCCACTGCATTGGTATGGTGTGCCATTCTTGGCAGGGAACTGCAGGTGTTGCTGAAGCTACGTAGCTGAAAAGGCTAAGCCAGGCCTCCAATTCTTTGGCTTATTACAGTGCTATTTCAGCCCCATCCTCTTCCTCCCACTCAAATTCTGTACCCTAGCATGTGTTTGGATATGCTGTATCCTCCAGCTCTTCACACTAAATATACTCTTAGAAACCACGAGCGCAACTGGCAGATGAGTCATTCTCTCTGGAAGCCTCAGCTCCGTGGTGGACAGCTCATAAATTGGAATAGATGCAGTTGGGCAGGGGGAGTAGAGACAACAGGCGCTGGTTCATCGTGTTCTGCAAAGAAAGCCAGGAGGGTGGAGGTGGGTGGTTTCAGAGCAAATTGAAGCAAATTCTCATATCACACTTTAAAGAGAAGTTGGCTGGTTAAAGAGCCTAATACTCTAAAGATAATGCTCAAAAGGTTAGAATTTGTGTTTATCACTTGTTTTGGGGTCAAGCACTTTTTATTTTTTCTTCTTCTTCTTCCTTTTTTTCTTTTTTTGTTATCCTTTGACCAGTGCTCAGAGCATAATTTGTTTCCAGTCTTTTTTGTTCTATGAGTGAAAAGGTCAACGCCCTTTGACATGGCATGAGCTGTTCAGTGCACCAGGGGAAACATCACCAGCAGTGCTGGGCTTAAAGCAACTTCAGGGCAGCCAGTCAAACACAGGAAGTGTTGTTCAAACCCCCGGAGAATACTGGCTTTGTTTATTAGCCAACTTACATCTTGTTGAATTGCTAAGTGCCTCTATCTTGAATGAGCAGATATATCAGAGACTCCAAACCCATATGAGGTATTTGTAGACATGATATAACAACATCACTCTCCTAAAGTGTCCCCTACAGGAATCTAAATACAGAGTGGCTATTTTCTTAAATGGGAAAAGTTCCATCTCAGGTCCCCATAGTCCAATACATGCTAAATGATTCTGCAAATGAACAAACACTACTTTGATGAGACAGTAAATTTAGTGGGAGAAATAATCAACCAGAAATGCAGAAAAAAAAATGTGGGTTTCTTTTATAAACAGTCTAATCAAGAAATGAATTACACATTCAATCTTATACTCACAAGATTTTTTTTTTATTAATTTAGCCCAGGAAACACTGACCTGTTCAACATTTTTATCTACATAGTATGTGTAAATCTCTAAGTGTTCAATGATTTATTAACTGTTACTTTACAGGTACAAGATAATATTTTAACTCAATTCCACAGATTAATTGAGAAAGGTTAAATGTTTTGCCTAAGGTCACTCAACAAATCTAAACCAGAGACACATTTAGCTCCTTGAACTACTGACTTTCTTTCTTATGTTTTAAATCAGTGAATTATTTTGCTTCTAAATGTACCGAAAGAGATTCAAGGCTCCACGGAAAAATCACATTATGCAGCAGTCCTCCGTTTGGAAATAGAAGAAATTTGGTTAAAACGCACACCAACCTTTTTCTATAGTATCGAAGGCAATATTAAAGAGGAAAAAATGTAGCCCAAAGAAGGAAATGTCCTAAGTAGGTGCTAAATGGCTTGGCCATGCAAAGAGCCAACTCTTTCCTTTCAGACCAAGAATCAAGACACTTGGGCTCTAGTCCCAGCTCTGCTCTGCCATATACTTAGCTGGATGGTCCTTAATCTCTCTGAGTCTCTTTTCCTCATCTGTAAAATGGATACAAAAAGACTTGCTGGGACTTCCCTGGTGGCACAGTGGTTAAGAATCTGCCTGTCAATGCAGGGGACACGGGTTCGAACCCTTGTCCAGGAAGATCCCACATGCCGCGGAGCAACTAAGCCTGTGCACCACAACTACTGAGCTTGCGCTCTAGAGTTCATGAGCCACAACTATTGAGCCAGGATGCCACAACTACTGAAGCTCACGTGCCTAGAGCCCATGTTCTGCAACAAGAGAAACCACCACAATGAGAAGCCCGTGCACCGCAACCAAGAGAAGCCCCCACTCGCCACAACTAGAGAAAGCCCGCATGCAGAAATGAAGACCCAATGCAGCCAAAAATAAATAAATAAAATTTATTAAAAAAAAAAAAAAAAAGACCTTCCTTCCCCTGAGGAAAGTCATGAGTTTCAAACAAAAGTATGGACATGAAAGAGTAATTTAAGAATACTGTAAGTTGTCAAGTGCTATGCAAATTCCATTAGTGATTGTGGTAGTAGTACTATTGTTGTGTTAGAAAGGAAATGACAGGAAGCCCATGAATATAATAGATGTCATAAATTATGCCACCAGCCTCACTGAAAATCCAATGAAAATCATGGACTCACTTCAACCAAATTCACAGTCAGAAATATACCCCAAATTTTAACTATAATTTTCAAGAGGTTTATAGATCATCTGAATCACATGTGTTCATAGACCTCACATTAAGAACACTTGTTGTAGAGGAAGACGAGAAATAACAGATTATCTGGAAAGCAAGGTGGCATGGGAATCAAATAGCAAAGTAGACATATTAATGACCTCAACAATCTCGTGGTGTAAAGCTGTAAGAAGATGGTTTAGGGTCATTTCCCGGTGAGATGTTGGGCCATCTTTTATAGTGGAATTACAGGTTGGTACTTTTGCTTATAATAGTGAACATATGTAAGGGTGCACACACACACACACACACACACACACATCCTTCCACTTTATAAGAAGTCACCTTGGAACATCCTGTTCATCCTAGTGTTAACTTTCTGTACTTTGAGATTTACTGGGTTTTTGTAGCCCACATAAAATTTCTAACTGTCTGTTCTATTATATAATGCAAGACTTAGTTATATTCTTTTCAGCACTCACCTCTGCAAAATTCTCAACTGGGAAAAAAAAGTATGAAGCTCAAAGAGGGAGTTGGAGAGGTGGAATTAATAAGTAAGGCCAGACACCTCTGACTCCACTATGTTTCCCTGAGTGTTAGAAATAGCAATCTATTTTAGGAATCATAAATTTACTCTATTATATGCAATTCTGACTAGGGAACTTTCTTTTGAGTACAAGCTATGAGAACTTCAGCAAAACCTCTTGGGAATCTATAATACGATGTTTTATATGATGCTTAGAACTGTTCAAAGATAACAAACATGTTATTCTACTAATCTGGAAAAACAACAGATCATTTGGCATGTACTATAAAATATTTTATGGAAAGCAAATACATTATATAACCTTATGACCTCAGTAAGGTTGATAATCTGCGTGACTATTTCATTTGATATTTAATGTCTGCTCTGAAAATTCAGTTCATCATTGTTTTACTCTATCACATAAGGCTTTCAACATAAAATTTAAGATGTAGTAATAATAACAATTTTCTGTAACATACAATATTTATATGTCTTTAGATAAGCATCTTTTGAATGAAGCAAGTCTCACTTCTTTATTAACAAATACTGCAGGGAATATTAGCTAGCAATTTCAAAAGTATTTTTCTGGAAACATTAGTAAATATTTTGCTAAACTTTAGCACTAAAATAATCCAAGTTCATTTTAAACAGCATCATTTGAGTACAATTATAAATATACATGTTTGCAATATTTATAGGGGATGGGAGTAAAGTAATGTTTTTTGAGGGCACTGATTTGCACTGATTACTTCTGGATGGCAAGTTACACAATCAATATCATAATGTTGGTATTAATTTGAACCTATATTGTCAGAACAGAAAACAAGAAGGTAGTTGTTTCAGCAACAACCTCAGTTATTACATACTCATTTAGAGCAATCTAGAGAAAGGATGTGTTGTTCCGAGAATCTCCAATCATAACCTAAGGTGTGGGGCAAGTAATGAGGACAATTATATTGCATCCATACAACTATGGTATAAGATCTGACTCCATCCTATTTAGTCAATTGATTTGTTCATCCATCTAGCTATTTATTCATTCTCTTAATCCACAAGACACTGTGCAAGGCTCTGGCAATATGGAGATGAATCAGACATGGCTCCTCAAAGAACTTGAGGTTATTATGAGAGGAAGGCACTAAACGTTAGGACAGGTTGAATAATAACTTTTAATAATAATTGCTCTTGATAGAAAGGGTACATGTTCACTCCACCTAGGGGAAGGAAAATTGAGAAGAAAGTGTTGAAAAAAGCAGGGTATGAAGCACACCTTGAAGGATATGTAAGTATTCTCTATATGAGACAATTAGTGTTTTTCATTTTTAAGCCATTTTTAGTTGGATATTCTGTTACTTGCAGCCCAAAATCTCCTGATGCAGGTTTTAAGTAGTTCTATTATAAAATTACTCTTTTTATAGGTCAAAACCAGTCCAAAATCAGCAATCTCATATATTTCAACATTAGAGCTAATGTGAGGAGATTGGGGTTTTAAGCAAGGGATTAACATGGTCATGATTTACAGTTTAGAATGCTCAGATTAACAGCAGAAAATAGCATGGATTTATGGGGATCTGAAACAGTAAGCAAGGAGGTCAGTTAAAAGACTATTATCATAGCGGAGTTGAGTGCTAATGGGGTACTAAATTAAGGCAAGAGCTCTAAGGATGACATGGTGTGAGAGTACAGGTAAAAGAGATAGTAAAGAGATAGAATTAACGGGTTTGGTAATTTAATGGAATTAAGATGTAAGAGAGAAAGGGCTACCCCTCTAGGAAGATTTTCTGGCTCAAGTAGATAATTAAACTGTTTAGTGTAATTGATTCTAACTCTGTTCACACTTCTGTACCTTGACTCGGGATGCCTATTGGTCCTGACCCTTTCGCCTTAATGAAAACCCCTCCATCTGCTTTCAGTCCTCCTACTGTGCTAGTATCTTCTTGCAGTGACTTGTTTTTTGGGACCTATTGTTTATACCACACATTTTGATGCTCAGAAGCACAGGACTCTGCTCGGTTGTTATCTGGGGTCACGAGGCATGCACAATGATGAGCCTCCCCTGATGGAAGTGCAAGCTCTTTGCAAACAGGGACAGGACCCTGACTTCTATTTTTTGATTGTCTTTGTTGTAACACCTGACATATATATGCACAAAGAAAACAAAATCGACTTCAATTATGGCCCATCAGATGCTTCCTTATGGTAAAGTGTAGGGAATTTTAAAGAAATGTTGGCTAATCATAGGAAGAGGTGACAGCTGTAACATCTCAGCCTAAGCTGCCTAGTCCCTTCTGCTCCCAAGTTACAAAACCCTGATCCATGCCTCATGGGGTATCAGACATCTGCCTTACCTCCACAATCCTTATGCCCCACTTATTTGGAAGATAAATAAGGAAATTTAAAGGATCTGACATGCCTTATAATTCTGAGCTTTATTATTTGTATTAATAAATCTAAGAGTGGGAATGGTTGCTAAATAATTTAAATTTTAAGGATACTTGCAAGTAACAAATTATTTTGCTTTTAGACAACTCAAGAAAACAAAAATAGTATCAAAATTTACCTGACTTTGAATATTATTTTTATATAGTTACCTAGAATTGAACATACATACTTTACCAATATATGATTTTCTTCTCAGGTTTATTATATAAGAAAAATTCTTTCAAAAGATAAGAAGAAAATGGTATTCAACAGAATAAGGAATTGAATGTGCATTCCATTTTTTTGTTGCGGATAGCTTGCCATAATTATAGAAGATATAACAGTTAAATATTAACTTTTGATGCTTTTATACAGATAATGTAGATTCTTCTTTGTACTTATTTAGGAAAAAGACAAATCTATGATCCTAAAGATTATTCTACAGTTCTCTTTATGTCTATTCATATAATTTTGCCATTTTGATGTAATCTATCTATATTGCATATGAAACTGCAAAATTTGAAAGATGAAAATGATCTATTCAAATTATCTGCTATCACACAAACAGGTTAATAACAGTAATTAAAAGAATAATTATGCAACTACATGCCACTCAAAGGAGTCATTTAAATTATGCAAATCAAGCATAAGGTCACGTAATGCTAAGAGAAAAGAGCTAAAATATGCAAAATAGTGTACTCTCTGTTGGTGGTTCCAGTATTAGAAATATTCATATCACAAGCATATAGTGTGCATTTCATTTTTGAACCTTTGTACCATAAAATTGAATTAATTTTTCTTACCTTAGGTACTCTGAAATTTGAGTAGTACAAAGTTTTATAGATCAGCTGATTTCATCCATGAGAAGAATGTTTGTTTCTTATTTGAGTACTTTATTTGTAAGACATTGATTTTTTTTTCTTGCTATAGAAACATATCACATTATAAAAAAAAAGATTTGGTAAACAAACAAAAGTATAAAATGTAAAATAAAAACCACCGGTAATGTTATCATTTTGAAATAAGCACAATCTCATTTTGGGTGCATTTCCTTTCCTTCTTTTTTAAGTGCATTTTCTTTTTGGTCATAATGGGTATCAGTTGCGTTCTTGACTGTGTCACATTTGCTTCTGTATTTCATTTAATATTATATCATGTACGTTTCCCCAGATGACTCGAAACCTGAATTCTTAATTGGAGGGATGAAATTTTTTACACATGTATGCAATATTTAACTATTTCATTACTTTTATATTCTTTTCATTGCCTGCTTTTCTATTACAAATCAAGCTATGATAAGCATATATTAAATTGGATGAGAATTACTGATTTTTTATTTTACTAGGTTGCTGAAAGTAGATTAGGAAATTGTGGTTATGGCTATGGGTAGAATTAGATTTAGATTTGGGATTAGGGATATGGTAGACATGAACTTTTAAGTTTCTAAATGTATGTTAACAAATTTGTTTACAGAACATTTGGATCAGTTTGCTCACCTATAAGCAATCCAGAACACTATAAAGCTCCTAGTAATAATGAAAATAATTCATTTTATTAGTATGTCTTTAATTTTTTTCCATATGTTTCTAAGCCCTTTGTTTTTCTTTCTTGATTACATGGCTGTACATAACCTTTATTCATTTTTCCACTTGATTGTTATTTTTAAATAATTTGCAAGAACTCTTTACTTTTGTCATATTTGTTGCAAATATTTTCCCAGTTCTTTTAATTTATATTTTGACATACATATTTTATTTACATATGGTCAAATTACTAAATATTTACTTTTACAGTTTTCCCATTGCTTTTATGCTTAAAAATCCCTTGACATTTTAAGAATTTTTTCCTAGGTCCAAATGAAAATTAATGATAAATTAAATTTATCAGTAATGATAAATAATATAATGATTTGATTTTCTCCCCAAAGAGCCCATTTTTCTAACATTTGTTGAATTATATTTCTGTCCTATTTGTTTATTTTTATGTTAGTTTACATATTAGCATTTGTTTTAAGATTATCTAGTCTCTTCCACTGATCTGTGTTGATTCTTATGTACATATTACACACTTTTAATTATTTTTATTCTGTACTATGTTTTACTATTTGGGAAAGCAGGCAAGCCCCCACCCACTTCTGTTTTTCATATTTCATGTATTAATCTTTCAGATGAACTTATCTGAAGAATTTCAGAATTTATTCCAAAGATAAAAATTTATTCTTTTAAAAGTCACTTCATTATTTGAGTGCTTCAAAAACACCTCTTATATTTGCCCCTCACACAAGGGAAAGGAAATATTATAAAGTACCTCCTATCTGTCTTCCAAGTACTTGCTAAACACCTTCACATACATTATAGTTCACTTCATCCTCATTCTGTGAAGATAGGATTAATTATTCTAATTTACACATAAGAAATCTAAGACTTTGAGAATTTATGTCTTACCCAGTATTCCAGTAAAAATGCAGGTAGAATTACTCCACACTTAATGCTCCTTTCATAATATCACATATATTTGTCCCTTACTTAAAAAATGAAACCCTCGGGGCTTCCCTGGTGGCGCAGTGGTTGAGAGTCCGCCTGCCAATGCAGGGGACACGGGTTCGAGCCCTGGGCTGGGAAGATCCCACATGCCGCGGAGCGGCTGAGCCCGTGAGCCACAATTGCTGAGCCTGCGCATCTGGAGCCTGTGCTCCGCAACAAGCGAGGCCGCGATAGTGAGAGGCCCGTGCACCGCGATGAAGAGTGGCCCCCACTTGCCGCAACTGGAGAAAGCCCTCGCACAGAAACGAAGACCCAACACAGCCATAAATAAATAAATAAATAAAAATTTAAGAAGAAAAAAAAAATTACTTTAAAAAAAAATTACTTAAAAAAAAAAAATGAAACCCTCAAGTTTGTAGACTATCATTTTATTTAAAATGCATATATCAAATTTTATGTAACTTTATGTAATTAACGTGCATCTTTTTTTAAATTTGCCTGATGATATATTATGAAGAGAAATGTGCCAGAAAAGAAGACACGGAATCTCTAAAGGCAATCATATAAACTATGGTTTACTCTCAGATCACAGTGGAGCTCCAGGTAGGTCACTTGATTTGAATTTACTTATGGGCAAATAATATATGTTTCTAGTCTTCTCAAAGTTAATGATAATCAAAGACCTACATGTATTTTTCATTATTTTAGTATGTGCATAAAATACACTAGAACAAAATTACTATATTGATATTCAAGAATTAAATGTGTGTGAAACGTTGCAGTCTAATAGGAAAATCTCATTCTTTCAATTCTTTCCAAGTCAAATCCTATTCTAGAAATCCATTTCTAATTTAATCTTTCAGTAATCCCATTCCTGTACGTTACACTTCAGTTAAAATAAATTATTAGATAGGTCTCATATACCAAGATTAACCAGGATTCTTTGGTTGCAAGTGACAGAAACTTAAGAAAGCTAAAGCAAGAAAGGAAATGGTTTGTTCATGTAACTAAGTATAGAGATATCTGGATTCCAGCACGATTTGATCTAGATGTTTAAAAAATATTATTATAAATTTCTCTCTCTACATATCTTTCTAGAAGCCTCTAAGTTGGATAACTGAAGCATCAGATAATGAGAAGAGTCTGGGATTTTACCCTGCTTGTAAGCTAATGAGTTAACCTACGTCTGTTACATGATACTAAAAGAAGACTTGAGACTCCTGAACCAGAGCCAAAGGGCTTAATTACTCATGACACAGACAGCAGCACAAACATCAGCATATCTCCATGAATCCCCTTATCCCTAGATCCCACAGGGGTGACACAGACAAGCCCAGGTAGGTGCCTGCACAGACAGTACGTTGTGCAGCAGGACAGGAATCTTGAGCTTAGGGAACCTGAATATAGTGGGCACTAAGCATTCCTTTCCTTTGCTCTGGATCTCTAGCTCTCTCTTTTCAAGGCTGTTTACTAAGCAAACATATTTAAAAATATAGTGGAACAAAGTAAAATTATAGTGGAATAAAATAATATGGAAAAAAGAGTAATCAGTACTTTGTCCACAAGACATGCAGAAATGTGAGAGACACGTGGAGAATTCTCCCAGCATGAGGCTTTCTCCATCAGGTGGCAAAGAAGCCCACCAGTTATATTCTACTACCTGAGCAACCTCAGCAGAAAGAGGAAGTATGCTTTTTCTCAAAAGTCCTAGATAACATGCCTATCCCCGGACCACTGTAACTCTGACTGGCCGGGCCTGACTACCGTGGTCCTCTTTGGAGCAGAGTGACCTGATCAATCTCCCGCACCTCCCCCATAAGTTTAGAGTTGGTGACAAGTGGCTGCTCAAAGAAATATTGGGGCAGTGTTACCAGAGAAGGAGGGCGCATTGATGTAAAGCAGACAAAATGCAGACAAATTCTTTATCATTTACCCTTTTCCCTCTATGTCCCTTGGCTCTCAGTCCTCTGTTTTTTGTCCTCTCTTCCTCTTTCACCTCTGTGTGTCCATATCTGAGACATCTTAAAAAGCCATGCTCAAGGGCACACTCCAGCATGAAGAAGAAAATGTTCCCTTCCCAGCTAGAGGATTCTCTAGATCCACTCAGCATTTTGTCTTCCTTAATTATAGCACTTTTTACTTCCTATGCGTTGCATTACAGTAAAGTGTTTAGATGTTCTAACCTTCCCAACTAGACAGGGATCTCCTTCTGATCAAGCTCGTGTCTCTACCTCTTGGCGTCTCCTATGGGTCAAAGCATATTGCAGGTGCTTAATATATATGTACTGAATAAAGGAAAGGATATTAGATGAATTTCAATCGCTTAGATCTCTTAACTAACAATGATGGAACAATTACCAGGCCAGGAGTCCAGAGACTTCGCTGCTCTTCTATTTTTACCACACACTGGTTAGCCACCTTAGCAAATCTGTTAACCTCTCTGAGGCTCAATCCTCTCATTTGTAAAAAGGTGAAACTGTGTGCTATTCCTCAGATGGTTATTGAGATAATCACATGACAAAATGCATATAAAATCACTTTAGAAATGTAAACCACTATAATAATTAATGAATTCCACTTTCAAATAACAAGTGAACCATTTCTGTTATATGAATTCAATGTGTTCAATATTAGCAGAATAGTTATTATACAAAAGTAAGTAGATATAATTTGAAGGATGCTTGCAAAAATTCTGTCTGTACCAAAATATATTGCTTGGTACTTCTAATTCCTCCATCACATTTTAATTTCTCTGATTTAATTTTAAGAATAATTACCTCCAAAAATTCCCATAAAAGTTTAAAATTTTGATAGAGTTAGTACACTAAACCATTATTGCTGATAAAACTTTACCTTTTTTTGGCTGAGAGGCAAAGGGATATACACCGGTAAGTTTCGAAAGGAAGAGGGACAAAATTAGAAAGCAAAACCATGAGATGAGTTTGTCTAGAAGACAATCGGAGGAGAAGCACATTGCCACAAAGGAAAAAAGCTCTTAAAGAGAGACAGAGATGTCTCTCTTTTTTTAAAATCCCTAAGTTTTTTTTAAAATCCCTAATTCATAGCTTTGCCTTGGACTGGTCTTGTCAAACAGACCGGTTTTCTGTACATCTATTTTTTTTTTTTAATTCACAATTTTCTTTTTCAAATTTGAACAGGAAAACAGACTAGAACAAAATAATCCATTCGTTCAGAGATTTTTCTCCCTTTAGAGGAGGAATTCCATAGTTTTTTTGAAGTTTCATTTCTGCTATATTAACCAATAGTTAGAAAAGCAGATATTTTCCTAGATTTTCTTCCTAGAAGTTTTGGATGCCTCCTCAGTTTTGAATAGAATTTACAAATACTCAAGTGTTGAAAATTACCCCTACCAAAGCTATGTGGTTCTCCCAACTGTCAAGGAAATCAGTTTATCTCCATAAAATGCCTTCCTAATTAACAATGAGCAAATGCCCTATGAGCAAAATCATAACAATGTGATACAGAAATGTTTGCAGTTCATGGAAAAGAGGCCAGAAGAACAAAGTTACAAAAATAAAAAGACACAGAAGCTAATACAGAAAGCCCAAAGCAACTACATTTTTTCCCCAGAGAGTTGGGAACTGCATGGAAACGGTTCCAAACTATTTCCTCAGAAATAAGCAGAAATGAAAAATGTGAGGCCAGACTGTATTTCTAAAGTCTACAAGGCAGTCCGTGGAGGTTCATGATCCCCAGCAACAAAAGCTCTAATAGGGATCAAGAAGAATTCAAACTGGTAGTTTGGCAGAAAGAATCCACCTGCAACATAAGGTCATTACATCCTGCTTCGTCATTACAGTGATCTCCTACACCGGGGAATTAACACTTTATCAGGGAGGTGAATGAGGCAGTACCCACTCAGCTGTTTACTTGGGAGAGACCACAGTGACCAAAAAGACTGTAAATAAATCATCAGAGCTCTGATTTCAGAGAACATTACAGAGAACATTACAGGAATATACCCCAAGGCTCAAAATTAATGAGTAGTACCTTCCTTTCATTCAACAGATGGGGCACACCTCTGTATCAATCAAACTGCAACTTTCAGCCCCCTTCCCTGCTTGCCAAGGTTATAAGGAAAACCTTGATGGATTCTTTGAAGGCTTTGTGGGGTTTTTTTGACTTTTCAAAATTCTCTTCTAAATGTTCCTTAACAAAATGCTGCAATATGAAAAGAGTATCCTGGGTGCTTTTAAAAAGTTCTCATATGTTCTTTGTATCCCTGCAAAGTTTTAAATATCCTTATAGTAATCCTTCAAGGAAAAGTAACTGCTTAATGCCATGTACATGTGGATGAAATGTAGGGATCTAGGTTAGTCATTGAAAATAGTCATGCTTAGATTTTGGAGTGAAGCATCTTCTGTCTGTTGAGGTTCTGGAAGTGGCAATTTTCAGTTGTTCTGTTAGCTCTTCCAGACCTCTGCAAGCAGATGAAGTCTAGAGGACATATCACTCACATTATCTTAATATGTGACACTGGCTAGTTCCTGTTATACTTATTCAAACATGAAGAACTATTGGCAGTTAAAATTATATTTTAAAAGTATATTTAAATATGTATATGTTTACATATACACAAATTCTAGACAGTGTTGTTTTAATCCATACATGAGAAATAATCAAAATAACAAAGCAGCAAACAAAAAATCAAGCCTAGATAGAATGCATCCTAATCTGATCATCTGCAGAGGAATTTTTCCCAGCATCAGAAATAAAACTCTTATGGTACATTCTATATTGGGAATTTGTGCCAAGAGCACAAACATATCCAGAGCCTAAATCATAAAAATGCCTTACATTGAATTAAGAGGAAAATGCAACAGTTGACCTGAAGACAATACAGGCTTTTAATCAATGACAAAAACCATTAAAATGTTCAACAGAAAAAAACTCAGGTAGATAAACACGCACGCGCGTGCACACACACACACACACACAAGTTACTAAGAGAGCTCTATCTCCACACACAAGTTACTAAGAGAGCTCTATCTCCAAGGACTATAGCAAAAGCACTGTGAAAGGTTTAAATGGAGAATAACACTCCTGAGAACACAAATGAGAAGCAATAGCCACTCTAAGTTGGAAACAACAACATAGAAGTAGGAACCATTCAAGAGATTTCTTTAGTTTCCCCAATTAAACAGGAAAAATACATACATCTACTGACATTTCTTTCACAAATCACAGGATTGTTACTTTTTGTATTAAATTTGTAAAATGGCGTTAAAATTTATAAATTAAAAATTCACTCACTGTATTAATAAGTTGTGTTATTTCCAAGAAAATAAGTAAGAAATTTTAAAGATTACTACCATAGGGAAAAGGAAAATAAGTTCTCTGGAGAAAAGTAGAATTGCTATGCCTGTGGTACCCACCAAAGCCTGTTCACAAGGTAATAAAAGAATCCCATTCACTGTGTTACAGGAGACAACTAAGAACTAAGGGATTTGAAGGCTTTAAAGATGATGTGAAATATATAGGGAAAGAATATTTGTGGTGGCCAAATTTTGCAGCATTTTAAAGAAAGCCACCAAAAACTAGGCTATAATAGGTACATTTATGAATATAACAGCATTACCACCTAAAGGAATGACAGCAATTTGTAGAAGATGCCAACAGTAGTTTGTAGGTTTAAAATATCTTCTGATTCCCCAGAACCATAGAGCTATTTAATATTCAGAGAATGGAGCAAAAACAGATCTTCATAGACCTACATGGGTCATACCCAGAAGCTGCAAAAAAAAAAAGACTTTGCAAGGAACTGTGAGGTGGTCCCAAAATCCAAGTTCCATCAGCAAGCAAATGGCCCAGTCAGAAGCTGAACCAAACTTAAAATATGAAGATCCCACCCCACTCCACTAAGCATTGCTCATATCTTCCTCAACGCTGTCCTCCAAAACAGGAAACATAATTCCTCCAGAGGGGAGAAGCCTGTTGTTTTCTATCAGAAGAGAGGCAAATTTATCCAAATTTCTCTTCAATTCTATCCAATTTGTGAGTCAGCCACAAGGACAGTGGATAGATTATGGCAGGTCATTGGAGTCCTCTAAAGCAGTTGTTTAGAGAGCTTGAGTTCATGAAAATCACATAGAAAAGGCAACCCTTGTTCACTGTTGGTGGGAATGTAAATTGGTGCAGCCATTGTGGAAGACAATATGAAGGTTTCTCAAAAATCTAAAAATAAAACTACCATATGACCCAATTCCACTCCTGGGTATATATCTGAAAAACATGAAAACACATTCAGAAAGATACATGCACCCCAACGTTCATAACAGCATTATTTACAATTGCCAAGACATGGAAGTAACCTAAGTGTCCATCAACAGATGAATGGATAAAGAAAATGTGACATATATATATATATATATATATATATATATATATATATATATATATATATACCACAATGGAATTCTACTCAGCCATAAAAAAGAATGAAATTTTCGCCATTTGCAGCAACATGGGTGGACATGGAGGGCATTATGTTAAATGAAATGTCAGACAGAGAAAGACAAATACTGTATGATATCACTTATATGTGGAATCTAAAAAAATACAACAAGCTAGTGAATATAACAGAAAAGAAGCAGACTCACAGATATAAAGAACAAACTAGTGGTGACCAGTTTGTGGAGGAGGGGCAGTAGAGCAGTGGTGTGTCAGATCATTTTACCAGGTAATATTATAACGAGAATTAAAATTTTTAAGTACAGGGGCTTCCCTGGTGGCGCAGTGGTTGAGAATCTGCCTGCCAATGCAGGGGACATGGGTTCGAGCCCTGGTCTGGGAAGATCCCACATGCCGTGGAGCAGCTGGGCCCGTGAGCCACAACTACTGAGCCTGCGCGTCTGGAGCCTGTGCTCCGCAACAAGAGAGGCCGCGATGGTGAGAGGCCCATGCACCGCGATGAAGAGTGGCCCCCACTCGCCGCAACTAGAGAAAGCCCTCGCACAGAAACGAAGACCCAACACAGCCATAAATTAATTAATTAATTAATTAAAAAAAAAACAAAACTAGCAGTTTATCCTCAAGCAACCGCTCTCTTTAAAAAAAAAAAAAAAAAAAACCACAGCATGTTATACTAGATATATCATTCACATTATAAAAACACATCTTTAAAAAAGAAAATAAAATTTTAAGTACATTATGAGCATTATAGAATCCAATTTTTTATAATATCAATATAAAAATATCACGATAGAAACTTAAGAACTCTGCTATAACCTAAAGAGATGCTACAACCCAAGTCGTCCTCTACCTAAAGCACCCTGTAAGAGATGGGCAGCTTCAAAAAAACGATCTTGACATGGCCCCCTGTGGGTCTGCCGTGAATACTGCATTACTGCCATGCATGTGCCTCCAAGAATTCTGTTACCTAAGAGAATGGAGGTGGATAATACAAACTGTAGAGAAAGAGGTAGGGATCTGGGTCCTAGTCCTGGCTCTTACTTTGCCAGAAACAAACTGTGTTTCTTTTAACAGATCACTTAATTTGGCAAGACCTCGGTAATAATAAGGAAACATATGTGAAGCTACTGAAAGAGTATCAAGTAATTTATTTGATATCTTTAGCTCTGATCTGACTAGGAAGACTGTGTTAATTGGATTAACACTTTTGAGAAAAGATACACAAGAAAAAATCAGAAGGGAAAATAATTTTTCTAAAATAAGAGAGACCTTTAAAGATATATGTAAAAAGAAAGATTGAATAATATTATGGGCACAGTGTTTAAGGAATAAACATCCAAAAATGCATTGCTAAGGATACAAAATGTAAGTGACACACATTCCTTTAATTTTCTTCAAATTATCAAACAGAATATTATCCATAAAGATGCAGCCATCTGCATTTCATCTTGAATAATCTTATTTATTCATTTACACCCTACTTTATTCCTGAAAAGCTCTGACTTAGCTAAGTAACTGGTGTACATTTTTTTTAAATCTTAATGGTTTGAAAGACAACTGAACAATATTTAAAACTGAAAATTAAGAAAACATGTAATGTGTATGATATTCGAAATAGTATCTTAAAAGATAGTTCAGAAACAATTCAAAACTTTCCATTCTTAGAATAAATAAGTACCAAAATATATCCCCTGGGACTAATTAAGAAATGTTGTGTTCAGTTGTGCAGTACCATAGGCAAAACTACCTTTTCTCTAACTGAGAGAAAAATAAGGGGTGGTCTAAAGCAGGCTTCCAGCATCTTAATAAAAGCAACACTTTACGGATCCAGGAACTTCTTAAGCCCTGCAGATGCATTATCTCATTTCATCTTCTCAATAATCTTAAAAGGCAATTATCATTATTATCCCCATTTTACAGATGAGGAATTTAAGAATTAGGGCAAGTACCTTGCCCAAAATCATACATGTTTGAAATGAGAGAGAGCTAAAATTAAACCCAACCTAATTTGTATTTACCCTTCTAATTACCTCATTTTCCTGCCTCCCATTCACTTGATGTTTTGAGAGAGCATTACCTCCTCCCCACACATAGCTACAACTCTCTGTCCATGATTGCTCTGATCAGGTACTTTGTTTTTCACGATGCTCCAGCAAAATGAAGAAATTCCGCCACAAGCCTTTCTGGCTTCTTGTATCACCACCCCCTTTTCGCCACCCAATTCGCCAAGATCATTTCAGGAGGCACAGAGCACTGGTGCATAATGTGGGGTTTCCCAGAGCTGTCACAGTCAAGATGTGTGTAGAAATGTGGCTCTAGGACTCCACACCGGGGACAAGGTGGAAACAGGGGCAGGTTACTATAGCTCTTCCCTGAATGTGAAAAGGGGAACATTAAGCCTGCTACTGTGTTGCCTATTTCCTGAGATGTACTGCCATCACTGAAGGAAAAGAAAATTATTTTCTCTAGGAAACCAAGTATATTACGTGTAAATCATTCATGTGCTGTTTAAAAGATTTGCATATTGATGAGCCCAAGACTTCTCATATTCCTTCCATTTCTACAATGTGTCTATGGTCATGGCTTAAAGCCCATCACAAAAAAAAAAAAAGGCCATTTAGCAATATTTCACTGCTAATTCTAAACATGCATAAGTCATGGATCCTGTGCAAGGTCATGTCCTATAATGGAGACCATACATTTGGGGATGAATTATCTAACCTAAATGGGTAAAAAAAGCAGCATGTTACCAGTGATGTCTTATCACCTTATAGAGCATCTTATCAAACTATATTCCCGTGAAAACTGTTTGCAAAGGAGAAATGTGTCATATACTCAATTAATCTGTTGGAGAGCTGGTCTTACAATTCCCTTTCTACCATATTCCAGCAATATTTGGCAGGAAAAAATAGAGTTTAATAAAGTAGCACCTTGGAGTGTACGAGCAGTGAGGACTGTGTGGAAATACGTGGAGTACTCTTTGCCATAAGCCATGTCCCAGGGAATTTCCCACCATAATTCCAACAATTCCAAACTTGCCCCGTAAAGGAGTCAGCCAACTTGTTTCCCAGCCCAACTTCTCCCAATGCCAGAATTGAAGCGAGGCTGCCTTGTACCCACTGGACCTCCGCCAGCAATGGCTCCAAGAGTATCCCATATTGCTTCCACCCGTGGTGTGAAATAACTTTAGTTTCTGCTTTTAAGTCAAGTGTATATGAGTCTACCAGGATGAAATTGGTTGACTGGTTCATTCATTTACTAAACAAATATTTCCCAAGTGCCTGTGTCATGGCAGGCACTGAACTAGATGCCAAGAACACAACAGTGAGTAAGACAAATCTGGTCACGCCCCTCATGGAATCCATATTATCAGGGGAGACGGAAAATTATACAAATAATTACAGTGGAGACAGTCATAGACATACTTAACTTTGTCTCTGTTATCTATATTCATTCAGACCAGAAAAAAAAGAGAAAAAAGAAAAGGAAAAGCAAGAGTGGGCAGAGGGGAAAAGAGAGAGAGAAACGTAAAAAATTTAAACTCTACCCACTACTATTCTCACTGATATGTCCTGAGGTAAACATGATCTAGGAAAGATGAAATCTCAGTTATCACCTGCCATACATAATGTGAACATCTCACCATGGGATAATCTGAGTGTTTTGAAGCTTTGACCACTAACACAAGACACTGCCTTCATCTTATCTGCTACTGAATTAATAGCAGCCTAGAAGACAAATGGGTTATGCTGGATTTATTAAAGACAGGATAAATGAATATATCCTCCAATGTGGTGCCTTCCCATAGAAGTTTTCAAAGGTAATTTTGACCTTGAGTTAATTCTGTTTACCAAAATGTGAAAGCTATGTCTCTACTCCATGATAATGTGGTATATGGTAGGAAAGAAAAGTTCTAGGCACTTATGTGGCCAAAATTTGTCCTGTTTGATTTCACAGATCACCACATATACAAGTGAAGTGGAGTGGGCGATGGGAGGGTCGTGTTTTCTGCCAAACACTGTGGAATTTATTCTCTTTTCTTTTAACTCTGCCTGTTGTGTACTGCTGATATCTTTACCGTGCAAAGCAATTTTGAAAAAGATCAAAGTATTTTTACCATTAGGACAAGATCTTTTCTCACCTGAGAGTATGCTGTGTTTAATCTCAGTGCAATTCTTCTTGATACCAATAAGATGGATCAAAAAAAAACCAAAACAAAACAAAACACCCTTCATTTCTATTGGTAGATTCTCAGGATGAGAATCTGACTATTTCCTTCCAGTTTGTTTCTTCATTGGGCATTGCTAGCAAACCTGCTCAAATGAACTGGGTTTAAGGAAAGACTTTTCGGATGAACGTACCCCATGCAATAAAAGAGAGTCAGAGTATAAAATGAAGGCAATTGCCTATATAATTCAAGGCAAAAGCTCACCTTTATCTCTATTACCTGGATACTTGAAGTGGGGGAAAGGCTGTAAATTATCTAAATAATTGCATTATTTCTTTAACTCGTTGCATCTTCATACTCAAATACAAAGTTTCTCATTTTCTTTTTGCAAATAGTTCAGTTTCTAAACTTCATTGAAATAAATAACAAAACCAAATGAAAGCATTTTCATTCAAAGACTTGATGACTCAGAGAAGTATACTGGTCCTATAGCAAGATGATAGCAGTTAACTTTTGCATTACTGTTGCATTATAATATTACTTAATTGATATTCAGAAACATGCAAGGCTATGCTACTTTCCCATAAACTGAAGTAGAAAATGTTGAAATGGAGAAGAACAACAAGAATGCATAAATAAAATATGAAAAATTTTGTCATGTTCTATTAGGGTTTTTCACGTTAGCATCCTATTATATTACTATTTGTTTTCACTAATATGATATGAAAATTGCTGAAATGATTGCATGGTCATATCTTATTAGGCAACTCAAATTCTAAAGTTATATGATTCTAATATAAGATGAAAGAAAATTGTTAAAATTATAAAAAGTTTCTAATATGATCTGAAGGCCCATCTGGAAACAAAAAAGTTTAAGTTACTTTGGTATGATTTCTTGGAGACATTTTCTTTATAGGAACCAGGTGGTGACAAAGAAGGAGAAATTGGGCACAAGAATATCACTGCTGGACTGGATTCATAAATGGAAAATATTTCTCTCAGGTAGGCAATATGTTGCATGAACTTTTGCATGAATTTTTTTATCCATTCTAAACAATTATGAATATTGATTAGAAGAGCTTAGTTTTATTGTCATTGTTTTTCAATGCAGGAGGTAGCTGCAGTGATTTAGCTTTTGCCTTTTTTTTCTTTTTTTGGTAAGAAAAGCCACTATTAGGAATATGTTTCTTCATAATTTGCTTTCATCTGAGAGTTACTATTAATTGTTAAACAATAATTGCTAAACAATACAGTTTGATATATACTATGAGATAATAAATGGAGGGTCTTGCTTAAGTTAAGGTAACAGTTTTTTAGCTCTTACTGAAAAACTGTTTTTTAATGTATTGTGCTTATTAAATGTGATAATGAATCATTCAGTAGTCTGCTTTATTAAATAATTGGGGGTTAAATCTAAACTTACTTTCAATCTGGGCATAAAGATGATACTTTGGGATCTTAGAAGTAATGTTTGTAATGTAACTTTGGAGTCAAAATAGACTTCTTTATCAAAACTTGTTTTTATGTTGCAGAAACCTGCCATAAGAATCAAGTTGAGAAATGAAAGAAATGTTGGAAGAATAGAATAATTGATTGTAAAGGATGTTATTTACTCTTTTAAGAATACTGATTTCTAAGTTCTATAAGATTCCTTAAAATATTGTATTTAAATGAAGACTGCCATATTTTAATATTTATCTGTTTTCTTTCATGGGCAATGTTTTTTTAGCATCTTTATTGGAGTATAATTGCTTTACAATGTTGTGTTATTTTCTGCTGTAAAACAAAGTGAATCAGCTGTACGTATACATATATCCCCATATACCCTCCCTCTTGGGCCTCCCTCCCACCCTCCATATCCCACCCCTCTAGGTGGTCACAAAGCACCAAGCTGATCTCCCTGTGCTATGTGGCTGCTTCCCACTAGCTATGTTTTACATTTGGTAGTGTATATATGTCCCTGCCACTCTCTTACTTCGTCCCAGCTTACCCTTCCCCCTCCCTGTGTCCTCAAGTCCATTCTCTATGTCTGCGTCTTTATTCCTGTCCTGCCCCTAGGTTCTTCAGAACCATCTTTTTTTTAAGATTCCATATATATGCATTAGCATATGGTATTTGTTTTTCTCTTTCTGACTTACTTCACTCTGTATGACAGACTCTAGGTCCATCCACCTCACTACAAATAACTCAATTTCGTTTCTTTTTTGGCTGAGTAATATTCCATTGTATATATGTGTCACATCTTCTTTATCCATTCATCTGTCGATGGACACTTAGGTTGCTTCCATGTCCTGGCTATTGTAAATAGAGCTGCAGTGAACATTGTGGTACATGACTTTTTTTGAATTCTGGTTTTCTCAGGGTATATGCCCAGTAGTGGGATTTCTGGGTCATATGGTAGTTCTATTATTAGTTTTTTAAGGAACCTCCCTACTGTTCTCCATAGTGGCTGTATCAATTAACATTCCCACCAACAGTGCAAGAGGTTTCCCTTTTCTCCACACCCTCTCCAGCATTTACTGTTTGTAGATTTTTTTTTTTAACATCTTTATTGGAGTATAATTGCTTTACAATGGTGTGTAAGTTTCTGCTTTATAACAAAGTGAATCAGTTATACATATACATATGTTCCCATATCTCTTCCCTCTTGCGTCTCCCTCCCTCTTACCCTCCCTATCCCACCCCTCTAGGCGGTCACAAAGCACTGAGCTGATCTCCCTGTGCTATGTGGCTGCTTCCCACTAGCTATCTATTTTACGTTTGGTAGTGTATATATGTCCATGCCACTCTCTTACTTCGTCCCAGCTTACCCTTCCCCCTCCCTGTGTCCTCAAGTCCATTCTCTATGTCTGCGTCTTTATTCCTGTCCTGCCCCTAGGCTCTTCAGAACCATCTTTTTTTTAAGATTCCATATATATGCATTAGCATATGGTATTTGTTTTTCTCTTTCTGACTTACTTCACTCTGTATGACAGACTCTAGGTCCATCCACCTCACTACAAATAACTCAATTTCATTTCTTTTTATGGCTGAGTAATATTCCATTGTATATATGTGCCACATCTTCTTTATCCATTCATCTGTTGTTGGACACTTAGGTTGCTTCCATGTCCTGGCTATGTAAATAGAGCTGCAATGAACATTTTGGTACATGACTCTTTTTGAATTATGGTTTTCTCAGGGTATATGCCCAGTACTGGGATTGCTGGGTTGTATGGTAGTTCTATTTTTAGTTTTTTAAGGAACCTCCATACTGTTCTCCATAGTGGCTGTATCAATTTACATTACCACCAACAGTGCAAGAGTGTTCCCTTTTCTCCACACCCTCTCCAGCATTTATTGTTTGTAGATTATTTTGATGATGGCCATTCTGACTGGTGTGAGATGATATCTCATTGTAGTTTTGATTTGCATTTCTCTAATGATTAATGATGTTGAGCATTCTTTCATGTGTTTGTTGGCTGTAGATTTTTTAATGATGGCCATTCTGACCAGTATGAGATGATATCTCATTGTAGTTTTGATTTGCATTTCTCTAATGATTAATGATGTTGAGCATCCTTTCATGTGTTTGTTGGCAATCTGTATATCTTCTTTGGAGAAATGTCTATTTAGGCCTTCTGCCCATTTTTGGATTGGATTGTTCATTTTTTTGATATTGAGCTGCATAAGCTGCTTGTATGTTTTAGAGATTAATCCTTTGTCAGTTGCTTCATTGGCAAATATTTTCTCCCATTCTGAGGGTTGTCTTTTTGTCTTGTTTATGGTTTCTTTTGCTGTGCAAAAGCTTTTAAGTTTCATTAGGTCCCATTTGTTTATTTTTGTTTTTATTTCCATTTCTCTAGGAGGTGGGTTGAAAAGAATCTTGACGTGATGTATGTCATAGAGTGTTCTATGTTTACCTCTGAGTTTTATAGTGTCTGGCCTTACATTTAGGTCTTTAATCCATTTTGAGTTTATTTTTGTGTATGGTGTTAGGGAGTGTTCTAATTTCATTCTTTTACATGTAGCTGTCCAGTTTTCCCAGCACCACTTACTGAAGAGGCTGTCTTTTCTCCATTGTATATTCTTGCCTCCTTTATCAAAGATAAGGTGACCATATGTGCACGGGTTTATCTCTGGGCTTTCTATCCTGTTCCATTGATCTATATTTCTGTTTGTGTGCCAGTACCATACTGTCTTGATTACTGTAGCTTTGTAGTATAGTCTGAAGTCCAGGAGCCTGATTCCTCCAGTTCCGTTTTTCTTTTTCAAGATTGCTTTGGTTATTCCGGGTCTTTTATGTTTCCATGCAAATTGTGAAATTTTTTGTTCTACTTCTGTGAGAAATGTCATTCATAGTTTGATAGGGATTGCATTGAATCTGTAGATTGCTTTGACTAGTATAGTCATTTTCACAATGCTGATTCTTCCAATCCAAGAACATGGTATATCTCTCCATCTGTTTGTATCATCTTTAATTTCTTAACATTTTATACACTGGAGAAACTTTTTTTCTCAAAGATGGCATTATCGATGGTTTAAAAAATGATTATGATTGCTAGAAGGGCTTGGCTTAGGAAATCTAGTCCTGACATATATTACTTTTACAGAAAAATGGATTTATCTCAATTGGCTCTTAATGTCATCTAAAAAGGGGGACAATTTAAAATTAGCTGCCAGACACAAAATCAACTTAGTTGAAATTAGAATACATTTAAAATATGTTTTATAAGAAAGACAAAGTGACAAAATGGCTTTCAGATAGGGCAACTTTTTAAATGCAGTATATTTTATCTTAAGTATGGTGTGGATTGTTTGTCAGAACCAGGCTATTCCCATCTCTTTCCCTTTCCTCCCGCTCCAAGGGCTCAACACCATGGTCCAATTCTTCAAAAATGATTTGGGATAAGAACCATTTTGATGTAAACTTCTACAGTGCCATTTGGAGCTCTACAGAGAATCAATAAAACAAATGAGCTGAAATTACAGCTGAACTAATCATGAAAATGTTTAAAATGATAAGACTTCAATTCAAGCTTTTCTAAATGCCAATGAACCTAACTAATTACCATATCTGTCCCAGTTTGGGATGAGTTTGAGTATCCAGGTCATGTTATCAAGTCTTCTCTTGTCCAAGGCAAAGAAAATCAGGTGGAAGAAGTTTCCGAGGCTAGTACTAAAAATGGAAACATCCATACCATTTTGTGATCCATTTCTATTACACTAACTATGTGGTCAAAAGATCAGATTTATCTTGAAACAAAAAACTAAATGTTTCCCATTTTTAAAAAGAAGCAATAACAAGAACCACAGTTCTACTGTCTATCTTCCATAAAGAATGTATCTTCCTATTTCTATATTGCTAGGGTTTTTTAGGCGCTAGGAACTTCATACTTATCTATGCTCTAATTAATTAAGATAACATGATCCATCCTCAAGTTAATGTTATCCTAAACAACTTTTCTAATGTTTTCACTAACTGTCTTTAAATTGCCAGTATGGTGAAGATGTAATGTGTCACCGAGGCCCTTGTCTTTATTTCTGTCTAATAGTGGTGGAAGCTGCAAAACTTACACACTGTATTATCTATTGCAATGAGAATACTGCCAGCCCCAGATCAAATGCCTTTCTTTCCTCAAAGCCCCAACAGTGCTGCCCTCCCCACCCCACCCCCCATAAATTAGCAGTGTTTAGTAGGAGACTTGCCCACATTCTATAGATTACTTTAAGGAAAAGCTCCATCATCCATAATACATTTGGGCTTCTTTCTAGTTGAAGATTTATATATTTTTTTATTGATGGGTTATGAATATTGACACAGGAGATATTCATTGTTTATTGAAGGCTTGTTTACATAAAAGATCTTCACAGGCTACCCCCTAAGTCTAGAGGTCCTAAACCAGTGTCAGGGAGCTGTCTGGGTATTTTTTCCCACGTATTGCACTGCCATTCTACCAACAATAGAGGCCCATTAACGTTTGGCCCTTCAAGTTACTGCAGCCCAAGCCTCAGTGGCAGGACGTCTGCCCAATATGTAAAATAACGGAATGAATGGATTCCTTGGAAACAATGATAACAAGACCTGGCTGAGCTAACTGTGACAGCATGTGGTAATTTTCCAGCCCGCTGGCCCTGTAAAGGAAACTGGAACACAAAGCGGAGACTGCGGGGCGGGCCGGCCTGAATAGCTGCAAACAAGTGCAGAATATCTGATGATGTCATACCCACAGTTTGACAGATGGGGCTGGACAATTTTGCCCCCTTCAAGTGTGCTCTTAACTATTTGTATTCCATCGGCTTCTCACTTGGGAAGTTCAATCCTGTAATCACCTGCTTGAAAGACTAAACAAACCTTAACTGTCATGTGCTTGATTCAAGTACCACTAGTTTTATGAAGAAAAATGATATCCATTATTAGTGGCTGAATGCTGAGGGGGGCCATGGGGGAGAGCGTGCTGCTGTGGATTAATGCATCATCTCTGCTTTCAGCTGTGGGCCAGGTTTTGAGTCTAGCTCTGACTGAATCCTGCCATACACTTTGAATAGCATAATGAAGTATTGTTATCGCCTCCATCTAGTCATTACATCAGGGAAACAGACATCTAAAGTTATCAAAACTGATTACAAGCTGAGCTTTTGTGTCTATAAAATAAATATGTTAAAAGACGGCTTTTTTTTTTTTAGTCTTATGGGTGTTCTCTCAAGGTTGGATGTTTTAGTGCTTATAGCACTATGTGTCATTATATGTAAGTTGGTGCTAGGGCATATCTATAAGACAGCGTTCTCCCAAAACGCGTTGGTATGTAGATCTGCGTGTGCGTACGTGTTTAAGTTGGTGCATGGGAGACAGAGAAAATGAAGATTGACAACATTTATAAAAATGAGACACAACTCAATTAAAATTCACCGAAAATAGTAAATGAACTGGAGTACTCGGTTTAATTGTAATGACACAAGACTGTCTTTTTCCTCCTTTCAAATAAGTAGTTGCTTTGGATCTCACATGTCTTTGCCATTTTATTCGTGTAGTTCTTTTTATTTACTTTTCAAGGAATTTCTGTAAATATACACAGGCTACAGAATAGGTCTCAGATACAGCTTTAAGCTTTAATCTTTTCATCAAATAGCTAACCAAAACGGGATAGCCAAAAGATTCTGTTTATGGAGAAGTAATATCTTTCCCACAGAAAAGCATGGCACACGGCCTAGCTTGTGGAAACAAGAATAATAGCAATAGCATGATAAAAAAAATTAATGGTTAGGATTTATAAAATATCTTTTCAACTAGGAAAGTACCACACACTCAACTACTTTCTTCAGAGTCTCACAAATTATAGAAGCTGTATAGAAGCTATGCTAAACTTAGCTTTCCCTGTCTTATCGAACATAGTTGTTGGGTAGGGAAAAAAGTGAAAGCAAGGGGAATTCTCCCCCTCATCCTTGAAGACCTAGTTATGCCCAACTCACCTCTCCCCTCAACCTCCACCCTTACCTTTTAGATGTGAAGGAAAAAACATATCAGTGATATCCTCTACCATTACCCTGCTCACCTGGACACAAGCAGGCTATGCTTTGGTTATCTTTGATGCATTTATTCTATAATGAGTATCTACTATCTACTTGGTACTGGGCTATAGCTTTATTCTGTGCAAATACTCCAACTGGGATTGTGTTACTTCTTTGAAGTCAATCTAAGAGAATTATTTGCACAATGTATATGTGCACCAGTGGCTACTTTTCAACAGCAGAGTTGTGGTTCATAAACAGCCCTAGGCCATGCCTAGGTTTGAGGGCCTAAGTGGCTGCCAACGCTGATACCTAATGAGAAGCTCATGACAGGGCACGTGGCTTATGAAGAGGAGTTCATCTCTGCTTCCCACATTTCTCACTAACACCAAGGGCATCCCTCTATGTGTTTACACCAGATGGAGCTCACCATCTGTTACAAAAAGCCAAATTGTTTTATTTGTAGCCATGGTGCTTATATCCCTACAGGAGACTGAGAGGGTGAGAAAAAAGGAAAAAAAAAAATGGTGGGGATAGGTAATAAGAACTTTCCACTATCACACGTCATAATCTGATGCTATCCACAAGCTGTTCTCTTAGACGCAATTCTGATCCAGCTATGGCTGTGGCCTAGGTGGGGATCTCTTAGGAGGCCTGGAGATCATGGTCAAAAAGTCAGTTGAGGAATAGTGTGACACTGGATAGGAAGGAGAAACAGAATCCTCCATTCCCATTGTGAACACTGAGTTAAAGTGTGTTAACACATTGGCTTTCCCAGAGTTTTCATCTGACCAAAACGCCAAACTACTGAGGGTAATCAAAGTAATATCAGCAAGAATGACAATCATGGTAGTATTTCATAATAACTATAACCTGGCAGGATGTTCGAAAGAAATTGATAGATGAATTCCCCACACACACATTTAATTCAACATGTAAAAATATCAGTAAAGATAATGTCATATTAAGTTAGACCAAGGATCATCCAGCCCAATATGCCAATTCATCATTTGGAAGGACATATTGTCATTCAAGTTCACACTTTCATAAGTAATTTATTTCTGCAAATATGACTAATTCCTTAACAATGAACTATAGGTGTGCCAGGACTTGACCTATCTAAAGATTTCTTGAATCTGCTGGGAATTTAAGCCTATCATCACTACTTGGGGTAACAAGATTCATAAATATATCAGCCACCTCATAAAACCATGCTTCATGTTTATATGAAATTTACAGTTCAGTTCAATTAAATAAATATTTATTAAGGATTCACCTAGTGAATGGCACTATGCAAGAACAGCCAGAAATACAAAGGTGGGCAAGGAGGCTTCAGAAAACATACAATCAGTTAGAGGGAGATATGCATAGACACAAGTGTCGGCAATGATCATGGAGTAGGGGGTATGCTGTGGAAAGTAGATACAAGTTATATATAGTCTAAAAGAAATATCCCCCAGGGAGAGTACTGGGGTTTGGGGAACATATCCATGTTTGCCCTAGAAATATTATATAACATTTTTTAAACTTTAAGCAGGATGTTGAATGAATTTGGGAGTGTTTCTCCCTCTGCAATTTTTTGGAAGAGTTTGAGAAGGATCAGTGTTAGCTGTTCTCTAAATGTTTGATGGAATTCGCCAGTGAAGCCGTCTTGTCCTGGACTTATGTTTGTTGGGAGATTTTTAATTATGGTTTCAATTTCATTACTTGTGATAGGTCTGTTTATATTTTCTAATTCTTCCTGGTTCCATCTTGGAAAATTGTACCTTTCCAAAAATTGGTGCATTTCTTCGTGGTTGTCCACTTTATTGGCATACAGTTGTTTGTGGTAGTCTCTTATAATCCTTTGTATTTCTGCAGTGTCAGTTGTTACTTCTCCTTTTTCATTTCTAATTTTATTGATTTGCGTCCTCTCCCTTTTTTTCTTGATGAGTCTGGCTAACGGTTTATCAATTTTGTTTATCTTTTCAAAGAACCAGCTTTTAGTTTTAGTTTTATTGATCTTTGCTATTGTTTTCTTCGTTTCTATTTCATTTATTTCTGCTCTGATCTTTATGATTTCTTTCCTTCTACTGACTTTGATAGTTTTAGAAGTCCTAACTATGGCAATCAGAGAATAAAAAGAATACAAATTAGAAAAGAGGAAGTAAAACTGTCACTGGTTGCAGATGACATGATACTATATATAGAAAATCCTAAAGATGCCACCAGAAAACTACTAGAACTAATCAATGAATGTGATAAGGTTGCAGGATACAAAATTAATGCACAGAAATCTCTGGCGTTCCTTATACACTGACAATGAAAAATCAGAAAGAGAAATTAAGGAAACACTCCCATTTACCACTGCAACAAAAAGAATAAAATACCTAGGAATAAACCTACATAAGGAGGCGAAAGACTTGTACTCAGAAAACTATAAGACACTGATGAAAGAAGTCAAAGATAACATAAACAGATGGAGAAATATACCATGTTCTTGGATTGTAAGAATCAATATTGTGAAAATGACTATACACTACCCAAAGCAATCTGCAGATTCAATGCAATCCTTATCAAACTACTAATGGCATTCTTCCTAGAATTAGAGCAAAAAAATTTACAATTCGTATGGAAACACAAAAGACCCCAAATAGTCAAAGCAATCTCGAGAAAGAAAAATGGAGCTGGAGGAATCAGGCGCCCTGACTTTAGACTATACTACAAAGCTACAGTAACAAGACAGTATGGTACTGGCACAAAATCAGAAATATAGATCAATGGTGCAGGATAGAAAGCCCAGAGATAAATCCATGCACCTATGGTCACCTAATCTATGACAAAGGAAGCAAGAATGAAGAAAAGACAGCCTCTTCAATAAGTGGTGCTGGGAAAACTGGACACTATAAAACTCTTAGAGGAAAACATAGGCAGAACACTCTTTGACATAAATTGCAGCAAGATCTTTTTTGACCCACCTCCTAGCGTAATGGAAATAAAAACAAAAATAAACAAATGGGACTTAAAAGCTTTTGCACAGCAAAGGAAGCCATAAACAAGACAAAAAGACAACCCTCAAAATGGGAGAAAATATTTGCAAATGAAACAACAGACAAAGGATTAATCTCCAAAATATACAAACAGCTCATGGAGCTCAATATCAAACAAACAATCCAGTTAAAAAATGGGTAAAAGACCTAAATAGACATTTCACCAAGGAAGACATACAGATGGCCAAGAGGCACATGAAAAGGTGCTCAACATCACTAATTATTAGAGAAATGCAAATCAAAACTACAATGAGGTATCACCTCACACTGGTCAGAATGGCCATTATCAAAAAATCTAGAAACAATAAATGCTGGAAAGGGTGTGGTGAAAAGGGAACCCTCCTGCACTGTTGGTGGGAATATAAATTGATACAACCACTATGGAAAACAGTATGGAGGTTCCTTAAAAAACTAAAAATAGAAGTACCATAATACCCAGCAATCCCACTACTGGGCATATACCCTGAGAAAACCATAATTCAAAAAGAGACATGTACCACAGTGTTCACTGCAGCACTATTTACAATAACCAGGACATGGAACCAACTTAAATGTCTATCGACAGATGAATGGATAAAGAAGATGTGGCACATATATACAATGGAATATTACTCAGCCATAAAAAGAAACGAAACTGAGTTATTTGTAGTGAGGTGGATGGACCTAGAGGCTGTCATACAGAGTGATGTAAGTCAGAAAGAGAAAAACAAATACTGTATGCTAACGCATATATATGGAATCTAAAAAAAAAAAAAAATGGTACTGATGAACCTAGTTGCAGGGCAGGAATAAAGATGTAGACATAGAGAATGGACATGAGGACACGGGGTGGGAGGGGGAGGCTGGGGCGAAGTGAGAGTAACATCGACATATATACACTACCAAATGTAAAATAGTTAGCTAGTGGGAAGCAGCCACATAGCACAGGGAGATCAGCTTGGTGCTTTGTAACCACCTAGAGGGGTGGGATAGGGAGGGGTGGGAGGGAGGCTCAAGAGGGAGGGGATATGGGGACATATGTATGCATATGGCTGATTCACTTTGTTGTACAACAGAAACTAACACAGTATTGTGAAACAATTATACTCCAATAAAGATCTATTAAAAAAAAAACTTAAGCTATGTGAACATTCTATAAATAAAAATGTAATAAAGAAAAAAAAAAAAAAAAAGGATGTTGCCCAGGCTCAGAGTCTTCATCTTTCTAGACTGAAGCCAAGTCTTGTATTTTAGTTTACCTGCTTTCAGAAAACACCCTTTAACCCTTTTATCATTTTAGTGGCTCTCCTCTGGACATTTTCCAGTTGCATCACTTTTTTAAGCATGTTTCCATTCTCACTTTCCATTAAGCATGTTTAAGTATATAAATGGACGTTTGAACTTGGTATGTAAAAATAAGAAGGAAAACTGTCAGATCAAAGTCCAAAGTATCGTAGGTCAAACTTTGAATATAAAAAGTAAGTACGTAATTCCTTATATCCATTGCTTCTATAGAGAAGTTCAAGAAAAGGTTCAACTTTAGAAAAATTTGAAGATAGGGACAAGGAGAATCATGCAGTTCTCATGGATTACTTAGCAAAAGCTTTGGGGGTGAAGTCCTATAATTCACCAAAATACCTAATTCTGCTGCTAACTGTGTAACTGTCGTTAATGCATGTCATAGCATAAGTTTGAATTGCTGTACTTGGTTTTGGGTATAGCTGACGTATTTTGGTCATTTTCTAGGTGTGATGTTTGAAAAATTACTGGTCCTTTCCACATATTGTTTCTTTATTGGTAGAATAGAAATAACATCTACGTCACAGAGCTCTTAGCTCAGCAACTAGAATATAATAAGTTTAATAAATTCTATAACCTGCTGTTCTTAACAAAAACAAAAAAAATAAAGTCTCTCTTTCCTTAACTGTAAAATGAAAAATTTTGTGTCAAAAGTTTTGCAGTTGCTCTTAACTCTGAAAAATTTGTTTCTGTAAAGCAGAAATCTATAGTTAAATAAGATGATAATTAAATAAGATGATAAATACCATCTTCTGCTTATTTATTTTAAAAAGGAGACATAACTTGGGAGACTCAAACGAGGCAGCAGGCGTTAACTGAGGGGAGGTGGGTCTCACTGTCTGAGCCTCAGGATCAGCTCTAGGTCTGGGCTTCACTCATTGAATGACTCCAAGCAAGTCAGGGAACCGTTCCAAAGTCACCTATAGAAAGGGATTATTAATGCTTACCTCAATATGAAAGCCCTTTGTCAACTTCGAAGTGCTATAACATCATCAGTTATTATTGTCTTAGATGACTTTGGAAGCTAGCTACTCCAGTGGTGTTTCAGCATTTTTGTTACCAGAACAATTAAACCCAAAAGTGGATAAGAATAAAATTTTTTAATATTTTATTCAAAATATTTACTTACATTTAAAAAAATTCAAAATCTCATTAAATTTCTTCTATGAAGGGTTTATTTACAATTGCTACTTACTCACTGTATACAACTTTCTGTCTAAAGCAAGGTCTGCTTTCTGAGCATACCCATCAACGTCACTGTGTATTCAGATCTGTTTCTCAAACTAATTAGAATATGTTGGGATGGATTCTATTTCAATTCGGATGTTCTGTTAAAAATATTCTGGAAACCAATTCACCAATATTCATTATTAAGTCTCTTCTGAAAGAAGGCACTGAGACAGTCGCTGCAATAAATACAACATGAATAAGATTAAGTCACCGACCTCAAGAAATTGCCAAAACTGGTAAAGTACAAAACAGGTACACAAATGATTATTACTGAGGATAAGACAAATGCTCTGAGAGAAATAAAAACCAAGTTTTATGAGAGAATCAAAGAAAGAAAAGATACACTTCACCTGGAGAATAATTTCATTTGCAATTAGAAAAGTTCTTTTCAGGACGGATCTGCCAGTAACTTGCAAATTAAATATCTGAAAAGACTATAATTATAATGCAGGGTGGCCCATTTAAAGAAGTCCCACTTAACATAATGTGATTCCAAGAGCAATAAGATAAAGAATACGTAGTTCAAGCGCATATAGATCCTCTTTTTTTGAAGGGCACCAAGGATTTTTACTGTCAAGTTTTTTTGTTTTTTGTTTTTCTGAAATGGGTGACCCTATCTAATAGGATCACAGTATTTTTTAAAAATAAGATGAATTTGAAGAGATGATGCAGATTTCCTGGATGAAGATGCTCCATTCCATCTGTGTTAGCGGACACTGCGTGAAGTCCCACGCGTGTAGTGCCCTCTGGCACTTCTGCGGGTGCATTAACCCTCTCAGCCATCAGGACATCACCGGGTCATGCAGACCTCCAGGGAAGGAGGCAGCTCCCAAAGAGGCCCCTTTCCAGGCTATCTTTCTTCAGAGTCTAGTGGCCCTCTCTAAAGGATAGGGTCCCTCACCCCTGCCCCTCCACCCTCCCCCAGTCTGGGTCTGGGTACCATTAGTGCACTGGAGCAGCAATTTCACTAAATTGTACCTTAGTGGCCCCTTATTACGAAAGGAAGTGTGAATGCTGCCAAGCCCTTTCCTAACTGGCAATGGAATCACAGGTCAGAAAACATCTCTAGCAAGCATAAATTATTAGGCTCACTATAAAAGAGAGCTGACAGATGAAACAGGCATTTCCATGAGTGAACAATACAGCTTCAATTCAAAGACTGCTGATTGGGTGTTCGGCCCTCCAGCATAAACAGCTATTCAGATTTTAAACTGTAACCAAGTGCATAAAGAGAAGGAATGCCACGGCCACCTCGGGTTCTTCAGAACAATTCAACAAGGGATGTGACATAAATAAAATGTCAAACTATAGGTTGAGTATTTCTTCTTCTTCCCAAAGGTGCTTCACAGCCCAGGAAACAGAAGGTCAGTGTTTCAGGCTGAAGGCCGCTCTGGAAACCTGGCCAGCCGAGTTCCCCCACTGGCTGTCCCAGAGCCTCGCCAAGAGATGGGCACTGGGCACGCCAGCCTCCCTCTCCTCCTCCCCTGTCTGTCTGAGTCGTTCCCAGCCTCTGCTTTTGTAAGATGCTATCTGTATTCATGGGGCGAGGCTGTCGGAGATGAGGTCACAAACATGTAATTATAAACCTCTTAGCAAGGCAAAGCGTTCTACTCCTAAGGAAAGTAGACGCTGCCAGTTTCTTACTGTGATGCCACAAAGAGCGCCTCCCCGAGATAAAACTATATGTAGTTAACAAAACGAAAAGCATTTATCTCTTATGTTTTGCCAAAGGATGCAAATCCCAGGCGTTTAGAGCCTTCTAGCATTTCTCAGGAGAATGGGATAAGAACCTAAGACCATCTGCAATCTTTGATTGTATGTAAATCTCTGGTTAAAATAGCAGCGGGTAGCTGTGTGTATCTAGAAACAGGAGACGCAAGAGTGCTTAGTGCTTGCTAAAAGAGAATGCTTCACCATCTTACCAGTAGGGTACATTTCTTAACAATGCCAAAATATTGGACACTTCCATGTTGGGCTAAACTTGTGTCCTCTTGAGTTTCAGAAGGTCAGTAGAAGTCACTTTAGGCACGAGTAACAAAGGAAGTGATCTGGAGTTTCTTCCCTGAGGGACCTGGGCTCTGTGCCTTCTCAAAGACCTACACTTTAAGCGGTCTGCCCCCCAAGCTTTGCCCCTGTGGGGTCAGTTTAGGTCTCTTTTCCTTCGCAAAAGGGCACCTGTTATCACAGAAACACTCGCTTGTCAGTGGTTGCGTCTGGGTTAATTTTTCAGTAGTTTCCACTGTAGGCTGGAAGTCTTCCCATATTGATGATATCCACCCAGAGATGCCCCCGGTTAGGGGAAAGCTCTGATTGTTTTTAACAAATATGAGCACACAAATAGCTCCATTTAAATTGAAGATATAGTCAGAGGAAGTTAAATTGTAACTTATATATATTTTTTCCATCTTGATATGTTTGCATCAGATCATAATTGTGAATAATGTACTGGAGTTCCAGGAGTCACTATTTAAAAATCTGTTTGGGGATGATGTTTCTTTACATTGGTTGGAATTACAAAAACAAATGGGTCTTTCTGCTCTGAAGTACCCCTTTCTAATGTCCTTGCCTCCTGGAATATACTGGTAACACTGTATTTAGATGCTAAGGATAAAGTCAATTATTTACAAATAAACAAGGAATTCTACTGCTACTACTCAAAATGTAGAGAACCCACAATGTGTGACAGTGTTTTGTTATTAAAAATACCTCTGCTAAGGTGGTGCTCAGGCGTGGCTGTGTGAGAATGTTGTCTAGAAAGTGAAGGTCTCGTGCAACCTGCCACTGACTGGAAGATGTGAAGCCTCCGCCCAGTTATTGGGTTGTTGGCATGGGATTATTCTGATGACCGGTGATTATCAATTTCTACAGGATCATTCCAATAGATTCAAATTGGCTTAGTTTTCTATACTCCAATCCAGTGGTTTTGTTTTGAAATTACAGCATAGGGAGAGAATCTTTCTTCCCTTCCCCTGGTAGGAGAGAGCATCATTACATTTTTCTGCTCTAATATATCTGAGTAAAGCAAGTGCTTTATAGAATATCCTGATCCAGAGAGTTTTGAGAGAAAACTTGTACATTATCACCCACTAATTGTTTTACCACTGATCTTTTCAGGCAGCGTAATTATGAGGTGAATTGTATAACTAGATGTACCCCTAATATTAGAAACTTCAATTAAAAAGTAATAATAGGGCTTCCCTGGTGGCGCGATGGTTGGGGGTCTGCCTGCCAATGCAGGGCACACGGGTTCGAGCCCTGGTCTGGGAAGATCCCACATGCCGCGGAGCAACTGGCCCGTGAGCCACAACTACTGAGCCTGCGCGTCTGGAGCCTGTGCTCCGCAACACGAGAGGCCGCGACAGTGAGAGGCCCGCGCACCGTGATGAAGAGTGGCCCCCACTTGCCACAACTAGAGAAAGCCCTCGCACAGAAACGAAGACCCAACACAGCCAAAAATAAATAAATAAAGTAAACAATGCGTTTAAAAAAAAAAAAAGTAATAATAACCTTCAAAACTACTGCTTTTACTCTATAAATCTGAAAATATTTGCATCTCCTCTAGATAGCTGTTTGTCTATGATATTCCAAACTTGGCATTGTTCCATGTGTGCTGCTTTACTGTGACAGTCAACATCTTGTGACTACATGTATTCAGTATTTATCTGTCCTCTTAATCAATGGTTCTCAATTTCGTGTGCACACTAAAAAATTCTGGAAGCTTTTAAAAAAATACTGATTTCCAAGCCAGAGAAAACTGAATCTCTATGTGTTTGTGCATGTATTGGGTGTGGGGAGCAGGGAAGACTCATTGGGTTTTTTTTGTTGTCGTTACTTCCAAGGTGATTCTAATGTGCAGCAAGAGACAAGAACCACTGCCCCAGATTGTTAGCTCCATGAGGAACAGGACTATTTCTGTATCTTGTTGCCTGGAAAACAAGAGAACTCAAAACTTCACGGTGAATAAATAAACGGATATCACACTGTTGTCATGTACTTCTTTGTCAACAAAGCCTAGGCAGGAATTTCAAGAACCTCCTATATTTGAAACTAACCTTGGACAACTGGCCTCTGAGTGTTATTTGTGATGAAGCATAAGTTGAAATTATAACATTAGTTCAGGCCTTTCTCTCTAAGCTTAAATTCCTACCGTGCAATGGCCTCAGCTGCAGAATGCTGGCCAGTACCCTCGAACCATCACCCACCCTCTGCCCCCAGGGTGCATAGGCAGGAGAAGGCACGCACTAGAGGGGAGGGAGAACCGATGCGCTCTTCCATACCTGCCCTACCTTTTCAGGTACACGAACATTGAGTTGTGCATGAATGAAACTTGTATTAGCACGAGAAATACTGACCTTTTCATTATTTTATGTCAAAAGGTGGTGAGACATAAAATTGCAAATTTCCTACGTAGGTTATAAAGACATGGATATCTACAGTTAGTGATAGCCCTGCTCCATTCAGGTTATGGGTCTGGGTCTGGTAGGGAGATGTTGATGAAGGGCAGTGTCTGCCCACCTTAATATCAAAATCAAAAAATCCATATCTGAAGTGATTGATGTAAAAGCCAGGATAGTCATTCCTTCTAGGGGAAGGAGGAGGTAAGATTAGAATAAGGCACATACAGGGAGGGTGGCTGAAAAAAATTCTCGTTCTTGACCTAGATGCAGTTAACAAGGTTTTCACCAGAAGCTAGTCATTAAGCTACACATTTGTTTGGTGTGGTTTTTCTGGATCTGTGTTTTATTGGATAATAAAAAGTTTAGATTAGAAGACATTAATTAACAGTCAACCAATACTTTATACCAATTTTAATTTAAAATAATTCATCTCACTGTAAGAAATAAACTATAAGTGTATGAAGCACAAAAACGTTTACATCTGAATTCAACTTATCTCTTTAACTCTGTGAACATATTAGCTGTTACCACCTGTCGGATTATTACGCTCGCTAAATGTGTCCTTCCCTCGTCTTCCAGGCCTCAAGGGGAACTCCCTTCAGTTAGCACTGTGGGACTCAGAGGCTAAGTTTGTATGGGTTGGCCAAAACATTTGTTTGGGTTTTTCCGTAACATCTTAACGGAAAAACCCAAACGAACTTTCTGGCCAGCCCAATATTTCCTCAGTAGAAGCCATGTGTGACATTAGTGACTTCCATCATGAACCTGCCCCCTCTCCCTTTCCAGACAGCAGAGTCCAGGCTTTCCAGTCTATCATTCTGCATAGCACCCCAGCCCCCTGGAGCACCTTAGCTCCCTTCTCTAGATTTAGTTGGGGATATAGAATCAGGGACAATTATGTGGTTTCTCCCAGTGTTCTCCTTCTTCCACCAATCTCTTCCCTCCTAAGTAAAACTTTAGTTCTAATTATGGAATAATTGGGGTGGCTCTTTTTTATTTCTCCCCAATCCCTTGATTTCTCCTTGAATCTCCTTTGTGTCTGTCAGTCAGTTGACATTTCCTGAACATCCAAGTCTGTACCTTTGTGAGTTTTGCCAATTTCTCAGAGTGATTCTGACTTCTCAGGGCTTTCTTCTTATCTTATCCTTTTACAGTTCCTTTCTCTTCTCTCTTGGTAAATATGTCTTCCAACCGCTCTTTTTCCTCCCACTGTTTCCTGAAGGAATTAATGAATATCTATATACTCCCTTTATTAGTCTTCCATCCTCATACCTCCTTCTCACCCCTGCCACAGTTACCTATTTCCTGAAGGAAATTGGATTACTCACTGCATCCAATTGTCATTGACAGACATTCAAGTTCATATCCCCTCAAGCCTGTTTTAATTTATTAGCTTGAATTCCAACTTTTAGGATCCCTTTTGACAGAGTATATTTAAATCCTTATTGACAATAATCCTAACAATAATTCCTACTCAAAGCATATTTCACTCATGAAGTATGTGTATTTCCTAAATAAAAAAATAATAATCTTCTTAACCTTCCAGTGAGCCAAGGAAAAAGCATAATTATTCCCATTTTGCATATGAAAGCACTGAGGTAAAACAATACATATTTCCCCAGTGGCTAAATAGAACAGAAAGGAAATGAATGCCTAACTTGCAGTTATGTGGGCCACGAAGAAAAAAGTTCTTGGAACTCAAGAAAATTCAGATGAACCCTTTGTGCCAATGACTTACCATAGCCGCCCTTGAAGTGATTAGAGTGAATATTTATTCAAGAAATTCTGAGATAGCTCATGTATGTCATGCTACCCTGAGGATGAAATGTCAAATGACTGGGAATAAGGGAAATGCCAGGAAGAACATGACCCAGAGAGGCGATTAATATGGAGTTTATCCATTGAGATATAAAATTTTAATGAAAATCTTTGACTTAATGCAACCTGAAGATGAAGAAACCCTGGAGATACTTTTAAGACCTGAAATAGTGCCTTTCTAGCATTCAGAGACCTGCCTGAACTTTCTCTCACCCTCTTTCTCCTCACACAATGCTTCTCCTGCCTTGGGAGGCTGTGTCACATGTGGAGAAATGAAAAGAATCAGTCTTAACTTGATTCATACAGGAGAACTGGGGGGAAATAGAAATGATTCCTCAGTCAGGTCTGTGACATTACAGGTGTGTAAGTGTAGAATTGATGGAGTGCGGAAAAACAAAACAAAACAGAAAACTACAAGTTGAAACTTTAGCCTTAAACTCACATGGTTTTGGATATAGGTTCTGGCTATTGCAACACCTAACATACAGGCAAGAAGCCTACAGAAAAATCTCATAATGCAGGCTAAACTGATGTTAGATTTCTATTTCTTGCTTGTAAGAGTGCTTTTTTTGCATGGACCAGTTGATTCCCTCTCAGTTAAAGTAGCTGATCCTATTCAACTAGAATTTCCTCCTCGCATCCAGACATCAGTTCATAGCACTTGATTTGCCCAAGGTTCCTGTTGATTAACAGGCTATCCAGAACAATAAGTGGTCTCAGTTGTAACTCTTACTTCCCATATTTCTTATTAGTATTTTATTACTACTATTATTACACACTCTTGTGTACCAGTGGAATCGTTGAAGTCTTATTTCTTTCTCACTCTCAGAAGGAATTCACACCACCTCTAACTTTCTTTTATTGTCCTTGAAACCGTAACCATGGTCAATCTTTGCCAAGGAATAAAAGGAACTTTGCAAGGGGTTCCTCTCATGTTGCACACTTCTTGTGCAAATCAAGATATTATTCTTCTGAGTTCCTGTCTGTCAGCTTATGAGACCCATTAATAAAAATCCAGAGAGTCAGGAAAACATAGTCTTGCTGGACCTTTCCAGAAAACTGTGCCCTCTTTGATAAATTCAAGAAACCTAAGTGAGGAGGCAGAATTTTTAAGCGAAAGAATAAATGTCCAGAAGGGATATTACAGCCATAAGAGATTCCTCGGAGCAAAGCTTCAAATGCACAATGAGCTTATGGAAAACATCAAATTGATTCAGGGGTCTCGTTAATGTTCCATATCCTGATCCCTTACCCCATTCTCAGAATGCTTAAAAAAAAAAATCCTTCAGCTCTAATAACCATTCTAGGTGCCATAATAACCTTTAGGGATGCTAAGACTCCTCTTTGGGATTGGATTGGTTGGAAGGAAAAAGAACCAGGATCCCCGCATATACACATATTATGCAAATGTGTACATCTATGTTGCGAAATGAGAAAAGAAAGGAAAAAGAGAGAGTTGCAGAATTATTTTTTTATGTCCGACAGGATACCATTTCATTATTTTTATATTGAGATGTCATCTGCTCTCCATCCCAAATAGAGGCACTCATAGCTTTTTGCTACTAACACAGAAAACCATTAGTGCTGACAGGCTGATCACATTCTCAAAAGTCAGGATCTGCCGTAATAGTGCTTTCTCTCCATCATTTGTCATTTCTGTGGGGTCCCTTTAACTTTGGTGTCAACATATGTGTTCCTCACATCTGAGTTGACATCCTTACTTCAAAAGCATGTTTTATTCCTGTTGCTGCAAATGCATAAAATAACCTATTTTAATACTTAAAAATAATTTTATGAAGAGAAATATCTATAATATTGAAAATGTATCAACATACTGATCACTATTTTCTTTTGATGTTTATCTGGAATTTCTGTCCAAATTTGGTGAGGTAAAAAATGGGCAGATATCATTCATCTTTGCTGAGGTGAAAATGGACAGGTACCATTAAATCTCCTTTCACAGGTGGGGCTACACAGGAGACTCTCCTGAAGGAGTCATCTGAGGGTGAAAGCTAAACCTTCTCATCCTCAGTTAATGCTATCTTAATTTGAAGCAATGCCTGAGGATTGTAATGTTGGAGCATGGGTTAGTACAACTTCAAGTTGTAATACAACCTTCTCCCTCTAGTTTCGGTTCAGGAAAGTTAATGAAAAGAAAAAGAATGAAAGGGACTTGATGTCTGATTGAGTTGGGGGCCAGAGATGAGGGAGGAGGAATCAATTACCTCCCCTCTCCCCTGCTGTTCTTGGCTTCTAGAACCTTCCATCCCAAATCTTTTGTTCTTCCCATTTTCAAACAGTGCCTTTTTTATTCCATCTCTAATCCTCAGTTTGCCAACCTAGAGCTTGCAAATATTCATAATACAATTCAAAACCTAACTTCCGTGGAAAGATTTCCATGCTGGTTATTCCTTCTACAAAAATAAAAGCACTCTACCATTTTCCAGATATTTTCATGTATAGCCGAGAGCTGAAAGCTAGAAGGGATCTTTGAGATCACCTTGTCCAGGTCTGGGTTTTTTAAAGAAGGACCCAGAGGTTCAGAGAGATAAAATGTAACACAACTCCTTTGACTCTGTCCTCAGTCATTTTTTCTACTTTTTTAAATGGAAATGGTTTGTCCTACTGGGATTGTTTTGGTTTGTTTTTTTGTTTTTGCAGAAATGAGGAGAATTGCCACCCTTTGTAGGCAGGAGGGTTGTTAGTGATCCCAAGTCACTCAGGAGTAAGCGTGGAGCAGAGGCCAAAAGACCCCAAAGAGCCTAGCCTGGTCCAAGTTCCACACAGCCTGAAGAGTGACCAGAGCTTTCTTTGGAGGAAGGATGTAGAGTGTTGATGACTGTATCTGCCTGACAGAGAACCATAGGGTTTTATGCTTTTAAAATGTCCCTATCTTAACGAAATCAAGGACAGAAAAGTCCCATTGAGATATTATCTATCTCCTAGACTTTTTTTGTGCCCTGAAATGTGGTGGTGCTCACTGGACCATTTATTGACCCTATTCTTCCAGGAAAGACTGAGTATCTTTTATCCCCTTAAAACTTTTTGTGCTAAAGAGAAAATCTGCCTCCATGTTCCCTGAGTTCCCTCACCAATGGGAGAGAAAAAGATACATAGGATTCCTGTGCTCAGCTCCCAGACTCAACCACAGACTGCTACCACACACCTGGAGTGACTGTCCCCACCTTCTATGAGGCACACACACAGCCTCCAACTTCTCTTCTCACGCTGGGGAGGAAAGAAGGTCCCTTGGGGCCAGGGATGTAAACCCTCTCTGTCCCTCTGCTCACTGCTCTCACCTGTTTTCTTCACTTGTGCCTTTAGAGAGTATTAAGGACACTAGTGCATCCTTCTTCTATAGATGTTTGACAAGCTGCAACCTTAAGGTTTCACATGATTTTGATCCCATCATCTTTTCCAACAATTGGTTTTGTTCCAAGCTGATCTTACCGCTAAATTTTTCTCCATTCTTTCAAATTTCCTCTTGTTCAAATTTAAAACCATTATTTCTATTCTTATCTTTGCTAACTAATGAGAGTAGTTTTTTCTCCTTTGGGAAACTCCCAAGGTGTGTGTAACTGCATTCATATTTTCTTGTGTATTTTCTCTCATACTTTTAGAGGTTAACACGAATTCTGAAGGAGAAAACCTTGCTTTAATTAAGGCATATACACAATTTCATTCTTTCTTAGAACCTCCTTCCATGTTTATTTTCCATAATATTGGTCTCCTTAGAGAGATGCAGAGTAATAGAAAAGGTGTTTCTCAGATACTGTTTAACACAGAGTCTATTATCAAAACTACTATCAAAAGTCAACTATTGGGTAACTTGATTGTGGAAATTGAAGTAACTTAGTCTACATAGAGGTTATTTGACTACCTTATAATTTCCCAGGATGAAATATTCTCCAAATTCTAATTTCTTTAATAAATCAAATAATTTGATTTGTGATGAATAGAGTCACTTTCCCTATTTCCGACTCCTGAGTTGTCAGTGATTTTAACAGAGAATTTAATTATGTTGCTTATGAAGTGATACAGCAAATCAATTAACAAGTATTTATCAATAACAATTAAGAAAAACAATTTAAGCATTTTAAATAACAATTAGTTAAGTAAATCAATTAACAGAGTATTTACTGTGTATGTAATACTGCTGGACATAAATAGGAATATAACAAAAATGTTTTCCTTTCCCATCCCCTTAGTCCTAGTACAATCTCCAGTGACAGAAATATCCCTGCCATCCCCTTCCTGATCCTCAAATTTCTTACCCTATTCCCCCACAAATCGATCATTATATCAAATTACCACACCCTGACTCATATGAGGCTCCTTCTAGCAAAAGTTAGACCTCCTACTACTTTCCGCACACACAATCTACTGCTTTCTACCATCATAGGGTCAATTTCAAGTTACCGAATACTATCAGCCCCACCCACTGCTGACCCAAACCAGGCCTCTGTCCCCTTCCTAATACACTCACATTCATAACTGCCGGCTCCATGAGCTACTTCAGTCACCTTCCTTGCTCCACTCTGGACTCTGTTGACCTCCTAATCTACAATTCTACATCAGCATTCTTCACAAAGAGAACAAGAATCCTTGAGAGTTTATAATGATTTTCCAAAGGATACACAACCAAGTATGGTTTTAAGTATGGTTTCCAGACCCTCAACTTCCATATATGTTCTTTTACAAAACTGATCTGAGAATGGTTTTAGATGGAAGGCATCATGACAGTTCTCCTTTCCCACATTACTTTTCTCAGTTTCTCATTTGTCCTTTCCCACATAAACAGATACATACACAAATACATACATATAAACATAGGTAGATAGGTAAATAAAATCTCTCTCGCTCCTAATTTTACTGTATTGCAATGCCTTGAGATATTAAAAAACCCCAGGGCCACAAAGACAAAATTCAAAAATATGGGTTCTAAAGCCTTTAATCAAGACTTCATACATCTTTACTAGGCCTCATGTTTTTCTTTATCTTATACTTATTTCTGTTAAAAGCCAAGTGTGGTATAGAAGTAGGTGGCTTTGGCTTCTGTAGGGAAGTAATGGATTTCGATGTTTTACACAGTGCAGCAGAGAGAGTGATAATGAGTTTAAGGACTTCATCTCTTCCATCACTCACTTATTTACCAAAAAATGCATCGCTATTAAAGAAGAGCCTAAGAGAATAAAGCATAGAGTGTACGGGTAAGAAATACTAAAAGTAGTAGAAAGTTTCTTCATTTAGGCAACAAACTCTTAGTAAGGCTCTATGACTTGTCTATCTGAAAATGGGCATGAAGAAGTGAGATGTCAGGGAATGTGTACTAACACATTTATTTGAATTGATAAATGAGGTCAGATTTGTCTGAGAGAAAGTAAGCCTAATTGAGTCAATTGGTTTGATAATGAAAACTGGCCTTGCCTATTTGGTTATGTGACAGATGTGTTCTATAATTTGAATGAGTTAAATCTGTAGTTCCAAAGTTTTGATGAAAAAATATTTAAAGCATGTGATACAATAAATGCAGTTTACCAAAAAATTACTGTATTGGCAAAGGTATACTGAAATTAACAGTGTTTCAGTGTTCCCAACAATTTTTGAATACATCAGTAGTTTTTCAAAAGTGCCTTTAAATGAAGGAGAAACAGGTACAATTAACAGTTACTTGATGAGTCTCAGGGAAACTTTCTGTTATGCTGACCAGAAATTCAGAAGCTGAATAAATATAAAAGTTATTTTATAAATTCTTTCACAATTCTTTGCTCTCAACAAAATTGAAGAAGAACTTTTCATGATGACAGATTATTAAAAATAATTTTTGGTGACATATTACTTTGGCTTTTGGTATCCAACTCAGAGTGAATTCAAATAATTGTGAGCAATTGTTATGAAAAATAAACAAATTCCGTTCATTCCTTTTCAGGCCTTCTGATCCATTCCATATGCTCACAACCACAGTGGGAATAGAATTGATATTGAACAGTCTTTTATTCCAAGTACTCACTCCCAAGAAAAAGCTATCCACCTGATTTTAAAATGCATTTCTAATAACATTTACTTCTAATGTTTAATAATTTTATATCAAAATGTAAAATATATTTATTACCAATTGTGTAGTAATAAAAAAAATAATCTTAAGGATAACTCAATCCTGAAGAAAAAAATAAGACTTAGAGCATTGTGGTTACAAAATAATCAAATTTTTTATTTCAGTTAGGATGAAGTTCTATGAAGAGGGGCTTCCCTGGTGGCGCAGTGGTTGAGAATCTGCCTGCTAATGCAGGGGACATGGGTTCGAGTCCTGGTCTGGGAAGATCCCACATGCCGCGGAGCAACTAGGCCCATGAGCCACAGCTACTGAGCCTGCACGTCTGGAGCCTGTGCTCCACAACAAGAGAGGCCGCGATAGTGAGAGGCCCATGCACCGCGATGAAGAGTGGCCCCCGCTTGCCACAACTAGAGAAAGCCCTCGCACAGAAACGAAGACCCAACACAGCCAAAAATAATAAATTAATTAATAAAAATTTTTTTTAAAAGTTTAAATAAAAAATTCTATGAGGAAAATTGAATAGAAATACAAGTGGTACATATATACAATGGAATATTACTCAGCCGTTAAAAAGAATGAAATAATGCCATTTGCAGCAACATGGATGGACCTATGGATTATCATACTAAGTAAGTCAGGCAGAGAAAGACAAATATCATATGATATCACATATGAGGAATCTAAAAACATGATACAAATGAACTTATTTACAAAACAGAAACAGACTCACAGACTTAGAGAACGAACTTATGGTTACTAGGGGCGGGAGGGCTGGGGGGGAGAGATTGGGAGTTCGGGATTGACACGTACACACTGCTATATTTAAAATAGATAACCAACAAGGACCAACTGTATAGCACAGGTAACTCTGTTCAATACTCTGTAATAACCTAAATGGGAGAAGTATTTGAAAAAGAATAGATACATGTGTATGTATAACGTAATCACTTTTGTGTACACCTGAAACTAACACAACACTGTTAATCAACTACACTCCAATATAAAATAAAAATTTAGAGCAAAAGAAATACAGGTTCAAAGAGGTAAAGAAGGGCTTCCCTGGTGGTGCAGTGGTTAAGTATCTGTCTGCCAATGCAGGGAACACATGTTCGAGCCCTGGTCTGGAAAGATCCCACATGCTGCTGAGCAACTAAGCCCGTGCGCCACAACTACTGAGCCTGTGCTCTAGAGCCCGCGAGCCACAACTACTGAGCCCACGTGCCACAACTACTGAAGCCCGCCCACCCAGAGCCCGTGCTCCACAACAAGAGAAGCCATGGCAATGAGAAGCCCATGCACTGCAGCGAAGAGTAGTCCCCGCTCACCGCAACTAGAGAAAGCCCACGCACAGCAACAAAGACCCAAAGCAGCCAAAAATAAATAAATAAATATATTTTTTAAAAAGAGGTAAAGAAATAATAGAAAATGGAAGTAAAGAGCAGATTATTCATGAGATTTTTCTTTAATTTTAATCTAGGTATAGCATCTGTTCAGCATATATTCAGAAAAGTATAAAAATCTTAAGGGTAGTTCAGTAAATTTTCACAAAGTGATTATGTAAAACAGCACCCAGATTAAGATAAGAACATTACCAGCACCCCCCAAACACCTGGTACTCCCCCATCCTGACACCCCAAAGTTAACCACTATCCTTGCTTCCAAAATCCTAGTTAAGATGTGCTTGGTTTTGAATTTTATATAAATGAAATCTTACAGTATGTGCTTTTTTTTCTGTTGCCTTTTATTCAGCATGTTTGTGAAGTTCATCCATATTCATATATTGTTTAAATGCATCATAATGGGTATTAAATATTTATTTTAAACTAACAATTTTACAATATGCAAGAAACTACATATTTGAATCTAATAATCATGTGAAGAAAAATTTGGATGTCAACTCAAAAAGTATGGAGGTGTAGTTATTTGATGTCCGTGGGCTTCCATTTTATTATATGTTAAATGAAGTTAAATACTGTTTTCCTCATAGAGTTGCTGTGAGGCTCTACACGGAAAGTGCTTAGCACAGTTGCTGACACATCTTATAAACAGCAGCCGTGGTTGTGGTTGTGGTTGTTGCCTTCCGATGAGCCATCCCAACTTTAATATTAACACTGTCTCCAAATCCCTTCTCCTTACTAACCCCCGAGTGATATATCTAAAACATATAAACAAACATGTCCCTCCCATGCTGAAATTAACATTGTCCTAGTTTTTTATCACTTAAAGTATGTAGTCCAAGCACTCCTGCATGACTTGCAGTGACAACCTAGACCAGACCCCTGCCTACCTCCTCTGTAATTTAGGGTTGCCAATACATCTTTCATGTAACTGTTGGGGAAAAATAACGGGGGGAAAAAAAGAAGAAATTTAAAAAAAGAAAAGCTTAGTCTATGTATGTAAAGCATTTGACATGAAACAGGTACATAACGAATGATAAGTTACTCAGGTAGGAAGGAAGAAAGGGAGAGAGGCAAGATTGTTGCCTAATTTGATAATGTTGGCATTAGAAGGATACCTATTATGATGACAGGTCTCAGTCTGTTGGTCTTGATACCCACTTTCTAGCTTAGTTGGGTAGAAGAGGCATAAGGAAAATAAGTAGGCTACATGATTTTATCCCATTTTGTAGATGAGAGAACTGTGGTCCTGAAAGGTTAAGTGATTTGCCCAAGAATTTACACGGAATTCATGGCAGAACCAGGATTCTTATGTGAATCTGTCAGATTCCCGAGCTGCTTTTTTTCCCCTCCATTCCATGGCTCTCTGAAATATTCTAATTTTATTGTGGTGTCTCAAACATGCTCTCCTCCTAGGGGGAGATAACTTTCAATATTAGCCTCTCTGAGCCTCAGGGTCTAGCTTGTAAAATTGGGCTAATAATAATAATTGCCTTTTAAATGAGTTAATACTTGTGAAGTGCCTAGAATAGCACTTGATAAGTGTTACCTCTGTTGTTTTAATTTTACAGTATCAGTTCATTGGATTTCTGATTTAAATAGAAAATCAGTGTACGAGGCTTTGGCCAAAATAGGTCAGATCTCTCATGGGAGCATTATCCCTTCCACATGAGGTAAACATCAGTGTTCTGATATACCCTTGACCATTTTCCTAATCATTTCCATAGGTCCTTAACATTCCTGTGAACTCAAAACCCAATAATAGGTGCTAAATAATTACTAATTCAAAATTAGTTATTAAAATCCCTGCTATTAAAAGCTTGCAACTGGGATTTCCCTGGTGGCACAGTGGTTAAGAATCCGCGTGCCAATGCAGAGGACATGGGTTCGAGCCCTGGTCCGGGAAGATCCCACATGCCACCGAGCAACTAAGCCCATGCACCACAACTACTTAGCCTGCACTCTAGAGCCTACAAGCCACAACTACTGAGCCCACGAGCCACAACTACTGAAGCCCACGCGCCTAGAGCCCACGCTCCGCAACAAGAGAAGCCACCGCAATGAGAAGCCCGCGCACCGCAACGAAGAGTAGCCCCTGCTCGCTGCAACTAGAGAAAGCCGGTGCGCGGCAACGAAGATTCAACACAGCCAAAAACAAATAAATAAATAAATTTTAAAAAGCTTGCAACAAACCTGTAAAATTAGCACACATCTCAAAAAAAAAGAAAAAAATTAACCATACATTCCACGGTAAAATTATATATTCTTATCTAATAAACTTGCCATAGTATCCTATTTTTAAAAACTCAACTTCTCCCCATAGTTCTTAAAAATACCGTGAAGCTCAGTTAAAAATATAAATGTTGTTTATAAATAATGTTAAAATATATTTTCTATTATTACAATAATAATAATGGTAATATCCAAAATTCCATAACATTCCATAATTTATGATGTGTTTTTACATTTATTGTGTTTAATTTTTCTCACGAACATGTGTTTGACCAGGCATATTGTAAATATAAATGTTGTCATTTATATTCATGGCAAGGTGAAAATGAATAGTGCATTTCAAAGGATAATTTAAATCATCCTTTATACATATAATATGTCAAGAAAAGGAACTGCCTGGACAGAGACAGTAGTACTGTTTAATAGAAATTAACTGAGCATTTATCACGGCCACAGTGGATTAGGCAGAGGACACAAGGATGACCTGGACACAATCCCTGCCCTTTGTGAGGACCCAGCCCGTCTGGACGTGGCTGAACAACATGCACGTTGCTGAGCTGAAATATTTAGATTCTCAGGATGTGGAGTCCATATGGAGGAAGCAAAGAGGGAGGACTCAATCAGCTGATAATTTAGAAAACACTGTCGTCATGAGAAGGTGCTGTAGGGCCAGAGGCTAGAGGCTTGCTTGTCAATATGTCGTCTGCAGAGCAGCGGCATCTGCATGCCCAGGAGCGCGACAGGACTACAGCATCTCAGGGCCCACACCTGACCCTCTGAGGCAGCTTCTGAACTTCACCAAGATTCCCAAGTGATCTGTACATACATTATAGTTGGTTTAGAAGCCCCGGTATAGAATGGTTCTCCATGCTGCCTGTACATTAGAAAGATCTGGGGGGTTTTATTTAAAATGTCCAGACCTGGGCCTTACCTCAAGAATCACTTTACCCATCTTCGTCATATCTCAGCTCAAACATCACTTTCTCTTGGAAGTCTTCCCTGACCCACCTTCAGACCAAGATTGATTCCTCAGTGATCATTCTCAAGGCATGCTTAGCCCTAATTACACTTTGTAACTAAGCATTTGTTTATGGTATATGATAACTGTCTCTCAGATTGGCAAACACTCTATGAGAGCAGCAACTGTTTCTGGTTTTGCTTAGCGTTACACCCCCAGCGCCTAGTAGAATTCCTGTCACATGTTAGACATTCAATACGTTCATTCATTCATCCCACAAATATCTGTTGAGCACCTACAGTATTCTAACTGCTTGAGATGTATCAGTGAATGAAACAAGGGTCCCTGAAGGAAGTGACAGACAATAAATGTGTTGTTCTATCTCTAGCAAGGAAAGAAAATTAATGATAAGGATGAAAAATAAAAGGATAATATAGTACGTTAGAGAGATATACGTGTTGTAAAAAATAAGAATGAAGGCAGGGTTAGGGGAACTGGGAGCTCTAATGGGACTGGGACAGGTAACATTTTAAATAGGGCAGTAAGGGTAACATGTCACATCTGCAAGAGACTTGGAGGGAGAGAGCCCACAGATCTCTCGAGAAAGAACATGCCAGACTAGAGAATCAACACTGCAAAGGTCCTGAGGAAGCAGCACGCTGGTGTTCCAGGAACTGCAAAAAGGCCAGAGTGGGCAACGTGGAATAGTGGGGAGACAGAGGAGGTGGGCAAGCTGGGGGTTAGGAGCTGGAGATGACTACACAGAGGGAACTGAGGACCAGACCATATAATGCAGGTTCTCGCAGGTGGGTGTAAGGACTTTGGCTTTTTCACTGTGTGAAACATGGAGCCATTGCAGGATTTTGAACAGCAGAGTGATATAACTTGACTTATTTTTAAAGGGAACATTCTGATTACTGTGTTGAGAACACATTAAAGGGGATCAAGAGTAGAAGCAGAGAAAAAGAAATCAAGAAACTACTGCAGCAAGTCGGGTGAGAAATGATGGTAATGATGGTGGCTTGGACCCAGGCATTGGAGAGAATTGGTTCAGAGTCTGAATAACATGTATACGCACATATCAATCCATGTATTATCACAAAGCAAACACAACTATGTAAACATCACCAAGGTCGAGGAAGAGAAGTCCACTCATGTCTCCTCCTCCCTAAGGGTAACTACTATCCTGACTTCTAACACCATTAGTTTACCTATTTTCAATCTTTACATAAATGGAATCAACAATATATATTTTTTGTGCGTCTGTCCTCTTCTCTTGAAATCGATTCATGTTGTTACATGTAATTGAAGTTCATGAAAGTTTATTGCAGGAGAGTGTTTGAGTGTATAAATATGCATAATTTATTTATCCTTCTTACTGTTGTCAAGTATTGGTTGTTCCCAGCTTGTGGCTATTTTGAATAATGGTACCATGAACATTCTTAAACATGTATTTTTGTGTCAATATCTATTGGTCTTATTGCTAGAAGTACAATTGGATATTAAGTAATTAGTTATGGATACATACAATTTTAGTAGATAATGTTAAGCAATTTCCTAAAGTGCATTTTATCAACTTTAACTCTTACCAATTGGGTATAAAGTGTTCCAATTGCTCTGCATCAGTCTTTGTAAATTTTAGCCATTTTATTGAATATGTAGTGATATCTTGAGGGGATTTAATTTACATTTTTCTGATGACTTAAAGTTGAACACCTTTTCATATGTTTATTGACCATTTGGAGATGGTCTTTGTGAAGTACCTCTTCAAGAATGCATTCTTCTATTGAATTATCAGTGTCTTTTTTTCTCACTGATTTCTAGAAATTCTTTCTATATTTTGGGAATGAGACTTTTGTCAACTGCATGTATTGCAAATGTCTTCTCATACTATGTGGTTTACCTTTCACTTTCTTCAATAGTGTCTTCTGATGATTACAATTTCTTAACTTTAATGTAGTCTGATTTATTAATATTTTCATTTATGGTTAATGCTTTTTGTCTCTTATTGAGAAATCTTTCCACATGGAAAGATCATGAAGATCTTGTTTTATGTTACCTTCTAGACATTTTATTAGTTTACTACTTACATTTAGCTCTACTATCCAACTGGACTTAATTATGGTGCAAAATAGGGATCAAGTTTCATTTGTTTCCCATGTGAATAGCCAGCTGACCTGGCACCATCTATTGAAAAGACCATCTTTCCACTTCTCTTCTATACTGCAACTTTTATCACAAATCAAGAGTTCATGTTTGTGTGTGTCTAGTTCTAAATTCTCTGTTCTGTTCCACTGATCTATTGCCAATTATTTTGGCTTTCAGCCCAGATATTCAGTAGTACAAGTTGTCCATGTTTTTCTTCTGCTTTAAGAGTATTTTGGATATTCTTAGCCCTTTGCATTTCCACATAAATTTTAGAATCAGCTTGTTAACTTTAACAACAGTAACAATGAAAAACTCATTCAGGTTTTGGTTGTGATATAAATCTATAAATGAATTAGGGGAGAACCGACATCTGTACAATACTGCGTCCTCCAATCAGTGAACGTGGTACACACATCCATTGATTTATGTCTTTAATTTCTATCAATAATGCTTTACAGATTTGTGTGTAGATGCCTTACGTATCTATCATTAAATATATATCCAAGAGTTTTATATTTTTAATGCCACCACAAATAAACACTTTATTCTGTTATGTAGAAACGTATAAAAATTTATATGTTGAACTTGTACCCAGGAAACTTGCTAAACTTATTAACTTCATAACTTATCTGTAGACTGTTTTGGATTTTCAATGTATGCAATTACATTGTATAAGAATAACAACATTTCCATTTCTTTCTTTTGAATCCTTATAGCTTTTAATTTTTCTTTGCCTACAGAACCTTACTTCTGTAAGGTTTTCCTGTCTCATTCCTCGTCCAGAGGAAAGCTTTCAACAGTTCTCCTTTAAGTATGATGCTTGCTGTATGCTTTTTGCAGATGTCCATAACCAGATTAAGGAAGTTTCCCTCTATTCCTGGTTTGCTGAAGTTTTTTATCATAAAGAGATGTTGAATTTTATCAAATTATTTTTCTGTATCTATTTTTCTCTTTTATTCTGTTAATGTGGTAAATCACACTAATTGACTTGCAAATGTTAAACCAAACTTTGATTTCTGGGTTAAAATCTATTTGATCATGATATAATATCCTTTTCATATATTGCCAGATTTAGTTAGATAACGAAATTCTAAAACAATGTTAGCAAAGTTCATGGATGAGATTGGCCTGATATTTGCCTTATACCAACCTTCTCAGGTTTTGGCGTTAAGGTTATACTGGCCTCATAAACATATTGAGGTGCAGTTAGTCTTTTTATTCTCTGGAAGACTTTGTGTCAAATTAGCATTATTTTTTCTTTTTATATTTGGTAGGATTTGCCAATAAGACCATTTAAACATGGAGTTTCCTTTTTGGTGAAGGTTTAAAATGCTGATTAAATCTAAAAATTACAGAATGGGAAGAAATAGCATCAGGCCTGAAAGCCATTCTCTCCTTTCACTGAAAGACACCTGGGTAGAAAGAAAGATGACCTAGTCGAGTAAACTTCGAGACCAAACTCAGTCCTTCTACGTGCCGTAAGTGCCCAGTATATCCTTCCTGAGAGCCATATCTATAGCAAGGAGAAATTTGCCATTTTCAGAATTATTTTTCCTTGATTGTGTTAAGAATTAAATGTTGCTACTGCAATTGTCCCTACTTTCCTTGGCTTTATTGTAAACATCTCCTTGTCAGGTTTTTTTTTTTTTTTCTAATGTTCCCTTTTAGTCACCTCCCAGTGTCCAACAAAACAGGCTGATGGAATAGGAAAGGAATCAGAGAAAAATATTAATATATTAATACCTAGAATGCTATTCTCACAACATCCATGTATTCATTAGAAGAAAAAATGAATGATAGAAGCAAATTTGGGATATTATGCTAAGTGAAATAAGTGACAGAGAAAGACAAATATATGATCTAACTTATATGTGGAATCTAAAAAAAAAAAATTATAGAAACAGAATAGATGGTGGTTTCTGGGGCTGGGGGTGCGGGCTGAGAATGAGTGAAGACAGTCAAAGTGCACAAACTTCTAGTTATAAGACAAATACATCCTGGGGATGTAAGATACAGCATGATGACTGTAGTTAACGATACTGTATTATACACTTGAAAGTTGCTAACAGAGTGAATCTTGAACACTCTCACTACACACACAAAAAATTGTAATTATGTGAGTTGATGGATGGGTTAACTAATCTTACAGTGGTAAACATTTCACAACGTATACATATATCAAATCATTATGTTGTACACCCTAAATTTACGCAATATTATATGTCAATTGTATCTCAATAAATCTGGAAAAAAGATGCAAAACTTATTTGAAGTTGTCTTGTAATTAGCAGAAAAAGTGAAACTGCTCAGCCTTGAAAGGTAAGACCAAGTCAAGTCTCTTCCAATGTCACACTCGCATTCACCCACATTTGGCCTCCCAAAGGAAGAAGCAGGAGATAAATAAGATGCTTTAGTTGACAGTTTGATATGGGAAACACTTAACTTTTTGACGGTTTATCTCAGTCAGAATTCAGTGGTTATTTCCCATCGTAGTCTAATAACACGAAAGCCATCATGTCACTGGTGTCACGCCCTTAGAAATGTGATTCAAGACAGTCACAGTGCTCTTCAACATGTTTTCTTCTTTCCTGATCTTTTTTAAACTGGCAACTTACATTTGAAGTGACTTTGAGAATGATTTTTTTTTCTTTCTTCATACAAAAAAGGAGGGGGGAGGGGGGAACATTCCCAAGCTTGTGCTATGAAATCCTTTTGGAACAAACCTAGTTTCTCAGTTAAGTGGTAATCAATATTGCTGCCAAACAAATTATCTTTCCAGTGAGACATAAAGTATATCTTTGTGTTTCCTAAAAATTTTAAAAGCCCTATATTAACCCTCTTAGGTTATGACATGGGCAAAATTATCAATAAAATCATAGCCTTTATGCAAAAGTCTCCAAGCTCTCTCAGAACCTTCCTGCCGCCACATTAGAACCTCACTGTTCCAGCCTCCAGGGCCCATCCCATCCTTCCAGCCTGCGACCAGCAGCAGAGAAAAACTAATTACGTACCATTTTCTTGCCCCGTACACACTTTGAGGTGAGCAAAAAGATTAAACTTTAACAGTGAGGGAAATTGTGCACATCCAGGCCAGTCAGTGTGGCAATCAAATCGGTGCCAAGTTCTGGGAGGTGACCAGTGATGAACATGGCATCGACCCCACCAGCACCTATCACGGGGCTAGCAACCTGCAGCTGGACCGCATCTCCGTGTACTACAGTGAAGCCACAGGTGGCAAATTTGTTCCTCGTGCTATCTTGGTGGATCTAGAACCAGGGACCACGGACTCTGTTCGCTCAGGTCCTTTAGGTCAGATCTTAAGACCAGACAACTTTGTTTTTAGTCAGTCTGAGGCAAGCAACAACTGGGCCAAGGGCCACTCTACAGAGGGGGTCAAGCTGGTTGACTCGGTCCTGGATGTGGTTCAGAAGGAGGCCAAGAGCTGTGACTGCCTGCAGGACTTCCAGCTGAGCCACTCGCAGGGAGGGGGCATGGGCTCTGGGATGGGCACCTTGCTCATCAGCAAGACTTGTAAAGAATATCCTGACCACATCCTGAACACCTTCAGTGTGGTGCCCTCACCCAAAGTGTCCGACACTGTGGTTGAGCGCTACAACGCCACCCTCTCTGTCCATGAGCTGGTGGAGAACACTGATGACACTTACTGCATTGACAAGGCCCTTTACGACGTCTGTTTCTGCACCCTCAAGCTGACCACGCCAACCTACAGACACCTGAACCACCTCGTCTCGGCCACCACGAGTGGTGTCACCACCTGCCTCTGCTTCCCTGGCCAGCTCAGTGCTGACCTCCACAGGCTAGCAGTCAACACGGTGCCCTTCCCACATCTCCACATCTTCCTGCCTGGTTTTGCCCCTCTAACCAGCCGTGGAAGCCAGCAGTATCGGGCCCTCCCTGTGCCTGAGCTCACCCAGCAGGTCTTAGATGCCAAGAACATGATGGCTGTCTGTGGCCCCCGCCATGGCCAGTTACTCACTGTGGCTGCTGTCTTCCGTGGATGGATGTCCAGGAAGGAGGTGCATGCGCAGATACTCAACGTGCAGAGCAAGAACAGCAGCTACTTCATGGAATGGATCCCCAACAACGTCAAGACGGCCGTCTGCGACATCCCACTCCATGGCCTCATAACGGCAGTCACCTTCACTGGCGACAGCACGGCCATCCAGGAGCTGTTTAAGTGCATCTCAGAGGGGTTCACTGCCATATTCCACCAGAAGGCCTTCCTCCACTGGTACACAGGTGAGGGCACGGATGAGATGGAGTTCACCGAGGCTGACAGCAACATGAACGACCTTATCTCCGAGTACCAGCAGTACCAGGATGCCACTGCAGAAGAGGAGGAGGATTTCGGTGAGGAGGCCGAAGAGGAGGCCTAAGGCCGAGGCCCCATGACCGCAGGCTTCTCAGTCCCCTCAGCCTTCTTCCCCAACTGCCCCTTTCTTCTCCCTCAGAATTTGTGTTTTCTGCCTCTATCTTGCTTTTTCTTTTTGGTGGGGGGGGGGGTGGTTCAAGAACACTGCCTGGTATATGATAGGCGCTCAATAAATATTTGTTGTTTGTTGAATGTCTCCTCTTTCCACTCTGGGGAACCTAGATTTCTGCCGTTCCGGGTAACCCTATATTTCCTTCTCGTGCCCACTCCTCCTACATGTCCAGTTAACATTTCCCTCTCTGTTTTTGAGATAACTCTCCAAGAAGCCAAAAATAAATGGGAATTGAAAACAAAAACAAACCAACAAACAAAAACAAAAGCCTCCAAGACCTCCTGAACTGAACAATTCTGACCCTCCCTGGGCATGGCTCTGCCATTGGGTTACGAATCTTTTTAAGCTGCAGTGTTTTATATAAAGTAAATATATTTTATATAAATATATTTTTATACAAATGGGATTTCTATATTTCAAGGTAGAATTGTATGTAACTATGCAATTTGGTCAGTTGGATTTAGTTCAGTTGATCTTCATGCCATAATATTAAAGGGTATGGAAATATAATAGTTCTAACACTCTTAGAAAGAGCTTTAAAAACTGTTAGGATGGGGGAGGAGCTTCAAGATGGCGGAAGAGTAAGACGCGGAGATCACCTTCCTCCCCACAAATACATCAGAAATACATCTACACGTGGAACTGCTCCTACAGAACACCTACTGAACGCTGGCAGAAGACCTCAGACCTCCCAAAAGGCAAGAAACTCCCCACGTACCTGGGTAGGGCAAAAGAAAAAAGAAAAAACAGAGACAAAAGAATAGGGATGGGACCTGCACCAGCGGGAGGGAGCCGTGAAGGAGGAAAGGTTTCCACACACTAGGAAGCCCCTTCGCGGGCAGAGACTGCGGGTGGCAGAGGGGGGAAGCTTCGGAGCCACGGAGGAGAGCGCAGCAACAGGGGTGCGGAGGGCAAAGCGGAGAGATTCCCACACACAGGATCGGTGCCAACCAGCACTCACCAGCCCGAGAGGCTTGTCTGCTCACCCGCCAGGGCGGGTGGGGGATGGGAACTGTGGCTCGGGCTTCGGAGGTCAGACCCCAGGGAGAGGACTGGGATTGGCTGCGTGAACACAGCCTGAAGGGGGCTAGTGCACCACAGCTAGCCGGGAGGGAGCCCGGGAAAAAGTCTGGAGTTGCCAAAGAGACAAGAGACTTTTTCTTGCCTCTTTGTTTCCCGGTGCGAGTGGAGAGGGGATTAAGAGCGCCTCTTAAAGGAGCTCCAGAGATGGGCACGAGCCGCGGCTATCAGCACGGACCCCAGAGACGGGCATGAGACGCTAAGGCTGCTGCTGCCGCCACCAAGAAGCCTGTGTGCAAGCACAGATCACTATCCACACCACCCCTCCCGGGAGCCTGTGCAGCCCGCCACTGCCAGGGTCCCATGATCCAGGGACAACTTCCCCGGGAGAACGCACAGCGTGCCTCAGGCTGCTGCAATGTCACACCAGCCTCTGCCGTCGCAGGCTCGCCCCGAACTCCGTACCCCTCGCTCCCCGCAGCCTGAGTGAGCCAGAGCCCCCAAATCAGCTGCTCCTTTAACCCCGTCCTGTCTGAGCAAAGAACACATGCCCTCAGGTGACCTACACGCAGAGGCGAGTCCAAATCCAAAGCTGAACCCCAGGAGCTGTGCGAACAAAGAAGAGAAAGGGAAATCTCTCCCAGCGGCCTCAGGAGCAGCAGATTAAATCTCCACAGTCAACTTGATGTACCTGCATCTGTGGAATACCTGAATAGACATCGATTCATCCCAAATTGAGGAGGTGGACTTTGGGAGCAATGATATATATATATATTTTTTCCCTTTTTCTCCTTTTGTGAGTGTGTATGTGTATGCTTCTGTGTGTGATTTTGTCTGTATAGCATCACTTTTACCATTTGTCCTAGGGTTCTGTCTGTCCATTTTTTTTTTATTACTTAAAAAAATTTTTTTTCTTAATAATTATATTTTATTTTAATAACTTTATTTTATTTCACTTTATTTTATTTTATCTTCTTCTTTCTTTCTTTCTTTCTTTTCTCCCTTTTATTTTGAGCCGCATGGAGGACAGGCTCTTAGTGCTCCAGCCAGGCATCAGGGCTGTGCCTTTGAGGTGGGAGAGCCAAGTCCAGGACACTGGTCCACAAGAGACCTCCCAGCTCCACGTAATATCAAACGGTGAAAATCTCCCAGAGATCTCCATTTCAACGCCAAGACCCAGCTCCGCTCAACGACCAGCAAGCTACAGTGCAGGACACCCTATACCAAACAACTAGCAAGACAGGAAGACAACCACATGCATTAGCACAGAGCCTGCCTAAAATCATAATAAGGCCACAGACACCCCAAAACACACCAACAGACATGGACCTGCCCACCAGAAAGACAAGATCCAGCCTCATCCACCAGAACACAGGCACTAGTTCCCTCCACCAGGAAGCCTACACAACCCACTGAACCAACCTTAGCCACTGGGGACAGACACCAAAAACTATGGGAACTACGAACCCCAAACACAGTAAGTTAAGCAAAATGACAAGACAGAGAAACACACAGCAGATGAAGGAGCAAGGCAAAAACCCACCAGACCTAACAAATGAAGAGGAAATAGGCAGTCTACCTGAAAAAGAATTCAGAATAATGATAGTAAAGATGATCCAAAATCTTGGAAATAGAATGGAGAAAATACAAGAAACGTTTAACAAGGACCTAGAAGAACTAAAGAGCAAACAAACAGAGATGAGCAACACAATAAATGAAATAAAAAATTCTCTAGAAGGAATCAATAGCAGAATAACTGAGGCAGAAGAACGGATAAGTGACCTGGAAGATAAAATAGTGGAAATAACTGCCGCAGAGCAGAATAAAGAAAAAAGAATGAAAAGAATTGAGGACAGTCTCAGAGACCTCTGGGACAACATTAAAGGCACCAACATTCAAATTATAGGGGTCCCAGAAGAAGAAGAGAAAAAGAAAGGGACTGAGAAAATATTTGAAGAGATTATAGTTGAAAACTTCCTTAATATGGGAAAGGAAAGAGTTAATCAAGTCCAGGAAGCACAGAAAGTCCATACAGGATAAATCCAAGGAGAAACACGCTAAGACACATATTAAACTATCAAAAATTAAATACAAAGAACTAATATTAAAAGCAGCAAGGGAAAAAAAACAAGTAACACATAAGGGAATCCCCAAAAGGTTAATAGCTGATCTTTCAGCAGAAACTCTGCATGCCAGAAGGAAGTGGCAGGCCATATTTAAAGTGATGAAAGAGAAAAACCTACGACCAAGATTACTCTACCCAGCAAGGATCTCATTCAGATTTGATGGAGAAATTAAAAGCTTTACAGACAAGCAAAAGCTAAGAGAATTCAACACCACCAAACCAGCTTTACAACAAATGCTAAAGGAACTTCTCTAGGCAGGAAACACAACAGAACGAAAAGACCTACAATAATAAACCCAAAACAATTAAGAAAATGGGAATAGGAACATATATATCAATAATTACCTTAAATGTAAATGGATTAAATGCTCTAACTAAAAGACATAGACTGGCTGAATAGATACAAAAACAAGACCCGTATATATGCTGTCTACAAGAGACCCACTTCAGACCTAGGGACACATACATACTGAAAGTGAGGAGATGGAAAAAGATATTCCATGCAAATGGCAATCAAATGAAAGCTGGAGTAGCAATTCTCATATCAGAAAAAATACTTTAAAACAAAGACTATTACAAGAGACAAAGACAACACTACATAATGATCAAGGGATCAATCCAAGAAGAAGATATAACAATTGTAAATATTTATGCACCCAACATAGGAGCACCTCAATACATAAGGCAAATACTAACAGCCATAAAAGGGGAAATCGACAGTAACACAATCATAGTAGGGGACTTTAACACCCCACTTTCACCAATGGACAGATTATCCAAAATGAAAATAAATAAGGAAACACAAGCTTTAAATGATACATTAAACAAATGGACTTAATTGATACTTATAGGACATTCCACCCAAAAACAACAGAATACACATTCTTCTCAAGTGCTCATGGAACATTCTCTAGGATAGATCATATCTTGGGTCACAAACCAAGCCTTGGTAAATTTAAGAAAATTGAAATCGTATCAAGTATCTTTTCCGACCACAACGCTATGAGACTGGATATCAATTACAGGAAAAAATCTGTAAGAAATACAAATACATGGAGGCTAAACAACACACTACTTAATAACCAAGAGATCACTGAAGAAATCAAAGAGGAAATCAAAAAATACCTAGAAACAAATGACAATGAAAACACAACGACCCAAAACCTATGGGATGCAGCAAAAGCAGTTCTAAGAGGGAAGTTTGTAGCTATACAAGCCTACCTTAAGAAACAAGAAACATCTCAAATAAACAACCTAACCTTACACCTAAAGCAATTAGATAAAGAAGAACAAAAAACCCCAAAGTTAGCAGAAGGAAAGAAATCATAAAGATCAGATCAGAAATAAATGAAAAAGCAATGAAGGAAATGATAGCAAAGATCAATAAAACTAAAAGCTGGTTCTTTGAGAAGATAAACAAAATTGATAAACCATTAGCCACACTTATCAAGAAAAAAAAGAAGACTCAGATCAATAGAATTAGAAATGAAAAAGGAGAAGTAACAACTGACACTGCAGAAATACAAAGGATCATGAGAGATTACAAGCAACTATATACCAATAAAATGGACAACCTGGAAGAAATGGACAAATTCTTAGAAATGCACAACCTTCCGAGATTGAACCAGGAAGAAATAGAAAATATGAACAGACCAAACACAAGCACTGAAATTGAGACTGTGATTAAAAATCTTCCAACAAACAAAAGCCCAGGACCAGATGGCTTCAGGCGAATTCTATAAAACATTTACAGAAGACCTAACACTTATCCTTCTCAAACTCTTCCAAAATATAGCAGAGGGAGGAACACTCCCAAACTCATGCTAGGAGGCCACCATCACTCTGATGCCAAAACCAGACAAAGATGTCACAAAGAAAGAAAACTACAGGCCAATATCACTGATGAACATAGATGTAAAAATCCTCAACAAAATACTAACAAACAGAATCCAACAGCACATTAAAAGGATCATACACTATGATCAAGTGGGGTTTATCCCAGGAATGCAAAGATTCTTCAATATACGCAAATCAATCAATGTGATAGACCATATTAACAAATTGAAGGAGAAAAACCGTATGATCATCTCAATAGATGCAGAGAAAGCTTTCGACAAAATTCAACACCCGTTTATGGTAAAAACCCTTAAGAAAGTAGGCATAGAGGGAACTTTCCTCAACATAATAAAGGCCATATATGACAAACCCACAGCCAACATCGTCCTCAATGGTGAAAAACTGAAACCATTTCCACTAAGATCAGGAACAAGACAAGGTTGCCCACTCTCACCACTATTATTCAACGTAGTTTTGGAAGTTTCAGCCACAGCAATCAGAGAAGAAAAAGAAATAAAAGGAATCCAAATTGGAAAAGAAGAAGTAAAGCTGTCACTGTTTGCAGATGACATGATACTATACATAGAGAATCCTAAAGATGCTACCAGAAACCTACTAGAGCAAATCAATGAATTTGGTAAAGTAGCAGGATACAAAATTAATGCACAGAAATCTCTTGCATTCCTATACACTAATGATGAAAAATCTGAAAGTGAAATTAAGAAAACACTCCCATTTACCACTGCAACAAAAATAATAAAATATCTAGGAATAAACCTACCTAAGGAAACAAAAGACCTGTATGCAGAAAATTATAAGACACTGATGAAAGAAATTAAAGATGATACAAATAGATGGAGAGATATACCATGTTCTTGGATTGGAAGAAGCAATATTGTGAGAATGACTCTACTACCCAAAGCAATCTACAGATTCAATGCAATCCCTATCAAACTACCACTGGCATTTTTCACAGAACTAGAACAAAAAATTTCACAATTTGTATGGAAACACAAAAGACCCCGAATAGCCAAAGCAATCTTGAGAAAGAAAAACGGAGCTGGAGGAATCAGGCTCCCTGACTTCAGACAATACTACAAAGCTACAGTAATCAAGACAGTATGATACTGGCATAAAAACAGAAATATAGATCAATGGAACAGGATAGAAAGCCCAGAGATAAACCCATGCACATATGGTCACCTTATTTTTGATAAAGGAGGCAAGAATATACAGTGGAGAAAAGACAGCCTCTTCAGTAAGTGGTGCTGGGAAAACTGGACAGCTACATGTAAAAGAATGAAATTAGAACACTTCCTAACACCATACACAAAAATAAACTCAAAATGGATTAAAGACCTAAGTGTAAGGCCAAACACCATCAAACTCTTAGAGGAAAACATAGGCAGAACACTCTATGACATAAATCACAGCAAGATCCTTTTTGACCCACCTCCTAGAGAAATGGAAAAAAATACAAAAATAAGCAAATGGGACCTAATGAAACTTAAAAGCTTTTGCACAGCAAAGGAAACCATAAACAAGACATAAAGACAACCCTCAGAAGGGGAGAAAATATTTGCAAATGAAGTAACTGACAAAGGATTAATCTCCAAAATTTATAAGCAGCTCATGCAGCTCAACATTAAAAAAACAAACAACCCAATCCAAAAATGGGCAGAAGACCTAAATAGACATTTCTCTAAAGAAGATATACAGATTGCCAACAGACACATGAAAGAATGCTCAACATCATTAATCATTAGAGAAATGCAAATCCAAACTACAATAAGATATCATCTCACACCAGTCAGAATGGCCATCATCAAAAAATCTACAAACAATAAATGCTAGAGAGGGTGTGGAGAAAAGGGAACACTCTTGCACTGTTGGTGGGAATGTAAATTGATACAGCCACTATGGAGAACAGTATGGAGGTTCCTTAAAAAACTAAAAATTGAACTACCATACGACCCAGCAATCTCAGTACTGGGCATATACCCTGAGAAAACCATAATTCAAAAAGAGTCATGTACCAAAATGTTCATTGCAGCTCTATTTACAATAGCCAGGATATGGAAGCAACCTAAGTGTCCATCAACAGATGGATGGATAAAGAAGATGTGGCACATATATACAATGGAATATTACTCAGCCATAAAATGAACGAAACTGAGTTATTTGTAGTGAGATGGATGGACCTAGAGACTGTCATACAGAGTGAAGTCAGAAAGAGAAAAACAAGTACAGTATGCTAACACATATATATGGAATCTAAAAAAAAAAAATCAGAAGAACCCAGGGGCAAGACGGGAATAAAGATGCAGACCTACTAGAGAATGGACTTGAGGATATGGGGAGGGGGAATGGTAAGCTGGGACAAAGTGAGACAGTGGCATGGACATACATACACTACCAAACATAAAATAGATAGCTAGTGGGAAGCAGCTGCATAGCACAGGGTGATCAGCTCGGTTCTTTGTGACCACGTAGAGGGGTGGGATAGGGAGGGTGGGAGGGAGGGAGATGCAAGAGGGAAGAGATATGGGGACATATGTATATGTATAACTGATTCACTTTGTTATAAAGCAGAAACTAACACACCATTGTAAAGCAATTATACTCCAATAAAGATGTTAAAAAAAAAAACTGCTAGGATAATATATACTGACATAGTTTGTATGGTGTACAATTCTACTGCTGTCATATAGCCAAAGCCACCATTTCTATTTTCTAAAATGTCTTAGGACATGAGAAAATTATGTGATTTCTAAAGGACAGATAACGTACAATAGAGCATATCAAGCACTTTGAGAAACACTGCATTTATATCATTAACACATGTTGTATCTTTCTATTATTAGCAAATTGCAGGCTTAATAAGTATTTGGGGATGGAAAGATGGAAGAAGCCACGGAAGGAGTTTACTAAAGGTAAAATATCATCACGCTAAAATGAGGTTTACTTGGATGAGCTGAACACGTTATGAATTATTAAGACAGGTTGGTTGCCATCACCCTAAAATACTATAAGGTGGCACTATTTAGAATTATTGTCAATCCGCAATTTACTAACTCAGAATGCATTTCTTCATATAACTCTAGGTTATATTTGAACAGAATCTATACAGGTGATGGTTGAAAAACGTGCATTCATAGTGAAAAATATAGGAACAACATTGCAACACTAAGAATATGTAAAGACATAATAAGAAGTAACCAGATTACTACAGTTTTTTGTTCACTTGTTTCAAGAATGCTTTATTTCATGAAAAACGGGATTACTTTTGTAAGGAAGTAGGTAGAAAAATTTCAGGAGATTCTGAAGTGTGTTTTTAAATGATTTAGAGGTTGAGATAGTGATCTCTAGGGGTAATTCTCTTTGAAAATATTTCTAAGGAAATCTGGAAAAAATTTGTCTCTCAAGGAAAAAAAATTGTTTCAGGATGTTGAGAAAAACAGAAAAAGATTTATGTGATCACCAAGAGATGAATAAGAAATAGAATGGTTGGGTCAGCTGCTCCCCTGTGTTAGTGATCAGGTAGTACTGTTGTCAGGGGTTCCTAATTGTCATCCTGACTTAAGCAGACCCCGCGGGAGGACCATGTGTACCCTACCGATGGTATACCCAATCTTAAAGTCGAATTTAATTGCCTTGTAGTGCCTGCACACTTTTAAAAGGAAAAAAAGATGGCATCAAGAACAAAAGAAATTGCCAAAACCTAATCCCCAATAATAGGCATTCATTAAGTGGATCACATATTTTTTATATCATTACCTATATTTTTAAGGATGATGATAGAATAACCATAAATTTTATCATCAAACTAAAAAAATTGGGGGAGAGCAAAGAGATGTTATTAAAAATGACCCCAGGAAAAGTGATATAAATCAGACTGATCCAAGCACACCAGGACTTATAAAATATTATAAATTATATATTCAAAATTGATAGGTTGTAGAAGTGTATGAAGTAGCTCAACTTCATTAGATTATGCCAAAGTGTTTTCTAAAGTGACTGTGCAGTTTATCACATCTTCATCAAAACTTGATATTACAATACCTTTAAATTTTACCAATATAATGGGTGTAAAATGTATTTCATTATGGTTTAAGTTGGCATAGCCCTCATTACTAATAAAGTTGAACACCTTTTCATAAGTTTATTGGCTGCTTATTTTTCCTCATCTGTGAAATGTCTGTTAATGTCTTTTACCTTTTTCTCCAATAGATTGTCTTTTCATATTGGTTTGATGTTTTCATGTTCTGGACACTATCCTTTATTGGTTATATGTGTTGCAAATATTTTCTCCCAGTTTGTGAGGTGACATTTCCTCAGTTTTGGGGGGGGGGATCTTGTGATAAATTAATATGATATTTATCACTGTTTCTTCATGTTTCATTATTTTGATGTATTGATTAAGAATCCATTCCTATGCAGAGTTGACCTATTTACTTCTAAAAGTATTTAAGTCCTGCCTTTCATAATGAAATGCTCCAGCTGTCTGGAATTAATTTTTGCATACGGTGAGGGGAGATCTTAGGGGGAAAGGTGGAAGGCAGTTGCCCCTCACTTAGTGGCATTCAGGGATCTGATACACATCCTCTGCGGGCGGCAGGTACAGTGGACTGGGTCGGAGTCATGCCTGAGCAAGCTGAGAAGAGCTTGCCCTAGTGGCTTCTGCCAGCAGAGCAGACTCTGTGCAGGGTCTCTGATGTAGTCTTGCTACCGATGCAGGCCTGCAGGTTTGTTGCCTTTTTTACACATGTGCAGCCTGAACAAACCCACGTAGGCCACTGGGCAATGCAGATAACATACCCAACCCCACCCAGCACATGCCCAATACTGTGCTTGCTTATATCTCTAGATACATGCTTTCTCATTTTGGTCTCCAAATATTTTCCTTCATAAATTAGCCATGCATTTGAAAATATGTTTTATCCGGTACTTTAAATGTCCTTCCCTAAGAAGTGTTCTAGGAACATCTATCTACTTAGCCAAGTTGCCTGCAACAAAAGTCTGTAATGTGATTTCAAAGAGCTTTGAAGTGGAGTCTAGACTGAATGAGCATTAAACCAAAGTTTATGCTAAAGGTGTAAACACAGTCCCTGGTTTTTTTTTTAATTTATAAGATTTTAATTTACAAAAAGCTACTTTTTTTTCCTTTTTCTCTTCTTTCTTTACATCACTCTTTTCCTTATCTTTCTCTTTCTCTTTGTTATCTTTTCTATCCTTTTTGCCGTCTTCTTTTTCTTGCCCTTCTTTCTTCTCTGCATCCCAGTTGGCGATCTTTTTGTTGATGAGGTTGTGCAAGGCGACCACGGAACAGATCAGCGAGGCCAAATACACCACAACCATCTGGTCATTGGTCATTAGGTAAAAGGCCTTGACAAACTCCTGCAGGCTGACATCTGGCAGCAGGTTGAAGACATCCTGCATCTGGTAGATGATCTGATGGTTGATGGGCAGCTTGCCTGTGGCCACTTTCTCCAGGTAGCTCCTGATATCCAGAAGCTTGGAGTTGAGTCCCTTCAAACCATGGACCTGGTTTGTGATCTGCTGGGAAAGAGTGCCCACTGTAGTGTCTTTGATGTCCCGTAACAAGTGTTCAACTCCGACTTCCTCAGCTTCCTCTGCTCCAATTTCACTGGTCACATGCTCAAATGTTTTTGAGGTTGGAGTTCCATCATCGTGAACTTCTTCCACCAAAATATATGCTTCTGTGGGCAGTCCCAAGTCCTTTGGTTTCACGTCAATGATGACCAATACTGAGTTAGGGCAGTATCTTTTCATGAGTTCATTGATGGCGATGTTATTCTTGTGTAGTTTAGGGCCTGTGTGGTACCACCCAACTATTCTTTCTCTGGCATTGACCTTCTTAAACATTCCATACATGTTTTCCAAATAATCGTGGTCTAAAAACCAGACAGAATCATCTTTGTCATCTTCATCGAAAGGACAAGTGATGCTCAGAGACATTAAATTTCTTTGCCAACGTGACTCTAATTTTGTTTCTGAGAACACTATTTTTATTTTTTATTTCTGTCTTGTTTCTTAGGGATGGCAGTGGTATATTTCCCTCAAAATCTTTGCAATGCCTTTTCCCAACCTTCTGACAAAACTCATTTTAGTGAAAGATCTGTAGCCATGTGTAAAGAGGAAAAGAAGAAAGAATTGAAATTTTCTGATTATCAGTAACAAATTACAATTGAATAACAGACACTAAAAATTTAATTACAATTGGATAACAGGCACTAAAAATTTAGTCAGAATAATCAACTGAAATATATTTTCGTGTTGACATGCTTAATAGGAAATATACCTTCTATCTTAGAAGATTAAATCTTAGAACACAATACATTATGTATCTACTGTTTTATCATCATTATTTGGAGGATTTATTTCCCTTTCTCTCATAATCAAGTTACAAAAAGGATGTTTTCTTAGGTTGGGTTTTCAGGAAACAGATTTGAGATGGATATTTGCCTGCAGAAAATGTATTGGGGAATGCTTTCAGGCACAATACAGTAAGGGAAAGGGGAAAGAAGAATTGAACAGAGGGAAGTGTTAAAGTAAAAGGCAACTGCAGCAGAGGCCTTAGCTTTTCCTATGGTGAACTCTAGCTGCAATGGTCTTTCAAAGTTGTCCTGAACTGAGGCAAGGGGACTAAGCCTCTGTCCCCCACATGACACAATCATGGGATGAGGGGTGCCATGGAATTGGGGATAGGGCACAACCATAGGCAAAGTGGCTTCCTTTGGCCAAGGGCAATTCCTGTAGAAAGAATTCATCTCTGAGCTATGGCAACCAAAACTCTCAACAGTTGGGACAACATATGCCTTGGTCCTGGTTTGGGGTGGGAGGCATCTCCCTTGGGAGGAATCTGGGCAGCCTACCAGAGCATTTTTAATTTTAAACAAGAAGTATAGTAGTCTCTAAGCAACCAGTGTTTTCTGACACTGACTTTTCTGCTGACTTCTTTTAAAGTACTCCAAAATCAAATAAATTTCTCTAATTACCTCAAATCTTGAGAAAACTTAATTTAAAAATTAGAGAAACAGAAATGATTAGAAATTAGAAATTGGAAAGCTTATGTGTTTTGGTTTTTTTGACGAAGCTTTATTTTTTAAAATGAGGACCCTCAATTTTAAGAATAGTACTAAAACAAAATGACACAAATCAGAGAAAAATTTCAAGAATGCTAAAGCACCACTTCTGATGACATCTGTAGTGAATGCTGTGGTGTGCTGCCAAGATCCCCCTCCAGGACCGTGACATCTATACCCCTTATCAGCCAGGATGTTGGCTACTGACTGTTTGCAATTAAGTTTTCTTCTGGAAATTGCCTTTGATAGAAGAAAGCCACCTGCTCAAATATCACTTCATCTTTAAAGATACTTCCCTGGTGGCGCAGTGAATAAGACTCTGCGCTCCCAAAGCAGGGGGCCTGGGTTCGATCCCTCCTCAGGGAACTAGATCCCACATGCATGCCACAACTAAGAGTTCTCATGCCACAACTAAGGAGCGCACAAGCTGCAACTAAGGAACCCACGTGCCGCAACTAAGGAGCCCATGTGCTGCAACTAAGACCCAGTGCAACTAAATAAATAAATAAATTTTTTTAAAAGATACTCTTAATTTAGCATCTGGTTAAAATCTTGGCCTTGCTGCCTCAAATTAGAACAGCTCTGAATGACCATCCCAGCTCCAGAGCTCCCCACATAATCACCTGAGGCCTTTCTTGCAACTATTGGGTTGGCCAAGAAGTTCGTTCCATAACATCTTATAGAAAAACCCGAATGCACTTCTTGGCCAACCCAACTCATCACAAATCAATCTCTCCTTTTGCCCAATCCTGCTTCCTTTACACCTCTTTACATATCCTGTATCCAAGAACACTTGGATCCAGTCAACTTCCTGAACACATATCTCTGTTGAGTCTTTTTTCCAGGGAATTTGATCTAAGAGAGTTAGTACCAAGAATAATCCCAGGAAGCAGACTCTAAGATAAAATGTTTGAGTTGGATCATCCTTTGGCCAACTGGCAATAAGAACCCTGTCACTGGGGCTAAGTAGATTCCTGATGTCTCCTAGCATGCTGTAACTGTTCCAATGTTATAACTTTCACCAATGACAAACTCGTAGAAGGGAATGCATTGGTGTGGGCAATATCTCAGGTATTTTAGAAGCCTGGAGGCTTTAGTAGTAGAGGTTATAATGAAAAGGTAAAGATAACTGTTAATTTAAGGAAAAGTGTGAAGGCAAGAGGGCCTTCTTGGAAGCATATAAAAGGGGCTCTAATCTTTGCTGCCAAAGGGCAGGAAATGCTAACTATTGGACCCAGTAATCATGAAGTAGTATATTTCCAGAAAATGTTGAATTTTCAGCCCAAACAAGTCTGCCATTCCAAGGCCAGGACCTTGATGAGAAAGGAATAGGACCATGAAACACAGGATGGGAAGATTTAGGCACTCAATTTTAAATCCTTAGGTTTTGCTGAACCCTCCAGACCTGCACAGTGGCTCATTCGTTTGTGTTAAAGGCTAGTGTCCACCCTTCCTTACACATGATGCAGAGACTCTGCTTTGAAAGACAACACATGATCTTCTCAAGATCTACCCCCACTTTCCTCTCTGGCTACCAAACCAATTGTCAGGGTCAAGTCATGACATAACCTGGCCAAGAATGTTCTGGGCTTATTGAGAGAGAAAAGGATATATATGCTAAAGGAGTTGCAGGGCCAAAAAACATATGCCAGTGGGAGCCAGGAGAGTGGGATTAGATCCTGACGGTGCAGGATCAAAAGGGTGTAGAGCGTAAGTTTTCACAAAGGAGAGTTTGTTGATTTGGAAGCATCCTCCTATGATACAGGATTTAACACCCTGGCAAGCACTCAGGTAACAGTGCAAACATACTCCTAGATGGCTCTTGGATTCTAAAAAGGCTGTAATCCACACTAAGTGAAGTAGAAATGCCGCGATTGCCATGGCAGATGTGAAAGAAAGGATCAACAGATTCAGGGAAATGGGGATTCTGGAGTGGAGAGAAAACACAAGGCTGGAGAACCCACCACCTTCTAGGGACAGCTTAGAGAACATGGTAAGAAACGAGCTGGTTAGAGGGGCACTAGAAGCATTGAGAAGATCAGTGGTGGCTGTTGTCTGCAGGCCAGGGCTAAGGTAAGAGATGCTACTATAGCACTTCTCTCCCTGAAAGTGACAGAGATGACAGAGGCCAGCAGAGATGATAGGGATGATAATAGAGGCCAAGTAGTGATGATGGTGAATGATCAGAAGCAATTTAGGGGATATTATCATTATGAGTGGGTAATTACTCACAAGGAGCTATGGAGATGTTCAAAGGACATGGCATTCCTAAGGCAAAGTCATGGGCAGCCAACAATTCTTGATATATTTCTTAATATATACAACAAAAAGAAATCAAGGATGGATAATCAAGAGGCTTAGGACAGTTGCCCTAGTAAAAAGCCCAGTTTGTAGACCTAAGCCCATCTTAGACCTAAAATCCAATGACTAAAAGAGATGCTGGGTCCCTAGGAGAAATAACCTTGCAACAGAACAGCAAGCATATATGGTAGTCCCTGATTAAAAGGACCTATAGCCATTTACTCAGATTATCATAAAGTTGGAAAAGAGGAACACTCATACTTTTTGAGGACTGTTAGGCACAGGTCCAAATTAACATTGCTAACCAGAGGCCCAAAGAGTTATCATGGCCCCTGTTGGAGTGGAGATGTATGGGAGCCAGATATTAAGTAAAGTCCTGGTCCAAGTTTGGCTTACAGTAGGTCCACTAGGTCCATAGTGGTCATTCCCTGGGTCTCCAGAGGTATAATTGGAATGGAAATATTTGGTGATCTGTAGAACCTCCACATTTGGTCCTTGGCATGTAGGGTAAAATCTATCATAGTAGAAAAAGCCCAGTGAAAACCTATGAAACTTCCCTTTCACAGATAAAAATATTTCATCCTGGTGGTAGTGGCAGAGATTAGTACCACCCTTATAGACCTAAAGAATGCAGAGGTAGTGGTCACCAACACTTTCCATTTAAATTCATGGTATCCATAATGAATTCCACAAAGCCAGATGGCTCCTGTACATGACATTTGACTACCACAAGCCTATCCAATTGCAGCTACTGTGCCAGATGTGGTATATTTACTACAGCAGATTAATATAGCCTCAGGTACAAACTATGCAGCCATTGATCGAGCAAATGTGATCTTTTCTATTCCCATCAGGAAAGAGGATCAGAAGTAGTTCATATTCATGTCAGATGTACAATCATACACATTTAATCTTGCACAAGGCTATGTTAACTCTGCACGGTAGGTCACAATATAGTCCAAATGAACCATCTGGATCATCTGGACATTTCACAAAATGTCACATTGGCCCACTATATTGATGACATCACGTTAATCAGACCAGATGAGCAAGAATTGGCAAGTGGAGGCCTTGGTAAGACACATGTGTTCCAGAGAGTGGAGGATAAACCTTAAAGATTCAGGGACTTCACACAGCAGTGAAGTTTGAAGGGGTCAAGTGGTCTAGGGTATGCCAGAACGTTCCCTCCAAAGTAAAACACAAATTATTACATCTTGGCATCCCCACCACAAAGAAAGAAGAATGACACCAGGTACGCCTCTTCAGGTTCTGGAGGTAGCATATTCCAAACTCTGAACAATTGATTCAATGACATGGAATGTAGCCAGTTTTGACTGTGACCAAGGACAGCAAACAATCTGGAGCACTGCATCAGCCGCAGGCAAGCAGCTTGGCTTCACAGGCTGTGTAACCTGGTAGGCCCCACGGTATTAAATTTCTTCAAGATTTGAAGCAGTTCTAAAAATTAATATGATTTTGCAGTAATTCAATATAGGTAAGTCAGACAGACAGCACTGGTTGCTTAAAGCCTGCCGCCATCCTTCATGTTTAAAATTTGGGTACTGGAAAGAAAGACATTTTCCATATTGGGACTGATGTGATTACTAGCCCCCCATCTATATGAGGACAATGTCTAGATAATGAATACAAATAGTCATAAATGAAGGGATTTCTCATAAGCTCTCAGAAGCCAAAATAATCATTTGAAAAATGAATGACTTGATTAACTACATAGTTATTTCCTCTACATAAAACTGTAGTCTTCAACTATTAGACCTCATAAGGACCTTCAAGGTCATCGAGTCCAAGGCTTTAATTTTACAAATGAAGAAACTGAGGCAAAAAAAAAAAAGATTAAGGAATTTGCCTAATATATTTTCGATTTAAATTTTACCAAAGCCTAATTTACATCCAATTATATTCTCATAAAACTAAGTCTAATCAAGTCCATATTTAACAATTAAAAACCAAAATCAATCAAATCTAAAATGCAATCATGTAAAAGAGATTCATATATTAAATCATAAAAAATAGAACAGGTGATTAAACAAGGAGTCATTCACCCAGCCATCTCCTTATCTGGAAACATAGTTCATGTGTCATGTGGTCTTAAGTCTTTATTTCTTCCAACAAAATCCTTTACACAAACTCATAATGACACAAAGTTGCTAAAATTTATGTCCCCATTTCCCCTGATTAATTTATAGACTGAACATTATCACTTTTAATCATTTTATGAGACTGGTATTTTTATGGCCAGAAAAGGCCTCAAGGTTATCTTTTGTGTTATAGAATTTGGTCTCTAAGCTCTACAGATCCAAACTTGATGGTGTGATGAGCCGGAGGGAAAAAAATAACTTACTCCTCCCAAACCTATATAAAGCTAATGGCTGCCATAAAAGTCAGAAGTCATTCAAGCAAAGGTTTCTGTTGATCAAACCCTATAGACTTTTTAATACTAATTTCTCTTGGCTTCTTTCCTTAAACTTGGGTGTTTCCACTCCTTGGCCTAATTAATCACTCTCCTGATTTCCTTTCTACCTCTCTACTTCTTCTCAGCCTCCTTTACATCACCTCTGCTTAGCTCTTAAACATTAGAACGCCTAAGGATTCTATCCTTGCCTTATTCCCTTCTTTACACTCTATAATAGGGATTCTTAACAAAGCAGGTGTGAATTTGAATATTTCCACTAACCCCTCAAACTCAGTATTCTCTTCAATTATGAAAGCATAAAATAAACTATGGTAATATTACAGTCACTATCGCTCTGTAAATATTTTTTTTAAATCACAGATTTTTTTAATATCACATTGAACTTGTTTCAGAGAGCATTCATACTCATCACGTACTTCAAACATACTGTAGGAGAAACCAGCACATAAAAATATAATATGAGAAAGTACAAGAATAAAGGAAGGAATTAAGTTTCATGGAAGCAGATGGAAGAAAGTGTGTAACTCTTATTAGAAGAATTGAGAAGTGTGTTCTAGAAGTAACATATGACATTGACCTTGAAAGATGAATAGGGGTTGTCCAGATGAGAAAAAGGGGAGAGGCCTTTCCCAACAGAACAAACACATCAAGGATCCTGAGTTGTGAGAGAGGGGTGAACCGTTCTGTTCCATAGGAGCACAGCACGTGAATGAGGGAGGGAGGGAGGGAGGGAGGGGAGGGAAGGGTAGAGGCATATGATCAAGCTGAGAAGATAGGTGGGGGAATGGTTGTGAAAGCCTGTGCATGCTATGCTAAGGCCTTCAGATCTTCTCTTACAGGCAATGATAAACCACCAAAGGTTTTAATCAGAAGTTCAGTATCTTATTTGTATTTTAAGGTGCTAAAGCTAATATCAATATGGAGGGAAAACTGGTGGCATGGAGACTAGTGAAAGGGCTATTGCAGTAGTTCCCTTCAGGAGATGTGAATTGTTGCCTTGGGAGATAAGAAAGCAGTAAAAATTAAAACTGGATTAATTTTCTGGCTTAGATGATGGGGTAATTGTGATGCCATTAACGAAACGGGAGAATATAGGAATATGAACATAAAAATCTTAATTTGGAAAGAAGATTGTATACTTTGGGAATGCTTATTCAGCTTCATGCAACAAAGAATATGTCTACCAGTGGCTCAACACAAATAAGGTTTTATTTTTCTCATTAAACAAGAAGTTTGGAGGTGAGCAGCTACTGGCACTTGTTCAGCAATTGGTAAGATTTTGGCTTCACCAAAGAAGAAATACAAATAGCAAATAAATGAAAAGTTTAACATCATGTCCCATATATATGATATGAATTTACCCATATCACTAGGTAAATTCAAATTAAAACCATGATGAGCTACTAGTAGCATATATTAGAATTGCTAAAATTCTAAAACTGACTACCAAGTGTGGACAAAGATACAGATCAATTGGAACTCTCAAACATTGCTGGTGGGAATGTTAAATTGGAAAGCCGTTTTGGGAAATAGATTAGCAGTTTAATATAAAGTCTTATAAAGTTAAACATACATTTACCACATGACTCAGGAATCCCACTTATAGGTATTTACCCCCCAAAATGAAAGCTTTTATTATGCTAAGTGAAAGAAGACAAAAAAAAAATATGATATTCTGGAAAGGCAAAACTAAAAGAACTATAATCATATCAGTGGTAGCCATGAGATGGGGAAAAGGGATTCCCTCAAAGAGGCATAAGGGAATTTTACAGGATGGTGGAAATGTTCAATATCCTGATTGTGAAGGCAGTTATATATTTATATATATTTATCAAAATTCATGGGGCTGTATACCTAAAAGAGTGAATTTTACTCTATGTAAATTTTTCTTCAGTGAACCTGATGTTTAAAAAAAAACCCAGATCTATTTTTCCAAAGAAAACAAAACACTAATCTGAAAAGATATATGCACCCCTATGTTCATTGTAGTGTTATTCACAATAATCAAGATATGAAAGCAACCTAAGTGCCCATCGATAGACAAATGGATAAAGAAGTTGTGGTGTATGTGTGTGTGTATAGACACACACACACAATGGAATATTACTCAGCCATAAAAATAATGAAATCTTGCCATTTGCAAGAACATAGATGGACCTAGAGAGTATTATACTAAGTGAAATAAGTCAGACAAAAGACAAATACCAAATGATTTCATTAACATGTGAAACCTACAAAACAAATGAACAAACACAAAACAGAGTTACAAAATAATAGTCATGGGGATGAAATGTACAGCATGAGGGAATATAGTCAATAGTCAATAATATTGTAATAAATTTGTACGGTGACAGATGGTAACTAGACTTATGATGATGATCATTTTGTAATGCATAGAAATACTGAATCATTATGCTATGCACTTGGAAATAACATAGCGATGTAGGTCAGCTATACTTCAAAAAAAAAAAAAAAGCCCCAAATCACAAGACCATTGCTTATTTTCAGGGAAAAAATTTAAATGATAGACTTAAGGGATTAAGGTGCCAGCATTAAAAATGAGCACGATGTGGAAGAACTAGAGAGCTAAAATCAAACAGTAATTTAACGCTCAGAATTTTTAATATTCAAAGATGTGTTTTTTTACATCTGTGGCAACATGTTCAATGGACTTGGAGATAATTTGATTTTTTTCTCATGATGCTATGTAACCATAGATTTCCTTGATTAATACACTTTAATTTTTCAGAATCTTTTGCTTTCCAGCTCTTGTAACCTTGAACAATTCCTCTTTCAACTATCTGTATTTACCTTTATTTCATAATTTACATTTTATTCTTTACCACACACGACAAACTGTTTTACCTAATAACTATGTAATTTGCCATTATAGACTTAATTGTACTAAGTTCATCAAAAAATATAAAGAGACCAAAAGACTTTATAAACCTGATCACATCCTCACTTATAATATATAGTGTCATGGTTTTTTAATTCCTATTTCATTATGTAAAAATTAATTTTCAGCTAATGAAATGTATTATAGTAAAATTCTAGATAGATACATAGACAGATATCACAGGTTTTCGATGAAACAGTAATTGGAAAAACCTTGCATTCTTCTATTGCTAAGAAATAAATAGCATTTTATCTATTTTTCAAAATTGCCTGTGTGTATTGCTAATGCTCTCCATTCGACTTCTCTAATTATGTCAAAATGCTATCTTGGAAGACAATGGTTTGATTCACTATGAATTCACAAATAACATTGACTCATTAGAACTCCACATTAGACCTTTTCTCCCATTTTCTCATGACAGAATCTCTAGTTCATGTACACAAGTCTAGGATACAATTCATAGTAAGTTCAAGGACAACAGTGAGTTTTCTGGGTTAATACACACTGAATTTGTGAAGTCAACTTTGCCTAAGTTCTCACCCTAAGTCTTCTGAAAGACAGGCATGCCTGAGCAACATTAAACACACTGGCGATTTGTTCTCAGGTCAAATTTCTCTCCTATTATGGATGCTTTTTGTCACGGAGGTTTTGTAACATTTGTCCTATACAAGTATTTCTCTTCTGAGTCTGCCCCACCTCCCTGCAGTCCTGGGAGGACTCCCAAATAGAGGTTGTGAATGCACCTCAAGATCCACTTTCTGACCTCCTCTCTACACTGTACATGACTGTTTAATTTCCTATTTAAGACAAATTAATTCTTGCATGCTCTAATGAGGTTGCAAAGGATCCCGCTCCAGTCCACAAACTTGGAAGAGGTTACCCAGAGGTTTTCCAGATTGATGGGTCCAGGGCAGATGACCTGAAAATGAACTTTGACTAAACTTTGCTCTTTGTGTTCTTGGCAGTCCGTACTTGGAAAGTGGCAATTGTCTGCAGCAGACAGTGTAAAACTTCAGCCTAGAATTTTATTTGGAGGTTAGCCTTTGGAAGAGGGAGGGGGGAATAAAAACAAAAAACATCTTTGTAAGTCTTTTCTACACTAGTTTTATTAATTGTTTTTTTTTTTAAATGACCTCAGCTGTCTTTTTTTTTTTAATAAATTTATTTATTTATTATTTTATTTTTAGCTGTGTTGGGTCTTCGTTTCCGTGCGAGGGCTTTCTCTAGTTGCGGCGAGCGGGGGCCACTCTTCATTGCGGTGCGCAGGCCTCTCACTATCGCGGCCTCTCGTTGCGGAGCACAGGCTCCAGACGCGCAGGCTCAGTAATTGTGGCTCACGGGCCTAGTTGCTCCGCAGCATGTGGGATCCTCCCAGACCAGGGCTCGAACCCGTGTCCCCTGCACTGGCAGGCAGACTCTCAACCACTGCGCCACCAGGGAAGCCCCGATTAATTGTTTTCTAAGTGTTTTACTCTTCTTTATAATATCCAAGTTACATTTTAAGATGAAAGTATTAGCCAACTGAAGATGTCTTTTGTCTTTCTACTCTCCTCTTCCTCTAGGCACTATACAAGTTAGAACTGTTTTTTAACTTGAACCCAATCTACTATAATACAACTTCTATAATGCCCCTCACTTTAGAACCTAGATAATACGCTTACAAATATTAATTGGTTCCCACAACCTATAGGCCATGTATTAAACCCATTTTACTGATTAGATGTAATTCATCTCTGATTTATGTTGTCATTGAAGACAAATGTGTTGAAATTATTCAATTTCAACTCTGCAATACAAGACTACAATCTGTCCAGGAGATTCCCCCTAAACTAATTATTCATCAAAATGAATGTCAGAACTTTTTTCCATTGATGTGCCATAACAAAGCGACAGGACATTCTGAGATAAATTACTTGGTCTTAGCCTACTCTGGCAGCTGGTCTGGACCCTATAAAACTACCTTTTAAGTAACATACTACTCTCCACTTAAAGATACATAAATAAAATAACAGTGTTGTTTTACATCATATTCTTCACTATGTTTCCTCGTAAGCAACTGATTAAATATCACACTGTTCTCATAAAGAATCATGAATAGGAAGTGGCATATTCCCAAGAGAGATGAGAAAATTGACCTGGGAAATGGCTTAGACTGTTTTATGAAATGGTAGATTTGGGATAAGAAGTCAACATTTCTTAATTTCTGGCTACTCTTCATTTCTCTTCATTCTCTCATCCGTTTTCTCCTAATGCGACCTGGACAATCCCAGGTGGTGCCCAACATCCCCCTGTAGTCAACACACATAGAAGCTTTAGCTAAAAAGGAAAAAAAAATGGCAGAGCCTCAATGTACCCCTCTACATGTAGGTAGAAAAAGAGTTTGCACATTTCTTTTTCCTCAACCAAAATTCCTATAAAGTATAGCGGGCATCATAAAAAGTCACCACAGACTTGGAACCAGACTGAAGTGAACAGGAAAGACTCTTGGTCTCCCCCTAAAACCCTGTGTCATTTCCCAATCTCAGTGGTTCCCTGGAGAAACCAAATTATTTCATCTTCTTAGGTTCTTGTTCTTTAGGTCTTAGTTGAATTAGGAACTTTTTTTTAGGTCCCTTCAGATGCAGTGTCCCCATTGGACTCCTGGACATATCACCACTGCCTTTTTAAATATTGTCCTTTCTAATGCTATTGTGCACTCCTAAAGCCAGGCTGCTGAGCCCAGAGACAAAGCCACTAGAGACTGTTAAGCCAATTCCCCTGATGCTTCCCTAAAGTTTTTGATTGGAGTTCTCTAGTAGCAACCTGTACCCTTGGACTTGCCTGGAGTTGGACAGGGCTAATGAAGGCACCTTTCTGGACTAGGCCCAATCAGCACATTATCATCAGCAAGACCGGCCCTTAGAAAAAAATGGTGTTCTGTGTCTTTTAGTGACTCTTGAAATTATTAATACATTACCCTTGGGTAGATAGGATTTAGGAAGAAGTGCTGATAGAAACTTATACCAATAATCTGCCCTCTCTGCTCTTTACTTCCCTTTGCTTGTTCATTGAAAATCCAGGAACAGGATTGGAAATGGAACTTATGGGCAGGAATAAAATAAAAGTCTTAGAAATAGAATTCCAGTGTCTCTGCAATACCCCTTCCACCTGAAAAAGCAATGGACTGAATAATCCATAATATATTGGCCTAATCTCCTTTGTGAGAATAGAGCTTGATTGTTATATCCCAAGCTAAAAGTGCAAGCTGGAATGACTAAAGCAGATCCTCTGATGAACAAAGATGTTCTGAGTTAATGTCAGAAATGAAGAGGACAAAATGAAGGGAAAAAAAAAATAACCTTCTTGACTTAGAGAAACATAATATCTGCTAAATAGAATGTCTTCCACAATTTAACATGAGGCATCACCAGCTCTTCTGGAGTCATTTCAAATCCCACTAGATGGTACTAACTTGACTCAGAGGCTAGAAACTGAGACACAGCTATGATCAAGTCTTTACCACAATTTAGGATGCTGTAGAAAATGGTGGTGTGATAACTTGTTCTATGTTGCTTCCATTCCTCACAGCTTTCACTTTTTTACCTTCCTGTAAAGGACAATTTGTTGTTAGTGATGTTGTTGGTGTGAACTTTTAAGTCACTGACCTGTCTTTTAGTAGAAATTTAAGAGGTACCTCCACTGCTCCTGTAAGACAATGTTGTGGACTCAGTGGAAAAGAATGATTGACAGAGTGCTTTTTGAGAGTGATTTTCAGAGTGCCTTCCAAACTAAATTTCATGTCAAGACTTCCGGCCATCTGAATTCCCAAGTTATTCTATATAGAGAGCTCTAGGTCCTCTAAAACCGTCCCCATTGGTCACATGACTATTCCTTTTCTTTTAAAACAGTTTAGGGAGCAGAATCATTAACAAGGCCAACACCACAGTACAACCACGAAATATTAGACAAAAGTTAATTCCATTTCCTTCTACAATTGGTGTCCCTGAACACAAGTCACAAGCAAAAGAGAGTGTAGCCTAGCTTGCAATTAATTTCTTCATCACAAATTCTGGTGAATTTGTTCTATACTGTCAACTCTTACCATATTTTCAATGGATTCACTGCTAAAACAGGAAAAAGCCTGAAAGACTAAAGCCATATGACCATAATGAGAATGAAGTTATTTACTCTACAAATCACATTTTTAAATTGTTAAATCCAATAATGTTTTGAGTTAAATGATTGACATACTGGAAAAATTTGGAAGGTGAGAAGACTTTTTTTCCTAAAACATTGTCTATTAATCATTAAAGCAATCCACACATGTACAAAGACAGATTGCTTCACTGTATATGTTTGTGCACATTCATTTTTAAATGATAATTAAAATTAAATACTAACTCCAAATTTTTCATCAATCTATATTTTAATGGAAAATATATAATAACTCAGACTCCTCCTTAGGAAGACTTTTATTTCTAGGGGGCTATTATGATATCAAAGGACCTATGGGCCTCTGTCTTACCATTATATTCAATCTTCTTTCATCTTTTTTTATACTGACTCCCTTAGGTTTTTCTTTGCTCTTCCTGTTTAGGGAAGGCAGCTTTTCTTTCTACTATTCCCAACAGTGTTGAGGTGTGAAGCAAACACAAGGCAATCAGATACAAGCAATTCATCAGGGTTGGGTGAAAGTCAGAACTATTCAACCGAAATTAATAAGAAGGGATGTAACAAACCCACCTTCTTATAATTCATTTGAAAGTCATATAATATCAATTAGCATTTATCAAATAAGAACAGGCAGGTGAGGGTGACAGTATCTTACCTACCCCGCAGGAACATGTGATGATGAATGACTCACTCATGAAATATTTTAAATCAGCATTTCCTGAGCACTCTCAGATTATGTATAGGCAATTCTAAAGATCCAGATAAGACAGAAAAACTTAGTTGTCAAGCCACAGCTGGGTGGACACAAGCCCACTATGCTCAATACTTCACCAAGTTGAGTCCAAACCTTCCAGCTGCTAATGTCCTAGGAGATAAGCATTAAGTAAAGTTGACCTGGACTACTGTTTCTGTACAAACATCATTTTCTGGGAGAGTACATTATTCCTATCTAAGGAGTCCTGGAACTCTCTGCAGTTAATTCCTACTGTATTCGACTCATTCGACCCATTGCAAAGAGGAAAAATGAAAGCAAGAAGAGACCTTAGAATGATTTGCCCAAGTGAAGAAGCTGAGATTCGAAAACTACTTGCTGGATCCTTAGGGCAGCACGTCATCTACTATGCAAAACCGTCTTTTGTACCAAACTACTTACGGGAATACTCTGCTTGTACATGTTAGAATCATCACTGTGACCACTTATCTAGGTGAACGCTATCTGCTTGGTAGGCTCTCACCAATATGTGAAAACACCCAGGGACAACCTCGCAGAGTTGCAACTAAAAAAATCACAGACCTCTTTCTCATGCCTCAGGTTATTTACTAGTAGTTCAGGCTGTCAGGCTTCCTGCAATAAAGGAAGGAGAGTCCTTGACCTTGCAACTCCTGGCATGTTCAAGTTTAAATTCTCTAAGGAAGTTCAGGCTGCTTATATTTTATTTGAACACTGGATGTTAATATAATGAGGCCAGTATTATGTGATTGGAATGAAGTCTCAAAAGCAAATTTGGCTGGTAAGGTATTATTGATTTAGGTTATGTCTATAAAGTTGAATACACTGGACTTCTTAACCTTCCAGCAAAATGGATAATGCCAAAAAAAGACAACTGTCTATATTAGATGATTATAAAATTTGAATTTTTAAAGAAAATTCTTCAATTCAGTTGGTGTTTTTCTTCATTCATTCATTAAATGCATAGATATATGTGGCACACCTGCTGCTATACACTAGGGCTAAGTGTATGGTGAGCAGGCACTGTGCTAGAGCTGAGGACACCCACAGATGGACTTTATCCCTGCCAGCATGGAACTTATAGGTTGGGAGAGGAGAACCACCAAGCACATTCAAGCAGGCCATGATACACAGGAATCTAGGGTGCTATCACTGGGGTATACCCTGGAGGCAACCTAATCCATCAGGAGGGCCAGACAACAAACAAGGAAGACATCTTGGTGACAAAGAAGAGATGTGCATGGATTAGAGAAATATTTGGAAAATGCATTTGATTTTTAAATGTAATATGAGGCCAGTTTTAGCTTCATATTGTGATAGTTGTGAGGACACTGGGGAGAAAAGGAGAAGTTAAAGAAAAACTCTGAGACCTCATGGGCATGGCATTAAAATGCCTTCTTTTTGAAAAATAAATGGGTTTAGTGAAAATGTAACTGACTTAATTTTACAAAGTATGTAAAGTATTTTTCTGAGGACTGGTGGCCTGTGTGGGAGAATTCAGTGAGTATTTGCTTTAACTCTACTTTCAAGAAATACATGGAGTATTAATCATGGAATGTCAGGATACAATCTGATTCAAAGTATTTCTTCACAAATATGCAATGATGCAGCCAAATAGCATGCAATGATATTTAATCTGGCAAATTAAAGAGATAACAAAAGTGAAAAAATTAAGTAGTGATAAGGGCCCAGAGAACTGACTTGAATTTTGTAGTTTCTCTTTAAATAATAGCATCTTTAGTTGAGATATCACAAACACTAATATATTTGAGAAATTCCTGTCTTAATATGATGCAAATGCAATATTCTGAGTTTACCAGGGAAATAATTAGAACTTTAGAGATTTAAAGTTCAAAAAATGAAATACATAGGTATAAATCTAACAAAATACGTACATTTTGTGTTTGCATTAGTTTTCTAGGGCTAACATAACAAAGTACCACAAACCAAGTGGCTTAACAGAAATGTATTGTTTCACAATTCTGGAGCTAGAAGTCCAGAATCAAGGTGTGGGCAGGATTGAGTCCTTGTGAGGACTGTGAGGGGAAAATCTGTTCCATGCCTCTCTTCTAGCTTCCAGTGGTTTCCTGGAAGCACTGGCATTCCTTGATTTCTGCATCACCCTGATCTCTGCTTTCATCTTGTATGGCATTCTCTCTGTGTGCTGTCTCCAAATTTTTCCTTCTTATAAGGATACCAGTCATATTGGATTGAGGCCCATCCTAATGACCTCATTTTAACCTGATTACGTCTCTAAATTGCCTATCTCCAAATAAGGTCATATTGTGAGGTACTGGGGACTAGGACTTCAACATATGAATTAGGAGGAGGATATGTAACAATGCTGAAAACTACAAAGCATGGATGAAAGAAATCTACACAAATATAAAGGCATACAGTATTCATTGACTGGAAGACTCAACATAGTAAATACGTCAATTCTCTCCATTTTTTGAGTATATATAGACAAGTACATAGTAAAAGGTATATGAAAAGGCAAAAGAACTAGAACAGTCAAAACAATTTTTGAAAAAAATGAAATTGGACTCACAGTACCCAATTTTATGACTTACCATAAAACTATAGTAATTAAGACAGTTTGGTACTGGTGATGGGATAGACATACAGATCAATGAAATAGAACAGAGAATATGGAAATAGACCCACAAAAATTTTTCCCATTGATTTTTGACATGAAGTTTCAGGGCAATTCAAGGGAGAAATGATAGTCTTTAAACAAGTGGTGTTGTAGTAATTGGACAGCTATATGCCAAAATATGAATCTCAACCTAAATGATGCATCTTATACAAAAATTAATTCAAAATTAATCACAGATCTAAATGTCAAATTCAAAATTATAAAATTTTTAGAAGAAAAAACAGGAGAAAATCTTAATGATCTGGCATTAGGAAAAGAGTTATTAGATATGACACCAAAAGCTCAATCCATAGAAGAAAAAATTGATAAATTGGACTTCATCAAAATTTAAAATTTTGCTGTGCAAAAATACTGTTGTAAGAAAAGATAAGCTACTGACTGTAAGAATGTATTTGTAAACAACATATCTGAAAAGGGACTTGTACCAAGAATGTATAAAGAACCGTGAAAACTCGAACACATTTTTAAATGTGCTAAAGACTTGAGCACTTAGCCAAAGAGGATATATGAAAAGCAAATAAATACAGAATGTAAAATGCTTCAATTCTATTCTTTCTTCCCTTTATAAATTAATTGTGCAAGCATTCTGTTTCTACTTTATGCGAACTAACTTCCTCAAATTATTCAGTATTTATTAACTTATAGTCAATACCTGTTTAGATTTATAGACAAGTTTACAAATTTATTTTCTCAACTTTCTTACATCTTAGTTCTCTCCTAGGTTAAATTTTCCTTCTTGCTGTAGTAGATGCTCTTTTTGTTTGTTTGAAAATATATTTTCCCCTAACTCCTGAGTAGTTAGGAGTTTGGCTGGATATGTATTTCTAGGTTGATGGTTAATTTCTTTCACCCTTTGAACACTTTCCATTACCTTCTAGCTTCTTATTACTATTGAGAAGTCTACATTTTAGATTAGTTTAAATTCTTTTACAGATAATCCCTCTTTTCTCTATTGCTGCTTTTAAGATTTCTCTCTTGGTCTTTGGTGCTTTGCAGCTTTACTGTGATATATCTAGGTATGAGAAAAGTTTTATTTAATCACCCTTGGGACTCACTGTAATACTGGAAAGCTCTCCCCCATTGTCTCCATTCTTTCCTTCGGGAAGTCCTATTAGGCATCTGTTGAATCTTCTCATTTTACCGTGCATTCTTCTTTTATAACCTCCAAGCTGTAACTCTCTTTGCTGCATTTTGAATAATTTAGACCTGTTAATTTCTCATCTTGGGGGTTTAACCATCACATTTGCATGAAGCACAGGCCATGTTTACACATTCTAAAAAGAGCTCTTTTAGTCCACCCAGAATCCAGGACAAAAGAAAGTGGTAGATTTTTTTCTATTTCCATTTTCACTGAAGTTGTAAACTTTTGAGAATACTAACATAATGTGGAGATTAACTCACCTCTTTGTTTAGGCCCAAATCCTAATCAGCTGTCTTCATCTGAGCATCAGAAATGAAGTCCTTAGATTACCATAACTAATAATCTCTACCACCCAATTTATCTCCCACCCCATACCTGTAGCTACAGTATCAGCTACTGGGCTCACCACTAAGCCTCATTTCTAGAACCTAGTGATTCTGGAAAATCAGCCACGCACTTAAATATGTGTTAGTTGTTTTTTGGTTGTCTGTAGTGGTAGGACTTTTGTGTTTTGTTTTCTTCTCTAAAACAGTACTTCAACCATTTGTCAGAGTACACATTTTAAAATATTATTTATTTGGTACTCTGGGGTTAAATGGAAGAGGCTAAGGCTGGCTTTGCCACTTACCAGACAAATGACCTTGGGCAAGATACTTAACTTCTCCACATATCAGTTTCCCCATCTGTAAAATGGGCATAACAGTACCTACCTCATAATGTTGCTTTAAGACTTAAATGAAATAATATCTGTCAAGTGATTAGAACAGTGTCTGGCATTTAGTAAACACTGTTTAAGTATTTGTTACATAAAAATGAAAACATAGAAGAAAATGTCAGTTTTCTATTGCATTAATGTGTATATTTAAGACAAAGAAATTCCATTTTGCTTTAAAATCTGGTGCTTATTGTGTAGCTAGAGGATTAAAAAGAACCAAAAGTGTTTTTACTTAAATTCACTAGGTTAACACACCTGAAGTTGAACAGTTAACATTCACTCAATTTGGTTCTCATCACTCAACAACACTTCTCTTCTCTATCCTATATATTCACCTTGTCACTCACATGTCTCAAATTCCTATAAGCAAAATATTGTAAATGACAAGGAAAGTGTCTACTGCATCTCTCCATTTCCCACTCAGAGAAGCACTCAGAGTTTCTAGGAAACACACAAATCCCAAAAGGCAATGACATTAAAAGATTAAAGGGGTCTGCTTTTTATTATTTTCCTTCTAACTTCCCTGGAGCAAGCACTTTGGCATATTGCTGCTTGAAGTCTCTATCTGCCAGGACCAGTCCGGTGGAGAGTAACTTCCTGAGAAACATGCTGACATTTCCACTGATCCATATATTTCTGCATCTTTGTAGAAAAAGCCCAAACGTCCAGTTATCCTTATATATATGTTAAGCTTAAAGTCAAAACTCTTCCTCTGATTTGAATGGGCTTTTACTACTTGAATTTCCACTTCTCAGTCTAGCTGACAATTACTCAACAGCTAATACAGTGCTTGTCACATCCTTTTCTGGGATCTCTATTAAAAGTGTTTCTTCCCCCAATAAAGTGTTTTACGAAAATGCTTCCCTAACTATTCATTTAAGAAGAAAAAATTATTAGCCTTTAGTCTAAAGCTTATCTTATTGTGGATAAGTTTTAAAGTCAAGACAAAGAGGAAATACAGTCAGAATTAGGGGGAAAAAAATCCCACAAATTAACGACAAAGTAGAGTCTGGTGACACCTAAATGCAACGTTGGTGCTTCCCTTCCTTGCACTGACTCCAATGTTTTTTCCTCAGTTAAGGACCAGATGATGGAGTTGGTTTGTGTTTAGGAGTCATGTCGTTGGGAAAATATGTCTATCTAAATACTAAAATTACAATCAGGGCAGTGAGAGGCTCCCACTATGAGAGCTACGGGATCACTGTGGCCCCTGGGAGGGCAGCTAACTCACACCTGACACAAACTCACTGTGCAAGAGCAAGAGGAATTGCCTGCCCTATTTAAATACCCTACCTTTCTTCCCCAGAGTTAAGTGTGATCAGATTTTATCATTCTTTGTATGCATGATGATGGAAAACTTGGTTTCTCTGGTTTCCAACATATTTTTTTAATTAAAAGAAAAAAGAAAAGGAGAACAGCATTTGGGTCAGGGACAATTCAAGGCCTATCTTAGATTTCACAGAGGAACAATCATAAAACAGTATCATAAAGTAGAATTCGACATAAATGATATAATCTCTAGTTTACATGTTACTAAACCTGCTTATTGATGCTTAAAATGGCTGAATATTTGATAAGAGCATTACTGCTTTCAGAATATCAATATTTTTTTCATTTAAATCATCAAGGCTTTTTCTAAAAAGACATTCATTTAATGTGTCAAAGAAAAAAATGAAAATGTGCAATTCAATATGCCCATGCCATACTGGTCTTCAAATTGTTCTAGGGAGTCCCAGAGTTTGGGATTATTCAAGATTCACAGGTGACATAACAGCTGTCTTCATCTGTATGAATGTCTGCCATTTAGCAGAAGAATTCAGCTTACTGGAACTAGGTCAATGATTGAGATTTGCAAGAAGAATATATTAATATACAACCTAGAGTATAAGTTTTTAACAATTAGAGCCACCAGAGTATTAAACACTCTCTCTTATGATGTTAGGAATTTTCTATCACTAGATTTATAAATGGAATGAAGGTACATCAAAGAATCTGGCAGACAGTAGGTTCACAAGTATTTGTAAACTTAAATCATACTCAACCTAGGTGATTCTCTATCAGGGCACTAGTACTAGGAATGACTTGAATGAGCTAATTTCTGAGATCTCTTCCAGTTCTAAAAGTCTTTATTATCTAGCAGAAGAAATTGTTTATTTTTTAAGATATGTGTTGACACAGGGATCTTGCAGAAATAGACAAGCATCATATCTAGTCAGCCAGTTGTACAAATCAAGCTGCAATGTGGAAAAGTGGTTAAACCACAGTCTGAGGTTAGTTAAAAGAATTTCAGCAGAGTCTCAACAGTAGTAGCTCTAGACCACACTGCAAGTTGGGAATACAAAGTAAACCAATATCCTTTGAAACCAGGGTAAAACAAACTATCTCCTAATGTGGTGACTGTGTTTGCAGTCCTGCTAAAAGACAAGTTGGGATTGCTTCAAAAAGCCACAATTTTTGCTTATTCTGGAAAGTGATGCCTCAGACTTTTCCCTAGCGGAAATAAGCCAAGATATTAGAAGTCTCTGAGATCTTTTCCAAATTTGCATTTCTGAGCATGGCAAATCAGGGTGAATTTCATGTGATAGATATTTTAAGATGTCTGTTAAATAAACTGAGTTCAATTTATTTGTCTTTTATTAAAATATAAAAGCAAATTAAGTTGTCATGTTGGGAAACATTAAGCACCATATAAATACCAGTATTAGTAGAATTAACGATCATTATTATTACATTAAGCTGACCATAGCAGTTTTTATACAGAGATTCACTTTGGAAAAAAATATGAAATATGAAAATTTGTCTCCTAATTGACTCTTTTTTTTTTTTAAGCAAGGCCTCTATGCCATCCCAGTATCAGCTCCTTAATTACATCTAAATTGTGGTAACATGCTAAAAGAAAAAGACTAGCCAGATCCTTTCACTCATTTATGTATTTATTTGTTAGTGAAGTATTACTGAATCACCATCTATTCTTAGAAGTCACATTACTAGATACAAGGAATAAAATTGTGAGCAAGGCAGGTGGGTCTCTGCCCTCCTGGACCGTTGTAGCAGTAATATCTCATTAGGTTTCTACTGGTGGGAAGTTTCAGCCGGAAAGGAGATACCCCTAAAAGGTCATTAGGAGGACTATTTGGAGAGAGTGGGACAGAGCGTTCAGAAAGTGTTCATTCGATGACAATATGCACACAACTGCCTACATGCACAAGCAAAAGTTCTATCAGCACAAAAGTTTGTGTCCAGCATTTAAATCCATTCTTTCCATTTTTAAAAGAATACAAATCACCCAGGAGTCAATTCTTTGGGAACCTAAATGACAAAGTCAGAACTTCAGTTCTCCCAGAACTAGAGACTGAAAACTTTATGGCCAGGAAATTTTCATTTTTGTTTTATTTCACTATTACCCCACCCACCATTATGGTTAGTATAACGTCTCAGTTCACAGTGGGGCCTCTCTAAATATTTGCTGAATTGATTTAAATTGACATGCTTTCCAATTATTAAGAATTGAATAATAATTTGATGCTTTTCAAGTTATTAAGAATAATCCATTGTAGCATTGTGAGAGAAAAATCAGCTCATCTTAGAAGACCTCTAGCAAGTTACTTTGGAACAGGTGCATACATTATGTGTAAGACATGACAAAGCAATTCTTCCACTACACTAGGGATCAGCAAAGTTTTTTTGTAAAGAGTCAGAGAATAAATATTTTAGGTCTTGCAGGCCATATAATCTCTGTCACAACTACTCAACTCCGCCATTATAGCATGAAAGCAGCCATGGACAACACATAAGTGAATGTGTGTGGCTGGGTTCCAATGAACTTTATTTACAAAAAACAGGAAAAAGCCACATTTGGCCTGCAGGCTGTAACCTACCAACCTCTGCTCTATATCATAGAGCTTCAGATAGTGTACAGGTCAAGGAGAAATATATGATTTAACCACAAACTTTTAATAGAGGCAAATCATCTAAGAAGGCCTTTTAAAAGTTGGGAGTAAATTCAATGAACAATTGATTCATATTTGCTTGTTTAGCAGAGCAGTAAACATTTAAAGGAAAAAAAATCAGAAAATACTAAAGAAAGGTAACCCCAGCTCCTAGATGTAACAAAGTAGTTTGCCAGATTTTCTACTGATCTTTATCCTGTGCATGTTTTATGTTATACATACTAGAGATACATAGTGTATATACAATTTTGTACAAGTTTTTAAAATTAACATGAATATTTTCTTGTCATTAAAAACCCTTAATAAACAATTTCTAATGACCATGTAATATTCCAACATGTGGATACCATAGTTTACTTAACCCTTCCCTAATTTCCAACAGATATTTATAAATTTTCTGCTTTATAAAAGCAGTTTACACTATGGAAAATGCAAACATGTAAAATGCATTTATGATCCAAAAAACAAGATCTATAAGAGGAACCTGAGCCTTCCAAGCAAACATGGAATGTAAGCACATTTGCCTTATCCATATTTCCTCCTAAAATGACATCAGAGGAATATAAAAGAAAAGAACTCACAAGGACAAACAGGAGAGGAAAATGACAGCAGATGAGATGTCAAAAAGTTGGGAAAGGAGGAAAGAGGATGGATGAGAGATACTCATGACTCAAAAGGTACATGTGACTTCCGGAGAAAGCAGAAAGGTGAAAAAGCAAGTCACTTTGATACCTACATCTCCACTTTGTTACCATTTCTTCTTATTATTTCATTTTATTACTCTCTTCAATAATCTCCTCAGGTATCATGCTTCTTTTAAATTCATGATAATTCTGCTTCAATAATCTGCTTTAGATCATATAAGATACCTATTGTACAGTTTGTTTTTACATTAGTTTAGGATGAGTCTAAACTACCACTACAGAAAGACACAAAAAGGCTTAAGGAACATGGACACATTTCTGTCATTTAACAGATCTGGGAAAGCAATGGTCAGTGGGGCAGCTCTGCCCCACATGATCATTCGGAACACTGGATTCCTCCCACTGTGCTACCCAGCCATCCCCAGATCACTGGAACCATCTGCATAGCTGAAGATGGGTTGCCACCAAGTCAGGGTCTCAGGCAATGGAAGGGGCAAGAAAGCCTGCAGGAGGCATGCCTAGCACCTTAAGACTCAAGAACAGAAATAACACACATCATTTCTGTTTATGTCCCAGTGATGAAAACCTAATCACACGGCCATACCTAACTAAGTGGGAGGCTTGGAAATGTTGTCTAACTTTAGCAAGAAGGGCAAATTAATTCTGTAGAAAGCTAACAGTGGACACCACTATTGTCTTTCTTTTTGTAAGTTGTACTCTGCAGGCATCCAGTTACTTTCACTTGTGAGCTCACACACCCCTGGGTGTAGCACTTCCTCTGTCTGACAACATCCACTGGGGAAGGACTGAGTGAACGTTTGAGAGTGGCCAAGAGCCAGCACCCACTTTCATCTACTCCTTAGCACAGTAAGTTTTAAACCCTGCCGTGTTACCACTCAGTAGACTCATGCACCAAAAAGGTTATTTGAGGATTAAATGGCACATACATGTAAAAATCTTACTATCCTGTTTGAAACATATGAAATATTCAATAAACGTTAACTCAAATTACCCTACTTCACAGAGCCTCTAATAGAATGTTAAAAGATCTGCTATCTGATGTGTGACAAGGTCACTTTGTGTTTTTGACAAAATCACCTAAGCATAAATATCTGGGTCAAGTCATAGAAACCTAGATAAATCTTGGGAGCCGACAATAAATTCTAGGGCTCCTTTCTAGCTATCACCTTCTCTGATGCCAAATGAAACTGATTAGCATGATCTGCATTTCCAGGTAGCCACAGTACATTTTGTGCCTGAGTGAACTACCTTGTCAGAATGTTTGGAACAGGTTCTACTATATCATCAGCAGAAAAGACTATGAACAACTTGGATCCCCTTCACCACTGCACCATTGGAAAATAGAGAAAACTGTTTGGACTAATCCGTTTGAGAAAGAGAGACAGAAAGACAGAGACAGATGGCATGCTACTATACACATGAGATTTTTTTAATACATCTTTATTGGAGTATAATTGCTTTACAATGGTGCGTTAGTTTCTGCTGTATAACAAAGTGAATCAGCTATATGTATACATATATCCCCATATCTGCTCCCTCTTGCGTCTCCCTCCCACCCTCCCCATCCCACCCCTCTAGGTGGTCACAGAGCACCAAGCTGATCTCCCTGTGCTATGCGGCTGCTTCCCACTAGCTATCTCTTTTACATTTGGTAGTGTATATATGTCAATGCTACTCTCTCACTACGTCCCAACGTCCCCTTACCCCCTGTGTCCTCAAGTCTGTTCTCTACATCTGAGTCTTTATTCCTGCCTTGCCACTAGGCCGATCAGTACCATCTCTCTAGATTCCATATATATATATGTGTGTTACCATAGGGTATTTGTTTTTCTCTTTCTTACTTCACTCTGTATGACAGACTCTAGGTCCATCCACCTCACTACAAATAATTCAATTTCGTTCCTTTTTATGGCTGAGTAATATTCCATTGTATACATGTGCCACATCTTCTTTATCCATTCATTTGTCGATGGGCATTTAGGCTGCTTCCATGGCCTGGCTATTGTAAATAGTGCTGCAATGAACATTGCAGTACATGACTCTTTTTGAGTTATGGTTTTCTCAGGGTATATGCCCAGCAGTGGGATTGCTGGGTCGTATGGTAGTTCTATTTTTAGTTTTTTAAGGAACCTCCATACTGTTCTCCATCGTGGCTGTATCAATTTACATTCCCACCAACAGTGCAAGAAGGTTCCCTTTTCTCCACACCCTACCCAGCATTTATTGTTTGTAGATAATGGCCATTCTGATCAGTGTGAGATCGTACCACATTGTGGTTTTGATTTGCATTTCTCTAATGATTAGTGATGTTGAGCATCTTTTCATGTGTCTGTTGGCAATCTGTATGTCTCTGGAGAAATGTCTATTTAGATCTTCTGCCCATTTTTGGATCAGGTTGTTTTTTTGATATTGAGCTGCATGAGCTGCTTGTATATTTTGGAGATTAATCCTCTGTCAGTTGTTTCATTTGCAAATATTTTCTCCCATTCTGAGGGTTGTCTTTTCATCTTGTTTATGATTTCCTTTGCTATGCAAAAGCTTTTACATTTCATTAGGTCCCATTTGTTTATTTTTGTTTTTATTTCCATTATTCTAGGAGGTGGGTCAAAAAGGATCTTGCTGTGATTTATTATGTCATAGAGTGTTCTGCCTATGTTTTCCTCTAAGAGTTTTATAGTGTCTGGCTTTACATTTAGGTCTTTAATCCATTTTGAGTTTATTTTTGGGTATGGTATCAGGGAGTGTTCTAATTTCATTCTTTTACATGTAGCCGTCCAGTTTTCCCAGCACCACTTATTGAAGAGGCTGTATTTTCTCCATTGTATATTCTTGCCTCTGTGTGAGATTTCCTCCTTCCTTGAGTTTTGCTATTAAAATATTCTTCCTTTTATGAAATGATGATGTCAGTAGATATAGTTGTTTTTGTTGTTGAATGTCCTCAAAAATGTAAAGTTAGTTATATTTTGTTATGTTGTTCCTCATAATTTTTTTAAATTTCAGTATTAATTTCAACGCCCTGGGAGCTATGAACTATTGACTGTATAAAGATAGACAACTCAAATTGCTCCTGTGTAGAAGAAGTAATAATTGAAGATTTCTTTATGGTTGTCCAATTTTTTTATGATTCTAAGATATATAGTTTTAAATGTGCAATACTATGTCTGCCTTCTCTAAGTATCTTTAAAATAGTGCTACTGGATTTTGATTGACTTCCACTTGAAGGAAATATTAGGCACAAGACATACTAAAAGCTTTCCAGTACTAAACACATGATAACAAATATCCTTCTAAATGCTTAGCCGAATTCACACACACACAAAAAAAGAAGTCCTCAGGGGCTCAAAACATAGAAGTTGGAAACCAGAATTTACAACAGTTCTGAGAGTGTTTGCTGCTCTTGTACTATAAGAGATACACCAGGGATAGGAGGTGTGACCTTGACCTACAAAGTTGAGAGAATTGCGAACCTCAGCATAAGATTTGGACATTGGCAGGGTTACACCCTTAGTGAAAATGGGGACCCACAGAGAAAAGTCTTTCCACAAAGAAAGTGAAGGAAATTGTCTATTTCAGCCTAGGCTGTGAATGAGAAAAAAAAAAATCTCTGAGGATTTGTAGCTACATACCTTCCTTCACATAGATTTGAGGTTCAAATTTATACTTACTGTGTGGTCCACAAACTCCAGACTGAAAATTAGTCTACAGTGGACTTGGCGCACTGGGACACTTAAAGCAAGTGCAACATTAACCAGGCCTTACTGGATTCCCAGAGAAAGCCCAGCCAAACATAATCTCACAATCCAAAACTGCACATGATGAAATAATTTACCACAAGAAAGAATCAGCAGAAACACCAAAGAATACAATTAGACTCCTATGAATGTTAATTTTTTTTTTTTTTTTTTTTTTTTTAGCCACAATGCGCAGCATGAGGGATCTTACTTTCCCAATCAGGGATCAAACCTGTGCCCTTAGCAATGAAAGTACAGAGTCCTAACCACTGGACCTCCAGGGAATTCCCAGATAATTATTATGATTGGATACATAACTTACACAGGATATAAAATAATAAACACATCATGGAATCAAAAATATGACAGGGAACAGGATAGCATTGAAATAAGATCCAGTATATTTTCTAAAGAACCAAATGAATCACGTAGAAATGAAAGATATGCACATTGATTTATGGTGCACATTTATATATGCACCCTTATTTTGAATGGTGGGGCAACTCAAACATGTGAATGAAAGGCATTATAAACACATGCACATTTCTGTCGTTCTGATTTACATTTGCCTGACATTGTCCCATGTTTCTGGCCTTATCCACCTTTATCATATAGAATAATTAGGCACAGTAGGTTAAGGGCCTATTATAACTTCGGCTCCTTTTTTTTGATATTCCAAAATAGCAGTTTTCTTTCTCTCTTTTTTAAAGAACTTTTTGAAACAAACCTAATATACAAAACAGATTTAATTATACTTACTCTCCTAGGTTGAGGATGGTGATGGTAGATAGGAATGGGGAGAGTCATGGGGGATGGGGCCTCACCAGTGTGAGCCCCACTTGCCAGCCCCTGTGACTTGACACCCTAGGGGTCCTAGAGCCCTGAAAACTCCCTGCTCTGGTCCGGCTAACTACCATGCTGCCTCAGTTGCTTCTTCCCCTTCATTTCCTAAAGGTACAATTTCTGGGTGGTTTTATCACAAGAAAGAATTATCTTTTCAGCAAATGACTAAAAGATTTTTTTTTTAAATAAATTTATTTATTTATTTATTTTTGGCTGCGTTGGGTCTTCATTGCTGCCTGTGGGCTTTCTCTAGTTGCGGTGAGCGGGGCCTACTCTTCCTTGCAGTGCACAGGCTTCTCACTGCAGTGACGTCTCTTGTTGCAGAGTGTGGGCTCTAGGTGCGCGGGCTTCAGTAGTTGTGGCGCATGGGCTTAGTTGCTCCGTGGCATGTGGAATCTTCCCGGACCAGGGATTGAACCCGTGTCCCCTGCATTGGCAGGCAGATTCTTAAGCACTGAGCCCCCAAGGAAGTCTCAGGATTTTAAGTGTAGGGTATTTTTGTTTTTATTCCCAAATGTTCAGCCATTTTAATATCACTTGCCTCTAAACTGACACTATTAAATATAGTTAGAGAGAATTTCTTTCTCCACAATAGATGTAGGATTTATTAGAATAATTCATTGTTCCCTAAAGACAGCAATACGCATATATTGCAATTGTTGTAATCACATATGTAGTTATCTTTCCTGGTTTGGGGTTTTTTTCTTTTCTCCTACTGAAGCCCCGTTTTGCACAATCAAAATTTAGCAACTTCATTAAATGCATTGCCTGATGCACCTGTTTGGACCCTGGGTATCATTTTCTTTTCTCCAACACATTTTTATTCAAGATGTGCTGAGTTTTCCCAGAGGCTGTCTGGGGACTTCGAGACATCTGTACCCAGCAGTTTGCTTAAATCAACAAAAAGTATTGAAGAAAAATCAAACTTTAGGGTATCAATTTAACCATTCCTTTTCAAGTATCCTAGATTGATGGAACATGTCAGCCCTGATACATCCACCATCACTGTTCAATGCTTAGAATAATTATTAAAGTAAAACTGACTGCACTCTAATGAAAACTGTCATCGGGAGTGGTGTAAAGGCCATGAAGAGAAAACAACGCAGGAAATATTGTGGAAAACTTTGATTGGAATGGAGTGACTGAGGAAAACAGACTACAAGGAACACCAGAAATAACTATCATGCATAACATAATATAATCTTTATAAACTGATTGTGTACAAGTAGCTAAGCCTATTAATAAAGAAGAAAACATCCGACCAAGGAGGATATAAGATCAAATCTTTAAATTCTCAGCATATAGTTCAAGTCTAGGATCCCAATTTTCTGAAAGTTTCCTTTTATCACAAATGAATGTGCAGTCATCATTTCATTGGCTCTTTTCAATGAGTTTAATGAATTTAAAGAACTGTGGACCAAAAAAAGGGGTAGAAATAATGGAGTAAGCAAAGAGAAAGTGACTAACAAATGGGAATTCTTTTCCTTATCTTGAGGAATCCCTCAAAAAAGCCAATTTCTGGGCTCTGAGTCTCACATCAGCTTTTCTGCATCAGATTTTTTTTTAAAGGCATGCTGTGGTAGGAAGTATCAAAAAAAAAAAAAAGTTAACATGCAAGATTGTGACCAGTAGGGGGCAGGATGGCTTTAATATTTACATCAAGAATATTTAAGAGGTGTACAAATGTATTTGCATAGATTCTGTGACAGATTGCAAAAGTGGCTGCAATTCAACACTCCTCCCTATATCCCTGCCTTTGACAATCTGACACTTAAGCTCCTCCAAACTAGAAGCAGACATTATGTCCCACCTCTTGAATCTGAGTTTGCCTTGTGCCTTGCCTTAGCCACTAGAGTTCAGGAGCAGTGAGGCTGTAGAGTTCTGAGCCTATGGCTAAAGAAGCCTTGCACATGCTCACTCACTCTTTTGGAACCCTGCCACTACATATGAAACAAGCCCAGCCAAGTCTAGCCAGATAGGTGAGTATGGCCAACCTAAACCAGCCAGACTCCAGGTGACCAACTAACTAACTACAGTACATGTATGAGCCCAACCAAGATCAGTCAAGCTTGGCTCAGACCAGAAGAACTATCCAGTCAATCCACACAGAGTCTGAAGCCAAATAAATGTTTACTGTTTTAAGCCACTGAGTTTTGATGTGGTGTGTTAACAACAATAGTTAAGTGGTTCAGTCTCCAAACAAAAGTGTCATTTCATGTCACCTTTGTCATATAAATGCCCATCGAGCCATTCACTTAGAATTTTTTTCAGTGCCAATTCTATACTAGCTGTTAGGGCACAGACTATTCAACAAGCATTCACTGAACATCAACTTATCACTGTAAGTACTTAGAATGAAAAAATTAGGGCAGAAAGGGCTACTCGCAAAAATTTAGTTTTCTGGTAAGTAAAAATAGACATTTGGGGAGTGACTACAAAGGAGTAGCACAAAGGAATTTTAGGAGTGATAAAACTAAGAACTGCGGTGTTACACACATAACTATTTGTCAAAGCTCTTAACACTGTATACCACAGTGAATTTTTCTGTGTATAATTTTTTTTTAAATCAACTAAGATATGAGAGAACCAATCTAGTAGTATAACAAATCAATCCCATAATCACACTGAAGGAGGTGGAGAGAATAAAGGGGCTGACCTGAGTAACTCTGGAAAACAGCGTTTTGACTGATACAGTGAATTTTTTTTAAAAACTGTCACAAATATTGTACTTCTGTACTCTAGATGATACGTTTTTTTCTCACAGGGATATGGATTAGTAATCCTAAAACTACTTTATATAAATAATAAGGTTGAGCAAGTAAGTAAATGTATTTGTAGTGTTAAGAGCTAAGTTTCTCACTGTCAGAGAAATAAGGTATAAATAAAGGGGAAAGATTAAAATGAACTGTTTGTTCAGTATGAACTCATCAGTATGAATATATCAATATTAATTTGTCTTTTTTAAAAATGTATACAGATAAAGAGATACAAAAACATAGATGTGTGTATGCATGAGTAACTATATATACATTTCCTAGCTCTGTCTTCTGAGAAAGCCTCAGCAGAAAGAAGTCACTAAGAAACAGCGACATCCCAGTAGGAATTAACACACTTAGTATCCAGATCTTGGTTTCTAAGGACCATTTCTAATAAAAAGAACCAGGGTTCCTTGGAAAAGTAGATTCCAAGGCTAAAGGCACATAAAATACAAGATGAGCCTGAGGCATCTTGGGGTACTGAAAAATAACTAAACGAAAGGAGGGGAGGATACGGAAAGGATACAAGCACCAAAATTAAAGCATCCCAAATGGCCAAATCCACAAGTTGAACCAAATAAATATTGGCTTACAAATCCAAAGAATAAAATAAGTACCCTTGATTTAAGATATTTATTTACCTAAAAATATTTATTTATAAATAAATGGAGCTGGAGGAACAACTCCTCTTTACTTACAATTAATAAATGTACAAGGAATGAGGGGACTGGATAATAAGCATTAGAACACAACAGTGATAATTGCTGCTGGCAAGATCCACTGATGAATGCTAAAATTAGTGGGTAAAAGTTCAGGAAAAACAGAATATTTGCATAATTTCAAAGTTCCACCCCTCCAAAAAACTAAATATTTGTTCATTACAAAGAGAAAAATTATAACTTTACAGTGGAGAAACATGGTAGACACCTCCTTAACCAAGTGACCAAGATTAATATTACCAGTAACAAAACATATCTACATAATGTACCCTCATATAATGTACTGAAAAAGATATATATCACCTTTCTGGTAATAATGTATAACCTCAGTATAATCATGAAAAAAAAAAAAATCACACAAACCGAAGTTAAGGGACATTCTCCAAAATACCTGGCCAGTACTTTTCAAAAGTCTCAAGGTCATGAGCGTCCAGGAAAAACTGAGGAACTATCACAGACTGGAGGAGACTAAGGTGATAAGACAACTAAATTCAATGTGGGATTCTGGATTAGATTGCAGAAGAAAAAGAATGTTAGTAGGAAAACCAATCAAATCCAAACCAACTCTCTTATTTAGTGAAGAGTATTGTATAAATGTTAATTTCTTCATTTCTCCAACTGTGCTCTGGTATTTCAACACCAGGGGAAAGGTGGGTGATGGGTATATGGAAACTTTATATTATTTTTGCAACTCTTCCGTAAGTCTAAAATTATCTCAAAATAAGAGGTTTAAAAACACATCTCCTGGGCTTCCCTGGTGGCACAGTAGTTAAGAATCTGCCTGCCAATGCAGGGGACATGGGTTCGAGCCCTGGTCTGGGAAGATCCCACGTGCCGTGGAACAGCTAAGCCCGTGAGCCACAACTACTGAGCCTGCGCGTCTGGAGCCTGTGCTCCGCAACGGGAGAGGCCGCGACAGTGAGAGGCCCGCGCACCGTGATGAAGAGTGGCCTCCGCTCGCCACAACTGGAGAAAGCCCTCACACAGAAACGAAGACCCAACACAGCCAAAAATAAATAATAAATAAAAATTTAAAAAAAAAACACATCTCCTAATTAATTTCATTTTGTAGTAGACACCACTAAAGTAGTTTAGAGCATGTCTATGGCTTTATATACATCAAGTTCAAACAGGGGAGTTTTAATATATATTTATTTATTTATTTTCAGACTATCAAATACATCAATAGAAATTTGGACTAGCTTGCCAGTTTAGTTGGGTCAACTAAATAATGCTAAATGTCCATTTGTTCATTACATTATATAGACACTGATCAAAATACATACTTAGTTTTACCAGTGTTTAGTGTCCTTGGCATTGAATCAGGAGAATATGATCCCTATACCATTAAAATCCCTATACCATTCAAGCACAAGAAACTAAACTAAAATAAAGTAAAATGAAATAAAAAAATAACAAAATAAACCGTGAGCATATAAAGTGTGAGAGAGACTATGCTTGGTACCAGGATAAAGTAGTGTCAGGCAAAACAGTCCCTGTCCTAATATAGTTTATATTTTACCACTGAGATTATTCAGTTCTTTGGGTTTCTGTTAAATCTTCCAAGACAATTATCAAAAAGTCTGTAATTGCACATGAACGTCTCAAGGACAAGAATTCCATCTTCTCCTTCCTTTAAATCCAATGGAGTGTATTATGTATACAACTTAAATCCTCTATAAATTCTCTTGGGTAGTTGACCCAGACTCAGGATGTGCACATTTCAAAGGCATTTTTGTTCGAGTCTATGAGAACTCATTTATACAAAGGTAAAAGATAGCTTTTGAAAAATGTTCTCCACATTACAGATTGTAGCAAATTGCTCAAGTTGGCCATGCAGCTTACCTTTCACCATGTTAACTAGAAGACCAGCTGCAGAACTGTCAGAAACAAATTACCTGTTAACACATCTACTTCTACCCAGCAAGAATGGAAGATTCCCTCTCCTCTTTGGTGATTCTAATTGTCAGATATTGATAAACATTATTGGGTAAGAAACTATACAAACTGATTCATCTGTTAGTACAACTGAGATCTGTGATTTAAAGACTAAGAATAAATTGAAACATCTGTTCTGTTATGGAAATTATTCCTAAGGCAGTTTCAGGTCATTCACTACCAAGTATCTCCTTTATTGCACTCAGCACTGGTATTATTTTCTGATTTGTATCATTCCTAGTTCTATGAAATATGTACAATGCAGCTAACTCTTGATTCACGGAAATAAAGAAGTCTGAGTAAATCAGGGCCCCAGGAGAGTAATCAAGATGATCAAAGAGTTTGAAATCTTGTCTTATGAGGAACAGTCGATGAATCAGTTATGTTGAATCTACAGACCTAGGGAGGATGGGATAACATTCTTCAAGTATTATATTCATCACATGGAAATAGAATTAGACTTGTTATGTACTATGTAATTCAGAAGAGTAGATCAAGGACATTTGAAAGTTACACAGGAGCAGTTAGCTAAACACTTAGACGTAGGTTTAGCTATAAACGGCATAAAACCAAAAATATAACCTATCTTAGAGAAGAGAGAATTTTGTTCCTCTCAAGTAAACAAAAATCAGGAAATAAACCATTCAGGTCTTTGGAAGACTCCACAATTAGAAACCCAGGCTCTTGACATCTTCAACATGTGGCTCTAACTCAAAGTCTAAGATGGTCATTCAAGTTCTAGCCATCAAGTCTGCATGATGTCCAGCCAGCAGGAAAGAAAAAAAGGGGGGTGAGAAAGGGTTACAGCTCCTCTCTATTTAAGAATATTTCCTGAAATGTATGTACGAGTCCCATTTATATTCCACTAACCAGAGTAATGTCTATACTCAACTGCAAGAGAGGCTAGGAAATATATATTTAGTCCAGGCATCTGGCTAATAATCAGAATTCTACCACTTAAGAAGGAAAAGAGCAGATATTATGAGACAACCAGTGGTCTCTGCCACATGGGTGTCAAATCAATATAGAAAATGTTTTCTGATGAATAGCTCTAGAATGATAGTTTCTTGGGAAGTTAAATCTTACCCAACACTAGGGCTATTCTCAGCAAAAGCTAAATGGTCACTTGCCAAAAATGCCAAAATGGAATCTAAGCATCTTTAAAGGTTTGGGCTAGGTCACTTCCAAGATTCTAGTAAACCAGAAGACATTAAACTACAGGTAAGACAGAACTATAAACCACTGAATAAACCATTGGATTTACATCCATTCCCCAGCCTAGATTTTATAAAAATTTACATATTAACAAGCATGTTAACTCATTTCAGTCTTTTCCCCTTGTATTAATTTGTTAGGACTGCCATAACAAATTAGACAAGGTGGCTTAAACAACGGAAATTTATTTTCTTATGGTTCTGGAGGCTGGATGTTCAAGATCAAAGTGTCAGCAGGTTTGGTTTCTCTTGAGGCCCCTCTTGGCTTTCAGGTTCTTGCCTTCCTACTGTATCCTCACCTGGTCTTTGCTCTGTGCATGCACATCCCTGGTGTCACTTCCTCTTCTTATAAGGACACCAGTCATATTGGATTAGGGCCCCGCCCTTATGACCTCATTTAAACCCTTTAAAAGGTCCTATCTCCAAATACAGTCATAGTCAAAGGCACTAGAGGTTAGGACTTCAACATACAAATTTCAGGGCAGGGGGTAAATTCAGTTCATAACACTCTTCATTCTTTTCACACCTGCTCTGTTGTCAAAAAGTCGATGGACACTGAAATAGACAGCAGGAAATAAGTAGGATGGAAAAATCCAAAGTATTGATGTAGTTTGTATAACAAAACAAGAGGCAGTCCCAAAAAGTAGTGAGAGGGGTTGGGGAAATAGTGAAAGGCAGATTTTTGCCAAACCCAACTGTACCATCTTTTTCTCTTAAGTATATCTATTTCTACATCTATTTCTAAATATCAAATATCAGAAGTCTGACCAATGTGCCTAGCCTGAGAGAATATTTAGAAAATGTATTAATTACCTTCATCACATACTTTGTCAAAATAACTAAATTTTCATTTAGCTAAGCGATTGTAATTATAACATAATGGTACGTGTGTTTATGAAATTAAACTCTCATTTGAATTTCACAACTCTGTCCTTTGCAAGAGTGAGCCAAGCTTAGCCAATTTCTGTGCAAATTTCCCTAATTAGGGCATATACACTGTCATCATTAATGGATTTCATGGATTCCTTCATTTAACAAATATTTATTGAATGATGTTTATGTACCAGAAACTGTAGCTACAACATGTAAATGAGACCTTCACAGCCCCTGACAGTCCTTGCTCTCAGAAAGCTTATAATCTGGAGAGATGTGCAAACAAATTGACAAGCAATTACCACACTGGATGATAAGAACTCATGGGGGCATGCAGGGGTGCCTCTCCTGGACTTGAGAGGTCAGGGAAGGATTCCTAAGCAATGTTCAGCCAGGCAAGGGAAATGGGATAAAGGTCACAACCTGGTGCTGTTTCTACATTTCTTTTATTCCCCACTTCTTTTTAATTTGAAAATGTTCAAAGCTATAAAGTTTTAAGAAAAGTACAATAAGCATTCCTATTTATTTCACTTAAGTTCACTAATTGTTATGTTTGCCACTTTTGCAGGATGATTCTGTCTCTCCACATAAGTCCATGTGCACACACACATACTCCAAAATGGGAAAATCAGTTACCTGTATCATGATGTCTTACCCCTAAGTATTTTAACGCTCTCCTATGAAATTTATCACGCCTGAGAAATTTAAGATTAAATCAGTGTCAACTAATATACGGCCCATATTCAAATATCCTGAATTATGCTCAAATTATCACATGTATTTTTTTCTCTTTTAACCAGGATCCAACAGAGGTTCATCCTAAGTGGCCTAGCAGTGACCTAGCAAGAAGCAGGAACAATCCCTCCCTTCAGAAAGAAGAGTCATACCCCAACTTCACTTCCCAAAGAACCACGAGGCCCAAATCCCCAGCTGTAGGAAGCTGGCGTTTCTCATCACTCCCCCAAACAGCTAGCGCCAATGCTCAGACTCCTCAGTACTTGAGCCGAAAATACTTCCCTCCCAGTCCCCCAACCATCACCCCATGGGCCACTCACACGTTCACCTCACAAAAAGGAATAGCCTCAGAACAACAGGGTCCATCTCCTGGTGCACAATCAAACAGGGTGATATCAACCGTGCCCTGGCCCGAATACACCCTCCACAGAATGCAAGAGACTCAAGGAAATATGCACTTGATGACCTGGCGCCCAGGAGTTGTAGTCTGACCAAGTGAGTATGCGGTAGTCACCCAGAGCCTTCTGCATGAAAACACCCCTGTGAGACATTTTTAAACGGTTGAAGTTTTTTCCCTGTTCATCTTTGTATTGAGCCTAGCACAGTGCCCGAAATATAGTGGGCCTTTGATAGATGTTTGCTGAATGAGCAAATTACAAAGGGAAGCATAGCTGTTTATCATCTTCCAAATGACCCTACAAAGTGTGGTTGCCCTCCGTAACAGTGGACATTTACAGGTATTTATGAATCTGCATCATACTACAAATATGCAGTTTTACCACCAGTGAATTTCCTCCATCCCAGTTTGCAGTGAATAAAATGCCAGTGTGTTTTCACTGCTTCCCTGCATATGTTGGTAGTAAAATATTCACGACTTAGAGAATTATGCGGTGTGTTTTCAACAGCAGCTTTTGAAAGCCACTTTTTCCATTAAAACTGTCAGTTTGGTAATACAGCCATGATTTCAAAGCAAAGGAGCATTATGGCGCAAATCAAAGATAGATTACATATTTTATGTTTACATATTCTAGGACCTTCACGGTGTAAAGTCGTTGGATTTTTTTTTAAACTTTATGTAAGTCTCATCCATTTTGGAATTGGAATGCATCACCTTTATTATGAACCAAATAAAACCAGTGTATAATATATGTGGTATTGCTAGGTATTATACTTGCATTATTCACAAGCAACTGCAAGGGGAGACAGTGGCAGTGAGAACTGAAAAAAGCCATTCCCTGTTGCTTTAATTTTTAATTAATTAACCCTTGTGTATCTTCTATCTTCTTTATATTCTGGCAAGATATGCAGATATATCCCCAAAATGTCTGATTACAACTAACTTCTGGTCAGATATCAAAGCTAACCATTAAATTTATAACCATAGGACCTTAAAAGTGAGAGGAAGCTCTGATGCTATTTTTTATTAGTAGAAAATATATTAATATCTCTGACAATTAGTTGTAATAGAAAACTATTACTGGGTTTGTGGTGCAAAGAAAAAATTGCTTGGCAATAAGACAGCCTCTATCTTAATTATATGTTACAATGCATACTTGGGCATGCTCAGTTTGCAAGAAAAAAGTAAAAGGAACCAAAGCTCTTAAAATAACAGTATTTGTCCATAAGTGGTAAGATTCTTCAACAACATATGAAAGGGACAAGATGATAGCCTGTTTAAATAGTTAGGTAATATGCTTCAGAGATTTCCATCTTTAGCAATATGGTGGCAAGTGAGGACTGTATAAATTAAAATATTGGAACAGTCTTGCTGTCTTAGATTCAAATTTGATGGGAACTATTTTATTTAAGCATCCCTGCTGGTCATCCAGACCCCATAGGCGAAAAAAACTGAATGAAAAAGAAATGGAAACAATGCAGCCTCATGATTAAGAATATGGGCCCTGGAACAGGCTGAGTTCATACCCTAGCTCTGCCACTTATGAGCTCCTTTAAAATCCACTAAGCCCCTCTGTGCCCTGCTATCCTGATCTCTAAGTGGGAGCAGCACTTAGTCTGCCTAACCCAATTCCATTCCTGATACCTTTCTCCCTCATCTATGGTAGGTCAAATAGCTAATGACTTGGTTACCGGACTCCTGAACAGCCAGAGCTGATCATATATATGATGTCATTTTGGCTAGAGAGAGATAATGAGTCTGATGGGTGTTACTAGGGAAGCATTTACTTTCCTGTAAAAGGGATGGTGATAGCTGGCTCCACCTTTTCCTCTATCGTCTTGCTTTGAACACAGATGTCTTAAATTGTGGCAACCGTCTTGGAACTAGAAGGAAAGGCCTGGAGAATCCTAGAGACACTGGCCTTGACATCAATGAGCCACAGAATAATCATCCATAACTGCCGCCCACCAAACTTTTTTTTAATGTAAGAAAAATAAACACCAATATTTAACTTATAAGTTGAGCTCTCAGTTACTTGCAGCTGTAAGCATTTCTAACTGATGCAGTGGGATTAGTAATAACACCTGCTCCATAAGAGTTGTTTGTAAAGATTAAAGGATTCACATAAAGCACCTAGCAGAACGCCAGCACAGAGGGATAACTGAGTAAACTATTAGTGGCTAGTAATTTAATCCAGCAGGACCCTTTGGGGCCTTCCTGGGACAGACCTCTCCCGCATATCCTCTGCTTTGGCTCCTCTCTGAAGTACCTAGATAATAGTATCGCATGCATATTTCCTGAGTTTTTCAGTTGCTAAGAACCACCACCAGATGGAAGAAATTAACGACTTGATGATCTTGAGCCTGTAGCCCCCAGACCTGCTAGCGCATAAGGATTAATAATGTTAACCGCCCTGTTACCTCAACATCAACCAGAGAATTGTGTATGAGCTGATCACATAACCCTGGGACACCCCTCCCTCACCTTGCCTTTAAAAATGCTTTGCTGAAATGCTTCACGGAGTTCAGGGTTTTGGGGGGGCATGAGCCACCCATTCTCCTTGCATGGCCCTGCAATAAACCTTCCTCTGCCCCAAACTCCATCCAACATTTTGGTCTGTTTGGCCTCACTTGATAACAGTAATAGTACTATACTAGTAGAAGTAATAGCAGTAGTGGCATTATATTTTAAAACCTGCTAAGAAAAAGAATATACTTCTAACATGGTAAACTTATGTGTGCTGCCTTTGGAGCTGTCTGAGCCTAGAGTAGAGAATACCCAAAGATTCCAGCAAGCCTCGGGTTTAGTTGGCCCTGAAGAGAATCCAGAGCCCTGAAAGAACCAATGTGGTTGCCAAAGGGGCATGGCCTACAACCATGGGTTACCTCAGGCATGGAGAAATCTGGGCCAGCACTAAAATCTGTTGTAAAAGAAACAAAAAGAAGGTAAAGCAGAGCATATGCAATTAAGAATTACAAGAAATTTAGTTTATGAAATATGGAGCTAAAGATTATGAAAGTAAAATGCATATATTAATAACAAGGCTAATTCAATACAATCACATCAAGCAGAAAATGACATGTAACTTATTTTTAAATGGTGTATTTTAGAAAATGTGTTCTTCAAAAATTGCTAATTAGAAGAAGTTTATCTTCCTCTCACCTTAGCCACAAAGAAGACAAATATTTGCTTCTCTATAACCACTACGTAATTCAGGCTAATCATTAGAAGTACACTGACTGCCAGTTTCACTTTGGCAAAAGACAAAGCAAAATTCAGATCCCTAAGACAGTCACCAAATAACCAAATGGCAAATTCCAAGGTATCAAAACAAAATTTTTTCCATAAAAATGCAGCACTTTGTTTCAGAGCAGTGAGTCCATTTCTGAATGGCAGAGAACCTGATGCTCTGATAGTCTTCACTACAGTGTTTACAAGACTTCGCTTGCTATTACAGCAGGCAGAGGAAATAGAAGGCAACAGCAACTAAGCAGCAGGGTAGGAAGAAAAGCTGATGAAAACCTGCACTGGTCTTGCCCACACATTCACAGAGAGACTGCTTCCATTTCCCATGCCCGGTACTGGTCTCTGCCACTGAGCGGCAGGATACTAGATATAGGCTTATTCCAATGCCTACAATCGCTCAAGTCGATAATGTGCAGTGTGAAATAAACAATATGATGTAATTCCCCAATATCGAGTTGGCCCTTCTGGAGAAGAGATTCATTTCCTGTCTTCTGAGTAAACAGTGTGCAATTCAAAGCTCTGTGCCACGCTGGCCCATTAGACAGAGCTGTCCCAGAGCTGGCAGCACAACTGTTAACAAACACAGTGCCCCTTTCTCCTTCCTTCTTATTCATAGTGGTGTAAGGACGAGTTGTTAGCTTTAACTTTGAGCTTCCTGGCATTGGTCCATTTGTATCACCACCCTGGCATTATTTGAACAGTGTGCTTCATATTTATGAGCTTACAAAATTTCTGGTCTCCCGCTTCTGCCATTCTTAAGAACCATCAAGGGAAAAGGGTGTGACCATAAAAGCTACTGTGTAACAAACCTCATTCAAATGCAGGCAGGGTATTGGGAATCTTAATTCTATTAGAGCATGGACAATGAATGTATTTGTGTTAGTTACTTTCCCACTTTGAGGTTAAACAAACCAGTGAATGGGACTCCGGGTGGCATTGGATGACGCAGGCAGACAAATGCCAGGGAGCATTTTAAAAAAGCAAGTCTCTTTCCTGCCTTCCCATGACTTTTCGGCAATTTGGATTCCGTAAGTGGAAATGAATAGCTCCAGTCCTCCAATATCTTCATTCAGCAGTTCGGTTCTGAGGGTCACGTGATGCATTTATCTCTATGGCTGCTTCTAAGAAAATGTACCCCATTCAATAAGGGTCTGAATAAACTATAGTAAATGTGTTCCGTCTACTCTTAAATTGGTATCCTTTCCTGAATAAAGTTCTCATTTGCAATAATTGCCAGACTGAATAACTTGCCCACAAACCTCCTACTAATGCCACCACAAGCCTTCTTTCCCACAAATGTGATTAACTGAATAGAGTTGGATTTAAAACGCCACCCATACACACACGTGCCACACCTCTGATGATGGTATAGGCTCCAATACAGGTCCTCCTCCATCGCAGCCTCCACCATCCTTAATAAGCATCACTTATGCCAAAGAGGCGCTGCCACACACTTTCTCTAGCACCCACCCAAAACTTTCACCTCACACAGTTACTATGTCTGGGATCCAGCATGATTTTTAAGTAAAACTGGAGTAATATGGCTTCCATTTGCTTATTTTTCTGAAAAATCTTCAGGTAAAGGATCTGGTACAGGATATAGGCACTAGAAATTTGGGTGGCATCCCCTTATCACATTATATTGCCAATAACCTGCATTGCAGACCTGAAGCAGTGTTGACCACAGCAAGCATTATTTAACAAGTAGAAGAAGAGCACTAAGAATTATACCCTTCCAAATCAGGCAGGTGTGGACTAATCAGACTGAATACAGACAACAGCAGTAAGAATAAAGAAGTTAACATAGTTGACATAGTATAAGAATATCCTTGGTGTGTCAGGGTTTTCACAGACCTTCAAATCCAGTAGGAATCGCTATAGATTCAACAGTCTACCACTTGCTTCAAGAAATCACTCCCCATACAAAGGGATATTCATTCCATTCTTAAAATTTCACTAGAGAAGGAGAACGTAATATAAATCACCTCAATTACATGCACTGGTTCTAATTTGCAATAAATTTTAAAATTTTTTCTAGGACTCTTGGTTTGCATTGGTTCTCACCTAACTGACCTTCAATATTTATGTTATCGTTGATGTTTCAAAAAGTAGTTATTAACATTAATATAAAGCTTGTTTTTTTAAAAAAAAGAAAAACTATGTGTTGTCAAGATTCTAGTCAAAATTTTATCCTTCAAATTTGCTAATCACTTAGGATATCATGAGGGCATAGAGAAAATACCAATTTGAAGTTTATCTGCAGCTGATCCCATGGGAATTCTGCCACTCGTTTTTATGTCAAAGACTTAGAAAAATATATCATTTTCTCAATAGGCCTAAGAAAAACAAATACAAAAGCAAGACAAGAAAACTGGCCAAAAGTATGAAAATCTCTCTCAAGAAATGGTAAAATCCTTAATTCCAGACCTCTGGGCTCCTAGGTTTTTTTGTTTTGTTTTCAGTTTCTAAGAACTATAGTTACAATGTTTGCTCTCGGATCTATAAAGAAACACTATGATGAATTAACTGGCAATTTGTAATCATAAGGAGAGATTCCGGCTTAAAAATGAGCTAGGAAGCCCACGACGATTATGGCTGTTAAAGTTTGTCATTCAATACAGTCACTTTTAATAAGTTAGAAATATATTTAGCAATAAACTCCATCAGGATAGAAAATAAGTTATGATCTTTTTAAGCAGATAGAGACAAAATCTACAGAAGCAAGTGAACAAGAGCTGTATAACTCTGACCCAAAACACATCTTTGTCTGAAATACACAGTTAACTTATGCAGAAAACAGCATCACGTATTGGTGCTTGAAAACCCTCCCAAGAGTTCAGGGTTAAAATTTCTGAGTCCTCTGCCTTCTGATCTTAAATTTTTCCAGAAATGCTAATAAACATAAATCCACATTTGTAGAACGGTGGAAATTACAGAAACAAAAGTATTTTAACCAGGTTTAAACTAGAGCAGTTTATCTCCACTTTGTAAATCCCAAGAAGCATGAAATACTTTCCTACATGTCTTCTCCCACCTCAAAAGGGCTGCTCTTCCAGTCAAAATAGCATATAATATTTGGCTATCGGATAACTTCCACCTGCCAGTTTTATCAGGACTTGGGGCCTACCTATATCACAGTTCTCCTGTGTCAGTGAAAAGTCAGATGCAAATGCTTGCTCGGCATGATATATCTCTGTTGCAGTTTAGACAAACGCATTTAAATTTTAACGTCCCTCGGGTCAGGGAGTGTATTTAGGCATTTTTTTTTATAGTATGTAACAAATACATGCACATTTGAGAACCTAATAATTTTTCATTATGATAGAAGCCCCAAACAATAAAATCTTCATACATAGAAAATAGGCAGAGCATGAACAGTGACTATGGCAGTTTTTGTTTTTTCAACCAAGTCAACCAACAAAAGCAGGTCTGTTCTTCTTGAGAAAGTATTTCAGCCCCAATTCCTATTTAGCCCTTGACCTCAAATGTGACTGACAAGTGGAATGGTGAGCTGGGAATGTGAGCAGACACCTGGCCACTGAGGAATGGACTGGAGCCAACAGCTCCTTACACAGAAAACTACTAAAACAGCCATTGTAGAATAACGACTTTTCATCACCTGGGTCAGATACAAGCCAATAACCTAGAGGTGAAAGGCTGTCCATCAAATTCCAGTTCCCACTTCCCAGGTCCATTCAGTTCCATCTATTCAATTTTAAGGACTCTCTTCTATAGGTTTGTGCAGAAGAGGCTATGTGATTCAGTAGTGTTCAGACTGTTATTATTTATGGGATGAACTGAAAGGATTATAGATTCGATCACAATTAAGTTCCCCCCTAATGAATCTGCAGGCTTTAAATAATCTTCTCAAAGTGCACATCACTTTTCTTTTCTCCTTAGACGCTCTTGAGAGAAGGCACACTGGGTGATTTCAATGGTAGACACTCTCAGCCCTGAAGTGGATTTGACACGTAGACGAGGCTACTAAGCCCAAGACAGTGAAGTCCACATTAGTTGCAGTGTTCCTGATGTGTGAGCACGTATTCATAAATTAGCGGCCCTAGTGTTTAATTTTCATGCAAGTACTTATGTGTTTACTAAAGATTAGCATTTTAATTAGTCTATATTTTTCTCTCAGACAACTGGCACGAAGAGTATTTGCAGATACCTAAGAGGATGCAAAGTAAAAAAAAAAAAAAAAAAAAGGGTCACAGTTTTATTCAAAAATCCTAATTAGCTAGTCATTCCCTTAGCATAAAAAAAAAAAAAAGACATGAAATTAGGTAACCACTGAGATTTTGTATTTGAGGGTTTTGGTTGTTTTTTTTTTTAATTTTACTTATTTTTAAATTTTTTTAACTTTACTTATTGGTTAGTTTTGGTGGGTTTTTCTTCTCAATTATAACTCTCTAGAGAGTTCAGCAGAAGTCTTTTCTCTCAGATCTCTCTGTATTGTGTATTTGGGTCATGCTTGGAATATTAAACATTTTGTCTCCTCCATTTGAGAGTGTAACATCATGAAGTGGCTTTAATTTAGTTAATTTCTGAGAGACAACAAAAGAAAATGATTGAGATACTTCAGCTCTGTTTCAAGTCTTTTTGCTGCAATTGGGTAAAATCTTTATTGTGAGGCTCTTTTAATGGAACACATGAAAAAGTGAAAAAGTTGCTAAGACATGACAAGAATCCTGAAAGAAACAGAGGGGCTTCACCTGGAAATGCTCACACTGATGGTCATTGCAACGAATTTAGTCCCTTAAAATTCCTGCTAAGGTCTTTTTCAGAGGCTGGATGTAGTTAGTCACGGGACACCAGCAAATCATTATCACAGGGGACTTCACTTTCGCCCCTGTTACCAGGTCATTAAAATTGAAAGCTTTTAAAAATTCCCCCACTTTTCTGTTTTTTCCGGGTCCAACTTCTTCTATTCCCTACTTGATAGTTTTCATTTTGTTCAATAATATTTCCTACTTTAAATGTCTTGTTCTGATATTACTTCCTGATAATAGTATGAGATTTGTACTTGCTTTGTAAATTTTTTCTTGCAAATTTTCTAAAACATGCTTGGGAAGCATTGCTTTTTGCTCATGAATCATTTGTTTCAGAGGGCCTAGAATCTATGCATTGACCAATGTTTAATAGGAAAAATCTGAGGTTTTAAGAATGTATCTTTAATACCATAAAAGAAATTTTTGCTTTGCATTATTTTTTCCATGTAACAGTTAATTTGAAGGAAAAGAAAAAAAGATGATTTTAAAAATTAGCCATAGAGATGAGCATGGAAGTAGCCTATGACGTAAATGTCATATAGACTTTTTAAAATGTATAATGCAATCTGATCATCTTCATTGGCATAGTTACAACTAGCTGTCACATACATATATATTGTATGGTGTTACATACAACCATGTGGGGTTGTTATAATATGTAACATGACAGGATACACAGTAAATGGCTCTCCGAAGAGGGCAGAGAGACATCAAAATTTTCATGAAAAATAGAACAAATGAAAGGGCAAGTGATTAAAAATAGTTATTCTTTCTCCTTTCATAAGATTAATCAGAAAATAAAGCCTCCAAATTTGGGTCCCCTGCAGTATCCTTTTTAAAAACTGAAGTGTCTGGGGGAAATCTCAACACCCATATGAAGACCCCATCTACTTTATAAAGTACAATGACCCCTCATTTTTAGCATTGAAAGGGGATAATTTTTTCCACACAAATGAATCTTGGCATCAAAACTTTTGTTGACTTCAACTCTTTAAACTCCTTCTGAATTGTACTTCATACTTCCTTGCCTTCTTAAACTGATTACACCGATGTAATCATTTTGGTGACTTGGAGTCATAATAAACATCAATTATTGTGCAGTAAGACTCTTACTGGCTATGGAGTTTCTGTCTGAAAAGAAATTCTTCCGTACAGCTATTTTTAATTTCTTCTATTTATCTATTTAGCTGCATCCTCAATTAGTTTCAGTAGACAAATGAATGATCTCTAGAGAAAAGAGGTATTCATATATTCAAAGATAGTTAAAACTCAATGCACTATCTTCTGACCACCTGATCTGGTCATTTTTAATCCCCAAGGAATTAACCACCCCATGATCATCTTTTTTCCTGCTACATTTATAAACAATCACTGGTTAACAACAGATTCTTATCTTAGAAATAAGGAAAAACTGCAGCTGACTGACATCAATCTTAACCTGCTACTCATGCAGTCACTTTCAAGACACTGAAGGACACTTTGGGACCTAGGCTAAGAAAACGTAAAAAACACAACCACTGATAGACACTGTGTGTACAAGCAGTCTGCACCTGCATATGACATTAGAATAGTAATAGCAACACAGCTTAAATGTTTTGAACTGTCTCAGCAAATGAATATCGAAGTGCCAGTGAGTCAAAACTAAAACTCACAGCCCTTCTACCCTAAGCGGTACGCAGTCTGTAAAGTAAAGCATAAATTATTATTTCTCTAAACACAAGTAATTTCTCATGTAAGATGACCAAGAGCAATTCACAACCCTCTCTAGAATGAAGTGCTTATCCAGAAAATAAAGAAACCCACCAACTTTACATAACAAGATGAATAAATGTTTGGTAACCCCAGAATTGCTAAGTGCCCTATATAATACCACTTTGTGGCCAGACTGTCATCTTTGACTCAGTTTCTTCTGCATCTGTGGAGTTGGGGCTACCTAGAAAGGGACAATTCCAGTCTTGTTTAGGGAGCTAATAGTGATTTGAAAATGTGGTAAATTTATCACTTCAAATTAGGTAATATATGCAAAAAGGCTATGAAAACTTGTTGAGCATCATGGTAATGATTAAAGTCAGAAAAAAAAAAGGTATTTATAAAATATACTTTGATACAGACACATGCTGGATATATTTCACTGCTTTATACTGTTTTTATGCATAAAATTTCAGTTGTGAATGTTATTTTACAAAGTAATATACCAAAAAATATTGTATTGATAGAAATGTGAAGTGAATCCCCATAACAATAGCAATAAGAATGTGAGGGCAATAAAATATTTGTGAAAGTAAACCTCTTGAGGCTTTCTCCAAAACTTCCATGAAACTTCAAAAATGGATTCAATAATTTTAACAATTAAAAGGAAATTGCTTTCAAAGAAAGGAAGAACAGCTTCATACAAGTAAGGTGATAATATATTCCTGGGGGAAACAGAACCTTTAAGTCTTCCAACCCATAGTCCCCTACATGCCCCTTTCCACTAGCTCCTTTTCATTTTTAGGGTGTCAAAATAGGTATCACTCCTTCAGGTAACTTTCCCTACAGTGTCCCTCTGTGAACAGCCTGCATTTCTTCTTCCACGACATTTTCCCTATGTTATGGCCATTGCTTCTTTCTCTCCCCCAATAAACTGTAGAAGCTCTGGAAAGACTTTATCTTGCGGTGTCAAAAACAATCTGCTGAATTAATAAACAGTAGGCCCTGTGCTAGGAAATAGGAATGCAAAGAATACAGCAGAGTTCTTGACCTCAAGGAGCTTGCAGTCCAGTGAAAGAGGCAGTCCAGTGAAAGAGGCCCTCCAACTCAAATAAGAGGAATATCCATGGTAAGTATCAATAGAATGAAAGAGATGTTAGAGCAGAATGTCAAGAGAGACTTTCTGGAGAAAGGGAGTAGAGAGAAGACAGAGCCAACCAGCAAGTCACAGAACCCATCTGGACTAGATCTCCCTCATAGTAGAACTCTAGCAAATTTTAAATTGAGATCATAAATGTCAACATAATTATTTAGAATTGAGTTACAGGAAAAGCTGAAAGAGAAGTTCTAGAACATTGCTAAACTGTTTCTCAAAACACAAGCATCCTGGTAGAACAGGTAACAGTTATTTAGAGGAAAAAAAAGATTAAAAAAATCTTTAGCAAAGATACTTGGGAAATATTGTTACAAACCAGACTCGTTTTGCCCAACACGCAGCAAGCCAGAACGCTGAGATGCGGATGTCTGCAGCAGTTTTTTCCGCAAAGCAAACAAGCGAGAAGGCAGAAATACAAGCCTTAGATCTACTTCCCCCGAAGGCAAGAGGCTGGGGTATTTATGAGCTAACAAATAAAGCGGCAGGGCGGTCTGAGGCATGGGGGGCGTGGAGGGCGTGAGGGACATGGGGAAAGGTGATTGGAAAAAGGTGCAGTAATTGGTAGTCAGTAATTGTGGTTTTGCTCAGATGTAACTAAGCTACAGGCCTATGCACATTCAAACGTGGAGACTCTTATTTTGATCTAAGGGTGGAGTTTTCAGCCCTGCACTGTCAAAAGGTCACTATGCGGACACTCAGGCATGCCCAGTTGGAGGGTCAGTGGTCCTATCCAGTCTTAACCAGCTTAGCTCAAACTAGACACAGCTGACTCCAATTCCTGGAAAACACCTCGGGCTACGAGCACCTTGGAGGACGTGGAAGTCTTTTGTGACAACAATTAAAACAACCTGTGAAAGCAGGTGAAATAGATTTGACTAGTGATTACCCATGGTTTCAATATTACATCATATACTTCAACAGGGGGATTCACAGGGCTCATTAGATTAATACAGGCTCTAAGTAGCCCTATGGGAAAGAAACTTGTTGAACTTTCTCTTAAGCCAAGTTTTCCAAACTTATTTCATCAGAGAACCATTTTTTCACAGACCACCACTGCCATCTCAATGGATATGATTTGAAAACGCTGATCTAGACATGCATACGTTAGCTACATGTTGCCTTCTTCATCAACATCATGTAAATTATTGCTTTTATTAGAGTATAATATTTCAAAAGATGTGTACAGCATCAGTGAGAATCACTTCAGAAACTATAGCTAGGGATAATTAGATCTAACTTTCTCATATACATGTAAACCATAGTTAACACTTTATAAATTTTATATTTATATATTAGTTCCCCATATAAAAACATAAAAAATTTCAGCATTTAGCAAAGGGGATGTGGGACACATGTGCCCAACTCAATTTTCATCCCTAATTCTGAGACAATGGAGGCACATTCTCAGTGACTTCCTGTGGAACCCTGAGCAAGTCCCTCTCTGTCTGGTCTCTATGAGAAAGGGAAGACCTGACCTGGACTGTTTCTGGATGCTCTGGCATCACAATCATCCCTCATTGATGCTTTAATATACATGTTCCTTTACATAGCCAATTTTCATAATTGAAAACATGATAATCATTAATTTTTAATTGTTTCTTTTTATTTTAATCACCCCTCCAGTGTTAACAAAAGTCTTTGGTGGATAGAAATGTTTAAAAAATGCTTTTGGGGCTTCCCTGGTGGCGCAGTGATTGAGAATCTGCCTGCCAATGCAGGGGACACGGGTTCGAGCCCTGGTCTGGGAAGATCCCACATGCCGCGAAGCAACTAGGCCCGTGAGCCACAACTACTGAGCCTGCGCGTCTGGAGCCTGTGCTCCGCAACAAGAGAGGCCGCGACAGTGAGAGGCCCGCCAACCGCGATGAAGAGTGGCCCCCGCTTGCCACAACTAGAGAAAGCCCTCACACAGAAACGAAGACCCAACACAGCCATAAATAAATAAATAAATAATTTTTTTAAAAAGTGCTTTTGGTCTCTTAAATGATTGCCTGGGCATGTTGTGTCAATCCATGGTGGACTGCTATTTTCACTCATGTAGGAAAATTTTGTTTCTAACAGTGGGCCAAACTACTAAAGATTTTTAGTTCCACTTCGGTTCTAGAAAAACTGTATTTGTTCCATCACAGTCTTTAAGTGTAGATTACATAATGTATTCCTAAATTAAGTTATAAATTGAACATCTAATCATGTTTGCACAAAAAATCAAGAACATGTCTTCAGCTGATAGGAAAATTTAAAATAGCCCTGTAAGTATAGGTTTTTCCCCATCCAAAAGACAGAATTAGTTTCTCAGAGATTATCACTCTGTTTTTCAGAAGACACCAGGAGATAACATTAAATGACGAAAGATATGAGGGCTATAGAAATCCAAAAGCTGAGAACATAGTTGAAGACTAGGTTCTTCAGACAAAATCTGAAGCAGATCAGAAGGTAATTAACTGGATGAGAGAAACTGTCCTCATTATCTGTTCCACCGAAGGTCAGTATGACAAACTCATGTTTAGGCAAATTGAGGTAACAGTGATTCTTGAATATTTATAGATTATGAGTCTCAAAGGTGAAAAGGTTTGGTTTGGTATATTTGAGGCCCATAAAAGAACATTACAGTCTATTGCATTCCTCTGAAGGCAAGTTAGGAAGGCTCCCATATGGCCCTTTTTTTGAGAGTTCTATGCTTGGGAAACGGAATAAAATTTCAATTCTGGCCCATAAATCCAAAGTGGTTTTTCAAGGTTCGAAATTCTTAGTCTTTTTGAATTACAAGTCTGCCCTGCTTTGGCACTGGATGGCATTCATGACTGCTGTCAAGGTGAGATAGAAATTGATGGATTGAAAGACCATGTTTCTTTAGCCTGTGTCATTCAGACTTTGCTGGAGAGGGCTGGGCTTTATTATGTGTTCATTAGTTCTAGGACTATGGGGCCATGGTTGATGTCTTTTACATTGATGAATCCCCTGATTCACTTATGAGGTATTAGAGATGAGAAAACCCAGGCAGCCTGGTTAACCCTCACTATAAATGAAATAATCTGTGTCCTACGAGTGCCCTCTTTAAAAAGTAGCATAGTTTAAAAGTTTCTATTCTTCCACGTTTGCCATATTCAGAAATAATGTGGTAATAAAGAAAGCCTGGAGTTGTCAGCCTCCAAAAATAAAAGAATATTGACAATTGTAAGGAAAAATAAATGTTCTAAGAGTAAAAGATCATCTTTGGAAAATTTTCACCCTATAAGATTAGAGGAAAGCTATACCCACTTTTGTGAGAAGTATCATCTGAGAAGTAAAAATTCCCAAAGAAGAATCCGTTAAAAATGGTCATAGCCAAGAAAGGCAGAAAATGACTGCAGGGTTGAATTTAAGAGTAGACAACAGAGACCTGCCATAGAGGGAGTTTGGTAAGACCCCAGTAGCATGACTCTGGGGCCAAAGATAAATGATGGTAGAAATTTCTTGGTGAGTTTATCTTGGAGATTTGAGAGTTGCAAATCATAAAGAAACTGGAATGTGATAAAACTATTAAAGTTAGAGATGAGTTATCAAGCTCTAAAAGTCATACAGTGGACCCCATAGTCTTAGAAAATTGTAGGCAAGGCTAATCTTCTATAATACCCAGAGAGCATGGTGTGTATTTTTTAATAGCCTGAATCCAAAAGAGGGAGTTAGAGACTATTCAGAAAACAGGAGACAGGTCAAATAGCATAGTTTGTAACAGTGGCTTTTAACCTTCTTCATTGCCACTTCACTCACCTGGGAAACTTTTAACACATACTCAAGCCCAACCCTCAGAAATTTGGATTTTGGATCCAGGTTGGGTCCCCAGGCAACCCTGCTTCTTAAGTGCTCCCAAGTGATTCTAAAGTGCTGCCAGGGCCGAGAATCCCTGGGTGACAACAGGGAATTCTTTAAATTGAAATACCATCATTTTCAGAATAACAAACACATGGCAAAGTGGCTGCCCTAAATATTCAGACTTGGAAACTAGCTAGTTCTCATCTACCTTTCTAGCCTTTTTTTTCCACATTCACTCCTCACTCTAACTATTCTTCCCACTATCCTCCAAATACACACAGATTGTTTATGCCTCCACTCTTCTTCCATGATGACTCTTCTGCTTCTAATACATTTTACCTGTCCAGTTTCCTCTTCTCCAGCTGGTGAATTATACTGTTTTGAAAGGTTATTTGAAAGTCACCTTTTCAGTGACATTTTCTCAGGAGTCTTCTTTTCCTTTCTCCATGATTCCATAGTTCTTTATTCAATCCAGAAGCCTACCACATCCTATTGTATTATAGTTCTTTGTTCAGTTATCCATACCTGGGAGACTAGCTACAACACTTGCAACCTCTACTGACAGCTAGTCCTTTGGCAGCAGTATTTTGAACACATGTTCTTACTTTCTCTGGCTGTGGTTGATTGGATCATGGCTGGCAACTGATCCAGTCCCACTCATCCCAAGGATAAGCAATGAGGCATGAGCCAGGATTCCAATGCAGGTTCAACAGATCCCAAAATCTGTGTTCTTTGTTCTGTGTTTCACTGCCAGTTTTTTTTGTATAATAAAAATATCTATAATAAGGGTAGGATAGATCATTAAAAATAACATGTTTATCATAGAAAATTTAGAAGATAAAAATCAGCTAAAATAAAATTTAGATTACCTATAATCTCATAATCCAGAGACAATTAAATTTTTAACATTTAGGATATGAGACAAATTGTTAATTTGGGGGAACTATAGATATAAAATTTTATATATATACACATACAGAGAGAGAGACAAAGGGAGAGACAGAGGGAGAGAATGTTGATTGTATATAGTAGGGAAAAGATAGTTTTTAATTATGTATATAATTAACACTCAGGGAATGAAATATTCTTTTACAAAATAGTATACAATACTATATAATAGTCTATATTATGAAATTATCTTGATTTATTCTTGGACATTTACACTATATCTAATTTTTATAGGTAATAGTGCAATAAATATCATGGTTAAGTCTTTGTATTTATTCTTAGCTATTTTAAAAGACATATTAATAAAAACTGAAATCTGGGTTAAAGAGTACATATACATACTTTAAGGATTTTTCTACAAATTGATCAGCTTCCAGAAGGCCTGTGTGCCCATTTCCCCACATTCTCTTCAGCACTTAATACACAAACTTTAAAAAAAAATCTTTGTCAGGTTTGTAAGTGAAAATGATATCTCACTGTTTTAATTTTAGTATCTTTGATTATTATTCTGAGTATTTTTTCTTTTTTGAGGAAAGCCATTTTTATTTCTTCACTGTGAACTTATTCCTTTAGCTTCTCTTCTTCTTGAATTGTTTTACTTATTGATTTGTAAAAGCTCATTATGCAGTGGTGCCATTAACCCTTTTCTGACATATATGTGAAAATATTTTTTTTCTTATTTTATAATGTACACTTTTATTTTATTTAAGATGCTTTCTGATCCGCAGACAATTTTGTTTCCTATTGAGTTAAACCTATGAATTTTTTCTGTGTTGGCTTCTGCTTAGGGATCATTCTTAAGATTTTTCCTTGCCCCAAAATAATTTAAATATCTACCTTATGTGTGTGTATGTTTCTGATTTTTCTGGGTTTTCAATTATGTTCCATTGATCTGCCTGCATTCCTGTGCTGACCTACTCTGTTAATCATTATAGTCTTGCCAAATTATTAAGTATCATTTAGAGCACTCCTTCCTTTTATTAATACTTTTTTAAATTAACTATTATTGCTTGCTTATCCTTGCATATAAATTGGAATATCCTAAAAATTCCTTTGATGTTTTAATTAAAATTTAATTAGATTTAGAAATTAACTTGAGATATAGCACCCCATTTTGATCTCAGTCATTGAAGATAGTGCCTGAAACACAGTGAATTCTAAATGAATGATAAATGTTGCTTAATTTAAACAGATCACTTTACCAGTTTATACAGTTAGTATGTCAGGTCTGTCCCCAACAGGAATGTAAAGTATATATCTATATGTATATATCTTTATTTGTATTTTGTTTTACATCTATATCAATAGAAATATTCAACCAAACTGGCATGATTTTTGGGGGTTAGCTGTATGAGTAAATAAAGTAGTTCATTAAGCACTTCAGTATTAATCATCAAGGCAAAGGCCAAATTCTTTTGTTATTACTGGACTATCTCTGTAATTTAAAAATTTAATTAACCCCACTAACTTGGGTTTGGATGAACAATATTCTTGGTGAGGTGGGCAGAATTCTCTGATGGCCCCCAAAATTTCTACTCCCTGGTGTCCACACACCCTCTACCAGTTAGTCAATCAAACAATACCCCAGCTATGTACTGCTCTGAAGGGCTTTTGCAATTATAATTAAGTCCCAGATCCGTTGATAATCCTCAGTAGACCTGACCTAATAAGGTGAACCCTTATAAAGGAACAGGGCTTTTCCTAAAAAAGAGAGATTCAAAATGTGAGATGGATTTGACACAAGGAAGTTTCTCAATTGCTAGTTTATACACAGAAGGAACCACAGGGCAAGGAATGTGGGTAGCCCTAGGAGCTGAAAGCAGCCCCCAGCTGATAGCCAGCAAGGAAATGGAATCTTCAGTCCTGTGACCACAAGGAACTGAATTCTGCCACAACCAAGTGAGCTTGGAAGAACAAAGGCCACAAACATGTTGATTTCAGGCTGGTGAGACCCTGAGCAGAAAACCCATTCTTACTGTGCCAGAATTTTTACCTACAAAACCATGAGCCAAAAAGTGGATGTTGTCTCAAGCTAAGTTTGTAGTCATTTGTTATGCAACAACAGAAAACTAATATCCTTGAAATGCAGCTTGACTCCTACTTCATTATTATCCCAGATCTAAAGATATTAATGTGACTTAAATCCAACAATAACTTAATTGCCCTACTGGTCAGAATTGGATACATCAAGAATCACTATCAAAACCAATATAGAATATTTGCAGTAAGGCAAAAAGTACTAGACTAGAAGGGATTCAGCCATCCATATTGCCATTACAATAACAGGGTGCGTCAATGGCATCCATCATGCTCTAATGTCTTTAATAATGAAAAACATGTGAGAGTTTAAAAAAATCTCTAAGTGTTCTGCACCTAGGCAAGGCCTTGCTGATTAAACATTTTAAAGTTATCTCTTATCTACATTCTATACCCTCTCATGATCTACCTCATCCTCTAATGCAATTTAGAGAACAAACACTGGGGAACTACAAGTCACACTTTTTTTGTAAAGTGTGTTTCTAGAATAGTGACATCTCAGTGGCTCCTTAGGCCCTTCCAAACATGTGATTGACAAAAGCCACTATTCAAGAAGGTTCTCATGTGCATTACATATTAGAAGTAAGGAACAATACATGGAAACAGCAGAAGAGTTTCATTTCTTTTCAGAGAAGAGAAGTGTTTTAAAGGTTTCACCTTGGTCAAATGATTTCAGTCTTCCTATACAGGAAAATGCCGAAGCAGATATACTAAGGCATAAGCTATCACAATCAGTGAGTGAAGCTCACCTATTCTATTGAATAGAGAAGTACCTCTTACGCATAAACACATGGCATGTGCACGCACATGTGGCAGCTCAACAAAACCTAAATGAAAAAAGAAAATGACCATGGAAAACTTGGGCATATAAGGACATTATTTCCTTTACACAAAGCATGCTTCATTCTTTGGGGACTCCTCCAAAAAAAAATGAAGCCGTCTCTTTAATTGGCTTAGTTGTGTTTCAAACGAGGTTACTTTTTGTAGCAGCAAGTTCATGCTTTCTTCCCTAGTAAAGTAGTTCTGAAAATAAAAGAACTCTCTTTAGCCAACATCCCTTCTATCAGTAAAGAACAGTGTAGCTTCTAGTCAACGACCTTAACCTCTCTTCTTCATTTGCTGGCCTTTTATGGGGATTAGTGGCTCTTTGAGTTGAGTCTCTATAGTAGCTTATCACCTCTGACAATGGAAAATCAGGGCTTAGACTCCTCTTTTGAAAGGATGAACACAAATATCACCTTTATGGTGCAAGTTTAGGATACTGGTGCAGGCTGATGTATATAATGAGTCTCTTAACCCTCTGTACCCCTTCATGCAAGCTCCTGAGATAAAAAACTACTTTACTCTGGCTTTCAACTAAATTGAAACTACAGGATCTAGCCTGATAACCACCACCAAACCAGCTACAGAAATGTCCTGTTGCATGCAGACTAACTTTATAGGTAGTGCAGCAATACAAGTGAAAGGAAGAGGAAGCAATCCCACTTCTACACTATAAATTCTTTTTCTTCTGCCAAGGAACAGGATGGGGCCGCCCTGCCCAAATCCTCTTCAAATGTCACTCGATCTATGTTGAATCATGGTATTCTTGTAAACTCATAGTTCCACTCTGGAGCTACGCTAAACATAATTTTTTTAAAAAACCATCTTACTATAATAATGCCTTCAACCACCTGTTTGAATAAATGATAAAAGGAAGCAAACTTGAACTAGAGTGTGAATTATTTTTCTATTTCCCTAATTTTTTAAATCTAAATTGAACCTAAATCATATAGTCATACTGACTTGGGTTTTGAGTCCAAATGAAAATTTTTAAATCTCCATATTAAATGCTAGTTGGTTTAAGGAAAAAAAAGAAAGTCAGAAAAACATTTGGTTTTCTTTCTCTCCAAAATCCTTGATGGAAGATGATTGGAGTGATGTGCAGTCAGGATAATGGGAGAGATAACAAAGGGATTATTGTAGGTTTGAAAATCTACCACTGACCACTGCAAACCTGAAGAGGCTGTGAGAGCTTCGCGGGGCACTCACAGAGATCCAGGAAGGTTGTTTGGGACTCAAGTCTGTTTCTTTCTTTCTTTTTTTAGAAAACATAATGGAAATGATGCCTGTCTGTGTTTATGGCCATTTCCCTGAAAATCTAGGGAAATACATGCTTTTGGCCAGAAATTGACTTTTGGTAACTTAGCCTCCTGATGGAACTTGAAAGAATGCTTCTACGTTTCCTGAATATCCTAAAATGATGTCTGGAATGATGGACTTTATTCTAGAAAAAGAAAATCAGAAGTAAATTGGTACCAGGAAGGTGATCCTCTAAAGAACCTGGATATTTGCACTAATAAACTAAAGTATAATATTATCACTTTTTATAGATCAACCTCTTTAAAGTAATAACCTATCTCAACTGAAACCATGCAAGAAAAAGGGTCATATATTTTCATTCGGCTTCTCTGTGCCAGGCCCTTCATGTACATGATCGCATTTAATTCTCACAATATCCCTGAGAGGTAAGTAGTATTATCCCCACTTTATCAAAGAGGAAATCAAGGTTCAGGGAGGTTAAATGACTTATCCAAAGTCATACAGCCTGTAAATAGCAGAAGCAAAAGTTAACCCTTAATCTCCTGCTATTGATTTTACAACATGAGAACTTCCAGAATAAAGGCTTCACCCAAGCTGGTCCTAATATATATAAATATGTATATCAGAAAGCCATGTATCAGCCCTTCACAGAGCATCAGATCAGAGAACCGGAGGATTATGTCTGTTCTTAGGTCAGAATAGGAAAAGGTGAACAAAGTGGAATAAATTATACCAAGAAATGGCAATGATGAGTATTATCAAAGAGACCAATCAAAAGAAATGGAGAATATAGCAAATAATATACAATCAATCAACAAAGCAATAAATAAAAATAAAATTTGAAATAAATAATAAAATTAGTAAAAAATTTTAAAAGCAATAAACATGACATTGTTCTTAAATGTTTCTCCTTTATCTCCTCTGCCCTACCATGCTACCTAGAAGTAGGATGACCATGTATATTATCAAATTAGGATATTTTTGAAAATGAAAGGAGGCCCTGTTAAAAGTTATTCTCGTTCAACACATGTAAGCCAGGACCCTAAAACACTGTGACAATGAAAGATGATGAAAGGTTTTATGCTATGGCAGGTAGTTGCTATCATAGTAGGGCTGATAATAAGCAAAACACAAATTCCTTATATCTTTAGTACTATCAAACTTCCCTACAGTTTCTAATTTTTTTCCCCTAAAGTTACCAAAATGTAACCTTTAGAAAGGGAAAAGATCTTATGAGGTATTAATGACTAAATATATTACCCTCCCAGGAGAATTTATATTTTAACACAGAACTCTTTCTTAAGCCAAAGGAATGAATTTCTAACTGTAGAGTATCAGGTATAAGCAGCACAGGTATTTGGGGAAGCCAACAGGCTCCTCAGCACCTGTTAAAACATACCATCCACAGGTAAGAAAAGCCCTACTTGTTAATTCACCTCCAGCTATAAATACAACTGAGACTAACTCCAGGGATATGTCTCTATGAAAGACCAATGTTATTTGGAAACACCCATTGAGCAATTCAATTGAAGTTGTAAAATATAACCAGAGAAAGCCTTGTAGGTCTCAGCTCTCGATCTTTTTTTCTATTGACAACTTGAAACGTTGTCATCAAGAAAACAGTCCTGGTATTTTCCTAGGACCATGGTGGCACAGATTAGACACTGAAACATGTTTAATACATTCAGTAAGTAATGAATGAGTGAGCAAGTGACATAAGTGAACCTACAGCTGGAGACTGAGTTAGGCCCCATCCAGATCATCTAACTCCAAGTGATGCACTCCTTCAATTAAGCAAGACTCAATCTCAAGTTCTTAAAAGTAGTCACATTACACAGAGGACAACAACTATTAAAACAAATCAAAACAAAATCTGCAATGGTGAGATGTGACAGGGTGAGAGAGTGTCATGGACATATATACACTACCAAATGTAAAATAGATAGCTAGTGGGAAGCAGCCACATAGCACAGGGAGATCAGCTCGGTGCTTTGTGACCACCTAGAGGGGTGGGATAGGGAGGGTGGGAGGGAGGGAGATGCAAGAGGGAAGAGATATGGGAACATATGTATATGTATAACTGATTCACTTTGTTTTAAAGCAGAAACTAACACACCATTGTAAAGCAATTATACTTCAATAAAGATGTTAAAAAAAAAAAACTAGAAAGAGGAGAGAAATACATTTATAAAAAGAGAAGTAAGTATAGAGAAATTGGGATTTAGACATGGATGCACTCATGAAATAGAAAGCAAGAATTGTATCTCATAAAAAGATTAATAAAAAGATGAAATGCTTTAAAAATGGGATAAGGATGGAAAGAAGACTGAATAGAAGACAGAGAAGAAAGACAAAAAGAATGTTGTTTTTATTTTTATTTAGTTACTATAAAATGAATGATTCTATAAAAAAATAATTAAATGAAACCATATGACAGAGGGTTTGAAAAAAGGAAGAAAGAGGAGCGTCGGTGCCGAGGATTAGAAATATACAAACTTATATCACATAGGAGGAAGAGAGGAAGAGATATAGCTTCCAAATCTATGAGGGCTGATAAAGGAATGCAGACTCAGCAAAGGAAATATGACTTGAAGTAACAGATAAGCAACAGAATCTATCAGAGAGAAAATCCAAGCATGACATTTTAAAATTGAGCATAATTAGATGGAAGGAAAGCAAACATCAGAAGTGATAAAGGCAAATACACAAGACCATGCACCAAAAATAATGGTAATAAAAGAACAAAGGGCAGAAAGGAGGGGGGAAAAAAAAGGAGAGGAAAGAAATACAAAGAAAACAAAGTAAATTATTTTCTTCAGAAAATTCTCTCCTAAAACTTCCCATTTCTATACGCACACTCTGTAAAGAACCAGACACACAACTCTTTTCCCAGACATTGAGAATGTCTTTGCCCCCAGACGTCACCCCTAAGCCCCCCTTGCAAAAATTCTCCTGGGAAAAGCAACTGTTCAGGCAGCAGTGCCTGGGTTGGTCCTTCATTAGAATAGTTCCCACAGGCATGTGTCCTCGCTAGTAATACACAGGAATCCCATATGGCACAATCTGGATCTCGCAGAGGTGGAATCTGCATAAAGTAGGACGAAGCCAGAGCCAGCACAAAAGCGGAGACATGCATGTAACGACATTGGCTCCGTGCCCTCTGACCCAGCGCTGCGCCTGTTCCCACACTTCCAGCAAACCCAGGCAAGTGTGTCCAAGAGCTTGTAGGTAGCAGCAGTCTGTCACGGGGTGAGGATGGGGCTGAAAGGAAGCCCAGAATTAGTCCCTCGACAGTGAGCAGATCAATTTTAAGGCAGTGCCCTGTCAACCAAAAAGAAAACCTACGTGTGGCTGCAATTAACCCTGTTAGCATGTGTCTAGCATTGTCCTACTGCCAAGCAGATGACCCTGCAGGGAGATGACCAGAGCAGAAGATTCCTCTGATATATCAGTTGTCTGCATTAGAACTAATGGACTCAACTAGTAAATGTTTCTTTTGTGTATGTGAGTATATATTTTGGGGTGAAGTGGCCTTTGTTGTTGTTATTGCTATTGTTTGCTTCTTCTTTTTTTTTTTCATTTTTGATGTTGTCATTATTTTAAGTAAATCCACCTTGAAATAAAGCTATACTTATATCTCCAATTCCTGGGGAAGTAAACAGATTTCCAAGGATTACAAATTAGGTTAGTACGCATTATGGTACTGGAAACTATTAGAAAAAATTGCATAAACTTAAACATATTAACTAACAAGCATCTCTTAATAGAAAGCCACATAAATGTACCTATACACAAACACACACACACACACACACACTCTAGATACCATTTCCCAGCTGTTCAGTGCAAGAGAATGAGGCCAAAGCTACCCTCCCAACTTAGAGGTCAGATCTCCAGCTTGTGCCAGTGTTTGTGGGAGGTTTCATGCTCCTTGAATGAAAGAAACTAGAAACATTTAAACAGTATAAACTAGTCACTTCTTGGTACCAGCTATTTACCTCATAGTTGGCATTTTGATCATTACAACTCAAAAACACATGGAAAATTATGACAAAAGTTCATGTTTAAATTCAGGGATGGGCATTCTATTTTTTGAAACAAAAATGCCTCCTCAATTGTCATGATCTTTTCCTACATACATTTTAAATACTTCAATGCAAAGGGTTTAGGTGAGGTCATAGGAAATATAATTGCAAACCTCCTTATTCAACTTTTTTTCTTTTTGAAAAAATGTAATATCACAGAATCTTTATTTTGATGGGAAAGAAATTTTAAACCTTTTCCAGAAAGTTTTTTTTTTTTTTTTTTTTTTGATGTCCACCAAATGCTTGCAAAGAAATAAGGGCTGGGAGGAAGTGCACTGAATTATTCAGGAACAAGTGGAAACAACCATCTCTCCTTGCCAGGCATGCTGGGCTCCGAAGAAATGGAGTAGTGGGCCCTCCCAGTTCACACGCTCTCTCAGTGCTCTGAATTCTCCGCTAACAGAACATCTTCTTTATGAAGACTATGCAGTCCTGATTTGCTATGTATCTTCATGTACAACGTAAAACCCAGGCAGACTGCCTCACTCGAATTTTAAGACATACCACTCACAAAGTGGCAAAAGAAAGCTGTTGTGGGAGCCACTAAAAGACCAAAGAATGTATTTGTTAGGAAGCTGCAAGCAACAGTTATCATAAATGCCCGCTCTGCCTACCCCACGTCGGGGGACAGTTGGCAGTGCCGCCAACCACAGGGTCCTGCAGCCCACCCACCTCACTCCCCGAAGCTGGGGAGAAGAATGGCTGTCCTGTTTTGCCAGAATATGTCTGAAAGATCCCAACATGGGGTGGACAGTGCAATAAGAAACCAAGAAACGATGGGGGAGATGGGTAAAAGAAAATTAGGAACATTATTTTTTAACATACTTAATAATAATACATAATTTGAAATCACAGAAGGTACTTGTTTGGTTTTGGTTTTGGATTGTTTATTGGTTGTTTTCTGAATCGTATCATAATCATATTTTTAATCAAGAATACTGCTTAGGGCTTCCCTGGTGGTGCAGTGGTTAAGAATCCGCCTGCCAATGCAGGGGACACGGGTTCGAGACCTGGTCCAGGAAGATCCCACATGCCGCGGAGCAACTAAGCCCGTGCACCACAACTACTGAGCCCACGTGCCACAACTACTGAAGCCCGCACTCCTAGAGCCCACGCTCCGCAACAAGAGAAGCCACCGCAATGAGAAGCCCACACACCGCAATGAAAGAGTAGCCCCCGCTGGCTGCAACTAGAGAAAGCCCATGCAGCAATGAAGACCCAATGCAGCCAAAAATAAATAAATAAATAAATTTATTTTTAAAAAGGATACTGCTGGGCTTCCCTGGTGGCGCAGTGGTTGAGAATCTGCCTGCCAATGCAGGGGACGCGGGTTCGAGCCCTGGTCTGGGAAGATCCCACATGCCGCGGAGCAACTGGGCCCGTGAGCCACAACTACTGAGCCTGCGCATCTGGAGCCCGTGCTCCGCAACGGGAGAGGCCGCGATAGTGAGAGGCCCGCGCACCGCGATGAAGAGTGGCCCCCGCTCGCCGCAGCTAGAGAAAGCCCTCGCACAGAAATGAAGACCCAACACAGCCAAAAATAAATAAATAGATATGTTTAAAAAAAAAAAAGTGGGACAGCTCACTCAAATATTAAAAAAAAAAAAAAAAGGATACTGCTTAAACATTGTACAATTTTAAGCAGTTTTTCAGCATATTGTATTACCCTTTAATACCTTCTAATACTTTTCTAAGCATATTATATTGACTTCTAATCAGAGTAAAATGATATAACATAGTGCCCATCGTATCTTTATCAAGATGTTTACTACAATGGTTTCTAACAATGTTCTCTTCTTTTATCAAGTAACTTAAATTTAAAATATACCAAGGCAGCTTGTGTAGATAGGCAAAATTCTACACCTGAAACAACAGATTTTTACTAAGTTGAATGTTCTGATAAAAAGCTTGGAAGCATTGAATGTGTTGTAAGGCCTTTGGCACGCAGTTGAAAGATGGAGTGCAGTTATACTTCTAGGCGGTTTGCTGGCATGATATAATTTGAGGGATGCTGGACTTGTCCTCCATCAAAATAAGACTCCTTCACTGGGATGCCCAGAATGACATCACCAACGTTGTATTTCTTTGGGTTAAAGGATACCTGCTCCATGCGTTTGCTTTTAAGATGTAGATCCCCAACTAAGGCTGGAATTGACAACTCCAACACAGTAAAGTTAATGAGAGGTGTGAGAACAGTGCTTCCCTGGAATAAGAGAGATCTATGGAAGAGGGAAGGCGGGCCCAACCCTGACAAGCATTAGGATTCACTGAGGGCGAAGGATGCCCACTTCCCCCTTATACTTGAGAACTATTCTCAAATTCCTGGTATAGAACTGCAACGTGGCCAGGGCCACCCTCAACCTGGGCTGACAACAGGGCCGCTGCCATGGGCGAGGGGGGCCATTCACTTACCTATACCATCCTGTGGTAAACCTATAAGGGTCATTTTTTGCTCTGTCTACATAGAACTTTGAAGGATTTTTTTTGTAGTATTTGGTATTTTTTGTAGTATTGGTATTTTACAGTATAAAACTCACCAAGTTCAAATTCGATTTTAAAGCCACTCAATCTTTTTTTAAATTGATGTCCATCTGTTCACGGCTATTTTCAGATGAAAACAGGACCATGGTCTCCTCACTGACAGTGATTTTCCCAATCCCTGACTCTCGCTACAGTGCTCTAAATCCATGAAGATTTTAGTCAGTTGTCTTCATAATCTGCCCTAGGATTTCTCAGTTTTGCTCTTAACATTTTTCCAATATATCAGTGGTCTTTTAACAGAAAGCATTCTAGAATAGGGAAGAGAAAAGTTAACTTTTCTGGACCCACACTTAAAGTCACAGCCTCCCTAAAATTCCACACCTGCAACAATAAACAGACTGATTCTAATGCACTGAGGGGTGCAGCCTTTCTGTGCCACTGTCCTGAAGGGCTCTTGCAAATTCAGATGCAGCTATCTCTCCCAGCCTCCCATCCCATCACCTCAGCAACAGAAACCCTCGGATGCACAGGTCACTCCTCCGCAGCTTTGACAAGATCACATTCCCCATGGGTGGTCTGGCTTCTACAAGTGTTTGGGCACAAATACATTAATGTGGCCTTTTTAAAGCAGCTGATTCTTCTATGCTTCCATGGAAAAATCATCATGCCAGTGCTCTACTTTCTAAAACACTTTTCTTAAAATTGAGCAAATCCAAATACTGCACAATTTCAGACTGTTGTTGATTCCCGGATTCCCATGGCCCTTCTGCCATCCCATCAAAAGCTTATGCATTGTATTCATGTTTTCAGCTCTGCTGTCCTCGGAGCACCTCCATGCTTTGCTGCACTGCAACGATATTTAGTATCCTGTCAGTTCCCCTGTGGCAAGGAATGCAACCAAATTTTTTGCTACTTAATCGGAACAAACTGTGAGCACTTAGAAACCAGACACAGGAAGCACTGTTCCTGACTATGATATCAAAATGCTTTCTAAATAGGTAAAATTGCCTTGGCCTATTGATAAGTAAAATGTGCCCTTAAAATTTTTATTCTAATTGAGAAAAAAAACAGTATTTCAAGAATCAGCTTTGTATTGATATTTGCAAATGAAGTTAATTCAATTTAGATTAGACACTTGGCACTTTTTTCATATAACGGGTTGTTCAGAGTCCCAGAAAATATTAAAATATTTTCTCCGTGGTTGGAAGGAAACATTATTTGCAACAGCTGTAACCTGAAGGCAAAAATGCCTAATTCACTCGTAGATTATTAAAAAGCAGCAGGATGTACTCAAAATGAAAGGCCCTTAGTTCTTCAGATTGAGGTGACTAGTTAAGGAGAGAAACAGCAGGACTTTTCAAGGGTTCTTTCTGAGGTCTGAGTTCTAAGAAAGTTGCAAAGGCTTCTTAAATTTCCAGTGGCTCAGGAAAGAAGCTACCAAATTAAACTGATTGCTTTTAAAAGAAGGGAAAGAAGGGAGAGTGAATAGTGAATTATTCACAAGGGCCAATTAATGAAAATGTATGTGTGTATGTGTATGTGTGTGTGTGTGTGCATAAGTAGCTGATTTTCACAAAACACAAATAGGTGGGTCAACTCAAAAGGAAATCTAAAATGAAGGGCAAGTGGACATAAAAGTCCGTGTTAGATACCTAGCCACCAACTCTTGAACTTCCGGTCTGCTATCAAAAAACAGCCCACCCACCTCCTGTTTCATGACTATACTTTTTTTTCAGGCTCGACCTCCTTGTCCCGAGAGACATTCTTTTTTCCTCCTTTGTTCTGTCCAACTTCTATTTTACTCTTTTTTCTCTTCCCTGTAACCTCTGTCATTTTACAGCAGACTCTTGCTCTGTGCCATGACCTTGCCTGTGTTCTTTCAGGTCAGAGCTCCTTAACTTCTCCCTGACCCTGACTCTGGTTCTGGCTTCATTCTTGTCCTAGAACTGCTTGCCAAAGGGCTTCCTGACAGCTTTCTCTGAAGGCCGGGGGCAGTGTCAGCATGACTAAACAGCCCAGTCAGTGCCCATAAGCCCCTTGTTGACAGCATCTTCCCAGAGGTGGAAAGCACGAGTCAATTTTGAACTTGAAATTTTTGCATGGTTTCCAAATGTCCTGAATGTATTCTCCTGTTTCATGTGATTATCGCTTTGCAGCATGCTGCTGGCTACCTAAATCCCATGCAAATCGCTTGGAAGAGGTAGACTCAGTGAAAAACACTCTCCCAAATGTACCATTAGAACCAAGGATTATTCCCTACAAATCTAGCTCTAAGAAATGAAAAAGGGAGGTTATTATTAGTTTTAATATTAATCACAACTATTAACTGTTAATTTAGCCTAAATCATCTGCAAGGTAAATCTGTGCTGCTTGCTTGTTAGTTGAGTGGAGTGCATGATAATATTCTGTTGTGTGCTATGTGGCATACTCGGTTGCTAGGTTACCCAGAGCATCAGAAATTCAGGGAACAATGTACTTATATCTTTTTCAATTTTGAAAAATAAAATAGGTATTGACATAAAATACAGTGTGGCACTGAAGTAATTTTGTAGTGGAGAGATCAGAGGAAGGGGGCCTTTCATCTCGGTGACAGCAGTTTACTCCTCGTTGTGACTTACTGAGGGCAGTGGCAGGACAGCACAACAGGATGTCAGTCTCTGGAAGAATGCTTGTGGTCCCTGTACCCCAGCAACTGTTTCTTGAGTCAGGCTCCCCAAAGCCATCCAGCAGCTGCTGTTCTGAGCTGTGTCAACTGGTCCTACAGAAACCCACGACAGGCCCAGTGATGTATGGGCCTGCAAGGGAACAGCCAAGGCTTTCATGTTCAGAACAAATATGACAGATCTGGCTAAATCCCTTAGCCGGCTGGGGCCATGCCGAGAGCTTTTTTTTTTTTTTTTTTTTTTTTAAATGATTATTATTATTATCACCTTTCTACTCAGAGATAATGTCATAATTTACAGTCAGGCATTGTGTGACCCAAATGATTGATGCCACTTGGATGTGAATTGGTAGAGTTAATAATGGTCTTTCAGTAGGGCCCAGCATGGGAGGAATCTCTCTCAGAAAGGCCGTCTTCACTTTGATGTTCTGCTCAAGACAGGAAGGTGGACTTCTGGGAGCCAACACTCCATCACGCTCTACTTCTGAAAGCATCCTCTGGGCCCTAGTGAAAACTAGGGATCGAGAAACCTCACAAGCTCCCTTCTGTTCTTTCCAGAAGTACTTTTGATTTTGTTTAACCTTCAGCAGTGGATGTCACCACAGAAGACCCATTGAGATGTGTAGCTTTAATTCTCTGATGAAGCAAGAAGTGGCCTTGGAAGGTATGTATCAAGACTCCAGACAAGGAATCTGCCCCATACCCTGCAGCACTATTCAGTAGGAACTCTAACTAAAGTAGATGGCTTCCATGTTCTTTATTCAACATGACCTTGGACTAAATGCTGAGAGGGAGTCAACAATGATTAAGATCTTTTTATCAGTTGACTTGTTATTCATTTTAACAATGATTAAGATAATACTCTAACATTTAAAGTGATTAAAACCAGTTGGAGGGCTTCCCTGGTGGCGCAGTGGTTGAAGTCTGCCTGCCGATGCAGGGGACACGGGTTCGAGCCCTGGTCTGGGAAGATACCACATGCCGTGGAGCAGCTGGGCCCGTGAGCCACAACTACTGAGCCTGCGCGTCTGGAGCCCGTGCTCCGCAACGAGAGACGCCGCGGCGGTGGGGGGCCCGCGCTCCGCGGTGAGGAGTGGCCCCCGCTTGCCACGACTGGAGAAAGCCCTCGCACAGAAACGAAGACCCAACACAGCTAAAAATAAATAAATTAATTAATTAATTAATTAAAAAAAAAAACCAGTTGGAGCTGGTGTAGTAAATTTAAAGAAAGAAAAAGCAGAATGAGGGAGATTAGCATTCATTCACTGTGTGGTTGGTACTTCAATGCAATTTTGCAAAACTCACAAAAATGGAAATGGAATCTAAGAGATGTTAAGTACCTTGCCCTAGATCGCGCAGTGAGTAGAGAACCAGGATTCTAACCCAGATCTCTCTAATACTTTCCCTTGCTCTACATCTCAATGTAAAGATAGCAGTATGTGATGAGAATAATTCTTCAAAATCTGATACAAATTTCTATGAAAATTAAAGAAAGGAACTATTCCTCCTGGAAGAGGCCATCAGAGAAGTCTTCAAGGAAAGAATGGTGAAAATGTGGACCTTGAAGGATGAAAAAAATTTCAACAGATGGAGAAGAGTGTATCTAGCACCGTAAAGATCAAGTTTGAGCAATTTTTTTTTCTGTTTGGAGAGTCACTACACCTCTGTTTTCAGCACTGCCAAAAAGGAGAACTACTCTTTAAAATGATTAAACTTGGACAACTTGTGCCATTAAGTAGCAACATTCATTTTTCTCAAACACTGCAGTTCACCTGTCCCTCTGAAACACATTATTAAGCTATCACCATATAAACATCATTCATCTTGAATTTCTTTTTTAACTTTATACCTACCTCCAGTAATACCTTTCCTCCAAAGGCCCTGAAGCACTTTAAAAACAGATGACATTATTACTATTTTACTGGCAATGACACTGAATCGTATCCACAGTGTCTAACATTCTCTGTCCTTGGAATTATCAACATGTATTAGTGATAAAGATTATTCTTTATGAACAAAAGAAACACAAGTGCAGTGAGCCTTCCTAAGTAATGAAACGAGGCAAAATTGATTTACAAACACACAGTAGGTGGGCACTAAATAGTGAATAAAATCAACTCTAACAGTATATCAACATCCTCAAAAGCAACTTAGTTGAGGGTCCTACAGCTTTCAATTCTGAATCTATTAATGTCATCAGTTTTCAATAGCCCTCCATAGCCAACCCAGGAAAGCCCAAATGCATCAGCCTGGCATTAAGGTCCCTCTATAATTTGACCCTAATCTGGACCTACATTTTCCAGAGTCTATATCCTGTGTGATTCTGGGCGAGTAGACCACAAGAGAAAGTTTCATGGGATTTGGAAGCCAAAAGTGAAACAGGAGTCATTATGTTCTGAAAGCCAGTCACTATAGGGTACCAGGCTCCATTGCCATTCACACACAGCGACGCTAAATCTGCTGGATCACCTTCTTGCCTTCTGCAGGGCACTTATGTCATCAAGGTTACAGGTGGTGGTAGATGCAGCTTCTAATGCAGCATCTGTCTTTGCTCTCTCCCTCTTTATGTCCAGCTTCTCTTCCCAACTGCCAATCCCGCTGACCCAAGGGCCCACCCCCAGGAGCAGAGTAACAACCTTCCATAGACTCCTTCCCCAGCTCCCAAAATTGTGTGTAGTCACCTCCCTGCAATATACCCCGTATTTCCTATCACTCTTAGCATGTCTTCTTCCCTGATCAAGCCCAAACAAATCCATTAACTGTATACACTAACTATCTTTATATCCCACTCCTGCTTTCACACACTATACCTCAAAGAGAATTCATCATCCTGTTTCATTCCATTACTTTCCCCTAGGATGCCATTCCTTGCTTCCTTACTTTTGAGGTAATAATAATAGCCAACATTTAACATAAAACTTACTCTGTGATAGAAACTGTTCCAAGTACTTTAGAGAAAACATGGCCACAGGATATTGCAGGCCTATTTCTGCAGGATAAGGGCCAGGCCTAGAAATGACTTACATCTCTTCTATTCACACCCTATTGGCTACAAGCCAGTCACATGGGCCCAGTCTAACCACCAGGGAGCCTGCACCATGTAGAGCGGTTCATGGTGATTGTCCAACATTGACAGCCCCCACCATGCTCATCCTTCAACTTTCACTCTCCTCCATGAAAACTGCCTTCTAAGCAGAATGAATCTCTATTTCCTCAATATCCAAAGAACTGTGTTTGCAAATGCATTTTATCAAATTAAAAAAAGAAAGAACCCGAACATTTTTAAGTCAATTTATCATGCCACCATAGAACAAAAAACAGTACACTTTTAGTCTTGGTGGGAACGTAATTTAGTGTAGAAAACGGTATGGAGATTACTCAAAAAACTAAAATTAGAACTGCCACAAAATCCAGCAATTCCACTCCTGGGTATACATCCAGAAAAAAATGAAAACACTAATTCAAAAAGATACATGCACCCCAGTATTCATAACATTATTTACAATAGTCAAGATATGGAAGTAACTTAAGTGTCCATCAGCAGATGAGAGAGTTAAGAGGATGTGGTATATATATATATACACACATACATATACACAATGGAATATTACTCAGCCATAAAAAGAATGAAATTTTGCCATTTGCAACAACATGGATGAAACTTGATGGCATTATGATTAGTGAAATCAGTCAGACAGAGAAAGACAAATACTGTGTGATATCACTTACATGTGGAATCTAAACAATAAAACATGTCTAGTGAATATAACAATAAAGAAGCAGACTCACAGATATAGAGGACAAACTAGTGGGGAGAGGAAAGGGAGGAGGGGCGAGATGGGGGTAGAGGATTAAGAGGTACAACTACTATGTATAAAATAGGTAAGCTACAAGGATATATTGTACAGAATAGGAACTATAGCCAATATTTTATAATTATAAATGGAGTATAATCTATAAAAATTTTTAATCACTATGCTATACACTTGAAACTAATATAATATTGTAAATCAACTATACCTCAATAAAAAGAAAAAAGAAAAAGTAAAACAATACTCTTTGCCCCAGTTCTTCAAGAACCCTCCATCCCCCTGCTCCTTTCTAGGCTGTCCTGTAGACTTGCTACTCTGTTGTCATCCCAGTTACTCCTTCCTCTTCTTTCCTGTGTGGAATCCATGTGTCCTACTTCCCATGTCTTTTTCTATTTTAGCTATGCCTACATTTTGTTAAAGCAAGTCATAAGTGGCTTCTACAGATGGGTGCTTTGGAAACAAATATTCTGAGATCTTGTATACAAAATGTGTTTGGTCTGCTGTGTACTTAATTTTAATTTATAGTTTGAATGGATATAGAATTCCAAGCTTCTTTTGTTGCTACTAAGAGTTTGATGTCATAATTCTTGATCCTTTCTATGTGAACTACTTTTCCTCTCCTGCCTTTTAAAGACTTTTCTTTATATTCTTACTGTCCCAAAATTTCCCAGCAATGTATGTGGGTGTGAATCCTTTGTAAGCCCTCATGCTGGGCACTCACTGGGCTCTTTCAATATGGAAATGTATGTCTTTTAGCTCTGGGAAATTTTCTCATATGATTTTTTTGTTCAATTTTTCCTATTCTCTTTCTGGAAATTTTATGAGTAAGACATTAGCCTTTCTGGTTTGGTTTTCTAATGTTCTTATCTTTTCTCACTTTTGGTCCATTCCTTTGTCTTTTTCTTCTACTTTATGAAAAATGGGCTTAACTTCCAAACTTTTCATCCAGTTTTTTTGGCTTATTTGTTTTGGGGATTTTTTGGTGATTTGTTTGTTTGTTTGTTTGTTTGTTGGCTATCTTAAGTTTAATTTCCAAGAGTTATTTTTTTGTTTTCCAATTGTTTTTTTTAAAACAACAACTTTTTCTTGATTCTCAGATATGGTATGTTCTTTCAGCTTTCTGAGGATATTGTTAATGGCTTTGAGAGTGGTGGAAGGTTGCATTTCTTCTGTTTCCTGTCATATCTGTATTTTCCTCTGAGTTCTTTTTGGATCGCTCGCTCTCTCTTTTCCTCTGCCTTTCTTGTTGGAGGCTATACTCAGATATCTGCTGAGTTGTTGCCCATTCACATTTAAGAGTGAAACATTAAAAAGTTGTTTGAAGACTGTGTAAAGTGGAATTTGGCAATTGGTGGGTTTCACTGTTGGCTAGAGACATGGCCCTTTAAATGAGTGATTTAGATCAGTCTCTATGAACAAATATAGACAGACATTCTATGATACTTCAGAACCCCCAGAGAAAATTTTCCACTCTCCTGCCTGTAAGCTGCTTCTTACAGCCAAGCAGCTCAAGAAGGTCAGCAAGTCTCACCGATCAGTACACAGACTTTCATTTAGTCTTCCTGTTATCAGTATAATATCTTCCCTCCCACCATTCACATTAGCCTTTCCAGTTTAATTTTTTCAAAAACTGCTGCTTCCTGTTAACATTGGAGAGGCAAAGAGGACCAAGGAGTTCTAGTTTCTTGTTATAGAAATTTCCAACCAATTCCTCCTGCTTTCAATTCCATGCTTTACTCCTGTCTTCAAGGATACCAAGTGTCTTTAATTTCGGAGACTTTCTGGAGTCCTGTAGCAAAATCTGACTTGGTTTTCATTGCTGTTACCATCTGTAGGCACGTAAAATCCACCTTTGCCAGTTTTTCCATCCATTTCTATCTTCTAAAAATGGTTTACTCTGTTGTTGTACCCTCTCCCTTTATGGTTATGCTTCTCAGTTCATACCTCTTCAATTTCTTTACTCTCATTATAGTGTTATTTCAGGAGAGTACAATATAAACATCTATATTCAATTCACTAAGTTTAACCTGCCTGTGTTCTATCCAGGTACATATTTTCTTTACCCCAATAGAGTTATAAACTCCTTGAAGGCAGGTACCTTATTCAGCCTTCTATCTCCCATGGGGCCTTCCACATAACAGGCTCTTGATAAATGTCTATTTTATTGGAGAGTTGGAAAACTACCTGAAATTTTATCCAGAAGCTCACAAAACCTTCAAGGCATTTGACTAACATTTTTTAAATAATAAAATGTTTAGATAAAAACCTTCTGTCACCAATCCCTACCATTGTGTAGACCAGTTTTTATATCTCCGCACCTCACTGTTTTGATTTTTCTCATCGGCTAGATAAATGTTTTCCACTCAACTTCTATTTTTTAGCCAAAAGCCCATAACAACATAATTTACACTCAAATAAGAGGCAAAAGATCTCTGGTTATTTCAAAATATTAAAGACAAAGTCAGCCAGGAATTCAAGGTAACTAGAATTCTTACTTGACGGAAGAATGTACTTCTCTTCATAAAGGATTTCACTCTCAATCTTTAGGTTTCTGTTGGCACCCTCCTATTGTAATTGGAATGTTCCTGCCATCAAAAATACTTTGAAGATAGTGACTCAGTCTCTCAGTTTTTAAAATAATGATATGAATATTGACTGCTTACACAATTAGGAATTAGTGTACACAAAATAAGAGATGACGATTTAAAAATTCAAACTATAGGGACTTCCCTAGTGGTCCAGTGGTGAAGAGTCCGCCTTCCAGTGCAGAGGACACGGGCTCAATCCCTGGTCGGGGAACTAGAATCCCACACACTGCAGGGCAGCTGAGCCCACATGCCACAACTATTGAGCTCACACAACTCAACGAGAGAGCCCACATGCTGCAAACTACAGAGACCACGCACCCTGGAGCCCGCATGTCACAACTAGAGAGAAGCCCAAGCGCTGCAATGAGGAGACCACGTGATGTAATGAAAGATCCCACATGCCTCAACAAAGATCCCGTGTGCCGCAGCTAAGACCCGAGGCAGCCAAAAAAATAAGGAAAATAAATAGATAAATTTTTTTTTAAATAAATAAAGAGCAAAGTATAAATCTGCATCTGTTTGCTATGATACAAAAAAGATTATTTTTAAATCATTGACATTTTATTTTTCATAGCTTCTTCTGTGTGTGTGTGTGTGTGTGTGTGTGTGTGTGTGTGTGTATCTTTTTAAATTGCCCTTCCCCATTAGGGCATCATTTTAAGCTGAGATTTTTCAAATATGTTATTTTAACTGCTGCTATTTTGTTTTATGTATTTTAATTGAAGTTTTAAATTTTGTGCTTGCACCCCATGGAGTAATAATAACCACAAAGGGTATGATTTTATTAATTAAAAAAAATAAATTTGAAAACAATGCCCTAAATAAGTTAGACAACTAGGTTATAGATGCACTTCCAAGAGATATATGACTATAAATGTGTGCCTGTGCATCCTTAAATACATGTGAATCTTTTTATATAATATCAACAGACAGAATGGTAAAATAAAAGTCTAAATTGCTTTCCTAAAAAGCATTACATTCTTGAACTAGTTGAGTTACAAGGTGTTTCTAAAGGGAGAATTTCACCAAGATTATATTGTTATTGTTTGTTCACAATTATTGGATAGCCACTGTATCTAATACTATGCTATACACTAGAGAAAAAAGAAATGACCCACCCAAAAACTAATTTGCCATCGAGAAGGTTGCAATCAAAAAAACAGACACACAGTTGCAAAACCATGTAAAAACTGCTAGGGCACAGCTAGATATGGAGTTCTACAGGCATAGAAAAGAAGAGACCCTTGAGTTGAGACTTACAAAATAGTTAGGCATTATCCAAGAAGGTAAAAGCTGTAGTGGGCTTTCCAGAGGAAGGGTGCAAGTGTGAAAGCACAGAGCAAAGAACCATTCAATGCAGCTGGGGAGCTGTGAGAGATGGAGAAGGAAGAAGGAACTGGGCAAGAGGCAGGGGCCAGACTATGAGAGACCATACAGGCCATGCTAAGGAGCTTGGACAGTAAGCAATGGGAAATACTCAGAGAATTTTATGTAATGAAGTAACAAAATCAAATCCATAATTGAGAAAAGTCATAGTGATATGAAGGATGACCTGCAAGGGGACAAGAACAGAGGTAGAAAAGTCATTGCACTACCCAAGAGACAATGATAAAGGCCTGAATGAAGGCACTGTCAGAGAGGCTGGAGGGCAAATTTAGACTACATCTCAGAGATGGATTTGATAGGAATTGGTGAATGATTAGATGAAAGGCAGGAAGGAAAAGGAAGAGTTGAGGATGACCATGACAGTTCTGGCTTGGGTGCCCATATAGATGGTAGTTCCAGTTTGCTGAGACAGGAAATAAAGAGAGCGAGATGTTGGTGAGTAAGAGGAAATGTAAGGAGTTCAGTTTTAGACATGTTCTGTTTAATGTGGTCATGTCACACCCCGGTAGAGATTCCAGTAGATGGTTGGCTCAGTGTGTTCTGGCCATGGCCGCCTTTCTGATCTGTCTCATTTCCTCCAGCTTTACCTGCACTCCAGTCACTAACCTTCCACTTTCATCATTGGGACACTCCATGTTTGGCTCTGCTTTAGGGACATTGGGCTTCTTGTTCCTACTAGGGACCTTGCATGGCTGATTCCCTCATCTCATCCAAGTATCTATTCAAAGGGCTCTCAAAAAGACTTTTCTTTCCACTGTATGTGAAGTTACCTCCAACCCCTATGTCACTCTCTAGCCCTATATCTGTATTTTTCTTTGTTTGTAATATTTATCACTGCCTGAAATTACGTCATTCATTTATTTGCCTTCTTGCTTTTTGACTGTTTGCCTTAGCAGAATGTTTCATATGGTAGCAATCTTACCTGACATTCTTTTCTATATCCTCAAGTGCCTAGAAAAGCTCATGGCATGTAGTCAGGAATCAACAGGCAGCATTGAGGGCCCACCTGAGGATGGAGGTCACCAGGTTGTAGTTGTACGAACTTTGGTAGTTTCCTGGTACTCTATCAGCACTCAGAAATTTAGACACGAAGAAAGTGGGTTGGACTAATCCACAGCATACAAGATAGCAAAATATCTGTGTCAGAGAAATGAGAGAAATGGCCAAAGGAATAAAAAAAAAGAAATGACCAAAACTGTATTCAGTGGCCTCAAGACTAAAGAAGAAAGGAAGTGTATGAGGTCCCTGACTCAATTTGGCTTAAGAAGAAAAACAGGAATTTGCTGGCTCATGAAACTGAAAACTGAAAAAATAAATGTTCCTTTAGGTTTATCTAATTTTATTTGCTTGAAAATTATCTCTAAGCTCTGATTTTCTCTGTTTGTGTGGGCTTTATTCTTTAACACATTCTCCCTAAGTGGTAGCCAACATTTTCAACGGCAGGAACAGACTTATGTTTCACCAACTTAGCACCCCAAGAGAAAGTGGATCTCTCTTCTCTAATAATGCCGACAAAATATAGCTTGACATGTGCACCCCTGAATTAATCACTATGACTAAAGAAATGGAGTGCTATGATTGGCCAAGCCTGGGTCACATGCCCATCCCTGGATCAGAGGATGATATCATCACTATCCAATCCATAAACTGAAATTAGGGTAGGAGTGTTCCCCTCAAGGAATACTGAGTAGACAAAGAACACATGTGCACTACAGAACAGAAAACACTGAGGAACCAGTGGGGTGCAAGGAATCAGAAGGAAAGTTCAAGTGCCTGAGGACCTCAACAAGATCAAAGTGCGTTGTTGGAATAGGAAATGAGGGAATGAAAGAACTGTCAAGATGAAAAAACTGTAGACAGGCAGGAGCAAAGTCTCAGCAAATATGGGGGAGCAATCTGTGATGCAATACTTAAAAGCATAAAAGAAGGAAAGAGGATGGTAAAACCAGGTGCTGTAAACCAAAAAGTAACGTGATTAATTAAACAAGCGTTAAGAGTAAAGCCTAGGCAACAGTAAATTCGAGGAACAACTTGCCCATTAACTGAGCTATCAAACCAATTCTTTCCCTCAATGTATTGGTTGTTTAATTGGGTTGATCAGTTAATGGGGTCAAAACAAATAATAAATATAGTAAATAAGAAGAAAGATACAGTAAAATATAGTAAATATAGCAAATAAGAGATTTTGTCAAGAGTAAAAATGATACATATGTACCCTTAAAAGTTTTAGGGAGGGACCTAACTATGGGCCAAAAAATGCCTGGATGTGTTTTGTCCTGGCTAAATTCCTTCTATTTGTATTAATCTCATATCAATAAAGTATTCAGTTGTGTGGTGACATTGCAGCTGCCACATAATTGTTCATCTAGCTATTTAGATTAGGGACTGTTATTCCCATGTGTTATGTGGTTGAGCCTGGCAAAGTAATAATGTACATCAGTTGGTTTTTTTCTAAGAAGCTAATTATTTTTCACCTAATTTTAATGTCTTAAGAGTATCTAATAAAAGTGGCAAAATAATTATACTATTTGGTTACTATTAGAAGTACCACCCAGAATGTAAATTGGTGCAGCCACTACAGAAAACAGTATGGAGGTTCCTCAAAAAACTAAAAATAGAGTTGCCATATGATCCAGCAATCCCACTCTTGGGCATTTACCCAGACAAAACTATAATTCGAAAAGATACCTGCATCCCTATGCTCATAGCAGCACTATTTACTATAGCCAAGACATGGAAGCAACCTAAGTGTCCATCAACAGATGAATGGATAAAGATGTGGTGTGTGTGTGTGTGTGTGTGTGTGTGTCATAGAATATTATTCAGCCATTTAAAAAGAATGAAATAATTCCATTTGCAGCAACATGAATGGACCTAGACATTATCATACTAAGCGAAGTTAAGTCAGACAGAGAAAGGCAAATACCGTATGATATCACTTATACGTGGAATCTAAAATACGACACAAATGAACATATCTACGAAACAAAAACAGACTTACAGATATAGAGAACAGACTTGTGGTTGCCAAGCAGGGAGAGGAGGGGAAGGATGGACTGGGAGTTTGGGGTTAGCAGATGCAAACAGTATTATATACAGTATTATATACAGAATGGATAAACAACAAGGTCCTACTGTATGGCACAGGGAATTATACTCAATATCCTGTGATAAACCATAATGGAAAAGAATATGAAAAAGAATATAGATGTGCAAAACTGAGTGACTTTGCTGTATAGCAGAAATTAAACACAACATTGTAAGTCAACTATACTTCAATAAAATTTTTTAAAAAAAGAAGTGCCACCCAAGACAGGGACAGAAATGACTCAAGTGCTCATCATTGATGACCATCAGTTATCTCACAGGTGCAAACATCATATCATCATGTTCAGGAGTATTACATAGGAATGCTCTTAGCCCATTCTGGTTTCCATGAGGAAGTGTTTTTCCCTGAGCACTTACACCATTTTGCTCCACCCTGCTTTCTCATCCAGTAGGAAACCTACCTGTTTGCAGGTATAGGGAGAGATAGAGACGTGTGTAGCTCTTCTCTAACACTGGAAACTGGCGCTCTGCTCTGCTCCTCCATTCGGGAAGTGGTACGGGGCAGCCCCCATGTGGAGAGGCCTGCTGGGACCTGGCACCGCCCATGGCTGGCTGAGAGGTCTGATTCTGCAGTATGATAATAGGAATCCCACTGTGGTTCATATTCTCCAACATCAGCTTCATCGATAATAAAGGGGACACCTGGGCACTCCATCTGACTATCTTTTGTCTTCTTTCTCAAATAATTCCATACTCAGGCTGTGATAAGGTATTACATGCAAATCCCAGAAAGGTAGTATCTACTTTTAAACCAAATGTATTTCAGGAGACCAGAACTTAAAGCCATTTGCTGTAAGACAAAATTCTATGCATAAGCTATTGTTTTTATTGACTCAGATATTAAATAAATAGATAAAAATAAAAAGAAATGAAATATAGATCTTAATTAACCAGCATAGAAGAAAACTACAGAATTCAAGCGCATATCATGAACTAGGACTCTTTCACATAACTCTTACTGTTCTCCAAATATGTTCAATCTATCAGCACCAGCATCCAAAACTGCAACGGTTACATTAAAATTTAAACAGTAAAAGTAGATGAAAAAATTTACCTTTAATATTATGTTTACTTCTTTTGGAGAAGAAAAGGAAAAAACCTATTTTCCAGCCACCTGACTAACATTCATTTCTCCAATACATTCACCAAACATCAACTGATCGTCTATCTACAAAGGGCAACATATTACCTATAAACACTATGTATACAAACCACCATGGTTTCTACTCTCAAGGAACGTACAATAAAGCTGGGGCGATGGTATAAATATACAAGTACCTAATATAAGGCAATATTTGCTAAGTCCCGTAAGAGGTAATAAAAATCCCATTGCTGTTCATAACAAATCGAGACCTCTCTCAGAGGAGAAAAGCCTGTGGAAATTAGGTGGCATTTTTGCTGGAGATAACAGGGGACGGTATAAAAGGAGGAGCAAACGTGTAGAGTTTAGAAAGTACAAGGCAAGAGCTTTTGGGGAAAAGTGAGAGATGAAACTGGAAAGGTATTTTGGGGCCATATCTGGAGCGGGGCTTGAATCTTAAAGAGAGTTAAAAATGTTTGGAAAAACTGCTGTGTGGGATGAGCAGTGAGTCAGCAAGAGATGAATAAAAGAAGTGCTGAGCAGAAATGACAGCTCGGTTAAAGTGAAGGAGCATGAATCTGTGGCAGGCTCAATCAGTACAGCTTTCTCTAGCAGCACTCTGCAGCCCAGGGAGGAAGCAATTGCAAGTTCAAGGTCAGTGGGGAATTTTAGGGGATAAGCAAAGGCACTGCTGAGTTGGCTGCCCAAGAAAAGCAGGATATCAGGAAAGAAATGAAGTCAGAAAGACTCTAACAGAGAAGAGGATAAAAGAGCAGAGGCAGGGTTGTGATGAAAGTGAAGATCAGGGTCAGTATGAATAACAAATTTAGAATAACTGACACATGATGGTAAGAGGTAGGATACTCAGAATTGGACATCGTGGAGATAGATGATGAGATCCAAGGACGGAGTGGAGGTGGGGATTGTTGGTGTGAAGGAGGTAAGGCACTGTGGAGTCACCGATGTGATGATAGTGATGGACAAGGTTAAATTGGATGCCTAAGGAAAAAAAGGACCCCAGGGCTTAGTGTACCATAGCAGCTAGGATAGAGGTAGGGAGGTATCAGACCCTCAGAAAGAGGAGAGATTGCTGAATTTCAACAGCCAGAACAATAACCTAGAATTGGCAATGGAGAACAAAGAACCTTAACTCTTTTCTTTGTCCCCTGTATTAGTGCTAAAGGAAAGGAAAAGGAGAAGGCTGTACTGGGAGGAATTTCATGGACAGCAACATCATTAATGAGAAAGCAGGGCGCTTTAAAGAAAAGAAGTAGAAAGAGCAGTTGTGAGAAAGAGATAGAGGATATAGGCAAGTTTTATAAAAATAGGGGGAAAAAAAAAATAGGGGGGAAATCACAGGGCATAACCCATAGGACCTGGTAACACAAAAAGGCAAAGTCTAACTCTAGGACTCATTAGGGTTAGTCACAAACATTCTGATTCACAAAGCAGACATAACCTGAACTTGCTTTGGCCAATTGAATGTGATCAACTAATGTGTGTCACTTCCGGTGGAAGCTTTGCAAGCTGGTACAAAACTCACCATATTCTCTTGACCTAAGGCAAGCTAGAAGCTCATGTCATAATGGAGCTCCAGTCACCTGGGTCCCTGCATGACTGTGAAAAGCAGAGCCCCTTGCCAACCTATGATACACATGTTGCATGAGTGAAAAATAAACCTTTGTTGATTCAAGCCACTGAGATTTGGTGGATGTTTGTTACTACAGCCCAACCTGTCCTGACAGATATACAACCCAAGCAACTGGAACCAAGAAGCCATTTTACAAAGTACTTGAGGTGTATCCTACCCATGATTCTCATAAAATAAAACAGTATTTAAAAGTCACAAAATTTTCATCTAGAGAAATAACTCTGAGAGTTTAGGCAAGAATACTCCCAAGACTAGGATTCCCTAGAGCTCTTTGATAGTTTAGAACCAGCAAGGGCCTCTGGGACCTACTGTCTCCTTCAAACTCACTGCTACCCCAATCTTTTAGCATCATTAAGCCTATGCCACAGACTCCAGGGAAAAGTTCAGCCGAAAGGGATCACTCTTGGGGAAAGATTTGGCTCAAGATAGAGGAAATAGCCGAGAGGAAGATTTCGTGCCTGGATGATGTGCAGAGAATAGATAAGAAGCTATCAAGAAATTGCTACAGAGGCTCACTAGACATACAATCTGGATTCTGAGTGAGAAAGGTAACTAGGGCTCACTTAACCAATATTTGGCAATTTGGCAATGATCAGAAGACAGAATTTAGTGACTAGAAGATTTCAGGAGCTGATAGGATCAACCACCTTCAATATTAGATGGGTAACCTGCTGTTTACTTTTTTTTGCTTTGTTTTCCACCTTTATTTACTTTTCACAGACTGGGAGATATGGTGAGCAGGATTTGGTATGGCTGTGATGTTTCCAGTTATACCGACCAACACCTATAGAAAATTTCATCAGTTCACAACATTTTAACTTTTTAATATAGCCTAGTAGTGATGGTACTATGTGAAGGATCTTATCTCCTGAATCAAAGAAGCACTATATATATATGTCTTCCTCTTCCCATTTTTAATCAACTCTCTTATACTTGCTCCAATTTCTAGTCCCGTGGGTGCTGGCTTTTCTTCCTGACAACATAGATGTTTGGTAAGATGCCAGTTCCCGCCTTCTTTGGGATGATTCCAGCACCAAGTGACAGACTCCCAAGCAGGATAGTCTCACTCAGAGCTGTCATTTATGGTGTATAATATATGGTACACTAATGACTTTGTGACACTGTTATTCCTTTTCTTAGCTTCTCAAAGGACACCTGGCTCAACTGAACAACTGGCTTATTTTGTCACACTGTAGGTCATGCCGACCCTTAGAAAGAGAATTGAAGAGAGGAGGGCGCACGATGCAATTGTCACACCATTACTCCTAGCCCTAGAAATGCAGTGATACAGAAGTTCAGAGATACAAAAGAGACTGCTGGGAAAGTTGTTTGCTTTCTTAGATCTGACAAGGATAATTCCAGAGCCTATGGCTTCCAGTAATAAGGTTTCAGATTGGCACTATTTAGATGTATGTATGTTCTTGACGGTTTTCTTTAGGTTACACTAAAGGTTCCCAGGAGTTAGCACCATAGGCCACAGTCTAGAAGAGAAAATGAGACTCATTTATGCATTTTAGTGAGATGTGCATCGACAATAAAAAAGGAGGTAGATAGAGAAAATTTTGCATTTGAAGATTCTGAACAAATATCGGATATCTATTATTGTTGCCATTAGATTATTTTTCCATTTATTTAGCATTTTCAAAGCCAAACACTATACCACGGGGTTTCTTTTGTTGACTTTACATCTTCTCTTTTCATAAATGAGTAGGGTCTGCCATCTTAATTATATTGAATAGTATGTCTTCTCCCTTTTCATTTAAATTCTGTTTAAGCCAGGCATAAGGTACCACTTCCATTTAAACAAATTAAATTAATGGAGTTTTAATAACTCAGCCACTATTATTCAAAATAGGCCTAAGTCTGACATATGTGCTGGTAACTCAGAAAGGAGTTTTATTTGGAAATTACAGCTTTGGATGGATGTTTTCCAACTCTTATATAATACTTGATTTTGACATGAAATCACTTTTTATACATATTTTTCTAATATGAAAACTGGACCATGGTTAACTTTTGCCCAGACAAGAAATTACAGTGGACAATAATTTGTCAGAACTTTGCCCACAGTATGGAATATTTTCTCTTTCATCATCAGTTCACAGTACATACCAGGAGGGGTTTGGGCATACAACCTTAGTAGTAATTCCAATTCTGCCATAAAACAAGGAAGAAAGGATACCAAGAAATTCTGGGACATAACTGTGTAGCAGAGCATGAGTGTTCTTGTTTTCATGTTTATCTTCCTTTTGCTGCATAAGAAGGATGAAATAGAAACATTTCCATTCTTCTCCAAAAGACATTTGAAAATTAAACCGTACCTGAATTTGAGGAAGGGGAACAACTCCTGCCATTGATGCTGGTTCTAGGTTTTACAAGCCATCAAGATCTATTGAGAAAGAAAATGAATGAAACAATTTATTTGAAGAGTAAAGATATAGGGATTTCCCTGGCGGTCCAGTGGCTAAGACTCCACGCTCCCAATGCAGGGGGCCCAGGTTCGATCCCTGGTGGGGGAACTAGGTCCCACATGCCACAACTAAGAGTTCCCATGCAGCAACTAAAGATCCCGCATGCCACAGCTAAAAGATCCCGCACTCGGCAACGAAGATACTGCGTGCTGCAACTAAGATCCCGCTCAGCCAAATAAATAAATAATTTTAAAAACACCTAAAAAAAAAAAGAGTAAAGAGATAGATTGGAAGGAAGAATGAAGGACGGGTTTCACCAGATGGACTCCAGACACCTGGGATCTGAAGCCAGTGAGGAGAATTCCTATTGCTGCTGTAACAAATCACCACAAACACAGTGGCTTAAAACAACACAAATTGATTCTCTTACAGTTCTGAAATTTAGAAGTCCCAGGTAAGTCTTACAGGGCTAAAATCAAGGTGTCAGCAGGGCTAGTTTCTTCTAAGAGGGAATCTGTTCCTTGCATTTTCCAGCTTCGAGAGGCTGTCATTCTTTGCCTCGTGGCCCCCCCCTACTTCATGGCCTTTTCTCTCCCTGCTTCTGCCGTCACATTGCCTTCCACCTTTGACCTTCTACCCTCCTTGTAATGAGGACTCTTGTGATTATAATTAGGGCCCATTTAGATAATCCAGGATAACTTCCCCATCACAAGGTCTTTAACTCAATCACATCTACAAAGCATCTTTTGGAATTTAAGACAACATTCACAGGGGCCTGCAAATTATTTTACCGGAATAACGCATATTCTTCACAGAGAGGAAAATAATTCTCTTGTTATAGTTGGTCATAGAAAAACTAAACCATCTAATGCCCACCAGACGAGCTCATGGCATTGTTGCACATCAGGTCTGGGTGGCCCAGCGGCAGTGTAAAGTTAGTTATAGATTCCCATGCTCTCTAACGCCCTTCCAGCCAGGATGGCAGCACCTCGCTCCTTACCTTGGAGAGGTGTAAATCTGAAGCACAAGTGAGCTACCATTCCAATAATCACAGATCCTTTAAAAATCTCAACACTCAAGAAAGATGTGGAAAAGGTTATGTTTGAAGTCAATACACAGCACAGGCTTCTTACAGTCAATTTTATTAGGTTTTTAAAGAGAATTATAGATGATAATGGATCCGTGGAATAATGGATAGTCCCAGAGGAACTACAAAGCTGTGGTGCATGTGAAGGGCTCCAGTAATGCCGCAGGAAGTGTAGGCCCAGCAGTTTATGAATAGCCAATGTATTCATAGAAGAAATTTAGCTTCATATTAAAGTTGATATAATATACTGGTATTTAATTCTCAGTAATGATTTTTATTGATTTCCACATTCTGGTAATGCAAGCAAATAAAATGCCTTAGAACCTCACAGACACTATTATGGAAAGAAAAATATTTTCATTCTTATAATTAGGTCATTGTGATAGCTTTTCATTCACTCATTCATTCATTAAACGAATCTTTTCTGAGTGCCTGCTCTCATGATAGATATTATGGGAATATAAATACTGGTAATTATTTAATCATGTTTTACAGTTTACATGGCACTTTTTCAGATATTATTTCATTTAATAGTTCTAGGTGCCCTGTGAGGTAATATTTTTACCATCACCTTACGGATGGGGAAACAAAAGGCTCACACAGTCAAGTGTCTTCCCAAAGGTCACATGGTCTTGGGGAGCTGACAGACCTATAACTTAATCTTAATTCTTCTGTCTCCAGAGCCACTATGCCACATCATATCATTTGCTCCCTGTCTTCTGAAATCTAACGGCCTTTGAGGGGTATTGTACATAAATATTTGTAATACCAGGTAAGAAGTCATCTATAGCACAATCTCAAGAATGTGCAAGTATTTTCCCAGGCTCCTGGCTATCTTGTCAGTCACATTTTTCTGGAGAATTACTCCTTTCCCATTCCTCTACTCAAACCAAAAGTTAACTACCTTTTCAGCTTTCATCTAAAGTTTTATCTCTCGATTAACAGCCATTTTCCACAATGGAGCACAGCTTTCAATGAGTTCACCAAACTTACTGCCTATATTACAACAAAGAAAGAACAGTGAAGCCTTGCTGGGGTCTGGATACTAGGTAGCCCATGACTCACTTCCTGGTGAGAAAATTCACTACTGCACACCCAGCTTTGCAAGAGAGGAGATTTGGATTGTACCTCAGCAATGTTGAAAATGCCTTTGAATTGGACCTTTGTGGGGTCTTGTGAGTAGTCAAAATTCAAACTGTTAAATCCATGAGTGGGCAGGTTCTACAGTGTACAGAAAGTGCTTCTGAGGAAGTTGAGAGAAAAAAGTAATCACAGTTGATGGAGGGAAGCTGAGAAGTCTTCATGGAGAAGGCAGCTTTGGAGTTGAGCATTCATGTCTAAGTCAGCATTCAACGGGAGATTGTGGAGAAGAGATTCCAAGAGGAAGAAATGTCATGAGAAAAGGTGTGAACATAGGGATGAGCTGGGTCTGTTCCAGATTCACTAAATAGCCACAGGAGAGTAAAGTAGGAGGGGGAAGAAAAGGAGCTGGATTGTATTGTATTCGCTAGCAATAAAAGCTACTGAATGATAAGCAACAAAGATTTACTGTATAGCACAGGGAATTATATTCAGTATCCTATAATAACCTATAATGGAAAAGAATCTGAAAAATAATATATATAATACATATATGTATATATCTGAATCACTTTGCTGTACACCTGAAAATAACACAATATTGTAAATCAACTATACTCCAATTTTTTTAAAAGTGCAGGGAAATGATATTTTCTTTAGAAATGTACTCAAGGAAGCACATTTGGCAGAAATGCAGGATGGATTTAAGTAGTACCTACCTGAGATCTTTCCCAATCTTCCTCTTTTTCACTAACAAATATGGAGACTAAAAATAGCAGATACTCACCATCCTGGCTACACTTGCACTAGGACAGAGGAAATTGACCCAGTGCTGGCTAATAAAATGTCAAGGGAAGTCTTCCAAGAGTTATCTGAGAAAGCTTTCCTCTGTTGATAAGAAAGACACAGGAGGAGAAATTCTCACCCTCCTTTCCTGCTGTTAAATGATCTTGTGTGAGGACCTGATGCCTAGAGCTGCTGCAGCCATATTGTGACCATAGGGGAAGTCAAGGGAGTCACAGAATGCCAACTCAGAACCCTGACATAGCTGAACTATTAAAGCTACCCTGGATCCTCCTACTTAGGATCTTGAAATGGGAGGAAAATTAAGTCCTACCATTTAAGCTGTGTTTAGGTGTTTTATTTGTTTTTTGTGGGGTTTTTTTTTTTTTTCTGTTAGTTTTCTGTTAGTTTTTATCTCAGTTTTAGCCAAAGCAGCCTGATACCAGTGGTCACCACAAGGATGCTGGTGAAAGGTAATGATTGCCAAGATGGTGTCAATGGTTCTGGAAGTAATAGGATGTATGCAAGAAAAATATATGAGGTAAAATTGAAATCTCATAGACTGATTGGCAACATTGTATAATGTAGTAAAAGCAGGAGTGGTCAATGTTTACCCAGTACTGACTGAGGAGAGAGTCCTGGACCTGGAGGTTGTGGACAGATCCAGGACCAGACTTGGAAGCTGCTGACCTGACCAAGCAATTGATCTCACCTTTAGGCACTGTTTGGGGGCAGGGGAGATGATTGGCTTTCTACTCTGATATACTAAATCAGTTCTCCCAAACTTCCCAAACTAAATGTAGAGAACAAGAAAAAGAAAGTGAGAAAATCTTAGCCCATAGTCTTTGGACTCATTACTACTGAATGGTGATTTCAGTAATAAATAAGGAATTCTGGAAGGGGGGAAAAATGGGCTGAAAAGTTAACTTTGGTTTTGGTCAAGTCAAGTTTTAGGTGAAAGTAAGGATACAAAGGTATAGATCTCTGGAAGGTGACTGGAAATTATAAGGTCTGAAGCTTATGCAGAAATGCTGACTGAAGGCAGACCCATTTTATTGAGGCTATGAAATCAGTCAGATTGCCAAGAGAACAAGACAGAAAGCCAGGGTAGAGGAAAATGCTCATGTTTGTAGGTGAATATCCTCCATGTGCTGAGCACACCATTAAAAGTTACATGTGTTATCAAATTTAACCAACAACAAAATAAGGGAAAAACTACAAATTCCATTTATAGGAGAGCAAACAGGGGTCCAGTGAACTTATGCATCATGCCCAATGTCCAAGGGGTAGCACAACCAGCATTCCAATGTCAGTCAAAAAACAAAAGCCGCTGGGCATATATCTGGAGAAAACATAATTTGAAAAGATACATGCACCCCAATGTTCATAGCAGCACTATTTACAATAGCCAGGTCATGGAAGCAACCTAAATGCCCATCAACAGATGAATGGATAAAGAAGATGCGGTATAAGTATACAATGGAATATTACTCAGACATAAAAAAGAATGAAATAATGCCATCTGCAGCAACATGGATGGACCTAGAGATTACCAAACTAAGTGAAGGAAGCCAGACAGAGAAAGACAAATATCATATGATATCACTGATATGTGGAATCTAAAAAAAAAAAAAAAAAGAGATACAAAAGAACTTATTTATAAAACAGAAGCAGACTCACAGACACAGAAAACAAACTTATGGTTACCAAAGGGGAGGGTGGGGAAGGATAAATTAGGAGTTTGAGATTAAAATATACACACTATCATATATAAATATATATATGTATAATATATATGTACATATTACTGAATCACTTTGCTGTACACCTGAAACTAACATTGTAAATTAACTATATTTCAATTAAAAAAAATTTTTAAAGCTTCTGTACCGTATTTCTTTCAAATGCACATGTTAAAAATTTAGTTGTAAGATTGCTAAAATGCCTATTCTTATTTTAATTTTTATTATTAAAAAATCATCCTTACAGGACTCAAATCATAAATATAAACTTCGTATGAATAGTATAGAAAAGGTATTATTCTCCCAATTTTATATCTGGGGAAACATGCAAAAGGTCATATACAAAACCACTCAGTGAATCATGAACCTAATACTAACATTTAATAAATGTTATTGACTCCTTACCATATGTGGGGAATGAAAGCTACTAAGAGCCCAGGTACTCTCAACAAATTTACATTCTAGTTGGAGATGATACATATATACATATAAAAACTAACAGTACAATACCAGATAGTATAGGATAAACAGAGTCAGATATTCACATTTTTTTAAATAATTATCTTCCCAACAAATCTCTCTTGCTCTGCATAAAAATAGTCATGAAAGACCAAGACATCTTATAATAAATTGTATTTAATCAATTGTATTATGCCTGTTTGAACTTAAAAATTATTCCTAAATTGGAATGAAAATATATTCAGATATACTTGCAAGTATCTAAGCAAGTATATTCAAACCTACATGATATTTTTATGCAGTATTTTCACATTAATAGTCTAATATATGGATAAAAAATCACAAAGTTTTCATGGAGTGTTTTCTTCTACCCATGTCATATTTACTGACCTAATCGTACTTATTTACTCTTGTTACATCACCACTAAGTCATTGTTTCAACATGTCAGGGAATATGAACCTCAAGTACGTTGGACATTATGCTAGGCTCTGGAGCCAGGAAGATGAGTAAAGCATGTTCTTACCTTGAAGGAGCTCATAATCTCATAGGGAGAAAACAATTTAGATGGTTGCTCACTTGGAAACATATTTCACAGCTTACAGTAAGAGGTACGTTTCCACTAAACACACATTTCAACATGCTAAAAAAAAAAAAAAGGAATGTACTTGATCCAAGGAAATTGCAGACTTCTGATTGGAACCAGGATTAATGAGATGCTAAACTAAATTCTTCTCATTGCAGAAAACTAAAAATTTTTGGTATATTTTCCACCAGACTAAAAAAAATTTATACAAGTAAAAAAGAAGACTTGCCATCTTTACACAGCATTTTATATTAATACTTAATGAACATGGTGGTGTATTTTCTGATTTAAATACAGACACTTAACAGAAACAAGCATTTGAGTGTGTACTAATGTGAGACCAGGAAATCTGAATGAGAGAAATTAGAAAATAGCTGAACATATTATTCAGCTGTGAGAAAGAAGGAAATCCTGACATATGTGACAACATGGATGGACCTTGAGGGCATTATGCTAAATAAAATAAGTCAGGCAGAGAAAGACAAATATTGTATGATCTCTCTTGTATGTGAAATCTAAAAAAAAAAGCAAAACCACAAAACTGAACTCACAGAAACAGAGAACAGAATGGTGGTTACTTGGTGCTGAGGGATGGACGAGATGTTGGTCAAAAGGTACAAACTCCCAGCTGAAAGATAAATAAGTTCTGGGGATCCAAAGTATAGCATGGTGACTATAGTTAACCACACTGTATTATATGCTCGAAAGCTGCTAAGAAAGTAGATCTTAAATATTCTCATCACAAAAAAGAAATGTGATGTGATGGAGGTATTTGCTAACACAATGTTGATAATCATTTTGTAAAATATAAGTGTATCAAATCAACAGGTTGTACACCTTAAACTTTCACAATGTTATATGTCAATTATATCTCACTAAAGCTGGAGGGAAAAAAGAAAATTGTTGGACAAACAACAACAAAAAATTTTAGGAGTCAAGAATGTCAAAGATCATCTAAGAGCAGAATTCTGTGAATATATTCATCATGCAAATATTGGAAGATGTAACTAAGCACCTTTAAGTTATTGATAAATACTCTAGAGATATTTCATACCAAATGTGGTTCCCTATCTTTACAATCAAAGAAAAACTCTCTTTAAACTCTAATAAAAGAGTTCATATAGTAACAGGAAAACAATACCCCACCATTACCTCATGCCATACTTGCAAATTGGTTTTAGCATGATTTTTAAGTTTCTTTTGAAGACAGAAAACCCACGAGGTCTCTAATATATGTGTCTGAAACATTTACACAGTAAAGTAACATGATAAATATCTCTCCTTCTCCTTTCTATGTCTTCTCTCCTCTTTCCTTAGGCTGACTGCCTTGACCATTTTTTATATTGATTGAATCTATTCAATTAATAGGAATAAGGCATAAGGAATTCTGATCAAAATTATTCACACTAAGTTGTTAAGAGAGAACAACAGCAGCAAAAAAAAAAAAAAGACAAAGAAAAAATATGTTCAACACATGGAAATGAATCACTTAATGTGGAGTTCAAGGAAACAGTGGGAGACATCTCTTTGCCCAGACTCCTTCAAGATGTCCCCCTAAGTCATACCCACGTATGGAACCACCTTTTATTAGAATAAACAAGGTCTGCCATCCTCCAAAAATATAAAAGTTTGAAAAATGAATAGGGGTAACAATAAACTGTCTGTACCACCACATTCGGAGAGAACCAGATGGAGAAATTGAGTCAACGTGATTGCTATATTTCTTGGATGTCCTAAAACATTAGAACAATAATAAATATTCTGCCCATTGTTGTAAAAACAAGAAAGTAAAAATATCCAGGAAATGTCAGTATGTTGGCCAATTTCCCAGACTACTTCTCTTATCTGCAAAGAACAAAAAAATTCTCTGCCATCCTAGGTATTCCAGTTGGGCCTTAAGAAAATGTCTCACCATATGTGAGCCACATAGTAGAATAAAAACTATGATTAAGAAAAATCAGTGAAAAATTCAGCCAAACACATTATGGTCCTGCATTCATGGTGGTCATACAACCTGATCATGAATCACTAGTCTCAGAAGGCTACCTATAGAACCCCATACCTGCTAAAGTCAAGGGAAAATTCAAACTAAATCTTATGTATCTGTGGTATAGTGGTGACCATAGCTGCCTTGCAAACTAAATCTTGTTTTAGGAGTCCTTCCTAGGGTCATATAAGAGTATAGTCTGGAAAATTTGAGGAAAGACCTCCAGTCTTTAGTGCATTCTGTTCAACAGGCCCATATCATTCATTCAAAAGCAGTTTCCAAAGCCTGGGCATGGAGACCTCTCTCCATGTTTCCCTGACACCAGAATCTAAGCATCCTCTCACCACTGCCTGAGAGGTCCTGCCCCTTCATAGGGCCATGTGTGGCAAGGTGGCCCAGGTCCTCTCTCTCACATATCATGCCTCCATGACCCTTCTCTTTATTCTGGGACAGCCTCCTCTAGGACCAGGAAAATCTGCTCTTCCCCTCTTAAACTCAACTCTAAACATCAGCTTCTGTCTCTACCTGCTCTAGGGCATTAGTGGATCTAAAATACAAAAGAAGAAAACATTAAGAGAAACCCAGTAAGGATATCTAAGATCTTTAGAAATACCATGCTGGATTCTTCTTCCAGGAATGGATAAAGAAACACCATTTTTCTCTTGGGAAAACTTCAATAGAATAAATTAAAAGAGAAAAACAGAAAAAGAAAGTTCAAGAGACCATCCGTATATGAGCTTGAAACACACAAAATTGCCATTTTCTTATTTCAAGATGTCTAAATATCAGCAAGTTCATGTGGTTCAGCCTAATATTTTCTTAATAACTTATTATATTTGTTTGACTAATTTCCATTAAATCAATTTTTTAATTGATCAGTTACTTGAGCGTCAACCTCTACCTAAACATAAAAACATGTCAGTGACTTATCAACCTTTCCCCAGAAGCCATTATTATCTGGGATAATTCTCATAGATGTTTCAATATAATGCTGCCTAGTGTATAGATCCTACCAGTGTGTAGTGTGTGCCTACATTTAGGGTGTCACCTTAGTTACATTGGTCCAGCCGGCAGGGAGAGGTCCAAAAGAAAAATGGAACCCAGGTACCTGAATAAACTGCAGTTTTTACCTCTCCCCTAAATCATCTGAACCTCAGAAAGTAATTTTTATTTTATTTATTTATTTATTTATTTTTGGCTGTGTTGGGTCTTCATTGCTGCACGTGGGCTTTCTCTAGTTGTGGTGAGTGGGGGCTACTCTTCGTTGCGGTGCATGGGCTTCTCATTGCAGTGGCTGCTCTTGTTGCAGAGCACGGGCTCTAGGTGCAGGCTTCAGCAGTTGTGGCACGTGGGCTCAGTAGTTGTGGCTCGCGGGCTCTAGAGCACAGGCTCAATAGTTGTGGCACACGGGCTTAGTTGCTCTGCGGCATGTGGGATCTTCCCGGATCAAGGCTCGAACCCATGTCTGTTGCATTGGTAGGCAGATTCTTAACCACTGTGCCACCAGGGAAGTCCCAGAAGGTAGTTTTAAAATATTTTCTAGCTGAAAAGCATTTGGTACATTTCTCTTCTTCTTTATAGTATCAGAGTAATTAATGCCATGATGACCAGAAAAAGGCTAAAGGAATAAATAAAAAGAAAAGTTAATTTTTCTATTTGTTGCTGATACAAGATGCTTTGATTTGTCTTTTTTTTTTTTATAAATTTATTTATTTATTTATTTATTTATCTATTTTTGGCTGTGTTGGGTCTTTGTTTCTGTGAGAGGACTTTCACTAGTTGTGGCAAGCAGGGGCCACTCTTCATCGCGGTGCGCGGGCCTCTCACCATCGCGGCCTCTCTTGTTGCGGAGCACAGGCTCCAGACGCGCAGGCTCAGTAGCTGTGGCTCACGGGCCTAGTTGCTCCGCGGCATGTGGGATCTTCCCAGACCAGGGCTCGAACCCGTGTCCCCTGCATTGGCAGGCAGATTCTTAACCACTGCACCACCAAGGAAGCCCTGTCTTTTTTTAATTTTTAAAAAATTAAAAAAATTTTTTTTTAATTTTTAAAATTTATTAATTTTTTTGGTCACACCGCACAACATGTGAGATCTTAGTTCCCCAACCAGGGATCGAAACTGCGCCCCCTGCATTGGAAGTGTGGAGTCTTAACCACTGGACTGCCAGGGAAGTCCCAAGATGCTTTCATTTCTCCTGAAAATTATTTTCAATAATTTAAAAAATATTTTGTTTACTTCAAAAAGGAAACCTCAGTCCAGTTCCAATCATCTCAAATGCCTAATCATTTCCCATCAAGTTAACAGTTTTAAGGTTCTCCAGAACAGAAAGCAGGAGTCTCCTTTCTGTCCAGTAGAGGATGAGTCTTACTTCCACCCAGGGGAAAAATCAGAGGAAGGGGGCCACAGGATTGCTCAGGCTGGGTAGCCCTTGCTGGTGGTCTACAAATGGGCAGGCTGGTACTCACTCAGATGCAGACTGATATTCATTCCAGAACCCTTTCACCAGAATGACACAAACCAGACTGTGATGGACATTTCAGCATTCTTTTACCAAAGGCTTAAGGGGTGTCCCAGAGCAGCGCAGGATCCCAAACTTCAAGGTCATTAAAGTCTACACTTATCTAGACCTTTTGTAGCACCTGAGTAGAGCAACATCTCCCTATTTAGGCCTTTGGAGGGTGTTCCTGTGGACACTCTCCCTCCCACTCTCTCACCTTTCTCCCAAGCATCTTTGGGTTTCCTTCAGCCACCTTCTTTTTAGGCCCTCTCCACACAGAACATGCAGCTCTTGCTCTCAGGAGACCTAAATCCTCGGCCTGGTCTCATCTTCTGTTTTGCAGACTCTGCCATCTCAGATTTTTTGGAGAATTCAGAGATGTTTGTCCCTGCTTAAGCTTCCTCTGAGTCAGTGGTCTATGGAAAGGGTGGGTATTTCAAAGTCAGTTAGGACATTCTTCATCCATAATGTCGCAACTCACTTCCTTCCTAAATACTTGAAGGTTTACACCCCTTCTCACAGAGAGGGTTCATTTCCTTACAAAGACTCCACGGTGTGGTCTCCTTGAGCAAGGCCCTCTCTATTCTTCATAAGGAATGTGCATATTAACTATTGCCTTGACTTTGACCCCTATTCCTTGTGAAATAACACCTTTAACCTTATGATGGTAAAAGCTCATGGCTTTCCTGGCCTGGCTTTTACTGGAAGGTCTCCACATTAATTGAAAATGCTCCTACCTGGGGACTTCCCTGGTGGTCCAGTGGTAAAGAGTCTGCCTTCCAATGCAGGGGACCTGGGTTCAATCCCTGGTCAGGGAACTAAGATCCCACATGCCGCAGGGCAACTAAGCCCACGCCGCAACTACTGAGCCCGTGTGCCTCAACTAGAGAGCCTGCATGCAGCAAACTACAGAGCCCACGCGCTCTGGAACCCACATGCCACAACTAGAGCCCACATGCCCTGGAGCCTGTGCACCACAACTAGATAGAGAAAACCCGCACGCCACAACTAGAAAGAAGCCTGCATGCCACAACATAGAGCCCACATGCAGCAACTAAGACCCGACGCAGCCAAAAATAAATAAATAAGTAAATAATAAATAAATGTTTAAAAAAAGAAAAGAAAATGCTCCTACCTGAGTCATTCAAGATGAATCTTTCCAGGCTCAAAGAGTGTCACACTGACAACCTAGTTTCTCTGATGACAGCAGATATGATATTTACCTGATGTAGATCTAGCTAACCTCTGGAAATCAAGCCCAAATAAATTATATTTAGGTATAATCCTGAAAAAAAAAGAAGCTGGTTTATATGACTCAGGCATAGCTTCCATATCCCTACCTCCCGTTATCAAAACTATGATATACTTATTCATACTCACTCGAAGTACCTGTAGAAAAGCATGTTTATTGATTCAAAAGATTATTAACCTAGATCAGGGGTCAACAAACTTTTCCTTTGACAGTTTAGATAGTAAATGCTATCTAAACTATCTCTGTCACAACTACTCAACTCTATTACTGTAGCTTGAAAGCAGCTATAGACAATACATAAATTAATAGATGTGACTGTGTTCTAATAAAACTTTGTTTACAAAAATAGGCAGTGGGCCACATTTAGCCTGCAGGCAGTCATTTACCAAGCTCTGTTATTGATTCTCATTTTAGACTGTAGATTTTCAATAAGACTTTAGGTTTATATTGATTCAAAGATTATTATCAAAGGTATATAAAGGTATTTATCAGGATAGATTTATTTACATGCAAGATATGAATAAAGAAAACAGCAACAAAATCTCAAAACTCAAGACTTCATGGAAATTGAGAACGCTTAGTTCATGTACCTTATTTTACAGATGATAAAAATGTGCAACAGATTTTAGCAAGAACCACTTACCCTAATCCAAAATTATCATAATCCAAAAAATTTATTACAAAATTGAGAAAGCAAAACACAATGTGCACGTGAGTAACTCTGGGGATATAAGCGTTATCAGTTATATCGTAAAGGTTCTTTGGCCTACTAATACCTACAGAGTTAGATGGAATTCCAGCTATTTCTCCTTACTCCAGTCTAAAGGGCCCTTCAAATATTAAGAGCTGATCCCAGAGAAAACCCCCAATCCCCACCTTAATACACACACAAACATACACACCTCATGTATACAGTTATGGGTTTCCAAAATTCAGCCCAGGCCAACACAGGTATAAAAATTCAACTGAAATTTACCTTGACACTGGCCAACAAGAGTTACCTCCACAGTTAAAAAATAATAATAAAGTACATCAAGATGTGAGAAATAATAATACTTGGAATTAAGTCAATGGAAATTTAAAATACAAGACAAAAATATTAACAGTAGTTGGATCTTTAATAACATATATTTTACTTTTTGTTTTTTTTTTCTGTATTTTCTAATATTTTTCCAATCTGCAATTATAATCTGAAAAAATTAACCAAAAAAATTACTTGACACAGGAAATATTATGTAATAAAACATAACGCCTTGAAGAATGACTTAATGTCACATTCATCTCTGTTATCACTAGTTCCTAGCGAAATACACATAGCAGGCATTCAATAGGTGTGTATATGGTAGGTAACTTGAGAACATTCTCAGTTAAACAGGTAACATTAGTGAAAGTATCTAAACACTAAAATATCCTAACAAAGTCATTCTCATCTTTATTTGTAATATCCATTATTAGCATGCAAAGTTATTTGGCTTTATTAAACTCCAAAGTTATGTTTCACAGCTGTGTTTTTGTAGCTGGGAAATTTAGTCCCCCAATTACGTCTTAGCTGTTTACATTTTAGCTGTGAAATAGGATTTTGTTTTTAGCTAGCTAGCAAGAGAACTTTTGTAGCATCAATTTCAAAAATTGTCAAATCAGAAATAACAGCTTTAAATATATCAAAATGGGCCTTGCTTTTTCTCGTGTGATAATATCTGCCATGTAATAATTAGTGAGGTTAAACATTTAAATTACTTTTTTCCATAGAAACTTCTATTACGTTTTGGTAAAGAAAACATCCAATCTAAGGAAATGGCACAGGGTCATTGCTGCTTCTTCACTGAAAAAGTACAGAGAAAATGCTCTGTTCTGAGGCAAAGTGCACCAGTACATGAACACAAACAAATATTTTGCTAAGGAACAAACCAACACATTGTAGCTTAATGTGAGTAGCAATATCCATGAAAACCAAGATATAACTGGCTTACCAGGGATGTTTAGAGAGTCTAGGGCAGTGATACTCAGAGAAAGGTCCCTGGATCACCACGTGGGAACTGCTTAGAAATGTTTAGTCCCAGGCCCCAGCCAGAGCTCTTGAATCTGCATTTTAACCTTAGAGAATTCAGGTCCACATTGAATTTGGGAAGCACCAGTCTACTGAGAGATGTTTTCAGCAAGAATTTTGGACATAATGTGCAAGCTGTACCTTCAGAGACAGTAATGAGAATAGTTAATCACAAATATACCAGAATATTTGTATTTGTATTCAGATTTGTGTCATTCTTACCATAGTTACATTTGGAAACCACATACTTATTTCCCTGATATTCCATTCATCACACTGTATTTGGAAATTCCTTTTGGAATTTGGTAAGACTCACAAAATCAGTGTCATTACTTTATAGTTTCACCTTCTTTGGGACCAAAAGCAGCTTTTCACACTGATTTTATTCATAAAACCAAGCCAAATAACTCTGGGCTCTTTCCAAAATCAAAACCATTTTCAAATATAAATATTTGCTCTCTTTGGGAGTAAAAAGATTGGGCTGCAGGCTCTGAAAACCAGAAGAAGAATTATTTTTTTAATATTTGAATGATGGCAGCATAATTGTAAAAACGTATAGCAAGTGACTCCTTTAAAAAGGGCAGCTCTCACTTATGTGTAAGTTCTGGCTTTTTTGTGTTTTAAACTGGGCGCCCCACTGAAGACTAACTGATTAACAGGATGACCTGATGAAAATCTTAAGTGGTGCTTTGCTGTTCTCTTTAGCAAGAACATACCATGAGATTTCCCAAATCTAAACAGACATTTGCATTCTTATGGTCGGGACCATTCTATTAACAAATTAGCTCTATTGTCAGAGAAAGGAGGGGAATAGATCCTTTGTTTGGGGCCAGGGAAAAGGAAGACTGCTGATACCTGGGGGTGAATCCTCAGAGGTTGAATGTGGGACAGTGGATTCTGAGATGGGAAATACAGTGGGGGAGGGGGGAGAATGGGGAGCACATCTACAGGGGGTCCTTGGATGGTGCATGAACTCAAAGGATGGGCACCAAGATCAGAATCCTGGGGAGAATCCCCTTATTCAAAGGATGGTCCTAGCTCAGAGCTTTGTGGAGCACAGTGTGGTGACAGGAAGCAATGCTGCCTTGGTCCCAGAGGTTCTGGGCCCAGAGTGGCCAGGTATCTTCTTTGGAGACTCTGTAAACCCAAAGAACTCTTGGATAAACCAGAAGAGGGGAAGAGGTGCTCCAAGGGTACAATATTGATGTTTATGCCTATCAAAAAGATCAGATGCAAGCCAATTCCAATTCAATTCAGAAATATATAACAGAACAACAGTTCCTGCAACCCAAGTGTTAGAGAGCAAATCCTACCTATACCATTATTTTCTGGCCATACCTACCAAGAATGTTAAATATTCTCACAGGCAACAGCTGTCAAGATGGTCAATTCTGTGAAGAACCACTTTAGAAGTAACGTGGGAGAACAGTGACGTAGCATGATCCAGATCTGTGGAGTGGGATATGATGGGTCAGGTGAGGGAAATGTAGCCCAGGGCCTAGGAAACATGCAATATTCATTCAGTCTTCTAACTGTGTGCACAGAGCTCCTTCTCTATTACAGACATTGTGCTAGGCAGAAAGGATCCAAAGCAAACAACAACTTTTCTGGGGTTCATATTAATGAAAAGAAAGAGATACGTAAACATGCAACTGATATGTGCTATCAATGGAGCAAAGTGGTTAAGTTCATGGGTTTTGGGCTCAGACACATCTGTCTGAAAACTTACCACCCAGCTGATCTTAGGCAAGTTATATAGAGCCTCTGATTCTTGTTCTTCTTCATCAATAATAAAATTATAGCACTTGAGAATTCAGTAGATGTTAGCTATTATTGTTTTTTATTAAATAAAAGTATATCTTAATGGAGTGATATATTAATTCTACCTGTAGGATTAAAAGGCTTCATCAGAAAATACATTTGAATTTTACCCTATAGGATGAGTGTAATTCTACAGGTAAAAAGTAAGGGAATAGTATTCCAGGTAGAGAGGAAAATGTGGATAAAGTCACAAGAACATTCAAGTACATGGTCCATCCAGGGACAAAAGAGCATTTAAAAATACAATGGTAATAAAAAGTCTGAAGAAGGAGGCAGAAATGATGATGAAAATGTAAAAGAGGGCTGTCATGCAACAGGCCACATAACCTGTAAGTAAGGGAGAGAAGAATCAGATGCATAGTTCAGAAAGATAATTGTGGTGCCAGGCAGAGACTGGAAAGGAGGAGAAAAAGTCAGTAGGCCAGGGCATCTAGGATAGGAAATATCTGATGAAATCAAATAAATATTCCCCAGAAAACCTTTGGGAGCTGTTGGTGTGGGAGACCGGGAGGCCTAACAATCTCTACTGCTTTCCTTCTCCCTCATTTACATACAAACACACCCGCAGACACATGTATCTATGGGTTGGTCATACAACCTCTGTGCCTCAGTCTTCCCATTCATAAAAAAATAATAATAATAGAATGTTCTAAGGATTAAATGGGCTGATACGTGAAAAGTGTCTGGCACATAGTAAGGGCTGTATAAACACTGTTACTATCTCATGTCTTCCTATCATATCAACACTTTGCCTTTTCCCCTAGTTTAATCACTGTCCCCTTCCCATTGTCAATTACTTTCACGTCACCAAAATTCCACTCGTAAATTTTTAAGCCTAAAATATTCAAGGAGTTCCATAACTTTGATTCAATTCAATACATTTTAACTGGCTCCCTCTTAACTTAGAAGAAGTTCCAGACAAGGTAGGGAATAATAAAAGGAATCATTTTCTTCTCCCTGAACTAAGGAAGCTCACATTCCAGACAGGGAAAATCAGAGGTCCATAAGGTAGTAAGTAAAATGTAGTGTGTTATAAAGCAAAAGATAATGAGGTAAGTTACAACCAAATGCAAAATGGAAAAGCACTTTGATGGGAGTGAGAAGACCCATGAAGGATCCAACACCTAGTGGCCAAGTTTCCTGGGACAAGTTGCAAAAGCTTGGCTAGGCAGAGAGGTGAGATGGTTAAGCACTTGTGTCTAGAACTAGACTAGTTGAGTTCTCATCTGACTCCACTACTTACTCACTGTGTAGCTTCAGAGGTTACTTAACCTCTCTGCACCTCTGTGGTTCAATCTGTAAAATGAAATGACAATAATAATTTCTACTTCGTGCAGCTGCTATCTAGATCAAATGAATTAAAATGTGTGAAGTTCTTAGAAGACTGCCTCACACAAAGAAAGCACTCCACAAAAAAGTGATCTATTTTCAATATTTCTGAACCTCAGTATCCTTTCCTATAAAATAAGGAGAATTGTCATCGCCAACCTATCTTATGAAGTTGCTGTGAAATAACTTACATGAAACGAGATAATTTATGGGAAAGTATTTTGTCGATTGTTGAGTGTACAATATACAAATGTATAATATTATTTGTAATACAAAATGAACATTAATACCATTAGGTAACAGATAATTCCTTCTCAGAGTGTCCTTCGGCCTCCTTGTAATCTGAATTCCATTTGGAGCCCTTCCTAAATGCATCAGAACTGGAATGAAATCTTTAGATCTCTCTTGCTGGAATTCTATTCAATGAGAATTTGTGACAATGTGGAAAATGACAAAAAGTGTTGTTGGATTTTTGTAATAATCATTTGAATGGGTTGTCTTAACCAATGAACCTGTAGGCATTGATGACCATATTTTTGAGATGATATTAGAGTAAATACAGGAAATTCAATCTTTTTTAAATGTTATCCACTTGGGATGTCTGTTGACATTTTGCAAAGCAAACCATAAATGTACTTAAACCGATGAGTAAAACATTAAAATTAAAAATCAGCCTATCTTTTCTCAGAGTTCCTTTTTCAAATAGCACAGAGAACTTTACACAAGCTCCAGGCACCTCTGTATGTAATTCCTAGGGGCAATGGTATTCATTGGTGCATTAAGCTGCCTGGTCAGGTACTGCTGAGTCAACCCTGTTCTGGGACTTTCCTTGCTTGTGAATGCAACACACAGGCCTTGAGATGTCATTATTCCAACGTTATGATAAGGCACTCACTTATGCTGCTTTATAGGAGAGAGAACCAAAGTTTAAAAAGCCAGAGCCACTGATTTATATTATACTACTGTAACACTCTTAAACAGAATCTCATTTTAAAAGACAGGACCTGGAAGAGAAAAAGCTTTACTGGCTTAATCCACAATCATAGAATTGGTCGTCATTTCAAAGGTGTTTCTTTTCTCTTTTTACCATCAGGAGCTTCATTTTTACTAGATACCACAGTCTTGGTACTAAGGCAGCACCAGTTTATTTGTAGCACAAAGCATGAAGACGATCTTCCCTTAATGGGAAAACTACTGTAAGTCACTGGAGTGATAATCTTCACAGGCCGGTACCTCGTAGCTTGGACATGTTTACTAAATACAATTGCAGCAGTGATGACAAAAGGTATGAGTGCATGCTTCTAAATTATCTTATTTTAATAAATGGCTGCAAATTAGCTTATTTGGGGGAAATGGACACTTTCTCAAAATCTTCAAAGTGCACTAGAAAACATGAAGCTTTGGTGTGTTATAATTAACTTAAGCAGGAAAATGTAGATGGTAGGTTCCTCCATCAATGCAATTTGGCATGATTAATGAAAGAAATCTATAACAGCAAAGCCTATGGCTCATAAAGTGCTTCTTGCTGGGGGAACCTTAAAATCATAAATAGTAACATGTTTACTTTTTTGCCCTTTTATAAGAAAATTATGGTACAAATACTTTTTCCCAAGGTATCACAGGGCCTTAACAAAGCTAAAATGTGGCATCTTCCCCCCTTGATTTATAACCTCTATAACCTTTACTTAAGAATTTATCCAAAGTAAATTCCGAGTGCCTACTTTACTAAATATTTCTTTTGTTTGACTACATAAATGGAACTTTTGTTTCTAGAGTCATTTGCCAGAGGGTGATGCTGATTATGAGAACTGAAACTAAAAATGACATGTGAAGTCTCATAGGTAGCAACTAGATACAATTTTAAGTTAGAAAAACAGCTTGCTTTAGCAAGAGAACTAGGATTAGAAACAGCACTCCTTCCATCCTTCGATCGCAATGCTGTTATCACTTTTTACAGCTGAGATTGTCCTCTTCTCTGCTCTAAACCACACCCAGAAAGCAGTCAGTCTCTGAACGTTTGTTTACCACTCTCCTTCCCATCTTATTAGTGGCACGGCTGCCCTTGACAAGACAGCTTTCAAATAGCCATGAGAGGGCTAGAAATTTTTTAAATAAATAAATAAGGCTTTATGTAGGTAATTCACAAACAATTGATATTTGACTGTGGAATTCTGAGGCATGCATTAAGATATGCCTATATGCCCACAGGCTCACAGACTCTGTGCCTGAACTCAGCACCTATTTTGTACACTCCAGCTGTCAGCTTTTCACGATACCAGCAAGAGACGAACAAGAAGAAAGTAAACCCTTGAGGGTTGACACTATAGACCCGGATCTGGAATGACTGAATCCTCACAAGTGTTTAGAACCCCTAGACTGGTGGTGTCAAGTAGTCATCCTGTATCCAATATGTGGGAATTCAGCCTGCCAGTAAAGCTCACCTGGACCTCGCAGAGCTAAGGGCAATCTTTCAACAAGGATGGAGGAAATATTTAGAAACAAGTCATAGCTCTAAACTCAGAAGTACATAGATGCTCAGAGAGTTAGAGATCTGGGTAATCGGCTGCACACACGTAAATTCACACATGCTTATCATCAGCATCTCTAGTTAGTCTCTCCTATTGCAGTCACAAACTAAATTAGTTGAAGGGCAACTCCCAAATGACTGTGAATGTGTGTGTTCTTCTATACATTTAGCTAAGTAAGTTTTATCTAGTTTAATGCCACACAGTATTTAACATCAGGTTACACATTTAGCCTCTGGGGGCAAATAACTGAACACATTTACCAATATAATACAATAACCATTTACAAACAATCCACATTATACATGACAACACCCTGGACAACTGTGATTCCAGTCCCTGGAATCAAGAAACAATACACCAAAACGACTCAAACAGCCTTCAACTGGTAAAAGGATAAACAATCTATTGTATGCCCACATGAATGTGTTATGTCCAGTGAATGTAGTATGTCCAATGAAATACTGCTTAGCAGTCAAAAGGAATAAACTTTTGATACACCCAACAACATACATGAAGATCAAATTCACTATGCTAAGTGAAAGAAGCCAGGCACACACACACAAAAGCTACCTACTGTATGATTCCATTTATATGCTGCTCTGGAAAAGGCAAAACTATAGGGATGGAGAACACATCAGTAGTTTCCAGAGTTTAAATTTATGAGGGAGTTGACTACAAAGGGCAAAGGTTGACTACAAAAGCAAAAGATAGCACAAAGGAATTTGGGGAGTGGGGTGATGAAAGTGTTCTGTTTCCTACTAGTAATGGTGATTACAGGACTCTATGCATTTGTAAACCTCATAGAATTTTATAACCCCCAAAAAGTGAATTTTCCTATATGTAAATTTAAAATTATATAAAAAGTGTACAAATTTTAAAATTATTTGTTTTAGTTCTGTGAAAAATGCCATTGGTATTTTGATATGGATTGCACTGAATCGTAGATTGCCTTCGGTAGTATGGGCATTTTAACAACATGATTCTTCCAATCCAAGAACATGGTATATCTTTCCATCTGTTTGTGCATTCTTCAATTTCTTTCATCGGCATCTTATAGTTTTCAGAGTACAGGTCTTTTGCCTCCTTAGGGAGGTTTATTCCTAGGTATTTTATTCTTTTTGATGCGATGGTAAACAGGATTGTTTCCTTAATTTCTCTTTCCGATATATCGTTGTTAGTGTATAGAAATGCAACAGAGTTCTGTATATTAATTTTCTATCCTGCAATTTTACTGAATTCATTGATGAGCTCTAGCAGTTTTCTGGTGGTGTCTTTAAGATTTTCTATGTATAGTATCATGTCATCTGCAAACAGTAACAGTTTTACTTCATCCTTTCCAATTTGGGTTCCTTTTTTTCTTTTTCTTCTTTGATTGCTGTGGCTAGGACTTCCAAACCTATGTTGAATAAGAGTGGTGAGAGTGGACATCCTTGTCTTGTTCCTGATCTTAAAGGAAATGCTTTCAACTTTTCACCATTGAGTATAATGTTAGGTGTGGCTTTGTCATATCTGGCCGTTATTATGTTGAGGTGTATTCCCTCTATGCCTGCTTTGTGGAGAGTTTTTATCATAAATGGATGCTGAATTTTTTTTTTGTCACTATATGATAGTTTGCTTTTTCTAGAATTTTATATAAATGGGATTATACAGCATGAACTCTTTGTTTCTGCCTGGCTTCTTTCACTCAGCTTAGTTATTTTTTTTTTTGACTTGAATAATATATATATATATATATATTTTTTATACAGCAGTTTCTTATTAGTCATCAATTTTATACACATCACTGTATACATGTCAATCCCAATTGCCCAATTCATCACACCACCATCCCCACACCCCCGCGGCTCTCCCCACTTGGTGTCCGTATGTTTGTTCTCTACATCTGTGTCTCAACTTCTGCCCTGCAAACCAGTTCATCTGTACCATTTTTCTAGGTTCCACATACATGTGTTAATATACGATATTTGTTTTTCTCTTTCTGACTTACTTCACTCTGTATGACAGTCTCTAGATCCATCCACATCTCAACAAATGACCCAATCTCGTTCCTTTTTATGGCTGAGTATAATGTATATACGTACCACATCTTCCTTATCCATTCATCTGTTGATGGGCATTTAGGTTGCTTCCATGACCTGGCTATTGTAAATAGTGCTACAATGAACATTGGGGTGCATGTGACTTTTTGAATTATGGTTTTCCCTGGGTATATGCCCAGTAGTGGGATTGCTGGGTCATATGGTAATTCTATTTTTAGCTTTTTAAGGAACCTCCATACTGTTCTTCGTAGTGGCTCTATCAACTTACATTCCCACCAACAGTGCAAGAGGGTTCCCTTTTCTCCACACCCTCTCCAGCATTTGTTGTTTGTAGATTTTCTGATGATGCCCATTCTAACTGGTGTGAGGTGATACCTCATTGTAGTTTTGATTTGCATTTCTCTAATAATTAGTGATGTTGAGTAGCTTTTCATGTGCTTCTTGGCCATCTGTATGTCTTCTTTGGAGAAATGTCTATTTAGGTCTTCTGCCCATTTTTGGATTGGGTTGTTTGTTTTTTTAATATTGAGCTGCATGAGCTGTTTATATATTTTGGAGATTAATTCTTTGTCCGTTGATTCTTTTGCAAATATTTTCTCCCATTCTGAGGGTGGTCTTTTCGTCTTGTTTATGGTTTCCTTTGCTGTGTAAAAGCTTTTCAGTTTCATTAGGTCCCATTTGTTTATTTTTGTTTTTATTTCAATTACTCTAGGAGGTGGATCAAAAAAGATCTTGCTGTGATTTATGTCAAAGAATCTTCTTCCTGTGTTTTCCTCTAAGAGTTTTATAGTGTCCGGTCTTACATTTAGGTCTCTAATCCATTTTGAGTTTATTTTTGTGTATGGTGTTAGGGAGTGTTCTAATTTCATTCTTTTACATGTAGCTGTCCAGTTTTCCCAGCACCACTTATTGAAGAGACTGTCTTTTCTCCATTGTATATCCTTGTTTCCTTTGTCATAGATTAGTTGACCATAGGTGCATGGGTTTATCTCTGGGCTTTCTAGCTTGTTCCATTGATCTATGTTTCTGTGCCAGTAGCATATTGTCTTGATTACTGTAGCTTTATAGTATAGTGTGAAGTCAGGGAGTCTGATTCCTCCAGCTCCGTTTTTTTCCCTCAAGACTGCTTTGGCTATTTGGGGTCTTTTGTGTCTCCATACAAATTTTAAGATTTTTTGTTCTAGTTCAATTCCTTTAGCATTTGTTGTAGAGCTGGTTTGGTGGTGCTGAATTCTCTTAGCTTTTGCTTGTCTGTAAAGCTTTTGATTTCTCCATCGAATCTGAATGAGATCCTTGCCGGGTAGAGTAATCTTGGTTGTAGGTGCTTCCCTTTCATCACTTTAAGTATATCATGCCACTCCCTTCTGGCTCGTAGAGTTTCTGCTGAGAAATTAGCTGTTAACCTTATGGGAGTTCCCTTGTATGTTATTTGTCGTTTTTCCCTTGCTGCTTTCAATAATTTTTCTTTGTCTCTAATTTTTGCCAATTTGATTACTATGTGTCTCAGCGTGTTTCTCCTTGGGTTTATCCTGTATGGGACTCTCTGCACTTCCTGGACTTGGGTGGCTATTTCCTTTCCCATGTTAGGGAAGTTTTCGACTATAATCTCTTCAAATATTTTCTCTGGTCCTTTCTCTCTCTCTCTTCGCCTTCTGGGACCCCTATAATGCGAATGTTGTTGCATTTAATGTTGTCCCAGAGGTCTCTTAGGCTGTCTTCATTTCTTTTCATTCTTTTTTCTTTAGTCTGTTCCACAGCAGTGAATTCCACCATTCTGTCTTCCAGGTCACTCATCCGTTCGTCTGCCTCAGTTATTCTGCTATTGATTCCTTCTAGTGTAGTTTTCATTTCAGTTACTCTATTGTTCATCTCTGTTTGTTTGTTCTTTAATTCTTCTAGGTCTTTGTTAAACATTTCTTGCATCTTCTCGATCTTTGCCTCCATTCTTTTTCCGAGGTCCTGGATCATCTTCACTATCATTATTCTGAATTCTTTTTCTGGAAGGTTGCCTATCTCCACTTCATTTAGTTGTTTTTCTGGGGTTTTATCTTGTTCCTTCATCTGGTACATAGCCCTCTGCCCTTTCATCTTGTCTATCTTTCTGTGAATGTGGTTTTTGTTCCACAGGCTGCAGGATTGTAGTTCTTCTTGCTTCTGCTGTCTGCCCTCTGGTGGATGAGGCTATCTAAGAGGCTTATGCAAGTTTCCTGATGGGAGGGACTGGTGGTGGGTAGAGCTGACTGTTGCTCTGGTGGGCGGAGCTCAGTAAAACTTTAATCCACTTGACTGCTGATGGGTGGGGCTGGGTTTCTTCCCTGTTGGTTGTTTGGCCTGAGGCAACCCAACACTGGAGCCTACCTGGGCTCTTTGGTGGAGCTAATGGCGGACTCTGGGAGGGCTCACGCCAAGGAGTATTTCCCAGAACTTCTGCTGCCAGTGTCCTTGTCCCCACAGTGGGCCACAGCCACCACCCACCTCCGCAAGAGACCCTCCAACACTAGCAGGTAGGTCTGGTTCAGTCTCCCCTGGGGAGTCTCCTTCCCCTGGGTCCTGATGCGCACACCGCTTTGTGTGTGCCCTCCAAAAGTGGAGTCTGTGTTTCCCCCAATTCTCTCGAAGTCCTGCAATCAAATCCCAGTAGCCTTCAAAGTCTGATTCTCTAGGAATTCCTCCTCTTGTTGCCGGACCCCCAGGTTGGGAAGCCTGACGTGGGGCTCAGAACCTTCACTCCAGTGGGTGAACTTCTGTGGTATAAGTGTTCTCCAGTCTGTGAGTCACCCACCCAGCAGCTATGAGACTTGATTTTACTGTGATTGCGCCCCTCCTACCGTCTCACTCTGGCTTCTCCTTTGTCCTTGGACGTGGGGTATCTCTTTGGTGAGTTCCAGTGTCTTCCTGTAGATTATTGTCCAGCAGTTAGTTGTGATCCTGGTGCTCTCACAAGAGGGAGTGAGAGCACGTCCTGCTGGATGCTGAATTTTATCAAAAGTTTCTTCTGCATTTATTGACATGTTCATATGGTTTTTAATCTTCTATTTGTTAATGTGGTATATCACATTGATTGATTTGTGGATATTGAAAAATCCTTGCATCCGTGGGATAAATCCCACTTGATCATGATGTATGATCCTTTTAATGTATTGTTGGATTCAGTTTGCTAGTATTTTGTTGAGGATTTTTGCATCTATATTCATCAGTGATATTGGCCTGTAATTTTCTTTTTTTGTGATATCTTTGCCTGGTTTGGTATCAGGGTGATGCTGGCCTTAACGAGTGAGTTTGCTACATGAGGAGACAAAAGATCTGTATGCAGAAAACTATAAGACACTGATGAAATAAATTAAAGATGATACAAACAGATGGAGAGATATACCATGTTCTTGGATTGAAGAATCAACATTGTGAAAATGACTATACTACCCAAAGCAATCTACAGATTAAATGCAATCCCTATCAAACTACCAATGACATTTTTCACAGAACTAGAACAAGAAATTTCACAATTTGTGTGGAAACAGAAAAGACCCCAAATAGCCAAAGCAATCTTCAGAAAGAAAAACAGAGCTGGAGGAATCAGGCTCCTGGACTTCAGACTATACTACAAAGCTACAGTAATCAAGACAGTATGGTACTGGCACAAAAACAGAAATAGATCAATGGAACAGGATAGAAAACCCAGAGATAAACCCAAGCACCTATGGTCACCTTATTTTTGATAAAGTAGGCAAGAATATACAATGGAGAAAAGACAGCCTCTTCAATAAGTGGTGCTGGGAAAACTGGACAGGTACATGTAAAAGAATGGAATTAGAACACTCCCTAACACCATACACAAAAATAACTCAAAATGGATTAAAGACCTAAATGTAAGGCCAGACACTATCAAACTCTTAGAAGAAAACATAGGCAGAACACTCTATGACATAAATCACAGCAAGATCCTTTTTGACCCACCTCCTAGAGAAATGGAAATAAAAACAAGAATAAACAAATGGGACCTAATGAAACTTAAAAGCTTTTGCACAGCAAAAGAAACCATAAACAAGACGAAAAGACCACCCTCAGAATGGGAGAAAATATTTGCAGATGAAGCAACTGACAAAGGATTAATCTCCAAAATTTACAAGCAACCCATGCAGCTCAATATAAAAAAAACCAACAAACCAATCAAAAAATGGGCAGAAGACCTAAATAGACATTTCTCCAAAGAAGATATACAGATTGCCAACAAACACGTGAAAGGATGCTCAATATCACTAATCATTAGAGAAATGCAGATCAAAACTACAGTGAGGTATCACCTCACACCAGTCAGAATGGCCATCACCAAAAAATCTACAAACAAGAAATGCTGGAGAGGGTGTGAAGAAAAGGGAACCATCTTGCACTGTTGGTGGGAATGTAAATTGATACAGCCACTATGGAGAACAGTATGGAGTTTCCTTAAAAAACTAAAACTAGAACTACCATACAACCCAGCAATCCGACTATTGGGCATATACCCTGAGCAAACCAAAATTCAAAAAGTGTCATGTACCACAATGTTCACTGCAGCTCTATTTACAGCAGCCAGGACATGGAAGCAACCTAAGTGTCCATCGACAGATGAATGGATAAAGAAGATGTGGCACATATATACAATGGAATATTACTCAGCCATAAAAAGAAACGAAATTGAGTTATTTGTAGTGAGGTGGATGGACCTAGAGTCTGTCATACAGAGTGAAGTAAGTCAGAAAGAGAAAAACAAATATCATATGCTAACACATATATATGGAATCTAAAAAAAAAAAAAAAAAAGGTTCTGAAGAACCTAGGGCAGGACAGGAATAAAGACGCAGACGTAGAGAATGGACTTGAGGACACAGGGAGGGGGAAGGGTAAGCTGGGACCAAGTGAGAGAGTGGCATGGACATGTATACACTACCAAATGTAAAATAGATAGCTAGTGGGAAGCAGCCGCAGAGCACAGGGAGATCAGCTCGGTGCTTTGTGACCACCTAGAGGGGTGGGGTAGGGAGGGTGGGAGGGAGATGCAAGAGGGAGGAGATATGAGGATATATGTATATGTATAGCTGATTCACTTTGTTATAAAGCAGAAACTAACACACCATTGTAAAGCAATTATACTCAAATAAAGTTGTTTAAAAAATAATAAAAAATTAAAAGTTAAAAAGAAAAGAGTGAGTTTGTAAGTGTTCCTTCCTCTGAAATTTTTTGAAATAGTTTGAGAAGGGTAGGTGTTAACTCTTCATTAAATGTTTGATAGAATTCACTCATGAAGCCATATGGTCCTGGACTTTTGCTTGTTGGGAGTTTTAAAATTATTGATTCAACTTTATTACTGGTAATTGATCTGTAATAAAATAGAAGAAAAGTAATAAAATAGAAGAAATATTTTCTATTTCTTCCTGGTTCAGTCTTGGAAGATTGTACCTTTCTAAAGATTTGTCCATTTCTTCCAGGTTGTCCATTTTATTGGCATATAGTTGTTTGTCGTAGTCTCTTATGATCCTTTGTATTTCTGTGGTGTCAGTTGTAACTTCTTTTTCATTTCTGATTTTATTGATTTGGGTCCTCTCCCTTTTTTTTCCTTGATGAGTCTGGCTAATGGTTTATCAATTTTGTTTATCTTTTCAAAGAACCAGCCTTTAGTTTCATTGATTTTTTTTTTTTTTTTTTAGTCTCTATTTCATTTTTTCTGCTCTGATCTTTATGATTTCTTTCCTTCTTCTAACTTTGGGTTCTGTTTGTTCTTCCTTCTCTAGTTCTTTAGGTGTGAGGTTAGGTTGTTTATTTCATATTTTTCTTGTGTCCTGAGGTAAGCTTGTATCACTATAAACTTCCCTCTTAGAACTGCTTTTGCTGTGTCCCATAGGTTTTGGATCATTCTGTTTTTGTGGTCATTTGTCTCTAGGTATTTTTTAATTTCCCCTTTGATTACTTCAGTGATCCATTGGTTGTTTAGTAGCATATTGTTTAGCCTCCACGTGTTTGTGTTTTTTGCAGTTTTTTCTTGTAGTGATTGAAAATAAGGAAATACAAAAGACCCTGAATAGCCAAAACAATCATAAGAAAGAAGAACAGATCTGGAGGAATCACACGCCTTGACTTCAGACTATACTACAAAGCTACAGTAATCAAATCAGCATGGTACTGTGACAAAAACAGACACATATATCAATGGAACAGGATAAAAAGCCCAGAAATACACCCACACACTTATGGTCAATTAATCTATGACAAAGGAAGGAAGAATAAACAATGGAGGAAAGGCAGTCTGCTCAATAAGTGGTGCTGGGAAAACTGGACAGCTACAGTACATGTAAAAGAATGAAATTAGAATATTCTCTAATATCATATACAAAAATAAACTCAAAATGGATTAAAGACCTAAATGTGAGACTGGATACTATAAAACTCCTAGAGGAAAACATGGGTGGAACACCCTTTGACAATCACAGCAATGTTTTTTTGGATCTGTCTCCTAAAGTAAAGGAAATAAAAGCAAAAATAAACGAACAGGACCTACTTAAACTTAAAAGCTTTTGCACAGCAAAGGAAACCATTAACAAAACGAAAAGACAACCTACTGAATGGGAGAAAACATTTGCAAATGATATGACCAATAAGGGATTAATATCCAACATATATAAACAGGTCATACAACTCAACATCAAAAAAACAAACAACCCAATTTAAAAATGGGCAGAAGAATTGAATAGAGACATTTTTCCAAAGAGGAAATGCAGATGATCAACAGGCACATGAAAAGATGCTCAACATCACTAATCATCAAGGAATGCAAATCAAAACCACCATGAGAGGGACTTCACTGGTGGCACAGTGGTTAAGAATCCACCTGCCAATGCAGGGGACACAGGTTCGAGCCCTGGTCCAGGAAGATCCCACATGCTGTGACACAACTAAGCCCGTGTGCCACAACTACTGATACCCATGCACCTAGAGCCCATGCTCCGCAACAAGAGAAGCCACCACAATGAGAAGCCCACACACCGCAACAAAGAGTAGCCCCTGCTCACCGCAACTAGAGAAAGCCTGTGCACAGCAACGAACACCCAACACAGCCAAAAATAAATAAACAAAGTAACTAATTAATTTTTTTAAAAGTCTGGGAATTAAAACTTCATCAGGGACCAAAATTTAAAAAATAAAAACAAAAAAAAAACCACCATGAGATATCACCTCATGCCTGTCAAAGTGGCTATCATCAAAAAGAACACAAGTAACAAATGTTGGCAAGGATGGGGAGAAAATGGAACCCTTGTACACTGTTGATGGGAACGTAAATTGGTACAGCCACTATGGAAAACAGTATGGAGGTTTCTCAAAAAACTGAAAATAGAACTACCATATGACCCAGCAATTCCACTCCTGGGTATAGATCTGAAAAACAAAAACAAAAAGCACTAATTTGAAAAGATACATGCACCCCAATGTTCAGAGCAGCATTATTTACAATAGCCAAGATATGGAAACAACCTAAGTGTCCATCAACAGATGAGTGGATTAAGAAGATGTGGTATATGTATACAATGGAATACTACTTAGCCATTAAAAAGAACAAAATTTTGCCATTTGCAGCAACATGGATGGACTTGGAGGGCACTATGCTAAGTGAAATAAGTCAGACAGAGAACGACAAATACTGTATAACATCACATATGTGGAATCTAAAAAAATATAACAAACTAGTGAATATAACAAAAAAGCAGACTCACAGATAGAGAGAGCAAACTAGTGGTTACCATAGAGGGGGGACAATATAGGGACAGGGGAGTGGGAGGTACAAACTATTGAGTGTAAGATAGGCTCAAGGATGTCTATTGTACAACATGGGGAATATAGCCAATATTTTGTAATAACTGTAAATGGAAAGTAACCTTTAAAAATTGTATAAAAATTTAAAAATTTTTTAATTATATAAAATGTGTAAAAGCTTCAGTACTTTTCATGTATTCAGAGAGAATTGTCTTTTGAATAGTCCTGTTAAAAAGCCTTCTCATACTTCTTTATGTCCCCTCATCCTTCTAATTCTTCTTTTTTTTTTTTTTTTTTTAAGGGAAATAAACATTACTCATAGAGCAAAAACCCCTATGGTTAAAGGATCCCTCTCCCTCCAGGGGTAACCTCCATCCCGAAATTGGCATGCATCTTTCCCTAACATGTTTTTATACTTTTACTATGTAGTTATGTACCAACAACTTTTGTGTTTGCAGAGCTTTTTAAAAGAGATTAATATTACATTAATATCACATTTCATTTGCAATTTGTTTTTTTCATCCAACATTGCTTTCAAAACAGTCCATTCATTTTTCAGTGTTGTAGAGTATTTCATTGTAGGAATATGCCAGTATATTAATTCATTGTAGTCCAGACAGATATTTATGTTGTTTCCACAGTCCATGTTACACTGTACCACATTTATCTGTTATATCTCTTCTTCCTGCAAGACCATGAGCAACTCTAGGACAGAAAACTTCCAGAATTCCTGTTGCTCTCACTAATTTCCAGTACACCTGAGAATCACGGTGCACATAATGTGCTTTGCATGTAAGACGATGCTGTGTACCTGGCATGGAATAAGCACTCCGTAAAAATGTGTTCAACGAATAAATGCTGACAAGATATTATTGCATCTTGTGCTCTGTACTTACCTCTCCACAGTGTAAGATTTGAGGGGGAACTGACTCAGTTTTCACTAGAAATTCGTGTCGAAGTAGACATCTATGAAACAAAGTCACTTCACAATTATCCTGCTTTCGCATTAGAGAATCTCAAAGCACTATACGAACCGCGATTTTCTCCAGTGACACTTTTCCCTTCAATGTGCCTCAAGGTCAGTTCAGAGCAGTATTCAAAGCCTGAATACCCTTTACTGGTGGCTGGCTGGCTGGCTGTAAAAGACCGGTAAATCAGAGTCTGGATGTAAGTTAACAGTAACAACCTACTACTCCCGGGTCTTGTTTTTTCTTCGAAGATTTGGTTTTTCTTTTCATGGGTCTTGTTTGTGCTCTAAGCGCTCAGCTGTGCCACTGGAGGCGCTGACTTTAAATGGCACACCTCAGCAGGCCTTGCGCCCCCAAGCCCTCTCCTCCACGCGCCCGCTTCTCACTCTCCCTGATTCTACTAAGCAGATCTAACGCTGTTTGATCTCACCTCCAATTCTTTGCGGTTTAAGGAGCTGTGTAGCCTTGATGCACAAGACAAATACGCACTGTAGCTCTGGACTTACAGAATCATCTATCGTCATCCTGCCTTTGGATGTGACCAGTACATTGTGTGTTTCACAGAAATTAATCTGGTGGTTAGGAGGAGAAAGGCATTTCAAAATCAGTCTGCGTGCAGAACCTTCCTACAGACCCTGCAGAGGCATTATCAACGCCTTTCGCCCCGCCCCGGCTCAGCAAGTCTCAAACTTGACCTTCGAGAGGATTTCAAGGGTAGTGCCTTCCTCCCTTTCCCTCGTAGGCCTCCTTCTGAGAAACAGCTGCCCGGGACCACAGCTCTGAGAACTGCCCGTCTAGGCGCTGGGACACGGCGGGGAAACCAGAGGAGGGGCGGGCGGGAGGTGGGGAGGGGACTGAGTTGGGGGAGGAGGGCGTGGGGGGGGGGGCAGGAGAAGATGGAGGGAGGAGGAAGATCATCTGCATATGCATGAGGCACCCAGCACTGCCCTCTTCCCCGGCAGCTGCTCGGGCGGGAGCGGAGGAGGGAGGGGGTGGAGAGGGGAAGAATGAGGCGGGGGCGGGGCGGCAAGAGTAGCGGCTGAGGCGGACTTAGGTTTGGAGAACAGAAGAGGTGATTTGCATGGAGCCTGGTGATTGGCTGAGGGCTGGAGGCTGGGTCTGAGAGGCGGCTCCTGAATGGTTTAACGGACAAATTACAGGATTCATTTGGCTACAGAAAAGCCGGAGAGGGCCAGGTCTGCGCAATATGAAGCCTGGCCGCGAGGGGGCGCGATGTCCCATCTTTGTTCTAGTTAAAGGCTCCTTTTCTCTCCTCCCCACAAGCCCTCCGCCCATCAGTGTCCCCCCCACACACAGACACGCAGAAAGTGCAGAGAAATCCTGTGATCCAGTCAACTGGCTCTGCCCCGTCTATTAAGAAAGATGAACACTCCTTTCTCTTCCATCTCCTTCATGGGAGACCACTTTTCATTTCAGACTATCACAGCAATAAATATTCCTCAAGGAATAAAAAAGGCACTTTGCCAAAAGATAAGAGAATATATATGAAACGGGTGGATTATAGAGACAGACAATTCATGTAGGCAGGGGAATAGGCACACGTATGTAAATATGCACATAATCACCCTCAGAGCACAAAACACGGAGGGGGGCAGAGACATACAGGAGAGAACACACATCACTCACAAGGTGCTCACAGGTTGTACACACTCTCCCATACACCCACTGACCAGCACACCACCACCACCACCACACACACACACACACACACACACACACACAGACACGGACCTCAGAAAAGGCATCCAAGTGAATTCACATGCAGTGGAAAGACTGCCGACAAAATATGAGAAGAATTTAAATGGCTCATCCCCTCCCCCTCCAAAAAATACTCAAGCGGAATGATTCTATTTGCATAATACTAATATACACAGGACGCAGACACAGGCAACAACAAAAAAAAAGCCTCCATTTGAGGCACACACCAGAGAATGCGTGTACACGCGCGCGCGCACACGCACACGCCCGCGCAACTGTGGGCGGGACACACCCACAGCCTGTGTCCTCCGCCCACGGGCACAAGCGGAAGACAGATGCCATCAACAGCGCTCAGTACAGTTTTCCAGAAAACACTAACGCGAGAAAAACGTAAGAAACCCACCCTGCTCAGCCACAGAAGCACCATTAGTGAACCCAGGCTTTCTAAATACACACACACACACACACACACACACACACACGCCTGTCAGACGAGAGTCGGGTTCAAAGAAATAATGGATGCACAATAGATAACAGAGCTAGAGCGTGTCATCAGGTTAAACAATACTTTGAAATTACTTCACCCTGAGATGGCTTTCTGGGATGCTCCTGAAAAATCATACCTAAGAAAAATAAAACATTTTCATTTATTCTGCTTTTCCTTTCTTTTTTTCTCCTTTCCTTCTTATTTTTAAGACAGAATAGGAGAATCCCCCTTCCGCAAAGGAGGATAGCCCCTGTTTTTGTTGCGCGAGCTCCTGAGCTCTGCCGTTGATTTCCCTGAGAGGAAGGTGCTAGGAGCGGTCCTCTCCGCAGCCTCCCATCCAGACAGCACCACAAAAGGCATTATTATTACACATTCCAAATAACAAGAGCTGTCTATATATTTACAAATCTGTTCAAATATTTAACCTCTTAACTTGCTAAATATCCCCTCTTCTCCCTTTCTCTCTTGCGCTCTCCCCTCTCCCCCTTTCTTCCCTCTCTCTCTTCCTTTTCCTTTCTCTTTCTAAACAGACGAGGAAGTGCCCTTCTGGGGTCCAAAATGTGGCCAGGGGTGCTGGGCTTTACCTGACCCTCTTTGAATGCCAATTTCGTTTCCAGGAAATTGCTCCTTTGCCTGCCAAAAGATCGGGTTCGAACCACCAGAGCTACCCTTTTCTAAAGGACAAGTTTTGATGTTGCCTCTCAGTTTTTAAACTGCCGCCAAAAGGCATCTCCTAAATAGCAGGCATTTTCCTGACCCTTTAGAGTTGCCAGTGCCTCCAATCTGGGAAGTTTTCCTCGACACTGTACCTCAAACCCATCGAGGAACTAGTTAGTAGAGGGGCAACTTGTATAATCCAGAACCTTCTAAAGACAGCCAGGGAGTTTCAACAGTATTTGGTGACCCAACCAAGGCCAGGGTTTAGGCACATGCCTATTGCAGGAACCAAATTGGAATGCCACCGTTGAGAATTTCTTACTGCCCAAATCTTTCGTTATGGGGCTGATAAACTCACTCTGAGGGCCAATGTAGAATGTAAAGTTGTATAGCAGTGGGCCTTTAATGCAGCATAAACCTTAGATTAAACCAAAATCCAGGTGTTCTCACTTTGATGCATAAAAGGAAAAGAAAAGTTGTGTGTGAGCTCAGCGGGAAAGGAGCAGGCGACCCGCTGGGGCAGGGAGGCTGCTCACGCCCTACCCTCCAGGCAGGTGACCTGGGTAGACTTGCCTTTGAAGGACCCACAAGTACCCTTACTCTGGAGTGTTCCGGCTTCATCCAGGACCCTGCTGTGACACAATTTAAAGTGCCCTAAGGGAGCTTCTCCGCGCCATTCTGGGGTTTTCTTTTCGTAAAAACAAAGAATTGCAAGGAAAATCCGGTGCCTTTAAAGTTGACACCGAAAGGAACACTTCCTCTGGGCACGTTTCCTCTGGCCTCAAATAACTTTTTTATGTATTTTGTTTGTTTGTTTGGGGGTAATGCAAAAAGTGAAAGTGCAGTTTGGCGAAATAATGAGATGTATTGTCTCCATGTCAGATTTGTTCGCTTGACCATATTTCAAGTTCACCATCTTCAGACGTCTGTTCACCTCTGAGGCGCCCTACCCACCAGTGGCCAGAGAGCACCTTAGACAAACCAGCCTTCACCTCGGACCCTAGCCCTCAGCGGACTCAAGTTGGGGATACACCTCTGAGTGGTCTAAGAACTCCTTGCCCCGGGTATCTGCCGGTCGCTGACTCTCCCAAAAAGCTGAAACGCGCCCGCCTGCGCGGTAATGACCTTTGCTCGCTGCTGTCGCGGCTGGCACGCCGAGCCAGGGGCACTCAGGGCCGCCCAAGGCTTTGGCAAGAGGAAGGCGGAGGGAGGGAGAAACTAAGGTGTACTTTTGTTTTAAAGAAGTTTGCTGAAAATTTTTACAAATGCTAAGTAAGAGAAGGAAAAGGCTGAGTTTTGTTTTTTTTGTTTTGTTTTGTTTTGTTTCTGAAAAGTATGCTTACTCTTTGTGCCACGCCAAACCCGGAGGAAAACGTTGGCACTGCATTATTATGCTGTGTATTCTGTAAAATGCCATCTATTTGCATGATCATGAGATGGTCAGGACATTTCTCCCCTATTGCACAAACCCCTTAGGAAAACTGTGGGCAGTTTAGGAGTTTTCTAGTTTTACCCTGATTGGAAAAGATATTCATCCAGAGACATTATCTAAATCTGCGAAAGAATGAGGGCTGCTTGTTATGCGTCCTTCGTCTCCAGTAACGTGTGCCACCCAATTAGAAGCAATTTAAGCAATCAAGGCCGTTATGAGAGAAGGGGGTGTTAAAAATAGGTTTTCTATAGCCTCAGCACTCTAATTCGGAAGAAAATCTAAAATTACATATGTATCATTTCTTTACATGAAATAAATATATAATTCCAGTGTCTCCTGTTCGCTCTTTTTTTCCTCCATGGTCCCTCCCCCATCGCCTGCCTTCCTTTTGGAAATTCATAACAGAAGCGAAATGTAAAGCTCCGATGAAGAAAGGGGACTAGGGTTCCTAAAAAGTCTTTCTGAGACCAAAAGAGAGGATCTGGTTGGGTCTTGGCCCAGCCTTTCCCCGGGCTCCTCGCTGTTGTAGCGCCCTTGGTAGTGGTTGCTCTCTGACTTCCAATCCGTGGTGAGCGGAAAAATCCCAGAAGTAATGCCCAGAGCGGAGGGACCCCACTCCCGGAATCGAGCTATATGACCCCAGGGCTCCCGGGGGTCAAGGGCTGGCCGACGGAGACGGTGCGCTCTGGTCACTCGAGGCAAATCAGGATAGATGCTGACACACGCGTACAACTTGGGCGTTAGGGATGCAGAAAAAGGGCAAAGAGGATGTGTTGGGATAAAGAAGGTAAATAAAACAGGTACATGTTTCCAAACAGAACGGGAAAAGTAGAAATCAAAAAAGTAAATCAAAACAAAAGATAGACCGCAAAGCAGTGTCCTCTAGCAGAAGCAAGAATGCAGAACTAGGGGGTGGCACTTCCCACCCATTTCCCGCGTTCCCACCGGGCCTGCGCCGGAGGAGGGGGTCCCGGACCAGGGGCAGGTGCGGGAGTGGCTGACTCTCGCGCCTCCTCCCCACCCCCGCCGAACCTGGCCCTCCCAGCACTGTGATTTGAGAGGCAATTTTATCCTCCCCAGCTCTCCCCAGAGAGCCTTAGAGAGCGGGTCAGGAAACGGACAGAAGCGAAGCTGTCAGAACTTCCAGGAAGCGAAGGGCCAGTCCCCGCGCTTCCTGCAGGCGACGGGTCCGGAGTCTTTGATCCCTTTGGCCACGCGGGCCCAAGTTCTCTGCAGTGAGTTGTGCTGAAAGCCAAACGTCTAGGACCTGAACCCTGAAAGCCCTGGCAGGGTGTGGGGGGCGGAGAGGAGTAGCACCCGAGCCTAGCTCTGGGCCCAGGGTGGCAGGAGGTCGCCCCTGCACTCACGAGCGGACAACAGCTGTCTCCAGGGGGCTGAAGGCCTCCAGAGTGGGAATTAGTCACGTGGTAGTAACACCCTTCAGAACCCAGTCTTCTGGAAGGAGCTTTAAGGTCAAAAACAACATTCCCTTTCCAAAACTTCTAAGGGTAGAGCATGAGTGAAATGCGGACGGTTCTTGTCTCAGAGGTGCCGCTGTTTTCCAAAACAACAGACGTTCCAGAGGAGGCAGCGATGCCTCAACAAGGACAAGCTGAGGATCAATGTCTGGGTTTGTCAGAGTGTGAGCCACAGACCAACTGCCACACAAGCAGAGGCGGACGCCAGGGCCCCTCTCCACCCGCGGGCGATTCTTCACAGAAGGTTCTCACACACGGCTACGAAACTACTGCAATGTTAAAATCCTTCCTAATAGCACCTAATTTATTTCCTATTTGTTCTGCTTGTTCGTATCTGTTTCATGAACTGAAACCATTTGATTTTTAACAAAGTGATCAATTTAATAATTCAGAAATTATTTCTATTTTCAAATAATCTTCCCTGGAAAGTAATGATGAAATTTTTTCTTGAATTTAAAGCTTCATGAAAATTTCTTTGAAAAAATAAATATACTCTATCTCTACATAATTGAATTAGAAATAGGTGACATTTAAAAATGGATAGATATTAAGAATATTTATGCTAATGAGGTGTTCTGATTTGATAAATATAGTTACAAGCATTTCTTCATTTAATTCTTCCTTTTGCTACCTAATGCCCTAATATGTTAGGGTAGAAATCAGAATAGATATTATTGACAAGTAATGGTACCCTTTTAAAAGTTAAATTTGTCCTTTAAATCTACTCTTTTCATATACCAGTTTGAAAGTTTAGTATGCACATACACTTGTATGCATAAAATATAATATAGCATTTTCTCTGCTATAAACTAGCTGGGTGAACTTGATGAAGTCTTTTGTCCTTACTGGGTCTTGGCTTTGTTAATTTTGGGAGATTGAACTAAATAATCTATAGCTCAAAAATTGTAGAGTTTATGAAATATTTTACTTCAATATATTTTGCAGTTGTATAAAATTATAGGACAATATTAATATCAAAATAAATATTTTCCTATTTTATACAAAGTCTATATTTAAACTGTCTATTCTATGTAATACTCTATGTTTTAACTGTCTAAGAGAACTTTCTAAACTGATCCATCACCCCTAACAGTCTAAGGGTCCATGAATGTACAGGAAGGATCATAAAGAATTTTGTATCTTTATGCATATATCTACACTTCTGTAAATGAGGTCATAACTTTCACTAAATTCCCAAAGTGATTCATGATTCTAAAAAGTTTAAGAACAAGTGATCTATACTGGAAGCATTTATGAACAAAAACACAACAACCACCCCAGCAATCCTTGCGTTTGCCTTCCTTTGCATGTATGAAAGGGTTGGTTCTTAAAGTAATTTAATGGCACCAAATGTTATGTGAACTTCTACAATAGCACCCGATCTAGTTGTGGAAACGAAGATCTCAGGAATGGTGTTATCTATAAGAATTGTATGCCCCTAAAAAGAGCTTAAATTTTTCCTCCAGCTATTGAAGCCAGTGAATTAATACCTTTGATAATTTTACAACTTTCTCTGGAAGACAGCTAGTTTATTTCAGCAATTATGAGAATCAAAAACTATGCAGAGAATGTGGTCTCTGAGACTGTCCTTGAAATTGTCTTTTTCTCCAATAATAAAGAATTTTTTCTCAGTTCTTTACCTCCTCTCCCCCCATCCCTCCTCTATTCCCAATATCCAGTCCACACTTAGGACCATTTTTCCAGACTGACATGAGCTTATTTAGTCTGAGCAACGTTTTCAGGGCTCATCAGCAGCAAATTACACCAATGAATTTTTTTTTTTTCCAGTTTGGCCCCAAGTCTATGAAATTAATTTCTATGTCAACCATTACAACACTTCCCTTGGAAATATCAGTGACTGCACAAGCCACAGACAGATCAAGTGTAGCTGCTCCATCATCTGAATGGGGTTGGGTTATGTTTTCAATTGGAACAAGGTATTAAGTGATTAAACTGTGCCAGCAGACATAGCACTTTTATCAAGCCCTTTTCTTTCCAAGCAGGCACAGGGATAGTCAATCTCTGGCCCTGAAAGTCTCCAAGGAAAACTTGGAATGCTTCAGGAGATCATGTTTGCAATTAAAGCACGGGCATTTTTCTCCTCATCACAGAATAAAAGCTGAATACCATTTTTGAAACTTTACCTTTTTTTTTTTTTAATTTCAATAAGCTGCTTAAGATCCTCTTATTCATTGACAGGATTTTTGGCACCATTCTGCTGCACTAGTTCACAACCATTTAATTGTTAAATGTTAACAGATTACAAGTGACTTAACAGAAAGGCACATTCAGAATTCCAGACATCATTATCTTAATTCCTACCACAGCCAGATTCACACAAGACAGAAGATTAAATACCAATTTGGGTGCCATATTTTGCCTGCCCTTTTGTTGACAGAGGTAGAACACTGGTATGTCTTCACCTTATTCCCATCAGCATACCTGGCACATGGCTCAGAGAATAAGTGAATTAGTAAATGAATGAATAAATATGCAGGCTACGGACTTCCCTGGTGGTGCGGTGGTTAAGAATCTACCTGCCAATGCAGGGGACACGGGTTCGAGCCCTGGTCAGGAAGATCCCTCATGCTGCGGAGCAACTAAGCCCGTGTGCCACAACTACTGAGCCCATGTGCCACAACTACTGAAGCCAGCAAGCCCAGAGCCCATGCTCTGCAACAAGAGAAGCCACCGCAATGAGAAGCCCACGCAACGCAACAAAGAGTAGCCCCCGCTGGCTGCAACTAGAGAAAGCTCGCGTGCAGCGACAAAGACCCAACGCAGCCAAAAAAAAAAAAAAAAAAAAATACAGGCTACCTAATATCTATTTGACTACTTGGAACCATAAGAGAAGTGGCAGTTTTTTAGTGATTCCTATCATGGGTCTTTTACTGTAAGTGCTCTTACATGAAAAATACAAAACGAACACAATAAAATACTAAATACATATCATAAATCTGAAATAAAATTGTTAAGCTCTTCATTATCATAAAATTCTTTTTAAAAGTCTTCCAACTGATGGAAATGGGGTAAGTAAAATCTAAACTTCCTTGGGAAGAGCAGGAGGTTATAGTGTCAGGCATTGATCTTAGCGCTTTGTGTGGATTATCTCATTCAATCTCCCAGGAAAACCTCTGAGATACGGACTATTATGACCATTTTACAGGTGAGGAAATTGAAGCCCAGAGCGGTTAACTTACTGCTCAGCATCGTATGATGCTGATGACTGGTCTATGCTGGAGCCAAGATTCAAATAGAGGCAGATTTGATTACAGAGACAAGAGCTCTTAGCCATTAGATGGTACCTAACACAAAACAGTGTTAAATTGATGTTCATATAATTTGTTGAAAGAAATATACAAACATGAGAACTAAATAAATACTCAGAAAAACAGCAGGTACTTGCTTCCAAGAATCCAAGGATTACACTTATATTGCTAATGGCAAATAGATAGGTAGGTAGGTAGGTAGGTAGGTAGGTAGGTAGATAGATAGGTAGGCAGCATAGCATGGACTGGAGAGTCAGGTGAGCTGGGTTCACATCCTACACCCCCCCATCCTCCCCACAGCATGCGGGATCTTAGTTACCCCCAGCGACTGAACCCATGCCCCCTGCAGTGGAAGTTCAGAGTCCTAACCATTGGACCACCAGGGAATCCCCTGGATTCACATCCTTAACTCCCCATTTTTTGACTGTGAGACCTTGGGCCAGTTACCTAACTTCTCTGAGCCTCACTTCTTCAACTGTAAATTGGCAGTAAAAATACTAAGCCCATGGAATTGTAATGAATAAACATAATGGATACAAAGTACTTGATACAAAATAAGTATATAATAAATGTCAGTTATTATGTAGACATAAAAGACTGAATTGTATCCTAATTGCAGCTCTATTTTGAAAATTGAAATGACAATATTCAGTTAGGTTAGGCTCCCCTAGCTACTTCTACAATATCCCATGTTTTTTTCCATTCTGATATTTTCATAGAATGTTACACTTAATATGTTCTGTTACACTTAATATGCAACCAGTTACGTTCTTTGTATGTCAGAGATAAATTTGCAAACAATCTCCCTGCCCCCTACTAAAAGCACTATCTTGGAAGTGTTAAGAATATCTCATCTGGAAGAGGCCTGAAATATGAGGAAGATTTGTGCAAGGGCATGAAGGAGGTTGAAAGGAAAGTAGACAGTCTTCTTAATCTGGTCATTAATTTTCCTGTAAGAAGAGCTCTCTCTGCCCCTTATTAATTTTTATTATATTTATTTAATTATATAATACTTATTTTATTTTTTATTTATTTATTTTTTTGCCACACGGCAGGGCTTGTGGGATCTTAGTTCCCTGACCAGGGATTGAACCCAGGCCCTTGGCAGTGAAAGTGCCGAGTCCTCACCACTGGACCGCCAGGGAATTCCCATAATATTTTAAATTTTTAATCAAAGTAAAGCATATACATGGTTTTAAAAAATAGTACAGAATGACTTAAAATGAAAAGCCACAGTCTCCTGCACTAACTTTCTCTACTTCCATTATAGCCCCTCATAAAGAATAACTTTAAATATTTTAAACTCTTTCTGGTGGTTCTTTTTCTGGTGATTACCACCATATTGTTAAATGTTTATACATCTACCATGGGAAATGCAGATATAGGTTACTATACCACTTCCCACACCTTTTCCCAAAATAGTTTCATCACTATTTTTTAGTTTCTACATTGTTTGCCTTTTAAATTCTAAATAATACATTTTCACATGTATTTCTTGATACAACCACCTCAGACAATATCCTCTGATTTCACACTTTAGCTCTCCTCCCATCTTTCACCACCCAATTAGCATTCTTTGTATTTTGTATTTACCTTACCAAAATTGATGACATTACATTCTGCTTTTTTAATTCATAAAATTAAGTTTATAAACATTTTTATAAGTTGAATATAAAATTCAAAATCAATAAAGTTTTAAAATTGTTGTGACAATATAAATATTATTTATTGTACAACCATAATTATATTTCATCTTATATGGCTTTTTGTTTTTCTTGGAGTTCCCTATTGTCTTTCTTTTTTTCTTTAATTATCTTTGTTTGTTGCCTTCATAAGTTTTGCAGGGTCTCTAAGATGGTATCAAATCTTTGGAATCTATTCTTTGTCTAAAATCTCCCTCCGTACGCCTCTCCTTTTCTGCTCCAATATTGACAAATTTCTCTCCAAGTTATCTCACAACTGCCAGGCTGAGACATCCCTTCATTACTTTCCAGGCTGTAGCCAGTTTTCTGCATTGGATCTCACATCATTCTTTTTGTATCACTCCTTCCACTTCCCCCTTTTTTGCTCAAGTAACCTCCTAACGTTGAGCACATAGGAGACACTTTTTCTGAGTCCTTTTTTGTCTAAAAATGTTCTTCATTCAGTTTTCACACATTATTGATAATTTGGCTGGGTGTAGAATTCTCGGTTTAAAATATTTTCCCTCAGAAATTTTAAGGCATGATTCACTGTCTTTTGCTGTGGCTGATGTGAAGACTGAGCCAATCTGATTTTCATTCCTCTGTAAAAACTAAAGCTTTTTGCCCCTCTGGAAGCTTTTAGAGTCTTCTCTTTCTCCTTAGTGCTCTGTAAATTTAAATAATGTATCAAATGTGAGTTTGCATTTATTCATTGTTCTGAACATTTAATGGATACTTTCTGGCTAATTACTCATGGCCTTCAACTCTAGCTCCTGTCTTTAGTTGTCTTTTTTTGTTTCTGAAATTCCTATTTGTTGGGAGTTGGTTTTTGAGATTAATTCTTTCTCCCTCACATTTCCATTGTATTTTCCATTTATTTTTCTACTTGCTTTACTTTCTTTTAAATTTACTTAATTTTATTGTTCAACCAATTGATTTTTTTTAGTCTGATAATCACATTTTTAGAATTTTTTAAAATTTTATTATTTATTTTATTTACTTATTTTTGGCTGCATTGGGTCTTCGTTGCTGTGTGTGGGCTTTCTCTAGTTGCGGTGCACGGGCTTCTCATTGCAGTGGTTTCTCTTGTTGCAGAGCACAGGCTCTAGGTGCTGGGCTTCAGGAGTTGTGGCTCGCGGGCTCTGGAGCACATGCTCAGTAGTTGTGGCTCATAGGCTTAGTTGCTCCGCGGCATGTGGGATCTTCCCGGACGAGGGCTCGAACCCGTGTCCCCTGCATTGGCAGGCGGATTCTTAACCACTACGCCACCAGGGAAGCCCTGATAATCACATTTTTAAATAGCAAGAACACTAACTTGATCTATAATTTCTTTTTCATAGCATCCTATTCTTTTTTTTTAAATAGAATTTTTTTTTAACTTTATTTATTTATTTATTTATTTATGGCTGTGTTGGGTCTTCGTTCCTGTGTGAGGGCTTTCTCTAGTTGCGGCAAGTGGGGGCCACTCTTCATTGCGGTGCGCAGGCCTCTCACTATCGCGGCCTCTCCTGTTGCGGAGCACAGGCTCCAGACGCGCAGGCTCAGCAATTGTGGCTCACGGGCCTAGTCGCTCTGGGGCATGTGGGATCTTCCCAGACCAGGGCTCAAACCCGTGTCCCCTGCATTGGCAGGCAGATTCTCAACCACTGCGCCACCAGGGAAGCCCCCTATTCTTTTTTAGAGCATCCTGTTCTTATTTTATGGATGCATTATGTTTTCTAATCTTTCCGTGGTATGAATTAGAATTTTTAAGGAGTTTTTTGTGGCTGTTCTTCCTGACTTATCTGTTTCCTTCAGAATGTTGCCATCTCCCTGCCTGTTTCTCTTTTTTTTAATGACTGGTTTTCTTGGCCTTTGTCACTTATATTGCTGGCTTTTCTCAAATGATTAGAGATACTTGTTTCTGTTTATTACTAGGAAATAGTAAAGTGGCTCACTGGTAGCTCTCTGAACACTGGTAGAATCCTTTTTACTAGCAGTTCAATAAATGAAATGTGATTGGGCAGCTGGCCATTTTATTGAAGAACATACTCTTGCCATAATTCAAAGGCCTTGTTCTGGGATGTCACTGCCTGCACTTTGACAATTTCTCTTGTGGAGGCTCTTCATTGTATTTGCCTGAGAAAGGTATAATTTCCTGTACTCTATACAATGGGGTGGGCGCTTTGATGGTATATATAATCAATTAAATGCCTGTTTTTAGTCACACATCTCACTCCCATCCTCCCTCACACCTGCAATTTCTGAGTTCTGAGCCTTCCAGGGTTCCACATGGCAGACTGGCCCCATCTCTGCCTGATTCACTTCAGCATATACTCTAGGTAGTGGATGCTTCTTTCCTGGTACATCAGTTGCCACTCCTGCATCTGTTTTTCAGATTCTAGAACATTTCAAAATCTCTCTTTTGCTATTAGACTCTTATGTTCTTTAGTTTATACTTTTAAAGATGGTTTTCTATAATTTATTAATGTTTTAGGAGGGTCAGACTGCCATATTGAGTCAGAAGCTTATGTTTAAAAATTTAAAAGCTTTTTTATATTGTTTATACTTATTTCATACTACACCTGATTTATTGCTTTTTATTGGCAGTTTCTAATTAATCATGAAACCAAGTTTAATTTACAGTTTATATTGGAAAGAAAGTTAGTTCTAAGACACAATCTTTGATCATTTAAATGACCAAACATAACTCTTTCTTTTTCAAATTTATGCTTCATAATATAAAATGGATATGAAATGTTTATTTCTAGGGGGTCCTATGTTAGTGTTAAGAGCCTAGAAAAGACAATGTTGGATTTATTGAAATTTATTTATACCACACATATTTTCAAAAGCTACTTAAAGAAACTAGAAAATCCTACTTGTAGCAAAAGCATACACACCAACAGTTGGCATTCCATTACTAGACACATGTAAGTTTGCTTATCAACAAACAGACAATACTGGATCCTTCCTCAAAAGTATCTTCAGTACCATGACAATGGTCACAGCAGTTTACTTGATACTGTAAATGACACACATTCTTTGACCCTCATTCACTTATTCACTTTATAGATCAGCTCCACAGGGATTGTGGTCACATCTATTTTTCACTTGTGCATCTCCAGTGCCTAGCATAGCTCTTGCACATTGTGGTCAATTGATAAACATGCATCAAGTAAACGCTGAATGAACTATGTGTCCAGACGAGATTCTAAAACTGACAATCAGGTTTGGGAAATTAGATGTATTAAGATGTATTAGGAATAAGAGTCTGCAGTGTGTGATATATGTTATAGGGGTCACCTGAGCAAGTGCAATAATAGGCATTCAAAGGAGGGAAAGATTGCTTTAAGCCAGGATGATTGCAATATCAAGCAGAAAATGAGGGATAGGATTTTGATAGGTAGAAATAAGAAGGGAAGAGCTTTACATGGAATAAAGGGTTTAAGTCAAAATAATATCTAGCTTATAAAATGTTTGTAGTCATTCAATATATTTAACTTAAAAAACAAAAGCCTGACTTACAGAATTCAAAAGTAATAGTTTCATAAAGAAGCACTGAATGCAGATCAGATTTTCTTTCTTAGATCAAAGTTACTGAATCGACATTTAGACATAATCATCTTGGTATATAAAACCACATTCCTGAGGCAAGGTTAAAGAGCTTCATACCACATCTGCTTGGCTTTGGGGCTGAATTAAAATATACTACTAATTCAATATGCAAATGTTCCCTATAGTTTTTTGTCTGCTTTTGAAAGAAGGACAAAATCTCTCATTCCTGATTATTCTAGTAAGTTTCGGCAGTTCCAATTCGTAGCTCTTAAAATTTCTTAATGAAAACAGAATGCCTGGATATTTTAATATTTGTTTACAAATATCCAGGTGCTTGCACGTTAATCATATAAAACAGAGTGGATCAGGCAGAACTAAATGAATCTGGCTGAAATTCCTCAACCAAGCACTGCCCACAACAGACTGTGACGTTCAGGTGGGTCGGTGCACACACTTGCAACAGTATTTATTATCTGGGGCCCCTTTGGAGCAGAGTTGGGAGTCACCATCAATTTCGATTTTCTGATAAGAGAAAGCACATCTCAAAAAAGCTATATTCTAACATGTTAAGTCCTCTCCTAAAAGGGGTACATCATGCTCTTAAATAGAATGAATGATCTACAGCGTGGTGGTAAAAAGCATACTGGTGAGATAAGTCTTGAAAATGTGGACTCTGACCTCAGCTCTGGCAAGAATCACCTATGTGAGGTAACCACGTGGACCAAGGTTTTTCAAGCACTCTTAATGTTACCAAATACTCACATAACTAGAGAGCTACTAAAGGCCACCCTCCCCCCGTCCCACTGCTGAACTGGTTATGCCTTGGAGCTGACTTCTCTGCATTTAGTTTTGTCCCGATTTAAGATTACCTTCTCCTTAATGAACTAGCTGAGTTCTATCAATACAACTCTAGCTCTAAAGAAATTAAATGTTGTCCCATTGACAGCCATCACATGGAGAAGTCATGTACTTTTCAGGACATCTCAGCTGTGTAAATCCATTTTAAAAGGCAGAATTATACATGTGCTTTAGCGGAACCCCACGTTACAAGTCAATATCTAAACCACCTGGTCATTTTAAATTTCAAAGATTATGCCTTATTTTTCCTATTTTACATAAGCAGGGCTTACTGTTGCTCTAAACATGTAAATCAAAGTCCAGCAAAATAGTGTAAGCTAATGGCAAAGCAGAAAAGTATCATTAAAACCTGCTATTACAAAGTTACTGACTCTCTCAAAAGTACCAACTATTTAAACATTAGTCTCCATGTGTCTCAAAGGGACTAAAAGGTCATCTTCTCATTTTTCAGTGTCTCAGCCACCTTGCCCACTCTTATCCCATTTATTTTCCACTCCACATACACCTACACCCATTCAGACACTAGTATTCCAGTAGTTTTTTAGACCAACAGTTTATAATTCTGGCAAAGCCATAAAACAACAGAAGGCTGCTCTGGAGTTTGCAGCATTGCCAAAATGACACCCATGTGTGAGCGCTTCTTTTGTGGCATGCAAGTCTCCAGAACAGAGGCTCTGCTGCTGTTAACAATGCAGTATCTCTGGGGGGAACATTCAGAGCCCCCAAGTGTAAAGGAGCTACACCTGGGAAGATTATGAGAGCATTTGGAGGCTGAGCATAGTACTAAAAGCTCTGCCAAATTGTTCCACTGCAGCTGTAGTCAGTAACAAATTGAAGCACTTTATAAAATTTGTAGCTCTTCAATAATTTTGAATCACTTTAAAGTGCTCATGCTCCAAACCATAAAGTCTTTCTTAACCATTGCAAGCTTATGAAAGGCACATCATCAAAATGACAGTAATCAACTCCTTCAATTTTAGGTGTGAAATTGTTCTATGTTTTTTCGCCTTGTTTTTGTTGTTCACCAAGTGCCAAAAGAAAAAAAAAAAAATGGTCATAAGGACACAATGTAAAAAAATCTCCATTTTTCAACAGCACCAAGTAATCAAAATTCTAAGAAGTTCTCAGATTAAGAAATATTCGATCTTAGGTAAGATCCCCTAAGGGGGGAGAAAGAGAGAGAGAGAGAGAGAGAGAATTGTATCTGTCCAGGATCCTCAACGAACAGAAAGAGGCAATTCACAGGTACAAAGAAGACTGTTGATGCAAGTTTTGGGGAATGCCCTTGAAATAACATGCTCCATTTGTCAGGGAAAGTAAGAGGTGGGATGACAAAGGAAATGGATTATGCACTTTATAGTGTATGAGTTTCTTTTTGAGTTAAAATAAATTTCCTATGGCTTAAACCACCAACTGAAGAACACTAAAACTCATGTTGACACAATTTTCTAGTTTGCTTTTGTCTTTAAATTACTGAATTGATCCCATTCAGATTACGTCCTTCTAGATAATGGATTATATCAGCCCTGGTTCAAACTTGTTCACCACCAAACCAAGTAAATCCACACATTACTTTCTAAGTGAAGGTGTTGCACCAGACTAGTGTAATAATGTCTTCCATTTCCTGGGACAGCTAGAAATTATCTTAGAAACATTCTATGTCCAGTTTCAGCACAACTCAAATTTAGTTCACTCGAAAGCATGCATTAAAATGAACATATTCTTACACATTTGAGGTTGCAGTGACACACATCACTTCTGCTCACTACTCTAGCTCACCCTAGTTGGCAGAACTAGTCCCATGGCCCTGCCTAACTGCAAGAGAGCTGGGAAGCATGGGAGAGCACTTACATATTTGAGAAGCAGTAAGTATCTCTGCCATGGGTTCTACCCAAAACAGAGCAGATGTACCCTACTAATTTTTTAAATCATACCAAGTTTTTATACAGAGCTTACTTTCAAGTTTAAGATGATCTTTTTTTTTTTTCAAACATAACATTTGTTGAACCTTATTCTTCCTTCCTTTATTTATATAGTTGGTGGAACTAGGAGCAGATTTTTTTCTCATCTAAACAAGAGCTCAAATTCATAAGGTCAAAACACAAGCAAGCTTTTATTCTTTTGAGTCCCAGTGTGTAATGGACTAAATATGTCCTTCCCCAATTTTATGTAGAAATCCTAACCCCCAATGTGATAGGAGGTGGGGCTTTCGGGAGGTGGTGATTAGGTCCTGAGAGTGGAACCCTCATGAATGGGATTAGTGCCCTTATAAAAAAGATCCCAGAGAGCTCTCTTGTCCCTTTCCCCCCGAGTGTGTGCTAGTACACAACTCGAAGATAGCTGTTTGCAACACAATGTGGGCATTCTGATCTCAGACTACCAGCCTCCAGAACCATGAGAAATAAATTTCTGTTGTTTATATATGGCCACCCAGTCTATGGCATTCTGTTATAGCAGCCCAAACAAACTAAGACACAGTGGGAAAGAAACAGATCTCTAGCTGAAGGGTCTGGCTTCTTCCCACTGCAGGTCGGCTGGTGTTCACACCAGTGGTAAGAAAGGGGGATGAACTTGTTCCACAGCCTATGGAGCCTGAGAGAACATGACCCTTCCTTGTCTAATGAGGGAAAGAGTACTGCCTTCAGCATATCAGCAGGTATGACAGGCTTGGGCCACCAAGGAAAGAGGGCCCTCAAATCTTCTCTATTTACAAGCCTGCTGAGTGTAGCTCTGGCTCTTAACTAGAAGTTGATTTGCCCAAACCCAAGTACTCTACCACTGCTAAGAAAATATATAGCTAACAAGCCAGTAACACACATTATATAGACGGTATTGGGGCCTTAATTTAAACTAATAACCCAGTTGCTTCAGACAGTTTTGTATTTATGACTTGACATATTTCAATTAATTTAAGAGACATTTCAACAACAGAAGAAAACCTCTTTTCAAAGCAGCATTTAGATTTGGGCCTCCGAACCCCCCAAAAAATCAACAGCGGACATTTACCAACCCAAAAGTACGTAATTTTTCTTGATCAAAAAATAACATTGATTTGACAAGGCTAACACACTTGAGTAGAACAGACTGATGTAGTAAAACTGTTCCATGTAAGTGAGTTTTCATGTGAATTAGTGTGAACCTAAGAATGTAGTGGGAAACAGCTATTATACAAGTTGCAAAGAGCTCCAGAGGTTCTCAACTACGGGAAGGGTGCCTTCCTAGGAGGCAGCTAGAAATGTATAGGAGTTCTTTGTTTTTGCTCTTCAGTTATCCCAAGTTTTTTTTTAGCAGGGGACCTTCAGTGGCAATAGTGAGTGGGGAGTCAGGGATACCAAATATCTTGCAGTGTGTGGACAGTCCTACAATAAAGCATTTCCTGCCAAAAATACTGAGCTAAACAAACGCAAAAACTTAGGATAAAAGAAATCAAGCATGGACTCTTTTATATTCTTCTTCCAATGAAGCAGAACTCTCCCTATCACATACCCAGAGAAATGCAGATTAGTCTTGAAAAAGATAAAACACATCAAGAGATTGGAGAAATTTGAGACAAAAGTTAATAACATCTTAAGTTAGTTTTTATTCAGACATCTAAAAAGTAATCTTTGATCCCTTCCTCTTCTCGAATGCAAGGCATTAGGTGGGCTGAGCAAGATAGACATCTATGCTGGAAGAGGGGGCTCTGCCATTGTCAGTATATACCAAAAATAAATGAAAATAAATATAATTGCATTTGTGTATATGTATGTTTTCGTGTCTGTGTGTGCACACTCATACTCCTATATTCCAGAGCTCTATCCATTGTCCACTGAGAGGGCTTGGGAACGACGACAATCCAAAAGCAATAAACACAACTAAATGCTCATCTCATGGTTTCTAAATACCATTCTCCACTAAAAGAAACCAGGATTTCTTAGAGAAATGATTGATACCGGAGTAGGGAAAGTATGAGTCTGGTATATCTTGCTGTGCCAGAGTGTAAGGGAGCTCAAAGAATGATGGGGACGTGTCAAAGGTCAGAGAAGCCAGCTTGAAGAAACTTTCACTGGCAACATCTGGGACAATGAGTATCAAAATACGTAACAGATAATGAGTGGCCCACTTAATAAACATGAGTCCATACGATTTAAATAATTAATGAATTATAAGTTTGGTGAGGACCAGGATATTTACAATGTTTCAAGGTACCTCTCCACAAAATACTTATTAATTACAAAAGGATAAAAACATCTTTACAGTGGCAGACACCACCTTAAGGGATTACAGTGAAGATCATCAGGAACTGTGTGTCAGCTGACTCTACTTTTCTAATAATCCTGCCAAAGTTCAATAACCTGAATTTACTCATAAGGAAACATGAGACAAATCCAAACGGAAGGTCCTTATATAACCTAACTGGCGAATAATCTTCAAAATGGTTAAGGCCATGAAAGCTAAGAAAAGATTAAGGAGCTATTTCAGACTAAAGAGCATGACAACTAAACTCAGTGGATGATTCTGCACTGGGTTACATACAGGACATCATTGGGACAAGGGGCAAAACTGACTGTGGTCTAAAGTTTAGATGGAAGTCACATATCAATATCAAATTCCTGATTTTGATGGTTGTATTGTTGTTATATAGGAGAATGTCTTTGGCAAAGAAACACACTAAAGTATTAGTGAGTGAAGGGGCATTTTGTGAGCAATTTACTATGAAATAGTTCAGCAAATTAAAAAAAAAACAAAACAAAACATGCCCTTTGTTCTGTACTTAAAACTGTGATGTAAATTTAAGAGTCTCAAAATAACTAACAGTAATAATAACCTTTTTTTTTTTAAAGGGTTTGTTATAAATTAGGCTATTTGCTAAGTCCTAGGAATAAAGGAGCAGGAAAAAAACCCTCAGTTCCCGCCACTTAATGCTTATAGTCTGGCAGGGAAAGCAAGAGTTGAACAAGTAATTATAAGTGCAAGAGAGGAAGCTGTTCAACTGTAGAGACTGAAGGAAGGTCCCCCCTAAGAAGGTGATCTTCATGCTAAGAATATAATGATGTACAGGATTAGCTGGGTGATGGATGAATGTGTACCGTGGGGCATGGAAATTTTGGACTGTGGCAACAGGTATCACTGGTATGATATAGCTGTGTAAAAATCACCAGATGTGCAGTGAAACTGATTATTTACAATGTTCACCATCAATACCAAAGGACTTTAAAGTGTGGATACCAATAATTTAAGCTCTTCAATAAATGATTAAAATGAATTTGAGATATGATTATTGTTTAACAATAATGTAACAATAATGTGTAAAGGGTAGATTAAATTTTAAAAGAAAAATATGCTATCACATCTTGATTTTAAATACCTCCTGCCCTCAAAGGAATTCAACATACTTTTACTTATTAGTCAAATTTTAAGCATTATTGTTAGGGAGTGGTTTATCTATACTATTTTACACTTGGGGAAACTGAGGCAAATGACTTTCTCAAATTCATATCATTTATCAGTTGTAGGGCCAGGACTATGTCCTTAATTTTTAAACTCCCACTCTAATGCTGTTTTAAATTACTTGCATTGAAAATATATCAGCCATGTTATCATGGCATGAAAAAGAAGAAAATATTTTATACTCTTTTCATCATAGAACCAAATATATTTACAAACTAAGAAGAGTGCTGAGTACTCAGTACAAATATAGAATTACTTTAATCAATGTCAATTTGATTATTTTCTCCACTATAAGCCTCACTCTCTTCTGTCCCAGATCTTTTCTTTGTGATGACTATTCTAGAGAATTTCAGACTTTTCCCTTTGCAACTCATTCTCAAACAGAAATGAGCTCCTTCTTCAATGATTCTTAACCTATTTTTAGTCACAGATCTCTTTGAGAGTTTGACAAAAGTTATTCTCCTGAAAATGTTCGCACACAGAAACATTTGCATGAAATTTTAAGGAGTTTGCTGAGCACCCTCCCTTCTCAAGGTCATTCATGTATCTCAGATCATGTCAGTCACTGATTATTTCAACTTTATTTTCGTGACAACCCTGCATGGAAGGTATTGTTATTCTCATAATACAGAAGAAACTGGGCCATATGAAGTGGTATAGCTGGGACTGGAATCAATGTGTCTTTCCTTCCCTAGGTCCTTTCACCTACATATTCTTACCTACAAAATAGGCCTCAAAACTCACCCAACTAAACCTAAAGTCTTACATTCAGCCTTCATCCATCCAATGAGCTTCCTCCGCATGCCAAATCTTTTAACTATTTTGCCAGTCATCTGAGAAAAATCAAGTCTAGGAAAGCTGCCAAACCTCTCAAGAGGTTTACAGAATTATTATTTTAATAGTTATCCTCATGCTACGTGGTCTCTGGAGGCTGCTTCCTAAAAACCAGTCTAACTTCTAGGGTCCCAGGAAGCTAGTTTTAAAAGCTGCCCAGTGAGGAATGGTTCCTTTGTCCACAGCTTCCGTTTATAACTACCACACTGATGATAACTAGGGATGTGGCTTGGCTTGGCTTTCTAAGTACTCAGCCTCCTTCTTCTGACCTGTTAATCTCCTTGGTGACAAAGTGCCCTCATCTCTAGAACCATTCCTGCACCTTTCATCCTCTCTCAGTATTAAACAAAGAAGGAACTAAATGGCAGTCAGGCAGCATTTTGGAATAACTGGCTACACATAACTGAAACTCAAGTAGGTGAAAACACTACTTCAACCAGGCAGTTACTTTTTAAAGATTTGTATGTCTAAATGTGAAATTAAAATGTTACCTTCTTGTACTTCTGTGCTTTAACGGGCAGAGAGACAAATTATTGTTGTTTGATTGATTGACTACTAGAGCAGAAGAGTGAATGAGCTGAAGTCCCATAGATGAATTTAACATAGGTAGATTCATGTTTTGTGGATCCTGAAGCATAAACAATTTGGGGGACTCTCTTTAAGAAAAATACATAATTATGTATAAAAAATTAGGTTAAAAAGTGAAGTTACTGGGAATGAAAAATCACATCACATCACAATTATTACAACCTTGAAAATAACACAAATGTCAAAAAATCCAGAAAAATAACATAATATTTTTATTAGGTGACATACCTCGGCCCATCTCATGACGTGATGCTGGATGAGTCAGCATAGTGGGAGTTAGGCATATTCTAGAAGTCAGCCCTATACTTCGATGGCCAGCAATAATTATACATGGAAGTGACAGAAAGCCACATAAACATACCCCACTAAACCTGAAGGACACATATCTGTAATTCAGCTCCCCCTTAAATGGATGTCCCAGACACTCCAACACCATCCAACCTCAGGAACAGTGTAACAAGGGGAAGTCTGAGTTTGAGCCAGCCATCTTAAACAACTGCACATTTGGCAGAGAATGTTAACATTGGAAGAAATCCAGGAAAACAAGCTGCTACAACTTTCATTTTGTCTATTAGAAAATAATTGTCTTCATCTCAGACCATCACATGACCTTTGCCTTGGCAACGAATGTAGAAAGACACTCTGCTGTTAGATTGCCCCTCTCTCCTCTGCAGGACAGAACTCATCCCTTTCCCCACGGTCCCTAATCTGAATCTCACCTCTAGGCTCCATTATCTTTGTCTCTGGACAAATGTATGCCCTATACATTTAGTGTTTTCTGCTTTTTCATTAGCAACTACAAAGATAAAGAGATTTATTGACATTTTTCATGGAAATAGAACAAAAAATCCTAAACTTTATATGGAACCACAAAAGACTCCTTTTCTTTCCTTTTTTTTTTTTCTTTTTGGCTACATGGCACAGCATGTGGGGGAATCTTACTTCCCTGATCTGGGATGGAACCTGCGCCCCCTGCAGTGGAAGCATGGAGTCTTACCCACTGGACCACTAGGGAAGTCCCTGAAAGACCCCTTTTCTGAGAAGAAAAAAGAACAAAGCTGGAGGTATCATACTCCCTGATTTCAAATTATATTACAAAGTTGTATTATTCAAAACAGCATGGTACTGGCAGAAAGATGGACACACAGATCAATGGAACAAAATCGAGAGCCCAGAAATAAACCCACACATATACAGTCAATTAATTTAGGACAAAGGAGCAAAGAAGATACAATGGAGAAAGGACAGTCTCTTCAATAAATGGTAATGGAAAAACTGGACAGCCACATAAAAAAGAATGAAACTACACCACTACCTTACACCACACACTAAAATTAACTCAAAATGGTCTAAGACCTGAAACCATAAAAATACTAGAATAAAACATAGGCAGTATGCTCTTTGATATCGGTCTCAGCAATACCTATTTGGATATCGGTCTTTGATATCGGTCTCAGCAATATCTATTTGGATATGTCTCCTCAGGCAAGGGAAACAAAAGCAAAAATAAACATATGGGACTACATCAAATTAAAAAGGTTCGGCACAGCAAAGGAAACCATGAACAAAGTGAAAAACAACCTACTGAATGAGAAGATACTTGCAAATCATGTATCTGATAAGAGCTTAATATCCAAAATATATAAAGAACTGATATAACTCAACAACAACAAAAAACAAACAACCCGATTAAAAAATGGCCAGAGGATCTGAAGAGACATTTTTCCAGAGAAGACGTATAGATGGCCAAACACATACATGAAAAGATGTTCAACATCATCAGAGAAATGAAAATCAAGACCACAATGAGATTATCACCTCACACCTGTTAGAATGACTATTATCAAAACGGCAAGAAATAACAAGTGTTGGAGAGGATGTGGAGAAGAGGAAACCAACATACACTGTTGGTGGGAATGTAAACTGGTGCAGCTACTATGGAAAACAGTATGGAGATTCCTCAAGAAATTAAGAATATAACTACCGCATGATCCAGCTATTCCACCTCTGGGTTTTTAACCAAATAATACGAAAACACTAATTTGAAAGATATATACACCCCTATGTTCATCACAGTGTTATTTACAACAGCCAAGATATGGACAAGCCTAAGTGCCCATTGATGGGTGAATGAAGAAGATGTGGTATATAAATATGGGGTACTACTCAGCCATAGGAAAAGATGAAATCTTGCCATTTGTGACAACATGGCTGAAACTTGAGGGTATTGTGCTAAGTAAAACAATTCAGACAGAGTAAGACAAACACTGTATTAATTCACTCATATGTGGACTAATAATAAAAAATAAACAAACCAAATAAAACGAAAACAAACACAGATACAGAGAACAGAGTAGTGATTACCAGCGGGGAAAGGGTGTCAGGGGAGAGTGAAATGTTTAAAGGGGGTCCACTGTATGGTGACAGATGGAAACTAAACTTTCAGTGATGAGCATGCTGTAGTATATACAGAAGTTGAAATAAAATGTTGTACAAATGAAACTTACATAATGTTATAAACCAATGTTACCTCAATTTAAAAATAAATAAAAACAAAATAAAATAAATAAAATTGATCGGGCTTCCCTGGTGGCGCAGTGGTTAAGAATCTGCCTGCCAATGCAGGGAACACCGGTTCAAGCCCTGGTCTGGGAAGATCCCACATGCCGCGGGGCAACTAGGCCCGTGAACCACAACTACTGAGCCTGTGCGTCTGGAGCCTGTGCTCTGCAACGGGAGAGGCCGCGACAGTGAGAGGCCCACGCACTGCAATGAAGTGGTCCCCGCTCGCAGCAACTGGAGAAAGCCCTCGCACAGAAACGAAGACCCAACACAGCCAAAAATAAACTAAAAAAAAAAAAAAAAAGCCTCATTGTTTAAATAAATAAATAAATAAATAAAATTGATAAATTAGGGGAAAAAGGGAGTTTTAGGAGAGGGATTCTGAGATGGACCATCTCTCTTTTCCCTTTCATTTATAAGCATTTCTGCTCAAAGCAAATTCATAATTCAGATTCCCAGACTTCTAAAATAGTGGTTTAAATAGTATTTCATATTGTTATCCCCATCTATGATTCTAGAATATATCTTTTCCTTTCAATATCATGCCAACTGCTAAGTTTGAGGTTTCTGCCTTGATTGCTCTTAACATTAAGAGTACTGATGATTCTTAACATCTTGATTTTCTTAACATTTAGCAATTCAGCCACACAAACTCCAACTTTCAAAGCAGCTTTTGTCCTTCATGTTTTCCCTAAAAATCAAACTTACATTAATCCTTAACAAAACACTTACCATCCTATATGGCAATCATGTCTCTCAACTAGATTAGGAGCCACTTCAAGGCAACGAATATCTTGTTCACATTTACCTGCACATCACACATTGCAGTGGCAAACAGTAACCACTAAATGTTTGCTGGGTAAACTAATGCACATCTGACTGAAGGATACACATCACTAAAACATACACTTATAGAGGTATGCCTATTAATGAGAACACCTGAAACCTTGCCTTGCTTTTTTAATTTGCTATTGCCACACAAGGCAATAGCAGTTGTAGTAGTTGATGGAGGTTTAAATTATTTTCAGATAACCTCAAAAGATTAGTCAGTGGAACTTCCAACTCTTGTAATCTAAGAAGAAAAAAACCCCAGCTCATTCCACCCTAAAACCCAGACTAAAAACCCATGATTAACATTTTTGGAGTTTCATTATGGAGAGTTTTCTACCACTCACCTTCTGAATCCATTGTCCCAAGATGCCATACTCTCTAGGGCCTTCATTTCCTACCTCACTGATAAGGAGTTGATAAGAGCTCTTTTCTTGGATTCCGAACTTTGGACGATCCTGGCATTTCCTTTCACTGCCGGATGCCAGATGAGGTTGCAGGAACTCTTTGCGTTTATTTGGTTCTTCTGCTTTTATTTCCTTTGCTCAAGAGCACCAGAAAGTATCAGAAACCTATGCAGACTCTTAAAAATATGTAGGAGTAGATGTAAGAGAAACACCATAAAGCAATAGTATTTTGGCTGGTAAAGTCCATGGCTCTCAGACTCTTATTTCAGGGACTAATAAACTTTTTATTGTGGTAGTACAATAGTAGACCAAATCTACTATCAGCATCATTTCAAAGCAAAAGATATTTTAACATCTCAAACTCTAGAAACAATCTTAAAATAAATAATAGTCCTTTAAATTGTATCATCTTAGCTTCATGAAAAACATATTACATCGTCTATTACATTCAGAAACCCAACTATGAGCTCTGTGCATTACTGGAGTCTAATATTTACATATTTTAAAACATTTAAATTTTAATTTATTTAATTTATTTATTAATTTATTTTTGTCTGTATTGGGCCTTCGTTGCTGCGCGTGGGCTTTTCTCTAGTTGCGGCGAGCGGGGGTTACTCTTCTTTGCGGTGCACTGGCTTCTCACTGCGGTGGCTTCTCCCATTGCGGAGCAGGGTCTCTAGGTGCGTGGCCTTCAGTAGTTGCAGCACAGGGGCTCAGTAGTTGTGGCTTGCAGCCTTACTAGTTGTGGCGCACGGGCTTAGTTGCTCCGCGGCATGTGGGATCTTCCCGGACCAGGGCTCGAACCCATGTCCCCTGCATTGGCAGGCGGATTCCTAACCACTGCGCCATCAGGGAAGCCCCAAAACATTTAAATTTTAGAGCAATTTTAGATTTACAGAAACATTTCAAAGATAGTACAGAGAGCTCTACATACCCTATAACGAGTTGCTCCTATTATTAACATCTTACATTAGTATGGTACATTTCTCACAATTAATGAACCAATACCATACATTGTTATTACCTAAAGTCTAGACTTTGTTCAGATTTTCTTAGTTTTTACCTAACGTCCTTTTTCTTTTCCAGGATACCAAGTAGGACACCACATTTCATTTATTCGTTATGTCTCTTTAGTCTTCTCTTGGCTCTAACAGTTTCTCAAAATTTCCTTGGTTTTGATATTCTTGAAAGTTCTGAGACATAATGGTTAGGTATTTTGTAGAATAATCCTCATTTGGGATTTCTGTGATGTTCTTCTCATGATTAGACTAACGTTAGGGATTTTAGGGAGGAATACCAAGAGGTATACATGCCATTCTCATCACATTAAGGATACATACTATTAACTTATTGTTGATGCTAACCTTGATTACTAGGCTAAGGTGATGTTTATCTGGTTTCTCCACTGAAAAGTTAGCTTTTTTCCCCTTTCCATACAGTAGTCTTTGTAAAGAAATCACTATGCATGTACTACTACTCATTACTCTGCTGAGTAGTATTGCATTGTACAAATATACCAATGTGTTTATCTATTCTACTATTGATGGATACCTGGGCTGTTTCTAGTTGGGGCTATTATGATTAAAGCTGCTATGAATTTTCTTATCAAGTCTTTTTGTGAATGTGTTTTTATTTCTCTTGGGTAAACACTTAAGTGCAGAATTGCTGGGCTGCTGGGTAGCTGTGTTTTTAGTTTTATAAAACACTGCCAGAACTTTTTATAAAGTGGTTGTATCATTTCCAATGTGGCTGCACCACAAAGTATCAATATGAAAGTTCCAGTTGCTTCATATTCTTGTCACCATTTAGTGGTGTCAGAGTTTTAAATTTTAATCATTTCAGTGGATACGCTCTGGTATCTCGTGGTTTTAATTAGCATTTCCCTAATGACAAGTGATGTTGACTGACACATCTTTTAAAATAATATATGAATGGAAGGCTGTCTCTGAACAGACTCTTGGTGGGGCAGAAAAAGTCCCCAGGAAAAAAACTAAAACTTAGAAGCTGGGGCCTTTTACTTCCAGCCAAGGTGAAGTTAATAGAGAGCAGATGTACTTTTTAATTTTACAGAACTAAAAAACTGAACAAAATACATGAAACAACAGTTTTCAGATACTGAACAGGGAGCACAGGACAGTGATTCCTGAGAGAAAAAAAAATTACGAGGCGAATTCTGCTCCAGCTTACTGACTGAAGCGTTCAAGCCACAGCTCTGGGGGGAAAAAAAACAAAAAAACAAAACCCTAAACTGAGCCCAGTTGTCTCCCTGAGTTGTGAGAACCCGGTGAGGCAAGTAGAAATCATAGAAGAGTATCAGAAAGGAAAGCTGTGAAGAGAGTGAGCTCTAGAGATCAGCAGAGTTCCTTTACATCTTCAGCTGAGTTCTGATCAATAGATGCATTTGAGGAAATCACATAATGTTGGGGGAAGAATCACCAGAAAGGAACAGGCGCAAAAATCCTTAGGACTCAAAGAGGGGTAGGGATAGCTCCTGTTCCCACCAGCCAAAGTGAGAAAACTTTGTAACACATGGGGCATTGGTAGAATACTCAGAAGAGCATTTCCTCAGTAATGGGTAAAAATTAGCACTAAATTAAAAGCTGCTCTCATTTTAAAAGCAAGCCTCAAAGAGTCAAAACTGTCTCCTAGGTTTCCAAGTAACTTAGCCACATTCCAGAACAAAGCTCAGAAATATTTAAAGAAATACAAAAATATCCAGTACCCAACAAGGCAAATTTCAGTGTCTGGCTTCTAGTCCAAGATTTTCAGGAATGCAAACAAGCAAGAAAATATGAACCACAATAAGAAGAAAAATCAATCAATAGGCACAAGTTCCAAAGTGACACAGAAGATAACATTAGTAGACACAGACACTGAATTAACTGTTATAAATATATTCTATATGTTCAAGAAAGTACAGTATAAACACGTTAAGGAGAGACATGGAGAAAATAAAAATGACCCAAATTGAACCTCTAGAGATAAAAAATACACTGGATGAGTTAAATACCAGATTAGACCCTGGGGAAAAAAAAAAAAAAAAAAAGTAGTGAACTTCAAGACGTAGCAATAAAAACTATCCAAAATGAAACAGAGGGGGGAAAAAAACTAGAAAAAAATGAACAGGGTATAAATGAGTTGTGGGACAAATTCAACTTTTTTTTAATAACAGACAAAAAAATTTTTATTGTTCTGTAAGCCAGTTAAGTAAGTACAAACACCATACTTCCAAATTCTCAAGTAAAGTGACAAGACCAGAGAGTGGTCTTCCATTAAAATGCTAAAACTGAAATCTATTACTTCTGCCAAGAACTTTAATATTCTCAAGCAGAATCAATACTTTTTTAAAAAGGCAAAGAAAACTATTATCAAATTTACTGCAAATGTCTGATCATATAATTGAAAAGCCTTTTGTGGCTGACCCAGGTAGTACTATTAATATTTTATGTAACCATCCTAACTTTTAAAGATCTAACACTCTTTTCTTTCAACACCTTCTTCTGCAGAAAGCGCTATCAAAAAAATTATTGTAAAATCCAACAATGCATTGCAACTGTGTTTCTACTTCTTTCCTCAGGATGGAAAAATTAGTCAGTCTTTAACTTGACCTGAGGTAAAAACCTAGTGATCGGGCTTCCCTGGTGGCGCAGTGGTTGAGAATCTGCCTGCCAATGCAGGGGACACAGGTTCGAGTCCTGGTCTGAAAAGATCTCACATGCCGCGGAGCAACTGGGCCCGTGAGCCACAATTACTGAGCCTGCGCGTCTGGAGCCTGTGCCTCGCAACAAGAGAGACCGCGATAGTGAGAGGCCTGCGCACCGCGATGAAGAGTGGCCCCCACTTGCCGCAACTAGAGAAAGCCCTCACACAGAAACGAAGACCCAACACAGTCATAAATAAATTAAAAAAAAAAAATTTTAAATAATGGTGCTTCTTACAACCAATGGCATCTTAAAAAAAAAAAAAACAAAAAAACCTAGTGATCTAAGAACCTCAATGAACTCAGTGCAATAAATATAAGAAACTGTAATAAGGACTATCATATTAGAATTGCTAGAGATTAAGCACTTTTCCATGTGCTTTTTCGTTAACTGTGAAGTATCTATATTTCTTGCCCATTCTTTGTTTTGTTTTTTTTTTAGTCATTCTTCATTTATCTTGAACATTAGTCCACTGTCTCACATTTTGCAAATATTTTATCAAACTATGACATGTCTATTTTCTTAACAGGTTTTATGATGAGCAAAAACTTTTAATTTCTTTGAAATTTTATTTGGGCTGGCGAAAAAGTTTGTTTCGGTTTTTCCATTAACATCTTACAGAAAAGCCGAACAAACTTTTTGGCCAGCCGCAATAGCATTAAAATAAACTGTCTGCTTAAAATTGTTTGTGTCCTAAGAAACTTCTGCCTACCCCTAAAATTATCAAACTATTCTCTTATGAATTCCTCTAAAAACTTAATGGTTTTAGCTTTTACAATGAAAAATATGGTCCCTCTTGAATTAATTTTTGTGTGTAGTATGAGATAGGGATTGAGGTTCATTTTTTTAAATGTGGATACCCAATTACTCTAGTGCCAATAGTTGAAATGACTGTTTTCCCCATTGTTGCAATGTTGTTCTTTTAAGATTTTACTATTAAATTTAAAAAATTGTTATTAAAAATTTTTTAATAAAATTTTGTTTTTTTTCTATAATTCAATTCTTTCTCTGATGTAGATATTCAGTTTCAACAGACTATTAAGTTGACAGACTATCAACTTTAGACATCAGCCACTTATCCAAAACAGGTGCACAAACCATCTACTATAATGATGGAAAAATACATAGAAAAAAATTACATTTCACGCTCTAAGAAATTGTTAAAAATAGAAAACACAGAATGAGCTTACACATATAGGGTAAACAAAACACAATTACAATAATTCCTATATCTTATCATTGCTACTTATTCAAAGTAGCCCTACTAACATAGTTTCAGTTGTTTAGTCTTTTGGAATTTCCTATTCATAAGTACAAATTGTTTCACTGTAGAATTACAGAAAGAAAATACATTCCAAACAAACTAAATAGATTTTAAAGCTAATTTTTGTATAGAGCACTATTTTAGAAATATATATCTCCCTCATATTTAATACTTCAGCAATGGGTACTTAATATATTCAAACTGTCCTATATATATATTTAAATTTTTGATAAGATGTTATTAATCCAAATTCGTCCTCAGCTATGTTACCCTTTGCGTAATTACATTTGTGTAACAGATTATCTGACAGATAAAGAACTATGGGTAAAATCTGTCTGCCATATACACATCATATTGTCTGCCAAATGGACATATCTTCAACTCTTTTGCAACCCTTTGAGTCTTTAAAAGTTCTACTGAAATAAAATGTAAAAATGTCCAAATTAAGTTAAAAGGCACTTGACAGAAAAACTATAAAAAGTAGACTCAAGAGATTATACTTATTGCATATTTTAGTTCATTAGTAAACAAGCAGCATTTAATTCAATGGCTATAATCCTTCCTATACAATGCACCAACTGAAAAGGGGAATGTACAATATTGTCTATTTCTTAAAACATTTCTTTAGTGACCTCACACTTAGCAAAGTCCAAGTAATCAGGGTGTTTTGCTGACCAATGAACCACAGTGATATATAAGAAGAAACCCTATGATGGTACTCATTTCCTTCAAAGCATTATTCAGAAATCATCTTCTCACTGAGGCTTTCCCTCAATGCTCCATTTAAAATTTTATCCCTACCCTCCAACTTCATTTTCCCCCTTCCCTGATGCCCCCCCATCCCCTGCTTATTAGATCTTATCACTATCTAACCTACCCCATGTGCGATTCATATTCATCGTTGTTTAGTGCCTGCACTCGCCCACTAGACTCTAAGCTCCTGGAGGGCAGGGATTTTGATATGTTGTTTACTGCTGTATGTAGGGCAGTTTCTGGAATATTATAGGCACTCAATACATATTTATTAAACAAATAATTGAGTACAAACCAAAATACTCCCGGAGAAAATGTTCTTTGTAAAGTCATTCTCAACTAACAATAAATAAATGTCCTCTAACTAACATGATCTGTAATCATTCCTGAAGCCAAAAATAGCTATTCATTTTTCTGATGCTAACATAAACAGAAATAAATATCAGGTTTGGAAATGTATAGCCGTACATTTAATGTAAACTATTTATTTTATTTTACATATGATAAACCTGAGGTCAACAGTGATGGTAATTCAGTTTTAATTAGTATCGGTTAACGCCTAATAAGTGCAAAAAACAGCTAATTGCAGGAAGAAATGGGATGAGAACAAATGCTTCCTGATTCTTAGGTCAACATTCTTGCCAGAAAATTGTGCTGCTACTTCACTTATAAAATGGGTAGCCTTTTGCCAAATGGGAGAAAGGAGGGGAGTAGCTACGTACGGGGAGTTATAAGGAAAAAGAAAAAAGAAACAAAGAAACAAACAAAAAAACAACAATAGGATAGAAAAATACAAGCTCTCTGAATCATTAAAGATAGGCCCTTCCAATGTAATCTTCTGTAGCTAAAAAGGAGTTCAATGGTAACAAAAGAAGATCATATGAACAGGCTATATCTGGTTTTCTTTTTTCTTAGGTATGAAATTAGTAAAGTGTTTACCATTTTAAAGAAGGGAAAGGTTACTAACACAACATTGTAAATCAACTATACTCCAATGAAAATTTTAAAAAAGAAGGGAAATGTTGACATTAGCTCTTTGATCATCCTTAATGCCCATGTCAGAGTTTTCAGGGCGTATAACCAGCTCAGCTACAAACTCAGGGTATAGACATAACGGGACAAATGGGAATTAAAAGATGAGATTGTATGACTATTTGAGATACTGAGTTCAAGCTCTAGGATCATAATCTGATTCTTTAAGCCACCTAAAGCTCTGTAAAGACAAAGGATGATCCACATTCAAAAATCACTTAGTTTTATTTTGCTGAATAGAGCCATATACCACGACAGACCATTTTCAATTATGTGATGGCTCAGAAAGTGTGTATGAATTCAGACAATGTTGAGACCCCATGCTTTACAATACTGAGAAGTTAATCTTTCATTTGAAAGAATAAATCTATCCAGTGAAGTTCCAATTACAGATTTCATAATGAATTCTACTTATTGCTTCCTGGACCTATCAATTCCATTAATAGATGAATATCTCTTCTGAATCAAAACTCAAGAAGAAATGTCACTATTTTACCAATGATATTTATATTAGAAACAGTAAGACAATGAGCCCACACTGCATGAATGCACTGGTCATTTATGCATAACAACTGAAATTCTGCGGAAAATACCAAAGATAATCAAAATGCATACGATATTAAGATAAAATTGTATGCTTTTCATTTCAGACAAATCAATGGGAGTAGGAAAGAGAATAAGCTCTAATTTTTATAGTGCAATGGGTGGGGGGGGGGAGGGCGGACTGGAACCAACAAGTTGTCAAGCAACATTCTACAGATCATAGTAAAAGCAAGATTTTACGGGTTCCTAGTTGACTTGGCAAAAATATAAAATAAAAATAACTGACTTCTGAAGCATTTATACTGACTAAAGTCCAATATAAAAAATAAAAGAATTCTACTGGCCTAATTTGGGGTATTCAAAAATATTATTTGCAATCATTTTACAACACATACATGTATCAAAAATCATTATGTTGTACACCTAAAACTAATACAACATTATATATCAATTATATCTCAATTTAAAAAATATTACTTGGTTTACATAAAGTACAAACCCTTTTGCACTTAACGTAATCCTTGGTACAAAGACAACATGCTTAAATAAACCAGTTAGTAGTTGCAACTATCATTCTCTCAAAATTTGCTTTAAAAGGCTAAAAAAACCTAAACCAACTCATCACTTCAGTTAACAAGCAGTTTGTGTAAGTTCATAATATACTTAGGGAGAATCAAGTTTAAAAAGAGTCAATCAATAGTATTTCAAAAATGCGTTATTCCATCCAATAATGAATTCTATTCCTTTCCCTCCATATTACTCCACTATACAATCCTTGAAAATCAAAATAATAACTTTAATTATAACTTTTACAGTATAGCTTTTTAATAAGAATGGTTATAAATACCAGGTGAGATTTTTTTCAAGTCCAACATGTAAGAACTTTCATAAACAAAATAAATGTCATACTTCACTGAAATCTTGTTATAAGATACTTATTTTAGTGATGCTGATATCTCAAGATATATTTGGAATGCTGCTTTTGGAAATACACATGAACTAACATTAGACTATATTCACAATTCATTTCAACCAAACAGTTTTATCCAACTTAAGCATTTACTTTATCACTCAGTCTTATTTAAAATATCATCTATTTTCAAAATATTTAACCTACACCAAAAGACAGGAACTTGCTGTCCTGAGATTATTCAAATGAATATGAACCACAAGCCTTCAAAGTACTTCCAAAAGAAGAGTTTCAAAATTGCTTTCAATAGTGATAACAGCACTGAAACATAATACATAGCCTCTCAAGACAGTTATATGAAAGAATATTTACCATTAAATTCTATTCATTTGGGAAAAAAACCAACAAAACAAAACTGTTTATCTCTTATATTCATTCCCTATGGAAAAAAGCATCCCAAAAAATTTACTTTTTTTCCCCATTTCATTTGAATTTTTCATTCGAATTACTTCAATTTCTGCCCTATAAAGTAAAAACACTACAAATAAAATAATAAAAAATAAAATACAAACACTACAAATTTAAAACAAGTCCTATTTAACATAGGTTTAAATAATACTGGTAAATCTGTCAAAAGGTTCTAATTATTTTTAAATGACAGAAAAAGAATTTTAATTTGGCAGCAACCACCTAAGTATTTATAAAATCAGAAGTACTCTCACACATAGGCAATACAAATAAATCGCTTGCTCAGATGAATTTTCAAAATGTATTTTAATCTCGTTCCAGAAAGAAAGAAAATTTCTAGATACAAATACATCTCATTCAATCACATTTTAAAATACATTCAGCAACTTAAAATATTATAAGAACCCAATATTTTCATCTTTTATAATCTCAATATATTATATATTTAATATATAATATATATGTACAATACATACAGGTAGTCAGCAGGATTACAAAGTAATTTTTTAAAAGTTTGATCAATATTGATAAATATCTTTAGACTATTAAAAAGAACTATATTTAGGACCATAGAATAAAATAAAATATGGGCAGTCCAAACCTAATAGCAAGACTGCAAATGTTCATGTAGCCAATTATTGTAAAAGATCCCTCAAGTTGGCTAGAATGCATTTTAAAACAATATTCTTGCTACTCTCAAGCAGCAGTACTTGTAGATATTAAGCATGTACAACTCCATTAAATTTAAAATTACTATGCAGCTTTCTTTACTGTAATATACAGTAGCTATTCCTTTCTGTTGGGTTTTGCTGTTGTTGCTGTTTGAAGAGTGACTCGCATATTACCAACAGAAGTGACTTTAGCTCCTTTCCCTCCCCTAAAGCATGGCTCAGTTTGAAGATTGTTCTATAGGCAGCCATTATGAATATTAACAGTACCTTAATACCATTAAGAGCAACCAATCAATAACTGGAGTCATCTGAGAAGTTTCAAAGACTGATGGAGGTTTCTGTAAACCAAGGTCATCAGAAGTATTACACTTGTAGATAGCTCTCTCACATCCATTAATACAAGGAGTTAAAATTCCAATGCCACAGTATAGCAGTTAACAATCTATTCTATAATTTTAAATATTAATACCATTAATCCACCCTGAGAATACAGAGGAAGTATTTAAAACAAGATATTCTGATATGGTTTTCCTTCCTTTGTATTTGCTTTCTTCTGGTTTTTGTCAGACCTTCAAGGGTACGAGTATCTGAATTCAGAGTGTGACTTCGATATCCTTTTTTGTTAACTGAGATTCACGCCACAGTGAGATACTGGTGATAGAAAAGCCCAAAAAGGCTTGTAGAAAAGAGACAAGCAGCAATCCACCAGGTCAGAAAAGACAGAAGTCCTCGAAAAAGCAGAGGAGTGAAAATGTTTTTTAAGCTGCTCAGTGCCACTGTTATTTGTGTAACAGTTACCTTCATCTTCCCATCAGCAGATGGTAATTCAGAGTAAACAGAATTGGAGGGTGGACTATTATCCACTGGCAAGGTAGAGATAGATTCTGGATAAATCCCCCAGGAATGATTACCTAGAAAATTCAAGACACAAATAAAACATGAAGAGTAATTCCAAAGCTCCTTATTTAGAAAAAATAAATAAATTCTTTAACTTATATTTGAAATTAAGAACAAAAAGTTTAGTGGTACAACAAATTATTCAATGTTGAAAATAAAGTAAAATAATAATCTTTCTACACACCTGGGGAAAATTCACTTAACTTGACCAGACTATAATCTAACCTTATCAGTAGAGGTGCATATAAAAGCTAAAATCTAAGTTACTTTTAATTAACTACACTAAAATCTGGTAAAATAACAAAAACATTTTTTTTTCTTGTATAATCCATGAATCAACTACCTCTAATGGAGGGACAGGGACAGACTCTATAACTTCTTAGAATCTTTTCTACCTCTAGAATATCAGAATAAATTCTTTCTCAGAAACTCTCTCTGATGTCAATGTGAGAGATTATTACTGGCTTCCAGAAATATTTTTATCATATACTTTCCTATTTTGGATAGAATATGAGTCACATAATTTACAACTGAGCTACTCTTTTATGTTCCATAGATTCCTGAAGGACATTTACATCTATCACAGCTCTAAAGCATCTATAAGCCCACCCAATAATGCTTTTAGTTCCTTTGGCTTCTAAAACCCCAACACTGGCAGACTGCCTGACCTAAGCAAAGAAATGATCAATACAACAAAAGATTCTTGAGTAACACCACAGATGGGCTGGATTGCTTAGTGAACAGACTTACAGGAGAACTTTGTTCTGCCACTGAGAAATCTTTACTCTATCAACGTAAGTTATCTGAAGCAGAACTCACCAAAGAGTTCTGTAATTCATAAGTTTACAAGTACCTTGTAATAATTTAAATGTTATGCACTAACAAAATCTTAAATCACTCTCTTACAACACAAAATATTAAGATGAAAAGTGCTCACTCCAGTTACTCAGAATTAACCTTTAGCAAACAATTCTTTTAACGTTATAAAACGATATGGGCCTGAATTTTCAAAATCAAGATGATAAATCAATGAATCAACTTCCACAGCTTAAAGTTTCATATGTTTCCTCTTAAAACTTTTAAAGAGAAAAACAATTTTAAGAGAATTATTCTTTGTAGGTAACAAAAAGCATTATTAACTATAGGTAGAAAGTAAAGCAACATGTTTCCCAGTTGTCAGGGTATGCCTACCTAGAGTTTTCAAAAGCAGGGTTGTGTGAAGCAGCATGACCAGAGGAGCCACATACTGCAGTGCAATGACACAAAGGTAATAAAAGACTCGAGCGACCTGCAACCAACAACATTCTTAAGTTTCTAACACGGTTGACATGTTATGAATGAATTAAACTTTCATATAATTGTCAAACTGAATTGCTTAAGAGATGAATAATCCTTTCATGGGAAGACAGCTAAATGGTAACAAATTTGTACTTCATTATAAATGCCACCAGACTGACTTCAGAAAGGCTCAGTTCGAAGGTTCTTTAAAATGTGAAAATATTAAAATAAATTCCTTAAAAATAGTTCTCAAGTGATTAATACAAATTGGAGAAACAAAACCACTAAAATTCAAATGGCCTATATTCACTTACTATTTCACATATAAAACAAAATGCTAAAATCTCTAAAGACAGACACCTAAAATATCAAACTAAATAACAATAACAGTCATATATGAGCATAAATAAAAACATTAATCCCCATTTATATTCGACAGAGGTAAAATTACAAAGTATGAAAATACATGAAAGGTAAAACATAAAAAAAGTTGTTTGCATCTTGATAGACACTTCTTACAATGAAATTTTGAGAGTAAAAAACAGAGGACCCAATACCACATTTCTTCAAAAAGACTCGATCAGGTTATAGGTCCAGTCCATTATAATGGTGGATGGATTCCTAGTACCTTCCTTCTCCGGAATCCCCGTTAAGTTAAATTTTATGTTTCATGTTCAAGTACTTGGAATAATGTTAAAAGGAATACATTGAGTCACTAAAACTAATATTTCCTACTCTTTAAGTCATAAAGGCTATACAATATATTGTGATGTCTTTCAAATCAATTAGGGGAGTCCCATTTAGCAAAAGTAGATATACCACAGCTTTGCAACCCAAACTGTATGATACTTAATGTACTTAAGGCAAGAAGGGGAATTGAGACCCTTTCTTCACCTAGCACCAAAATCAAATCAAAGTCTCTGACATGTCAGTTTAAGATCATCCCATCTATTTATAGTCATTTACAACTCAGTATTTGCTATTTTCCATTTTGACTGCAGTACAAAACTTACCATTTTCTGAAGCTCAACCGTGCTTATTCGCCCTGCTTCTTTCTTCATCTGATCCACACATTTCTGGGCTAAGTTTAAGTAAGCTTGCAGGTGACTACGCATCATGGCCAACCGCAAAGCACACAGCAGGATTATTAACCAGAGTCGCAGAGTATCGAATGTAGCTTCTGTCATTCTACAGATCAAAAAGTTGATATGGTGCTCTCAAAGACCAAAATATGCTAGCATGCTAGTTATATGTGTTAATGTTCATCATTTAAGATATGGGGAAATCTAGACTTAGCTACAGATGGAGATATAAAAAGTATCCCACTCTACCACAGACTTACCTACATGATACTTTCACTTGCTTAATAGATAAATGTATCATGAAATAAAACAGTACGAGATAAATCTAGAAGAAAAAAGTAGAGCAACACTTGGGATTCTTTTCTCTATCTACCCCCCTCCATGGGGGGAAAAACGGCTAAAAAACGAAAAGGGAAGTTGGGTGCTCTTAAATTGGAGACTGTGAGGAAGAAGGAAGGAAACCAGAGGAGCTTGCCTGTGGAACTATCAAGTTATCAACCCATCTATTTCTGGCTACAGTTTTGTTTGATTATATAAATACCTGAGTAGGATCTTTCACTCTGCTGAATTCCTGATTGGGATCAAGAATTCTGATATACTGACAAAATCAGATGTTCCCTAAAGGACTTTAGAAAGAAGAGGTAAATTCTGATGTCCTTTTGGGGTCCATGGTTTCTGCTTTGATAAAAGATAACACTGTAATTTGAAAATAATGCCTACACCATGCCTGACTCTATTCAAAGCTCTAGCACACATCAGGTGCTTAATATGTGACTGCTGAAATGTGTGGAGTGATCTACCAGACAGGATCTGGAACTTATAGGGGTCTCCCCCAAATTCTTAAGACCATGAGGGTAGAATGAATGGCTATAAAGAAGACCAAGTGGGAAAAGATAAAAAACCTTACAACACTTTGCTCCAAAATAGGCTCCATTATCACCCCTTCCTTCTGTCCAGTGTAAGCACCTAGGAAAGGGACTAAAACTACAATATAGAAGTTGCCTGTGGAAATAAAGTTGAAGAAGAGTACAGGAAACAGAAAAGGCAGAGAAGATGTGAAAGTGTACAGTTTGGTCTGAACTATTTATGAAGTGGAGGGAAAACAGGGATGGAACAAAGGCTTTATTATGTATGTTCTCTTTTGGTTTTCTTTTTACAAGGTCGTGAGTGAACATGGACATAAAACTCCAATAGAAACATACTGTTGGTTAGGAAGCATAAAGGCATAACTTTTTATCAATATATTTACACTGTAATGAACAATGAGATTAAGGTATCAGTCATGTGAGACTGACAGTACACAAAAGTCAAGACCATCCACAGCCTTGAACCTTTCCAGGAGCTTACAGACAATACTGTGCTCCCTGGTGTGGTACAACCAGGAGGCTTGACTGGTAGTATTCTGAAGACAGCTATTACGCATGCTTTGAGGGAGACAGGTAATAGAAATGAAGTGAATGGTATAAGGCAGTGAATCAAAAAATATCTGCTCTGTTTATGAGGAGTTCAGGATTTAGATAACAGTCCCTAATTAAATAGTACTGCTAACTCAGATTATTTAACCAACTTCATAAGGATTTGGTAAGTTGATATGATGGGGTATCTCAAGAAAGAGTCTGAGCTGGGACAAAACATATAGGTAAAGAACAGGCAGAAGAAACTTCCCCAAATTCCTGAAGTCATTCTAGGGTTCACCGCCTATGTTCTCTTCTGGTTTTCTTCTCACAAGGTTACACACATATGGACTCTGCTTGCCCACATTTTATTTTTTTGATGCCCAAGCAGAACACATGGGTGGATGAGTTTAAATACATTTCCAGGTTGAAACTGCATTCTATCCATTTTTGCTTCTGACTACAAATAAAGGCCTTTGACAAACCATTTAATCCATGTGACAGACGAAGAACCTGGGTTGATGGGCAGCCATTTTTTCTCAATCTACAACATGGACTTTGGAGTTTAAACACAAATTAAAAATCACCTGTCTAATCACTTAATGTAATGATCTGACAAATAAAAAAAGAATAAAATGGAGCAGAGATATGACTGTAATTCTGTTTTGTTTATGAAGGTCAGGAAAGGGAATGGGACAAAGGAAATAAAGCTATAGGAAGAGGACTCTAGGTCTTCATGTGCAACAAACTTTTTCCTATAATTTAATATACCAAGGGGAAAATTCCTTCTTCCTACTTCCTTTAAGCATAGTATTCACTACTAACCTGTACATAGTTCTGTAGGCTAAAAGTGGGGAAATGAATGTTGGTATAACTACTAAATGCTTTACATACACCAGATCTGGCTGAATAACCTTAGCCAAATTATTTAACCTCTGAATCTGTTATTTCATCTATAAAATGGAATGAGAACAGCAATCATAAATAGAGAATTACTATAAGAATGAATGAGATAAAATATGTAAAATATCAATACCCAGCACAACAACTGGTGTATGTCACAAATGCTAGTTTCCTTGTTGTCTTAGTTAAACTAAGGCAAATATAAAATCAGAAAACATAATTACAGAAGTATAAAATCCAACTTCCATGATCAAACTTCAAGGAAGGACTAGGAATGCTTTCAGCATCAAAGCTGTGGGTTAAAAGTTTATCTGAGATTTGGTCTGGAACCCTACGATCCTTAGGATTACTTTTAAATACTCAGTGAAACTGTCAAGTTAAAATTACCATTAAAGCTTACTTGTATGGGGGAAAAATGTTATGACTTCAATGTATACTTTCTTAGTTCAATAAGATTAGGTGTTAAAAAAAATCATGATCATCACCGATTCTACACTTCAAGACAAATTTGTACCAGGATCTAAAAGAAATACATAATAAAAAATGCATACTGTGGAATCAATGACTAGTCAAGATTTTCTATTTTAATTTTGATGAGGCAAAGCAGTGAAAGGAACATTTATTAAGCACTTACTTCCAGCCGGTTGCATTACATGTGTTCTTTTAATTCCAATGATAACCTTGTGAGGTGGATACTATTATCTTCATTTTCCAGATGGGGAAACAGAGGTTCAGTGAAGTTAAATAATCTCCCTCAAGTGACAGTTTTAGTGAGGATCAGAACTGAGGTTTGAACCAGCTCTGCCTGAATCTTTTTATTACTCTAACATAGTTCCATAAGGCTGAGTTAACATATCAAGTACACTTATTAATGTCTTTTAATAAATTGTTTCTATGTTACCTTCTTCTGTTAAAATACAGTTGTCTAATTGGGGAAATACGACCTAATATTAGATAACAACGTTAAGGCTTTATTTTTAATTTTGATAGCTATGATGATAATATTGTCATGTAGAAAAATATCCTTATTTTTTAGAGATGCATACTAAAGTTCTTAGGGGTAAAAATGTTATGTCTCTAATTTACTTGAAAAACTACTTCATCAAAAAACAAAACAAAAAACAGTGAAGCAAATATGGAAAATGTTAACAACTCTTAAGGGGCTAAATATATGAATTTCCATTTATACTACTCATTTTTTCCTCCATAATTTTCACAATTAAGAAAAAAATAAGAGAAATGTAGTGTCTTTAAAAAAGCAGAAAAACTTACAACTGTATAAGATAATATTAGTGCAGAGTAATAATCATCCAAAACCATAAATGAAGATCACAAGAAGGTAAAATGATGACCTATAGTTTCTATTTTATAGTACATTTTTAAACATTTCTATTAATGTTTTAAAAATACAGTGTCCTAATGTTATCATTAAAAAACGTGAACACAGTAAATAACATTTTAGAAAAGTTTTGATTATATAATGAAATAAAAATTAGCCCCCAAATACCCATACTTACAAAGGGACACTTTCTTTACCCAATGGTGGGTTCATAATGTAGTCTTTGGTGATTGGTTTTACCCAGAGCAGAACCATAAATAAAGGTGCCAAGAAGTTGATATGAAGTAATGTTCTGAAAGTATGTAAGAAATAAACATAAAAATCCAGGAGCAAAATACACTAATAAACTACAGAACTTTGGGACTTCAAAAATGAAGGTAGGAACTTATTTTCAGTATTCTATACTAAGGTACTATTGTCACCATTATTTTATATTTATCATTACTACTTAACACTGATTTGAGCCCTTGCAAAAATACCTCATTATTTTAGTTGTTCAGATGAGAACATTTAGATTGAGTTAAGTTAAATGACTTGCTCGTGGCAATATTACAGGTTAGAAGGAGATCTAGCACTAAAATCTAAATCTGTTCACTCCTATTCTAGTGTTCTTTAACAATCTCCTACTGTACCCCTGATTTAATACACTGGTACTTAAATGATTCTCTAACGTTGCACAATCAATGAATCCAATGGATTTTCAGTATAGGAGTCATCTTTTGATACTTTTCAGCCCAGCTAAAACAAAGTGCCTTCTCATTATTTCCAAGTAAGAGACAGTGATTAGCAAGGTCCATAATACTAGTAGGCATATGGCAGACGGAAGCTACTGCAGCAACTTACTTATAAATGAGGAAACTTTCAATATGTAATGAACATGTATAATGTTTTAATTACATTGTTAAAATCATAAATGACTCACATTTTTATTTCTTCTTGAAGCATTAAGAACATACCTGAAATTAATTTCCCTATCCTATAAAAACCAAGGAAATTTACATTACTCCTACAAGGCAAAATACCCAATACAGCAAAAGGTTTCAGGTGTGAGATATAATGTCATTGTTAATTGTTGTCCCAAGTTTGTATCCTACAGAGACAGATGACTGGTAAAGACTGTCCTTATTTCAGAAAGACAAAATTCTTCACACTATTTTATTACCATGTACTGCTTTTATTACCAACCATGCTGGGGGAGCTAAACTGGAGGTTTTAAAATACACACACACACACTTTAAAATACCACTACAGTGCAAGTGATAGTGACTTATGTGAGCAAATGGCCAGATCAGGAAACCATGAACACCTGACAGGGAGAGGTGGAACTCTGGATCTAAGCTCTGGCACTAAAACAAGTCCTACTGCCTGGCCATGGGGGTAAGGAGAATGCTGCTTTGTGCCAGTCATGCTGCTCTCACAACAAAACTAGCTTCCCACACCCTGTATCCGGGCAGAGTGCTACAACACAATGTGTGTGTGTGTGGGAGGGGGCGCGGGGGGGGGGGCGTGGGGTTGGGGAGTTTGCAATACACTGAAAATAAAACTCCAAATTCCCAAAGGGAAAAATCTTAAGAAGCCACATTTTACTGAGAAGAAAACTAAAATGTGCCCCCATCCCCAACCCCAAACCACCACTAAATGCTTTCAATGTTTTTATAAAGTGATTCTTTCATCCCACAGCCTGGGTAAACCATCGGGTGCAGGGGAAGAAAGCAGCAGTATTAGGTATGCAGTGTTGCTAGGGAACACTCTAGTATCAAGGAGCAGCCCACAGCGGTTTCAGTAGCTGGTGAAGGGCTCCCCTCCACCCACTCTTTCAGCTTATTTAAATCATAACACTGGGGTTAGTGGACTGAAGTGTGTGTGTAGAGAGGAGGGGGAGAATCAGGTTTTGTTTTAAAAGAAGCCATTAGAGAGACGGATGGTGGGAGAAAGGCAGGATGTAGCCAACAGCATGCTGAGTCAAAGGAGCGGAAAAAAGAGGGATGAAGGAGTGTGTACTGGGAGGTGAGAATAAGTAAATACACACACAAAGCATATACAGAAAAATGGAGGTAAGGAAAAACACAAAAAAACTTTCAAAATTAAAATAAAGGAAAATGACATAGGTAAGAGATAAGAATGTAAAAAGACTAGAGAATCAGCATCATTAAATATAGGCTTTTAAAGAGCAGAAATGTTAGGAATTATGATTACTCAGAGAAACTTAATGACTATAAATACATATATCAAAATGGAATATTCTCAACTTAGGCGTCTACTGCAAAACAAAAAGAGGACTTGGAAATTTGGATCTGGATATGAAATGAAGATAAAAATCTGTCACTCTGCCAAGGTGTCCACACCAACAACAACAAAAAATCTGTGACAACCACAAATAATATAGTAAATGGGCTCTGAACAATACGCAGAGATTCAAATACGATTTCTCCATTTGAAAACTAAAATAGTAATCTATGATATTTAACACTGTACAGTATTAGCAATCCCAAACTAAAATAATCTTGCAAACAGATCAATAATATAAGGAAAACAAACATTTCTTATGTATGCAGATTTACTTTCAAAACATTTTTAAATAAAATACTTTAAATAAAAAATATTAAATTATTTAAATAAAATTATTTATATGAAATTTAAATAAGTATTTTTAACTTAAAAATTCTGATTTAAAGAAATTTCCATAGATCCTTAGATCAGTGGCAGAGATGACAATATCATAAACATTCATCTCTGAGTTCAAAATAACTAACATAAATATTTATATTTCCATTTTAACAGATAAAAGAGAAATTTAATAATTTAGTGGGGTTTTTTTACATAGGACTTAAAATTTAGAAGTGAATGAAAGAAGCTTGCTTATAGTAGAAAGAGGAAGAAGTGTGACATCAAATGATTATTAATTTTAAATACAATAATTTATGATTTCATTACAATAATATACCTTCATTAAGATGGAAAACATATATTTATCTGCATGTGCTTATGTACATTTTCCGCTTACTGTGTAATTTTTTCTGTTGCCAAATTCAGGGCATCCAGATGCATTTGAGCCAGCCGTAATCCAGGAAATGTCAAAAAAGCCCCAATGAGTGAACAGAAAATAGCCAGGAAAAATTTGAAAGTAAGTTTTGAAACAGGACCCCTAAAAATAAAATTTTTAAAAAAGCTGATAAACTTTTGAAGTTAACTTTCTAGAAATTTCCATTCTTCTAATCATTTACTTTACAAACCACAATAATAACAGTAATACAAACAAAGTAAACTCCTACAAAAAGACTGCTCTTATTCAATCACCCATAAAGGATTTTGGTGAAGTATAAAGTAAATCAGACATCTCTTAAGCCACAGTTTTAACAATCTAACCTACATGTTCAACATAGAAAATAACACGTGATTCATAAATTTCGTTTAGTCTCTAGTAGAAGGGGAATTAAGTTAAATAAGAGCAAATTCAAATGAGAATTCTATAAAAGATACTTTATACAAATGTAAAAAACATGAGTAAGAATATTGCTAAAAAAGAGACAGTCCTACTTAAAAAAGAACTTTCACTGATTAAAAACAAAGAATCACTTATAGTAAATGCTATTTTACCAAATATGGAAAAAATTAAATCCAAATAATAATTAATTTAAAAAAACTTACTGAGATTCTAAACCTTGCTTTTCGAGAAACTGCATCGCACTGTCTGAAAAATTTGTAAACCCTGTAGGGGGAAAAAATTTACTCTTATCATAGGGGTAAAATACAGAATCTTTGGAAATAAAATGCTAGAAAACCAAACATCTTAAATTTTGAAGTGATGAGCATAGCTCTTTCATGTGCTAATTAGTATGTCATAATGCAATAAAATTTAGTTATTAGGAGAAATAGTCTTTGAAAACATCCCTTTGATATTTGTACATTCCATGAGTATGCATAAAATTTGCATTAAAATTTGCATCTTTATCTATGTGAGTCAACTTCAGCATTGGTGAAACTTATTTAACTTTAAGGAAAAAATGGGGAGGGAACAGCATTTTTGGAAAAAGGTAGCACAAACTTAGCTAAAAAAAAAAAAAACAAAAAAAAGATCTCAAGAATAATAAAGGTTAATTATTTAGAACATTACAGAACATATGCCTCAAACCTAATTTTAAAAACTTAACAGATATGAAATTATTACCTGTTTCGAGTCCAAATTCCAGATAGTTTTCTGTTACAATCAAGACTGCCATTGCTTTCACAAAGAAAAAAAATCCAAAGGTAACACAGACTGATCTTTCACCACCATCTTCTACTTTAAAATAGTGTGTAGTTAATGAAAATAGAACTTTGCTGCAGAAGGAAAAGTTCAGGAAAAACCACAAATAACTTTGTGGAAGTTAAACACAACCATCTTTACAGGGCCTGAACTCCCAATAAAATTTGACTACAACATTCATTTTGATGCTACAACATGCTTATCTACAAAGTGCCGTTTGGAAGTAAGTGAAAAACTTATGAAAATCTGAATAGTCTTCCAGAAAATAGGACATAAAAACAAAGCAAATCTAAGTGAAGGTTTATAACATTTTTAAATTAATAAAAAGTGTACATACACATACTAAGCTGTAATTAGGGAAAGAATGTATTTCTACTTTATCTAACTCAAATTTACTAGGAGGTTATTACAATAATTTTATGAAATAGGTTCTCAGTGAAACTATTATGAAATAGTTCTCAGAAAAGCCAAGGTACCAGTTATCTTAGAGAACTGCCTTTTATTGGGCATGTTTGTCAAGTAGTTTATATTTAGAATTAAACACACATCATAGGAATCATCTGTAAATCATCCACTAATTCAAAATTTGAGAATTACTAATAGCCAATGTGTAAGCTGTGGCACAAAAACTAAATAAGCATCTGGGATCACCCTTTCACAGTATGACAAAACAAAATACTTTAAACAAGTTCCTGTTGAGTACTCAAAAACAACCAAAGGCTCAACATGCTCACCTATTTTTAAATATTTAAATTTTATATGAAAATACTAAAGAGACTATTTTATCTGAGCCCTCCCCCCCCTTAGTAATTAATCAAATCAAGAGCAAATCAGTGGATGATCCATAGCTAGAATCTGGATTTCCAGTATATCAAGTTGTTCTCCTTGAAAGCATAAACCCACCAAACAAAATAAGGTGCTTGGCCAAAAAAAATCTAGAAAAGCAACTTTTACATAAATTATATGTCAAGCATAGGAAATAATAGCAGCTGTCATTTAGTACTTGACAAGTGCTAAGCATTACCAATTAACTCATTTCATCCTTACATTAGCCAACTATTATCATTACTTTTCCAGATTTTAAAAAAACTATGGCACAGATAGGTTAAATAGCTTGCCCAAGATCACACAGCTAGATCAGAGGCAGTTGGGATTTAAATCTAGGCAGTCTGGATCCAGAGTATGTTCAGCTAACAACTTAGTATACTGCCTCTAAGATACTGTATACAGCACCTAAGCTATGTGGTAGTTAGCAGCAACACATGAAATCATTTTAAAAATAGAGCTGCCTTGACAGAAGTAAATAGTTCATTCAAACATCCTCACAATCAGAAGTATTCTTATTAAGGAATGGATGGGCAAGGATAAGGACGCTCGTCCTTGCTCTTTAAAAGGAAGATGTCCTTTGTTGCCTATTTAAAATATGCTAATATAGTTATTACCCAGTCTCTATTAAGATCCTACCTAGGATACTGGATATAAATGTAGAGTCCCAGCTGCTCTAAAGCTTACAGGCACCTACCCTAAGTAAGCCAACAAGAAGGTAATAAAGACAGATGACTTTCTTGCATCTTTCAAATGCAACTTGAAATAAATCTCTACTAGAATGTAAACTCCATATCAAGGATTCTTGTCTCTTGTGCACTGCTTAGTTAGAGCACCAAAAGAAGTGCCTGGCACATAGTAGGTACTCAAACAATCAGTGAACAAATTTTGCCATAGAAATAATGTTTTACATGGTAGTTTAGGTAAGCTGAAACTATTAATTCTATGCTTTAACGGTAAACAGACCTTTTGAAGAATGAGATAAAAACAATTCTTTCTCTGGGATAATATACTCAAAGTAAAAAAATAATATAGAAAAAGTTTTAATCTAAGATCTGCTTTTATCAATGGTAATAACAAAAATACAAATTATTTACCACTCAGGGTTATAAATTTGAAGGATGTTCTAAGTTTTATAAAGGCTTAGGCTTTGTTTTCTTAAGGCTTATTTAGAAGATAGTTCCCTCTTTTAAATGTAAAAACAAAACAAAACAAAAAATGAAGTATAAGAATAGCTCACTTTTATCCACCTATTCCTGGGGCAACGAGGCCCTCCGAAGTGTGTGATGGGAAGTGTTTTTATTAACCTCCTTTAGTCAAGCACCTCATTTTTCCGTGAGTATCATCCCCCTTCCTGACTTTCACTGTTCTCACCTCAGTTAATCCCACTCTAGCTAATCTCCCTTTCACACAAACCTCTCTGCTCTTTCTCAAATTCCATGATTCAAGATAAATACTTGCTAAAATTTATTTTCCTAATTACTTACTAGCAATAGAATTATTTTCTTTGGAAAAAAAATGTGGTCTTTGTGCTAATTATAGATCAAATGAACTTTCATGGGCTAATCTGAAAGGAAATGCCATTTATCACATTATTTCTCTAAAAAGAAGATTATTTTATTTCCAAGCATTTCAGAATACAATCTACATGCAAGGTGGAGGTACAATCTAAAAATTGCTATACCAGGAATTTATTTCAACTTTTTAATATATTTCTTTACAGACTATTATAATATTACTTATAATTCTACATTCTATAAATTAAGTACCTGATTTCCTTTTAAGACAAACAAAACCAGATCATGAAAAGCTAGATAATACCCTATTAACTTTTTGACTACAAAGACCTCTGCATGTTTTCATATTTGCTATAACAAATACATGCTTTAGGATCCATATAACCAGAAATACTATAGAATTTAGGCATACACCTTCTGAAGACATTTACCAGGTATGCTACTTTCATTCTAAATGTCTTCTTAAATCAACTATACTCCAATGAAAATTTTTAAAAAATTAATATCTTTGTTATTATGTTTAGAGAGAACTATCTTTTTAAAGAGATTTGGAAATTAAAAATCCATATAGTTGGGGCTTCCCTGGTGACGCAGTGGTTAAGAATCCGCCTGCCAATGCAGGGGACACGGGTTCGAGCCCTGGCCCGGGAAGATCCCACATGCCACGGAGCAACTAAGCCCGTGCGCCACAACTACTGAGCCTGTGCTCTAGAGCCTGCAAGCCACAACCACTGAAGCCCGTGAGCTCAAGGCCAGTGCTCCACAACAAGAGAAGCCACCGCAATGAGAAGCCTGTGCACCACAACAAAGAGTAGCCCCCGCTTGCTACAACCAGAGAAAGCCCGCGCACAGCAACGAAGACCCAACACAGCCAAAAATAAAAAAAAATTTTTTTAATCCATATAGTTAAAAAAATAAAAATGTCTTCTTATATTCACCATAACTCAGGTTACATATATATATATATGTATACATATTTTATATATATATATATATATATATATATAAAATGGTCAAGTATTTGAACAAATTACTTCTTTTTTTAAATTTTTTTATTGGAGTATAGTTGATTTACAATGTTGTGTGACTTTCTGCTGTACAGCAAAGTGAGTCAGTTATACATATACACATATCCACTCTTTTTTAGATTCTATTCCCATATAGGTCATTACAGAGTACTGAATAGAGTTCCCTGTGCTATACAGTAGGTTCTTATTAACAAATTACTGCTCTAATGTAAAAATTAAAACTAATAAACATGGAAATGCCACTGGTTTACATTATTTCCTCCATCAAATATTCAGCACCCTGACACAAGGTTATCTTGCTCAATTTAACTCTGCAGTACTCTGGTTATAGAGTACTGCAATACACAGATATCTGAAACTCTACTGAAGTAAAAGGGCTAATCCACATAATAATAGATGTCAGGTTTTCTATGATATTGAACATCAGGGGAAAAGGGAAGCTAAATTATTTTACAACAAGGGAAATAAATCCTCAAGTCTTACATATCTGTAAAACCAACAATCTTTGCAAATTACAGTAAGAATTTAAAGAGTGATATTTACACTCTAGTTCTTACTTTGTAATGAAGAATTTTGTGGTATTTCCATGTCTTATTCCTTCGAAATTCTTTCTAAAATCACCTAACATTATTGTTCAAGTTTCCCCTAAACATAGTTGTCAATCCTCTTCCTATTTTGGCTAACAACTACTAAATCATTTATAAGCAATAAGACTATACTACATCACTGCAGAAGTTGGCATGATTTTGTTATATTAAGCTTAAGTAGGGCTGTCAAATTGATAGGATGTCAATTTCAATTAAAATGATTGATGGGGGTTTAACAAAGCACATTTAGTTTCCATGTCATTTTAAGATGTGATGTGAATTTTTTAAACTTTTCTATAACTTAATCATTGCATATATCCTACCACTATTTTCTCCTCCTCTTCTGTAAGAATATCATTCATTTCAGACTTTTTGCATTTATGCTCTCACATCAAAGACACTGGTAGTCTACAGTTGCTTAAAGTAAAAAGACTTTACAGGGAAAAAAAATTAGGAAGACTATGTATCCAGGTCAGAACTCTGACAGTAATCACCAGTCTCCAGCTAGGGGAGATAAAGGCAGGACCTGCCCCACCATCAGGGCACACCCATCCCATTAACCTAGGTGAAGATATATTGTTTGTAATGAAAGATGCCTCTGAGAGGAGTCAGCTGTGTGTGCAGGCAGGAAAAAAAAAAAAAAAAAAAAGGTTACAAAGCATAACTCTAAACCATCTTGCATAAACTAAGCTCTTGGAAGAGTTTTCTAATTAACCAAAGTAATAAACACATTGTAGTTTAAATTTACATTACGAATGATTTTTTTAGTAGTTCAATTAATAAAGAAAAACTACAAAGTTAAGACTTCCCTGGTTAATCTTCTGAACTTCTCCTTATAGGAGAGAACAGCACTATAAGAGTCTATAATACAATTATTTTTAAAATTATGTAATTTTAAAAGCATAACCTAATCATATTTATGATTAATAAGTGATATTAATCACTTCAATAAGAGTTAAGCCAGATTAAGTGTAAACAATACAAAAGCAAGTAACAAAGAAAAAATCTGATTTTTAATTAAAGGGGACTACTGGAGCTTTTCCCCATGCAAATAGTAGCTTTTCTTACAATGAAGTAGAGTACCAAGTTTTCTAAGACAGCAAGTTAAGAACAATTTTACAAGTCTTAAAAGAAACTTCATCTAACTTTCAACTTTCAAGATGCAGTTTTATGAAACACAAAACACTGTTTAAGAGTGGTGATGAGATTCTAGAATACAGATGCTCAAACTTTTCTCTCCAGGATATTCTGAATCCCATGCTCCTTACTCATCTATCTCTTCTCTGAAACTTAAAAATAAAAGAAACAAAGCTAGTGGTTCATTTTACTACTATCAAACACTACAGGTCCATCTCTTTCTTGGCATTCTAACAAAGAGCTTACATATTAGGAGATAACAAGGAAAAAGGAAAAAGATTTAAAAACAAAACATAAAAACTCCAAAACCACAAATGAAATGCTTTTGAGATTTAGCTATGATCTCTCTCATTGCCTGAGGGCCCCGAGCCCAGGTTGGAAAAACACTGCTTCATTTTTACTGAAAATGGATACTAGAGTCTATAAAGGTACAATTTCCAACTCCTTCACTTACACTACAAAGCAAAATAACATCTTTAGCCAAAAGTGATATCAAATGACCAAAATGAAATTTCTCAAAGATTATACCTACTGCCAAATTTTGTTACCACAGATTTATTAAATAAATTACCAAATATGTCAACGCTAAAGGGAAAAAAAAAACAAAATTAGATGCAACCAAATCCAGGTTATAATGCCTACATCTTGAATTCATACTGAAGAGTAGATAAAGCTTAAAACCAACTACTTATTGAGCTCCATGTTGGAACAAAACCTTCCCATAACCCACAGTGTAAACACACAAACAATATTCTGATATGTACACTATGATCTAGCTACGCCCATATGTTCAAGCTTTCATTCAATAGTCCCCAAACCTCCACTTAAATCAGAACAGTGTATTTACCGTTGCCTAAATGTAACAGTTATACTGTCTTGGATCATAACTTATTACCTGAACTACCCTCTTCCCTTCCCTCTACCTAATCAAAGGCTCAGCTCAAGCTCCACATCCTTCGTGAAGCTTACAATTTACCTCTTCCGCCCAGACCATTCCCTTCCTCTTTTGAACTCATAGCGCTTACTACTATAACTCACTTGCCAAGTATACAAGCTACCTTGAGCTGTAGTGTGGCACAGATATAAGAAAGCAGAAAGGGTGATAAAATGAGATGATCAATCCAGGAGGCACAATATCTGACTAACAAAAGTGAGAGGGAGAAAGAGAACAGGGGATGGGAGGATTACAGAAGGGAAAAAACTATCAGAGACATAGTACAAGATAATTTCCAAACTTGAAGTTTCCAAATTAAGAGCCTACCAAAAGCCCAGCACAAAGAATGAAAAAAGATTCTCAACAAGGCACATGATCATAAACCTTCAAAAACCAGACAAATAACGAGAAGACTGTGAAAACCTTCTGAAAAGAAAAATAAAGCAAAACAAGTCATATGCAAAAGATTAAACATCATGACATTGTACTTCTTAACAGCAACTTTTGACACTGAGGACAATGGAGCAATGTCTGCAAAATTATGAAGAAAAATACTGACAACCCAGAATTCACTATTCAACCAAAATATCAATTAAATAAATGAGAGCAGAGAATTAAGACACTTTCAAAACTGCAAAGTCTAAAACTCGTTACCTCACATGCATAAAATGCTCCACCAAAACATTTCAACAAACCAAGAAAGAGAAAAACACTGATTCCTGGAAATGGGAAATTAAACTTGGGAGAAAGGCAAAGGGAATTCCTAGGATGACAACAAAAATAAGTCCCAGGATGATAGTTGTGTAGCAAGCCAAAAGGTCAACCAGTCCAGATAAAAGCCAGAGAACAGAGGTCTCTGGGAAGGGTATCTCTGTGGGGGTGGGGGGTGGGATGGAAGAGGAACTAATACAAATTATAAGTGACGTTGTGAAATAACTATTTTGAAAAGCTAGTGGAATTAATAATAAACACAAAGAAAAATAAGTAAATTTAAAAAAATTATTAATTAATGAAAAAACTGCAAAAGAAGATATAATATCTTATAATGCTCACATATGAACAATATTTATATAGGTGTAATAATCAGAAGGCTTCCCTGGTGGTGCAGTGGTTAAGAATCTGCCTGGCAATGCAGGGGACACGGGTTCGAGCCCTGGCCCAGGAAGATCCCACATGGCGCGGAGCAACTAAGCCCGTGCGCCACAACTACTGAGCCTGTGCTCTAGAGCCCGCAAACCACAACTACTGAAGCCCGAGCGCCTAGAGCCCATGCTCCGCAATAAGAGAAGCCACCACAATGAGAAGCCCGCGCACCACAATGAAGAGTAGCCCCGTTTGCCGCAACTAGAGAAAGCTCACGTGCAGCAACGCACACCCAATGCAGCCAAAATAAATAAAATAAATAAATTTTTAAAAATCACTGAACTGATTTCAACAAAAATTGTAAAGTAACTATATTAAGAACATAAAAAAGAGAAAACAGAGGATGACAGTTTAAGAAAAGTCCTCGACTATTACAAGTGATGAATTAAGTGTCAGTAGTATAAGCATTATACTTAGAAATATGAAAAAAATTTTAAAGCCAGAATAAACAGCTAAAACAGGACCAGAAGAAGTGGCAAGAAGGTAAGGGACTCTTGGTTTTTAATACAACACTTTTAGTACTTTTTGTCTATATAAACAATGTATATATAGTATTTAATAAAAGTTAACATTTTGGAAAATTCAATCTAGATTTTAATAAAATCTTGATCTACAATGTACCCCCACTCTGGAAAAAAGTATATTATGTCCTAGAGTTTAACAGAACCTAAACTACACACAAATTCACAGTGTAAAACACATATGCACTGAGATTATTTCCATGTCCTATGAATTAAAATAGTAAAATGTTAATGATGATTAACATTAACCAACTGTTAGAAAAGCTTTCCATGCTTGTTAAACACTATGATCATAAAAACCTTAAGATTTCAATACAGTCTAAGTCTTTCACTGGCAAAGATGTGACATACCTACACCCAGGACAGAACAGAACAAGTATTTCACCTATTTTATAGAGAAGTAAATAGGCAGCTTTTCTAACAGCTATACATTCCCTATAAAATAAGAAAAAAATCTGAGTATTTTCCAGCAACACCCCTTAACAGTACATTCCTGGTCAAGAAGAAACTGGCCAAGAGTTACATAAAGATTTGCTGAACCAACTGAAGTCTATTCTCGGATTTTATTTTGTAGATGCTTCATTATGTTTCAACTCAAAACTCAACTGCTTATCCTACCAAATTTTTAGAGCAATGTGTATTTTATTCAATTAATATATAACAGACCCAAACAGTATAGACTAAACAAAAATCTCCTAAAAAGAAGACTTTTGTTAGCATTAGACATATCAGAATATAAATCTGGCTTTTTTTTTAAAGAGACAGGAGAAATAACTACATTATGGTACCACATTTAGTTCCTTACTAACAACTGTGGTAACTTTCTTTTGAGATCACTTACAGAGACTTTCTGTACTAGCTAAGAGATTAACAAAGTCTCTGGTTGAGATACTTACCAAATTTCTCTAATACTTATATAACGGATTGTTTCTAAATAAGGAAGAAACATCCTTTTATTCTCTAATCCCATGAATATGCTTATTAACAATAAGTTATTCATATAGAAAAATAAATAATAAACTACACATGAAATACTATAGAAATGGCTTTCAAAATAAAATTTCTCTAAGAGCTATTTCCTTTGATCTGATCTTTCTTTACTAATTGTCCACAATTTCCAAGTAAATTAGATATAGTTATTTTTAACCCTTTGGTACACAAATACAACTCAATAATGTAAATAACATTATGATAATACCAAAATTAGGCTTCTATCAGTACATGTATAACAAAAAACACTTACTAGGTAAAAATATAACATTTATTTATTTATGACTTAATGGAAATAATGGCCAAGTACCTTCACTTGAGTAAATGCTTCTCCCTACCTTTATCTTGCTATTATTATTTTCATAGATCATCCTGTACATTAGACTTTCATAAAGAATATTATATTAGTAAATATTCAAAACTATAAATGCAAAACCATTGATGCAAATAGTCATTTTCTTTTTAATAATTTTCCCCCTTGTTAATTATAATTAACCCCTCAGTCCTAGCTAAACGGGCCACCTACTTTGGGTGCTAGCTTATTTTGTTTTATATTATAAAATCTCAACCCCTGAAATAAAGAGAATGTTAGGGATGGAATATATTTTTTTCTGCCATGTGGCTGACATTTTTAAAGTTCTAATTTAATGTCAATGTATTTCACAACTGGAATTAGGTCATAATTTATAGATACAAAAATTACAACAGAAAAGAAAAATCAAGGACAGGTAGGAAGATTTACACAGTAGGAAGTATTTTAAATATATTTATCTTTGAGCTGGAGATAAGAGCTTTGAAATAGTGAACAGGCTTAATTTTTACTTCTAAAAATGGCAAATTTCCCTCATCTAGGATAACAACTTCAATAACATATACATGTCAAAGCACTACGATGTTTTAACATAATTTATACTTACATTGCTTTAAAGCCCCAATTCTCGTATTAAGAAAATGTCTACTACACTGTAACATCTTGAAATTATTCAAATATATTTTATAAATGCTCTTTTGAGAAGGAAAGAAATACAAAGAAATCATATTCTGATAAGAAATGCTGCCAATTTTTTTGCCCATATACAAATCTAGTGTATAGTAACCTAAGGAGTAAACACAGAGGTTTCACAGACATTTCTCAAAAATTTTTCACAAAATGTATAATTACCTTTTTAAAATAGATCACGTTTCCACTCAACTAAGCAATTTCCATGTAAACTGCAAGTTTTCTAATACGTGAAAAATTATATTGTTTTTGTGACCACTAACAAAAAAAAAAAACCCTAACTTTTTTCCTATTCAAATGATCAAACCTAACACATCTAGTTTTCCATAAGAAAAGGCAAATGAAATACTCAAAACATTATACTTTGCATTCTTGCTGAAGAGAAACCTAGAAACTATACCAAGAATCTGCTATAGAATGGACATTAAAAACTAACAATAAAGTAATTCTTATGAGGTACCAAATAAAATCCTTGTCAAAATAATCTGATCCTGTCTTCAAATGTTAAAAAAAAACAAAATTTGGGTAATTTATAACTAAAACATTTTTTCATGTTTTCTTGGAGGTGAAGGTTCGATTACTTTTAGTTAAAATTCTCTTAGATACAAGCCAAAAACTACTATGCAATTTTAAAACCCGTGCCACAAAACAGCTTACAGCCAGCCTCAACCTAATCAGATTATGGAAAGAAATGATGGCCAAAGATTTTTGAAAGCATAAAAACAAAGGCTTTATTAAAAAATAAAAGCAAACAAACAAAAAACTATTAATTAATCTTCTGATTAAAATAGAGCAAAACAATCAAAGTTACACTTACATTTTTAGATTCAGAAGGAAAATTATCATATCCTAGCTAAAAGAAAAAAAAAAGTCATACTTAACTATATATTAATAAACAGAAAAAGTCCTATCTCCCATGTAAGTTCTCTATGTAACGCTAGGTTTCTGACCTGAAAGGTGAATAATCTGACAACACTAATGTCACAGAAGATCTCCAAAAGTTTGTTAAAGAATCAAGTTTTGACAAAACACGCTATGTACAAATTTTCAAGACAAAAAAAGTACCTTGGCTCAAATTCAATAGCTTTGACTCTGTTCCTTTCTCACTAGGAAACATGATATCTTATGCAGTTCACTTCAGGGTTTAGTGTTTCGTTTTTCTTATTAATCTAAAGCAGAACATTTTTGTAAAGAATACAGTAATTTAGAATCGTTTAAGGAATTCAGAAGAGGTGACTAAGTTGCACTACTTTGCTGCAGTTGTCTATTTCTTACAACAAACAAATACAGCATTTAATCTGTAGACCTTTAATTTACAAATCTACATATAGAACTGAATATTTAACACAGAAAACCTTAGAATTTATTTCAATTTAAACCATTCACAACTTTTTGCTTTGTATAAAATTTGCATGTCTGGCAACCAAGACAAATTAAAATTTTAAAACATAGCCTTAAAAACATACATAATAGGGTTTTGTACCTTAAACCATCCACATTGTAAAATACAAGCACTGTGGAAATGTGACTAATGATCCAGTCCTTTAACCAAATATAATAGGACTACTGAGAAGCTTTATCATTCTTTGTAGAATAGCTTTCTTCTCACTCAAATTCACGTAATTGACTCAATATTACTCTGTGATACAGCTTATTCATAAGAAAAGGTTCTTTTTTAAAAGAAATCCATCAATTGTAGAATATTTTAATTTTTAAAAGTTTTACTTCCACCAAAGGATCTCTGGATTTTTTGCAAGCACTGTTTTTACCTTTTTACTTTTCTTTATTCATAAATGAAAATTACATGCTTCATATTATGAAATCAGTAGACATTTCTCCAGTGACTCTAAGACGTTATGGGCCATAATACAGGAAAGACAATTACTACAACTGCTCCATCCTCATTATAAGGCTTTCTTTACCCCTTACCTTCTACATACCATGTAACTTGGTATAAGTGGAACCGGAACACACAGACTTGGACAAATAGGTGGTTAGAATTACAAAGGGGCAAGAGAGTAGAGCTGAGAATTTGTATGGGTTTAGGAGTAAGACTGGAAGCAGGTGTCATAGCTTAGATGCATGTACAACTCAGTTGAAGCAGAAAGCAGAGCTGATGACAAGGGATGGGTCAGTTTTAGGTTCCAGGGTTCAAGATTTTAGTGTCACATGTTTTAAAAAATCATTCTTGTGCTTTTAAAACTTTCAAGATTATGTAAAAATTATAACTGTTGTCCGACACAAGAATGTCAAATAAAACTGATGGGGGGGAAATGACCACAAAAATAAAACCATTTTCTTCCTCACTTTGAAGTGAACCAATTATTTACGTTATATGTGTCTAATTTGGGGACCACTTTAACAAAGGACATTTCATCAGTAACAACTGCAGAGAATTTCTGAATCAACTGATGTATGTGTGACTCTGGAATTAAGTGGAGCCATTGTCCTATGTAATCAATGGAGACATGTGTTTGACTAATAAGTAGGCACATACAATAAGAAAATAAAGAGAAGCCAGACAGAGGTCACTGCAGCTAGACTGTTCATAGGGTGTGAAAGGCATACCAGATATGTTATAACTAAGATAAAAGATAGGCTATTAACAGACTCTTCCTTGGTGTTAATCTGGATATCTGGCATTTAATTCTGGTTTCCTGCATGCCATTGAAGGCAGCAGGTCATTTTCTCACATGCTACAAGTTCGAAGGAAAATCATACACAATTCTACTTTCCTTCTTCTCCTCTACCCCCTTTGTGGAGGGTCAAAGTTGGCAGAAAATAGCTTGGATTATAAAGCCCTTCACCAGTTTCTGTCTTCTCTGGGATAGAGAGACAGCCAGCTACTAGATTCCCGCAGGGATGCTATTGTTTGGTGCCTTTCACGAGTGTGCTACTTAAAACTAAGCAGAGCCAGTTCAGTGCTGAAGACTGTTTGGGACCTTTGCTCTCATATTATTAGGCATTACTGAGTGAAATGAAAGATAAAAATTTATTCACATAAACAATAATTTGAGTAGTTACTAAGAAGTACGTTTTTCTAATTTCTCTGGTAAGTAGGTATTAAGGGCTGTATCATATTAAATAAAACTGGGTATCAAGATACGCGTTTCTACACAAATACATCATAGCTACAAACCATGAAGAGAATGAAGCAAAAACAAGAATATTCCATAATAAACAATATTTCAGAGAACATAAAAACTCAAAGTATGAAAAAAGTAGCAAGACACATTCAGCTAGTGCCAATTATCAAGTTAAAATATTTTTAGTGTGTTTCATATGACGATGTCTAGGGATGGTCTTTATTCTGACTAAATGATATTTTCATATATTTAATACTATAGAACTAAATAGTAATATTTTAAATCCTTGAATTTAATCTGCTCTTTCATCTGCTCTTGAATAAGTACAACACTGAATATCTGGGGATATTTCTCAACTGACATGCATGATCAGTATTTCTACCCAGTACAATATAAACCTTGTGAAGACATCAACTCTTAAGGCTTTGTTCTGGCTCTTCTACTCTAAATTATACCTAAATCAATCCAAAAAAGTCAATAGAGAGATAGCACAGTGGTGTCGAATGTCAAATCATATCACGTATTTTAAATGGTATCCACGAACAGCTTTAATAGACGGTTCAGCAGTCTCTGGTTGAAAATAAAAGATATAAGTATTAATTCTGCTTACTCCCAAAATCTGACTAAATAAACTACACAGGAAGGAAAGTAAAACTCCTCAAAACAAAGAATAGGAAAAGAGATGACAGTAGAAAAAAATTTTCAACAAATTTTGGAAGACATGAAATAGATGGACAAGCAGTAACTGATTTAGGTTTCAGTTTTCTCTGCTATGTTGGATCTACAAGGTGAGGAAGCCAGTGAGAAGAAAGCCAATTAATTCATAACACATGATATAAAAGTCAGGAATTGGAGACAGCAGGGATCTCTGAAGGTAGGGTTGCAAAATGTATGAAAACAAGATGATTGGCTGAATGTCTGTATTAGTGTGATTAGACTTCCCAGATCTTCTGTCTTGCCTAATTATAGAGATTTGATGATAGCTTTTCCCCAATTCTGGCAAAACCCAGAAGAATTAATTTTTAAAGATATTATACCAGAGAAGATTGGGCTTGCGGGTATTATGTAAAACTTAGGGTGACAATGAAGAGCTGAAAACAAAGGGTAGGGGGAGGACTCAGACATGCAGTTAAGTTAACGCCTGCACACTGAATGTTGAGTCTCTGAGCCTTCTTCTCTAATCAGCTCTCTTAACACTGGTTGTCAGACTTAGATCCCACAGATGGGAGAATGGACAATTCTTCTCTGGAGAAAACGACAGGCCCAACAACCAGCAGACACTGATATTTAGAGGTTCCCGAAGAATACTTCCAGGCCTCTATTCAATCATCCACTAAAAAGTCTACCAATCAACAAGCTCCAGCCACGTGCACAAAACTTCCAGTTTTTAACCCCTCCTTCTTGAATATAAACAGATACTCAAAGACCACAAGACATTCAAGAACAATCTTTAACACAGTAGAGATTGAAACAAAAAAGGGGGAGGAGGGAGACTCAGAAAATAAACAATGCAAGGTGCAAATTTAAACTTAAAAGCCATTAATATTCTTAAAAATAAAAAGATATTACTTACACATCCATGACACAAGAGTGCTATGAAAATGGAACTTTAAAAGAAAAGTCTTTTAAAAAATGACATAAAAATTCAACAGAAGGCTTAAAAGAGAAAACTGAGAAAAATCAAGAAAATAGTGCAAAATAAATGGAAAGGGGGAGATAAAAATTAAAGAATCATTCAAAGATATCCAACATCTCACTAACCAGAGTTCCTAAAAACGAAGATAAAAAACAGAGAATCTTACCAAAGAGATAATATACTACTTCTGGATAGAAATAGCATATTGAGCATATCCACTTACTTTTTGCCTCTCCCTAATTCCCACCAAAATGACAATAAAGGAATTTGTTTTTAAGTACAGAAATACAGTGAATAGGAAGAGAAAAAGCAGTAAAAATTTGAAGCAAAAAGCAGGCAGATAAGTGGTAAATGACTAAAGAGAATTAGGAAGCTCAATCAGAAAGTCAAGATGCAACCTGCAGAACTCTCAGAAAGGATAAGGAACTGGTCAGATACCACGTAATTATCTACATTGGGGTGAAAGTGCAAATATGTGTGTTGGAACAGAAGATAGTAAAACTAAGTATTTACTAAAAGGAAGTACTTTTAAAAAGTAACCAGTTCAAACTGTCCCTTCCTAAAAGAAGTCTGAAGATTTATGCTTTAGAGAGGTTAAAAAAGATGATCTCTGGCCTATCAAGATGATTCAACAACTTGCCTCACCATATGCTCAGAGCTTCCATTCAGCCTTTTAGTGCCTCACACTTAAATATAAACAGGCAAATATCGATCACCAGATCTCTGTAAGTCTTTAACATGAAAGACAGCGACCAAACCAAAGAAACTAAATCAACTCAGAGTAAAAAGATACTTGGTGGAAGGAAAACTTTTACAATATCTATCAATATCTCAAATATACGTGAGAAGATAATGTAATCTTAAAACAAGTATGGGACTTCCCTGATGGTGCAGTGGTTAAGAATCCGCCTGCCAATGCAGGGGACACGGGTTCGAGCCCTGGTCCAGGAAGATCCCACATGCCGCGGAGCAACGAAGCCCGTGTGCCACAACTACTGAGCCTGCGCTCTAGAGCCCGCGAGCCACAACTACTGAGCCCACATGCCACAACTACTGAAGCCTGCGCGCCTAGAGCCTGTGCTCCGCAACAAGAGAAGCCACTGCAGTGAGAAGTCTGTGCACCACAACGAAGAGTAGACCCTGCTCGCCGCAACTAGAGAAAGCCCGCACGCAGCAATGAAGACCCAACACAACCAAAAATAAATAAGTAAATTTATTTTAAAAAAAAAAATAAGTATGATCCTGTGAGGGGTGGGGGATAGAAACAGAAGAAAAAGAAGACTTGAAAATTAAAAATTATAGCAGAAATTAAGAACAAAAATTCAATTAAAGGGTTGGAAAGGTTGGAAAAAACTCCTAGAAAATTAAAATATAAAAATATAAACATTTTTTGAGAGACAGAAGATAAGCACCTTAGAGAACCAGTCTAGGAAATCTAATATCTGAAAAATAAGCATTCAGAAACAGAGAAAATGAAGAAAAGGAAATCACAAATAAAATAATCCAAGAAAAATTTCTAGAAGTCAAGAATATGAGTTTCTAGATTGGTGAAGTCCCAGCACAATGGATGAAAACAGATCCTCAACAGAAGGCATATCTTCATAAAATTTCAACATACCAGGTAGCCAAAGAAAAAACAGTAAAGATTCCATAGAGGGGGAAAATACTGGACATATGAAAAATCAGAAATCAGAAAGGCAACTGGAATCCTTGAAGAGCAAGAATGGAACTTCAAAGACAGAAAAATAATGCCTTCAAAACTATAAAGAGAATGATGTAAAACCTGGAATTCCATTCTCAATCAAAGGATCAATTAATTTTCATGCAGGGTAAAAATATTTTCAGGTGCGTGAAGTCACAAAAAATGCATTTCCCACACAACCTTCCTGAAGATAATACTGAAGGATACGCTCCACCAAAATGAGAAAGTAAACCAAGTAAGAGACAGACATGGAATATAAGAAAAAGAGTCCCAGTCTGAGAGATGTAAAGAGAATCCCCAAGAAGATAATAACTGGTGCTTCCAGGGGAATAGCTGTGCATCAGTTGGGAAGCTTAACCAATCCAGAACAGGGCCTATCTGAGGCCTCCCGAAGAACTCTCTCCAGGAAGATGAAACTGACATACCACCTGATGCTTCTGAACATACTGAGTTTGCAGTTGAATTAACAATATGTACAAAGAAAACAATGCAAATGAAAAGGCAAGTATTTATCTGTGAATAGCATTTACATGATAACATAAATAATGAATACTTCCTTAAAATATGACATTACTATAGTCAGAAGATAAGGTGAATGGGAAATGATCAATGGCAGGTGACAACCCAGGCAGATGTGCTAAGTCCTCATTTCCAGAGTGAAATAACAATAGTTAAAGCCTAAAATTAAAATCAGGCAGTGGCCTTGTATGCATATGGAAATATGGATATAAACATCAAACAGAAAGGAGCTAGAAAAAGTTGCCTCCAGACAGGTGGAAATTTAAGAGAGAATGTTTAATTTCAATAAAAAATTTTTTAAAATATAACAAAAATATTGCCCAGTATTAAAGGAAACGAGTTTCCAGTTTAAAAGCTAAACCTAGAACTTAACACAGTTAATGATGAAGTTTCAGGATACCGTAAGGATTCTGGTGAAAGAGAAAAAGCTTCTGGAGGGTGAATGTGAGTGGGGGGAGGGGAGGCATATGCCAAGAGCAAGAGGGCATCCAATTGCTAAAGAGCCTTCAAAACTCTGATGAAAAACTATTTCTTTCTTAGAATTTGTACTGAGCCAAAATATAAACTGAATATGGGAAAAAAAAATAAAGATAACTCAGGCATGCAAGATTTCAAAAAAAAAAAAAAAATGTACCACACTTTCTAAAGACACTATAGGAGAATGCATTCTGCCAAAACAAGAGAGTAAACCAAAGAAGAGGAGATGATGTTATCCAAAGAGGGGCACAGGGAATTCTTGGGAAAATAGTGAAGGAAATCCCAGGATAATAGATACACAGGAAGTTGAGAGAACTGAGGGCTCTAGGAGGATATTTCCATGGAAAAACAGAATAGAAATGATGTTATCTGGCAGCCACTATGGAAAACAGTATGGAGGTTCCTCAAAAAACTAAAACTAGATTCCACTCCTGGATATACATCCAGAAAAAAACAAAAACACTAATTCAAAAAGATAAGTACATCCCACTGTTCATATCTACAGTAGCCGAGATATGGAAGCAATCTAAATGCCTATCAACAGACAAATGGATAAAGATGTAGTATGTATATATACATACATATACATACACACACACAAAATGGAGTATTACTTGGCCAAAAAAAGAATGAAACTCTGACATTTGCAGCACTGTGGATGGACCTAAAGAATATTATGCTTAGTGAAATAAGTTAGACAGAGAAAGACAAATATTGTATGACATCACTTATATGTGGAATCTAAAAAATAATACAAAAAGGGAATTCCCTGGCGGTCCAGTGGTTAGGACTCCGAGTTTCCACTGCAGGGGGCGTGGGTTCAATCCCTGGTCAGGGAACTATGATCCTGCCTGTCAAGCGGCATGACCAAAAAAAACAAAAACAAAAAAAAAACCAATGAATGTATTATGTAAAACAGAAACAGACTCACACATATAGAAAATTAGTGGTTACCAAAGGGGAGAAGGAAGGGAGGAGGAGCAAATTAGAGGCATGGGATTAAGAAATACAAACTACTATGTATAAAATAGATAAGCAATAAGGATATATTGTATAGCACAGGAATGGAGTATAACCTGTAAAAAAATGCTGTACATCTGAAACTAATAGAATATTGTAGATCTACTATACCTCAATTTAAAAAAAAAGAAAGAAATGATGTATCTGAACTACTGAGGTTTATAATTCTGTAGGAGAGTTTAGCTTCGATACAACGAGAACAGAAAACTGTTCAAGGAGGGTAACGATACTACAATGCTTAACTATCAATAATATTTTCATAGGTGTAACTAAAACCAACTACTGATTTAAGTAAAAAGCTGTCTCCTTAGTATTTGGAAAGAAAAGAAGGGAAGGAAAAGGAATGGGGAGAAAGATGCAATAATATCTAAAATTAAAGAAATACCACTATCACATAAGATTTAAACATATGGAAGGAAATCTCAAAAGAAATACCTAAAAGAGGTAAAAGTGGCTCCTCTGTGACATGAGTCAGACAGGAAAGGGAAGGCAGGGAACTGGTATCTTTCTTTGTATTTCACTTTTTAAACTATTTACCTCTATTTTGAAAATTTTTTTCAACTAAATAAAGAGGATTTCAACAAAGAAAAATTCTCTAACGATCTAAAATCCTTTTTAAATCAGAGACGAGATCTAATGGTGTTAGCTGTAAAAGGAAAACGAATTCATAAATTAATATTAATGATGTTTTGAAGGATACATTGCAAAAGACAAAACAAGCAGGCACCAGACTAAGCTGATATTCATTTCCTGTGTGGGCTTCATAAAATTGTAGTAGACTTCAGTTACTAGATACACAACTGTAGCAGCCACTGTGAAATCCACCAGCCACTGATATTCTGGAAAGTAATGCAATGCTGAAAAATAAAGGTGTAAGAAAGAAAGCTTTACTTAACCTTTCATAAACAGCTTAGGAGGACTTATCTATAATTAACTTCAAACATGCTAGATTTTACTGTTTGATGATTTGCAATGTAAGGTTTGCAAATACGAGAATCTAAAAATGCAGGAAATAGATCAAGAATGTTGGCATCCAAAACTAAATTTTAATACCTCATAAATTAAATAATTAAAATAAACCTGAAATGATTACCAAAAATTATTTAAATTGTTGTTAAAAATATATGATTGAAAAATGAGTTGGTATTTTTTAGCTAATCAGCTTCTACAGAAATTATAAATCACGATTTTTTTAAAAGAATCTGAGCTATAATATTTTAGCTTTAGAATACAATTTGATGTAGAGTACTACAGGTTTATTTATATTCATTTCTGTGAAGCAAGAGAGTTGAGCATTATGTCACATTTATTAACCATACAAACAGAGGATTAGTAATTTTGTTGAGTTACTGCAGATTAAAATAATAAATTAAATAAATGTACTTTTTATTCTCTCTTCTACTCCTGCAAGAAAAGCTGATGAAATGCCTGTCAATTTTCCATATAGCCATACTACTTCAACAAACTATTCACTGACATTAAAATTAGCATTGTCTGAAACTAAGTATGATTCTATCCCCTTTTCTTCTCAGATATGCTGGTTTACTTCTGCCAGGGAGCAGTCTAAAATATCAACATCATTTTGTAGAAGGCCTCCTAAAAATGTGGAAATATATCACGTACTAAAACAGCATTTCCTACATTCTCACTGGCACATAATAAAATGATCTACATTGCTTTGGGAAAATTTTAGTTGTAAAATGTAACACCTGAGGATATTGTGAAATCAAAGTTTACAGAAAAATTGTTTTAAAAATAAAATACCACTCAAAATAAGACTTATTTAAAATATCAAAACAAACTAACCAAACTTACATTTCTATGAGGTGACAGCAAAAATTCCAAATCCTTTTATAATTAGGTAAATTATTTATTTGCTTCAACTTAATTTAACACACTAAATTTGCCTTCAAGTTATTTTAACTGCTTTAGCTTTTTTGCTGTATTAGACCTAATAGCTTCTGAACATCACTCTGAAAGATTTACCCTGAAGTGGTTGCAGAATTCCTACTCTGTAGACCTCCCTCCTCCCCTCTAAAGTCACTCAGTGGAGCTTTTTAAATAACTTTCTGGAAGGATAGCAGAGAAATGGATGGAACAGACAGACAAATATCTGTTTATCTAAAAGTTTTCAGTTTTTATTAACAAAAGTTAAAGTAAATGTTCTAATTCTCCATGCCTGCCCACACTCACACAGGCTTCCCTCAGGGAACTCATTCACAGCAAACAGCCAAGTGACATTCAAATGTTCTTACATTCTTTAAGAGGTTCTTGTAATAGAGAGCTAATACAGATTGAGAGACTTTAAGATAGTTATTGGGATATCAATAATATATACATTCAACAAAAGAACAAATTATAAATATTCTTGGCTATACATTTAACTCAAGTATTATATTCTTCTTTCTGTATTCAATAATGTAATTATATACATGCCTCTCAATAGAATATTGGAATAAAAAGAAAACTGAGAGTTCATCAATCCCAGTGGTTTGCATTAACCTCCTGAGAGTACCTAAAGTTCAGGCAGAAAACCTTCTACTTTTACCTAAACACAGACACAGAGCATGCAATCATGGATGATTACATAAATATAAATAAAATATCTCTCTGTTATTCTGATTAACTACAATGATCTTAATGTTATGTGACCAGTTGTTTAACTAGTACCATTTGCAATTAGTTCTCCAAATTGTAAAAGTAAAACAAAATATTGAATAAGCTGAAGCCACATTATCCCTAACTTCCATTTTTAAAGTTTATTTAAATAGCCTAATTCTCACTAAATGGCTCTACCACATTCAGTGTGTAACCCTGGTCAAGTTATTTAACTCCTCTATCTAACGAGCTAAAAAAAAAGAGTCAATAACAGTTACATACCTCACAGAACTGTGAGGGCAAGTTAATACAAATAAAGTACTTAATAACAATGTCTGCTAAGTACTCAATTTAAACTATTATTAAGGTTAATTAGCTGATAACTATTCAATAAACATTAGTTATTAGTAAAAATAACAAAAAATTCTCTTAGAAATCAGGAAACGTGTATAAGTATTCTTGTACAAGTAAGCACACATACAGGATTAATAAAACAAATGGGACAACTAATCAGAAAGTTCAAGTGCTTTTACATGTTTTAAATTTTGCATGAAAAATAGTTAAAAAGAAAAAAGAGGATGACATAACCAGTCTCAACAGTCTGAATGACACCAGACAACTGATTTATATTGTTCCTCACTGACATTTTCTAGGACACCCTTTCCATATATATACATACAAACTTTGTAAATGTAGAATCGACTTTCAAATGTATTGAAGCCACCTTGTATCACAAAATAATTCTTTATGAGATGCTTAAATGACTCTATTAAGGTTTTTCTGAGGTGGTATAAGTTAACCCAAGAAGGACCAAATTACATAATGATACATTACACAGCATTACCAAAACTACTTTTTTAAATGTGTTATTTTAATTCCTCACTTATCATGTAAACCATTAGTTCTCAAACCTGGTCAAAAAAAATCAGAACCACGTGGAACATTTTAAAAATTACAAATTCCCAGAACCCAGTCTAGATTTACTGACTCTCCAAGGCTAGGTATGGGGGTATCTTTATTTTTAAAGAACTGCTTAGGTGATTCTGGCATTCAGCCAGGTTTGAAAACTAGTGTTCTAAACAATATCACCTTAGATGCCTTTCTCTTTTAGGATCTGGATAATTTCATATAAATTTCATTTTAAATTTAAAGTCATCATAGTTATTATACAATTATAAACACCGATATACAGGGAAAAAATTGAATGACTTATTCAGAGATATCCAATGGGTAAAAATAAATCTTGAATAAAGTTTTCTATTCCTAATCTAATTCATCATACTAAAACCACTTTCCTTTCCACTAAATGCAGCATAAAGTGGAACTGTTGTAAATACAGGTAGTTTAATACAAACATACAAATGCATTTCTTCAAGCAACACTATAAAACGAGTAAACTGGTATAGATGACAATTTAGAATAGAATTTGAGATAATGATAACTGACTGTAATCTCAACATAAACAAAAACTGTGTAACAAACCTGTGTAAGACAGCCTCTTCTAAAAAATGGGGAAAATAAGGCTTACTACAAGTTAGGTGGATAGAAAGACAAATTCAATTCAGATGAAGTCATTTTGAGCTTCTAAGCTCTGAGAAAGATTTCAGTCTATATAATGGACTTAATGATTAGGAAAACAAACAAAAAAATCTAACAACAATAGATAAAGTACTTTCACTAGCATAATATAAAACTGAGATTTACACAACACTTTACCCAGATTTCCCTTACCTAAAGTATCCACTTCTGTAACTGACTTTGTTTCTAGATGGAGATCAATATCCTTTGGAATGGTTAGTGGCTTACTTTCAATGTGACCATTATATTTCCTATAAAAATCAGACAAGTGACACAGAAAACAAGTTACCCTCACTGTTATTCAAGTGTTTGTATCAAACTAACTACAAATGAGGTTATAAATTTCACAGTGAAAAAGAACTTCTAATATTTCATCAAAAAGGACGTAAGGCACTCAAAAGTAGTTTTTAAAAGGGGAACTACAAAATATGGATGTAAATTATTATGAGAATATACAGATTACCAAGGAAAGAGTTACCTAAACTAGTGACAGAAACAAAACCTTGATTGCTAGCTTAGCACTGCACCCCATTTTTTCTGCTCTCTCCTGTAGATTTAAAGACAGCCCTAACATCTCTTTCCTTAGGCACAAGAGCAAAAGGAAATGAAGACAAAATGCATTTCACTTTGAAATTATACACGTACACACACACATACATATAAACAGACCTGTAGCTATAAGCAAGTCAGAGCTGAAAAAATACATTAAGATTTATGTGCATGAGAAATTCTGAAATGTGAAAGGCTAGCTCAGAGTTGCTTTTACTAAGAATCATGGATGGAGGAAAGCAACAGAATTCTTCAGGTGCATGTGTATTATTTCCAAATTTAATTTTTAAACACAAACATAAATCAAAAGCAATAAACTTTCAGTAACAATAATTATAATAACAAGAAACAATTTCACATTTGTTCTTGAGTAAGTATAAACTTGGAAAACCTCAGTAAAAATTTTAATTCACGTCAATAAATCAAATAATAATTATTGCTACTAAAACAGAATAGTGTTGTTAGTGCATCTTTCTGTAAACGTAAAGCATTTTCAACATATAAAAATTATTGTAAAAATAACAAAATTATTGACAAGGCATATAATAAGAATTCAAATGTTTATAAAATAAATACTGTACTACATAACTAAGTTTTACAAATGTTGACTATGGTAGCTGTGAAAAGGCAAATGTGGAATAGTTAAAAAGAAACACAGAAACTAAAAACTGACCTGGATTAAAATCCTGACTCCTAATAGTTATGTGAACTTGAACAACTCATTTAACTTCTTTGATCAACAGCTTCCTCATTAGTAAAACATAAATTACAATGACTATTTAGGGTTACTGTGTGGATTAAATAAGACTGTGTAAAAGTGTTTTGAAAATTATAATATTAGGCAGAAATATTTTATTAAAGAACATAACCACTGGAATACAGAGAAGGAGGATTTGCACTTAATATTCCAATGAGCTTCAAGGTATATTTGTAATGATAAGTGAAAAAGAAAATGGTAGCAAGATCAGAGAAGACAGTCTTTTCAAACTTCCAATTTCATGTCAAATAATCAATAATCAATAATCTTCAAAGGATATTTTTTTAGCACCCATATATCCATTAGCCCACGTTAACAGAATTTTTATGATATACATGAGGAATTTGGTGACAATATGTTGTCACTGACATTTTATAATATATTAGAATCACAGAATCAGAGCCTAAGAAGTCCTCCCCAGCTAAGGAAACTAAGGCCCATTTAGAGAGGCTAACTAACATGCACTTTCCTTGAAAATTCAATATAAATAGGGGTACAAAATTTTAAAGCTGGAAGAATCTTTCACAATTACTATGTTTGGTCCTTCTACTTCACAGATGAGGCTGCTGTGGTCTATTCAGTGAGGTTTATTAGCAGGCAGTTTTCTTCAGAAACTTTAAGTATAATATTCAAGAGCCTGACAGGACCTAAGAAGTTAATACTGTCCACCCCTTTTATTTAAAAAATGAGAAAACAGAGGTAAAAAGCAAATGAATTTGCCCAGTATCTGAGTGGTAGCAAAATCTGGAAAAGAACCCAGACCAACTGGTATCTTTAAATGAGTTGTAAAGACATGGGTTACGGGTCTCCCCTATTCAATCCCCCACTAACAATTCTTAAGTAAAATAATCACTTTTGTGCTTATATATTAGATTACTACACATTGGGTGCTCTTAAAGGGTGATTCAATATTATTTTAGATCATGGATTTTGATCTCAGATTTACCAACTGTTTATAGCATAATCGGTAAATGTTCCTTTAACCAAAGTACCAAAATATATTTACATAAATTCTATTAAATATTTGACACCTTACAAGCTTGGCAATATAACTTACCTATCTTTTCTGCTTTTCCCTTTTTGCTGCTTTCCTGCAAGAATTCTTAATTCTTCTTCTGTAGGATGTTGATACCAACGCAAACTAAGAGAAAAGTAATTCTTTTAAATAAAGAATTAAGATCACCAGAATTATTCACTTATTCTACAAATATTTGAGTTTCCTAATTGTGAAGACACTGCAGGGAAATATCAGGTGAAAAACTCTAATATGAAACAGATACTACTGCTTAAGTCTTAAAAGGTTTAGATTCAAATCCAGCAACCACTTACCAGCACTTACTAGATGCCAGACCCTGCAATGTTGTTTGTAGGTATTTTTCTCACAACTGACACTGTATTAATATATATATTAAGATCATATTGGCTTACTTTAACAAACTCTGCAGGCAAGCTGACAGAAGCACATTAGAATTCTCCACCCATTACATGGAAGGAATTGTTACTTGTCTTAAAAAGACAGTCCTTTGAATGCCCTCAAAACTACAAGTACTCTTTGCTTTCCTTTTCTTTCTTTCCTCCCTTTAATTTAGTTGGAGAATTCGCGAACTTTATGTGTATAAGGATTCAAGTGAATTGCTGTATTTACAAAACCCTTATAAGGATTCAAGTGAATTGCTGTATTTACAAAACCCTTATACTCTTGGCTATAGCTAACCCTCTTCAGTTAGGGCTCCAAAAACAACTGACTGTATTTATTACCCCCACCAGCCAGTCAAAACAGCCAAACAAGTCATTGTTATTCCTTCCCAAGCCCCCACCTGCTCATTCTCAATTTCCTGTCTCACCTGAACTTTCTATCTGCCGGCCACCTAAATTTGATATTTGGGTTTTACCTTCAACATGCCCTTTCCACATATTATCATTAATTTGGTTCTTTAACTCTTAAAATTCTAAACTTGCCTACTTCCCTGAAAGGACCTTAGTTCAGCGTATCTTCCTCTCTAGCTCTGACTATGGCAAACTTCCCCTTCCTTTCCCCTGGACTAAATGCATTCTGATCCCACCTTTATTTATTTTTCCGTAATGCAAATCGTATCAAGCTATATATGCCTGCGTAAATCCTTTCCAAGACTCCTCACAGAGTAAAGCAGTGAGTAAGGCAGTTAGGCAAGGACTCTGACCAAGGTCCTGCTGTTATAAAAAAGAAACAAGACACCTAGTATTGATAGATCTTTCAAGTTTTCAACCACAAAAATCTAGGTTTTTAAAGTGAAATACCCCAATTTTTAAAAAATGCTACCGCTGATTTGCTGTTTTAAAAATACTGGCAATTTGAGTAATAACTGGATATTTAATGATGTAAAGAAATTATTGTTAAAAATTTTTCACTGTAATAATGGGATTATAGTAATTTTTTAAAAGCGCATATATTTTAGAGATATACACTGAAATATCTACGAATGAAATAATAATAATATTTGCTACAAAATAATGTTGGGGGGAAGGAGAGATGAAGGGGAGCATAGATGAAACAAACTGGCTACCAGCTATTGTGATGAATACACAGGAGCTATTATATTTGTTATATATTCACGATATTATTCTGTCTATATTCGTTGTATACGTTTAAACGTTTGCATTAAAACTAAAACACACATTACAAGGCCAAATATAGAGTTTGTGACCTCCTATTTTCACAGCCTTTCACAATCTGACTACTGTCTGCTGCACCAGACTCACTTTCAAGAATTCTCCTTTTGTACATGACATTCTACCTAGACTAAATGACCTTTATTCCACAAATTCTTTCATCCCTTGGCATTTCTGCATATATTCTTCTCTCTGCTTGTAAACACCTATGCTACTACTGGCAAACTCCTAATTTACCTTTGATGGTTTATAAGGCAGTCTCTCTGTGGTATAATAAAGAATATACCTGGTCATTGTCCCCATTTCTTGGCACAGAGTTTCAAAAGCCCTTGAAATTTTCTGAGTGATAAGGGAGTCTTTGTTATGCTAATATGGGGACTCAGGGGGGACCTCTAGATAGTTTTGGGAAGGGAGGCAGGTCACCAGAAATACCAACCACATGATTAGAGTTGGAACTTTCAGCCAGGTCACCTCCAAGAAGAGGAAGGGGGTTGAAGATTAAGTTCAATCACGTGGCCATTGATTAAAAATCATGCCTATGTAATGAAACTCCATAAAATCTCTGGACACCGAAGCTCAGAGGAGCTTCCTAGCTGTTAAACACACTAAAGTGCCTGAAGGGTGACATGCCCTGATTCCACAGGGACAGGACATGGAAACTGCTCCTTCCCAAACGCCATCCGATGTGTAATCTTTATAATAAAACTGTAATCACTGCACTTTCCTGAGTTCTAGTTGTTATACAGAATTATTGAACCTGAGGGGGTCATGGGAACGCCCTAATTGGTAGCCAGTAGCTGGTTGTCAGAAGTATGGCCCAGGGATCCAAAGACTTGCAGCTGGCATCTGAAGCCTGGGCATTCTTATGGAGGACTTTGCCTTTAACCTGTGGGATCTGTGCTAACTCCAGGTAGTCAGTGTCAAAATTGATTTGCAGTTGGTATCAGACCGGTTAGGTTAAAATGGAATATTCCGCTAGCTGACAGATGCTTGGAGTGAAGATTTTATGACTTACTTGTTTTTGTATACTTCAAAACTAGTACAGTGACTGGCATATAGTAAGTGCTCAAAAAGGATCAATGAATGAATTCAGTTCTCCTCTTAGTTTAAGGGTTTTACAATAAAATATATCTATCCCAACCCAAAATTCCCTAAACTATACTTAACACGGGTAGGGAGGCACTTCCTGAAATTTCGATTGAAGTCCAGAATTTTAACTTACAGTCGATTCTTGTTATTCGCGGTAGTTATGTTCTATAAAGTCGCCGCGAACACTGAACCATTGTTCCTAGGGGAAATACAGGGTTAGGTTCCCACGAGCCTCTGGTCACAACATCTTCATCAATCAATCAATACATACCCTTGTTTTATGTGTGTTTCTGTTTAAAGTAGTACCTTATTTAATATATACTGTTGATTCACTAATATTAAATTCATGGCCAACAGTAATAAAACTCATGCGTGAGCAAAGCTTTTCTAATAACTGTAATCATAAGTATAGTATTTTCCTGATTTCTGTGAATATTTCTAGTGAATTTTCTCTATAAGGCATATCATAGCCTTCTTGCGCTTAGGAACACTAGATATCAAGCACTTCAGCACTACATGTGGGGGCCATTTTAAATAGCGAAGTCACCAACAAAAAGCAAAAATATGAAAAACATGGCACTAAATAGACCACAAAAAGGATACTTGTTTACAATATGAAAGGTACAGCAAGAAGGCCTCAGCTAGGAACCTGGGCCTCAGCTGGGAACAGGCCACTCAAATTTTTTACCATTCTGCGTATGTCTATAAATGACCTTGAAAGCACCACAAGTATGGGTTTTGGGGTTACAAATAAATTTTAGCAAGTAGGCAAATCACAAGTAGAGAATCTACAAATAATGAGAATTGACTGTATAACATTTAGGAGAACACATAAGCAATAACTCATTTATAAAGACTAAAATTAGTTGTTTATTTCTTTGAGAAATAATTATCAGTGAAAGACTCTTAGTACTATAGGAAAACTTAAGTTACATTTAGAATCCTGTAATAATAAAATATTATAAGATCCTTACATTTTCTAGGACCCACTTTCTTTTAAAATATTCTCAAACTTGTTTAATCTTATTTTGTGAATCCATTTTTCTAAAATGAATTGCATTTATTACGTTCAGGTCATCTTCATTAGTAACAATTACTGTTCAAAGCTAGAATCTAAAAGTACCGAGTGCTCTCAGGGACACTTCCAGTCTGTTACTCATCTATCCATCCATCTACCCATTCATCTATCCACCCGTTGATTTATCAGACATTTATGGAGCCCACTACGGTCAAGTACTCTGCCAAGCAACGGAGATATAATCACCCATAACAAAGCCAAAGTCCCTGATTTCTTGATGTTTATATTTCAGTTGGGGCAGAATTTAACCAATTTTTGAAAAGACAAACATCATATATTGGATACTACACAAAAGAATCAAATATGTAGTGAGAATGAGAGACAAGCCTTAAGGTATTGGGTTACAAAACCTCTCTGAGATGACATTTGCCCAGCAAACTAAAGAATAAGAATGGAGTGCGAGAGCATTCCAGGCAGAGAAGAGTATGTCCAAAAGCACAAAAGCATGAAACAACTCAGAACAATGCAGTAACCAAAAGGGCAAGGAGGCAGTAGCACCATGTACAAGGAGAAACACATGAGGGAGGCTGAAGAGATAACAGGGAACAGGTCATGCAAAGCCTCTTGGGTCCATATGGAGTGTAGATTTTATGCTAAAATAATGGTTTCAAAGCAAGAGAAATAACTTGATTTACATTTTAAGATTTCTTTTACTGCTCTGTGAATTAGAACAAGGCAAGAATAGCACGGAAATATATTTCATTATCAACAGTTCTTGTAAGGTAAGGAATGGAAAGAAAGGATGGAATGAAGGATGATATTTACATTTCTGATTTGAGGAAGATGGTGGTACATTTTCTGACATAGAGTAGAGCAGGAAGAAATCAAGAATTTAAACATGCTGAGTTTTTAAGTACCTATGAGACATGAAGTGAAAATATCAAGAGGGCTACTGTATATTAGAATCTAGAGCTCACAGATAACCTGGGGCTATTACATAATTGTGGTATTTAAATCCATAGGCATGAATAAGATCACCTAAGGGGAAAATAAAACATGGTAGAAGGCTAAATAGTTAATAAGGAAGTGGGAAAATCGAGTTTATGAGGACAAGTATGTAACAAATTCAGCATTGATGGAAAACAGGGAAATAGGCCCAAAACTAAGGAATAGATATGGGAGGGGCTTTGTTTTTTAAGAAGGAAGGGAGGCAGAGTTGTGACTCTTGTTTATTTTTTGTTGCTATTATTTTTAATGGGAGACCTTAAAAAAAAAAAGTGTGCTAACAGGAATAATCCAACAGAAAGGAAGCAATTAATGGCAAAGAAGAGAGGAAATGGCCAAAGAAAAAAAGTCAGGGTGAAGGTTAGAGGGAATGGGATATAGATCACAAATGCTGGAGTTAGGTCTTGATAGCAGGATACCTCCTCCATAGGCCAAAATTAAAATATATAAACATTAAAAAAAAACAAAGAGACGCTGCACGTGTAACTAGGGTTGTGGGTTTGATGGCATGAAGATGAGAGCGACAGGCTCTGGTTTCAAGAGCTTAGAGTGAGGCTGAGGCAGGCATGTATAAATGAAGAGAGGATTTGGGTTGAAAAAGCTGTCTGAGAAGTAGAACACACAAAGACTGCCAGGTAGCATGGAGTAGCCATCTAAGGACATGAATTCAAAGTAAAACCTAAAGGCACAGTTGCACAATTTTCTTCAACAGTCAGTGCTTCATACACAGTTTGATTTCATATCATATGATTCCCATCTACTAAACTTTAAGTTCTGGTCTCAATTTTTGGTCTTTTCCTTTGCAAAATGACTTGCAATTTGCTTGCCTCTGATGCACTAGGCCTTTCAAATATGGGCTTAGAAGACAGATATAAAAGTTTATCAGCCTTAGATTCGATGTTAAATAATGGTTACAAAAACACAATTAGAGAAAAATGCTTTATGTTAAGCAAAAGAAGCATGATGTAAAAATTACACATGAAATAATCACATCCATGAGGGGAAAATAGGAATAGAAAAAATTAGAAGGAAATACAACAAAATTTACACAGAGATTGTCTTTAGCTGAGAGGAATATAGTTTGCTACCTCTTATTTTTCCTTTTTATCAATTTACCATCTTTTTTCTAAATCATAGGCATGTATTCTGTTAGTAATAGAAAAAAATTAAAAAAGAGTAAGTATTAATAGAATCTCACTACAAAACTGAACCTCTTGCATTTAAGTTAAATTGTACTTTATGACATTTACTTTGGCTATTTTCACTTATATTCAGACTGTCAGCATGTCTCAGATAACAAAGCCAACTTGGTGTTATACTCCACTAAATCACTGAAATAATTTTTCAATAATTTTCTTGCATAAACCTCTTACATAAAGTAATATCAGGCTACAACCTTTCTTACTAAGGAGTTCAAGAGAACTGAAAAAACATATACCAGAAAATACAGAATGTACTGACCCAGATTCTTCAAAAAAAAATTTAAGCAGCAATGCCATTTAAAGCAAACTACTTAAAAATTTTTCAGAAGTAAAAATTTCAGAAATTTAAAATGAAAATCTGAACATGAACAAATATGGAAAAGCTTAGTATTGAGAGAAAGCTAAAAAAAAGCTTTAATACATAAATAATCATACAAAACTCTTTCACAACATAGGCCACAACATAGTTTTAGTCTCCATTCTAAATCTCTAAATAATAATTTAGAAGTGAAAAAAAAAAACTTAAGGGAAAACAAACACCACCTAAAACATAGAAAACCTTTCAGTACAAGTAACTAAAATATCATTTATTATACATATACATTCTCTTGTTATTTATTGGAAAATTTACTAGAATATCATGACATTCTGGAACTGGAAGTTAAGACAGCTAAGGCAGGAGAGCAAGGACTCAGGCATTCCATAAGGGTAGTAGCTTAAGGTTTAAACCTTTCCCTTAGGTCATAGGTCCCACCTACCGTGCATTTGAATAGTAGGTTTCTCTCACCAAAGGGAATTTGCAAATTCTTGGATCCAGCAACAAGCAAAAAGAGTTAAGAGCAATTGAATAGGGTGTTTTCACACCTTCTTTACCCAATATAGGATGAGACAAAATCAGAATAAATCCAACCGTAATATATTTTGAGTCAGGGACATATGAAGGGAAGTAGCTGACCAAAGTGAGAGCCTAGGGGAATAAAGGGGTAGAGAAAAATGCATAAGGTTTGAGCTGAACAATCAGGAAAATGGAAAGCAGGTTCAGCAAGGAAGCTATAAAGGAGAAAAAGCAAAATCCTACTCTTCATGCAAAACCCACTATTCAAATGTACAAAGAATGTAACCTATCACTTACCTCTCCATGAAAAGAGGGGCCAAGCAAACTTCAAAACAAAAAGGAACTTTAATTACATTAGAAAGTAGAGAATACTTTGGCTACAAATCAGTGGTATGCTGGACATAATAAATAACTAATGTCTTTAGGCAACCTGAGCAATGGTTAGAACGAATGTTCCTTGCGTTAGGGAAAGCAATTCACAGTAAAGGTAAAGAGAAACCAACTTTCCACAATTTTTCTTTCCTTTGGGGAGGAAGGGAAGAGTAGAGCAACCTAAGAGCACTAGACTCTTCATACCTGAGTTTTTCAAGGTCAGTAATACTTGCTCACAGGTTATGGCAAGAAAAATTTTGCTGCTTAAATTCTTGTTAAAGCAGGAATGCCTCAACAGTCTGACAGTTATATAAAAAGGCATGTAAAAAAAGGAGAATAACATTTTCTAGAAGAAAAACATTTATCTATTAAAAAACTGGAAGAATGCAATACAAAATAATTATAATTTAGTAATGTGGAATAAATTTAATCTCAAATGGTGAGGAGAGGTATAGTTTTAACAGATGATATTTCTTAAACTCTTCTTCACACTTAGCATGCTTTTGGTAATCAGAAAAATGCTGATGTGCCTTTTAACTTAGAATAAAGGGTGACTGTAATCCTAGAGAAGCCAGAAAAATAAGTAAAGAGTAAGTAAGTAAAGAGAAACCATATACTGCTTATAACCTGAGGGTATCTTCTAGAAGGCTAAGCACAGCTAGGGAAAAAAGGTAGAAGAAAGAAAACCTTCAATAAATTACTCTATAAACTGCCAGCAGAAGTCACAGTGGTTGTGGAAAAGTTCACCTCCACCAAATTCAAACCTTGGTTCAAGTATGTCTGCTCCAGGACAAGGGTCTGGAATCTGATGAGCAGTCATAAATCAAATAATTACTAGACTATGAATCAGACTTCCAGCATAAAAGGCCTGGATCTGTTTCATTTTTCAGTATGTGAACAGGAGTAAAGTTAAAATTTTCTCATCTGTAAAAATGGAGACAATATCACCTACAGCAAAGAAGGACTAGGCACTTACCCATCCTGCTTTTACTTCCTAGGTACAATGAAAAGTGTATTTCCCAGCCTGTTGTGCACTTTGGCCTGAACCAGTCATAGGGCTCCAGACTATGTAATGTGGGCAAAAATGATATATCTACTTCTAAGCTTGGCCCCTAGAATCTCCTGAAAAATCCACAGCCCACTCTCTCTCTACTTGCCAACCGGCATAGCATCTAATAGAAGGACTCCAAAGCAGCAGAAGGAACAGAGGAGCCACAAGACAGAAGAAGCCTAGAATCCCTAAGTAACCACCTGAAGGATAGCTGAATCCTTGAATCATCATTTTGTGAAGGATCTAGACAGAGAGCTGCCTGACCCCTCTCAGGTACCCCCATTTGACCCTGATTCCTGTCTGAGGAACTGAGTGAGAAACTTTTATTAAGTTCAGACACCAAGATTTATGAGGTCATAACATATCCCAATACATCTCTTCTTCCAAGTTCAGAGTGTAGAGATCCAAATGAGATAACAGAAATAAAAATTTTATCAGTTCAAAGTTCTATAACATTGTAAAGGTAATATTTATGGAATTAAACCAGGCTAAAGACTATGCATTATTTTTTTGAAAACTAGATATCTACAATACTACTTACAATATATAAATGTTATTTAACAAGAGCTAGAAAACCAGTCAATTTTTAATATAAAAAATCAGCAGGTTAATTTATAAGCAAAAACTGCTAATTCCTTCAAGGTACTGACTTCTTCAGGAAATAGGCAGGCTTACTCATTAAGTCAACATAATACAAACAGGTGCCACTTCACACCTTCCATTCTAAAAGAGACAGAAGCTGATGAGAGATATGGACAGAAACTAATTTACATGATAAAAAGAGAAGCCATAACTTTTAAGAAAAATATGAATACTTACAATTTGAAGATATGATACTAGTGGAATAAATATTAAGTCAACAGATACCGAAACTAAAAAGAAGTTTCTTCTGTCATACCCATGATTAACCTATCGTGGTATCTACACATCTATTCACTTGAATAGTTCTATTAAATAGCTATTCAGTATAGTCACTCCCAAACCATCCTACACTATTCATAATTTTAAAAGTCCTCATAAGCCTCTCCCTTTAAATTTCTTCAAGTATTTTAGAGCCGATAATCTAAGAAGGTTCTCAGATCTTTCTCCTTCAACTCAGCAACATCATATGGTTTAAAATGCAAACTGTCATTTCTGATCAATAATATTTTTACATGAGCAATTTAGAAGAGATTTTAGATTTTCTTAATATTAAAACAGTATCATTTCATATCACAAAAGGTTGGCAAAACAATAATGATCCCAAAATGATAAAATCAATATTCTTATTCAACAGAGTTAGGCAACATTGAGCAATATAGCTTCATGACCTAAAAATTTCAGAATTAATATTAAAGAAAAATAGATGATCTTAAGAACACAGAGCAAAAAAAACAAAAACAGAAAGGAAATGAAACTAACTACAGCAGAAGAGTAACTATTACTAGAAAATCCTGATTGGTATCCTTGAAACCTGATTTGGAATTAGAGACAGCATTAATTACCACTAAAGTTAATCTATTTATAAAAGCAAATCAAGATCACAAAAAACATCAACTTAACGTTTATTTTTGAAGGTTGAGCTCCTCTTCAAATTAGCAATATATATACTTATGACACATACTTGTCAAATGAGTAAAGATTTTAAATATATTGTTCCAATATTAACAAAGAGAATCAGTTTTCAAGCTCTGAAATTTTAGTTTTATAGAAACAAATGTGTTGCAGATTACGTAAGAAAGTAGAAGTTGCCTATAGACTAAAAAGGGACATGACTGCAAAGATCTTTAAAGCCAAAAGAGACCTGGAAGTCTCCCTGGAGACTCATCATAAACAAAAATCTAGAAATGTGCAATTCTTAGTAGAAAACAAGCTACCTTAATATGTATTTTACCTAGTTTATTAATTCAGATTCCTTTTATTTAGAATTAATGGTATTTGCCCAGCAGATGTTCACCCTTTCATGATCTACAAAAAAGGTTTTTGCTAAGCAAAAAAAGGAAGCAAGGTTGCACAGGGCATAAACGTACATAGTTAAAAACTAGTCACAGATGATTTACTTTTTTCACTTATAAATAGCTTTGATGAAGCTTTTATTTAACTTCACTAAAACTTCAGTCATTGTTTACTTTGCTAATAAAATATACATTTTTAAACTGCTGTTCTCTCACACATTCCACACACATGTGTGTGCCTATCAGTGTTCAAAAAAACTTTTTAAGCAGTCTAAGTAATATTTTCCTATATTTAAACACTGATAAGGAAAAAGTATAAAGCATTAGAGAAGAAGAATATACTTAAAACTAGAAAATAAATTTAAGCTTTATGGATAGAATTGCTTATTATTGGTCTTGCAGTATATGAAATCATTACGAGGATAATAGCTATCCATTGCTTTCTAATTTCCAACGGTCTAAACAGAAGAAAATTGATATACAAATCAATAATAGAATTTGGTTATTTATTAGAGACAAATAATTGGAGCAAAACTATAGTCATGGTACCAAATCTATAATTTACCTTTCATAATTATACAAGGTTGTGGCATGTATTTCTGTATGCAGAGTTTTACTGCTTTTGCCTCACTACACCTCCTATATTTACCTTCTTTACTTTTGATTTTATATTTTTATTGTACAAATTTCAGCAAGGTAACTTACCTCCTCTGCAGAAGGAGGTGACAGTAGTAAGCTTAAACTGCAGTAAACAAAATTAAAATCCTACAAAACAACTTCATCTCCTCCTCACTAAATTAAAGTTTAAAATTATTTGCAGTAAAACAAAGAGCCCCTAATTCTCATAATAAACTCTCAAGTAAGTCACCAATAATAGGATATGTGCTTTGAGTCACTTTTTCCAACAATGGTAAAAATATTTAAGCACTTCCATTTACAGTCTCTTCCTCTTGTTGACCAACTTTTATTAAAGGTAACTAGAAAAGTCATGTGATAGTTCCAGTGGCCATGGACAGAAAGGGATAGAGAAGGAAGGGACTAAATTCTTGACCATGACCCTATTACCTTTGTACTAAACAGATAAACTACTAATATCTCAAGTAAGAGAACTAAGGAAGCTAGATTTTCCTCATTATTTTCCTTTTTCATGTTTTTAGAAAATTGGAATTAGCACTTCACTTCTAGGAAGTTAATCAGCCTGGTAAACTAAACAAAGATTTGAAAGTGCCAGTCAGAATCAGCCTATCCTTGCCTTACCTGCCATTACAGAGTAGCCATCGAGCAAGAGAATAGTGAGGTATAATCTTCTGCATGACACTGGCCATCACCATGGTAACAACCAGCTGTATACCTATCACACCCTGTGTAAAGAAACAAACAAACAAGTTTAACAATGAACGAATTTAGATTTGAGGACATTGCTGAAAAGCTTTCTATACATTTTGAAAATTATACTTTAAGAAAGATGGATTTACTACCAAAATACATATTATTCTGCCATTTAGGTATTCAAGACCACGTATGTTTAAACTTAAAATACGTGATCTCCTCTCATAATCCTCTACAAGTTAAAGTAGCATACACATTCAAAATCTATTCCCAAGAAATGTTCTCCATTACTTAAGTGTACCAAAATGAAGTGAAAAATGGTGATTTTGTTTTTTTCATCCTTCTCCAAAGTTACTCTATTCAACACACTTAAAACACTACCTTGGCTAGGTCTAAAAGCAGTATGCGTTTTTTTTAATTCTAGGGTGGTAGTGAATGACTAAAGAGCATTAACTATAGTAAGTGTGATAGCAGAACTGGCCTGAAAGTCACTAGAAAAAAAATTTTAATTCATGCTGTCATCACCAACTTCCAGTGGGTGGGCCTTCAACAAGGTCCAAAAATGCCCGTAGTTTGCTCTCATCAATCCCTCTCTTGTTCTCCGTAATACCTAATTCAAACCTTCTCCCACCTCCTCAAACCTCCAACTTCCCTCAAACTATTTTTTAAAATTCTTTTTGTTGAAGTATAGTTGATTTACAATCACAGCAAAGAGATTCAGTTATACATAAATACATATATACACACATATATATTTTTTCATATTCTTTTCCATTATAGGTTATTTCAAGATATTGAATATAGTTCCCTGTGCTATACAATAGGACCTTGTTATTTACCTATTTTATATATAGTAATTTGTATCTGCTAATCCCTAACTCCTAATTTATCCCCCCCACCAAACTTCTAACTCTCTACTCAGTAAAGAACATCTTCCAGTTCACAGAGAGAAAAACAACAGCATCCAATGAGAACTCTCACTTGCCACCGACAAGCTCACAATCACTTGTATCTGCACCCTTCTTCTTCCACACCCTCTAGAAATAACAGAGCATCTTCAGTATAAAGCAAATCCCTCTATCTATGCTTCAGAGCAAATCCTCTCATTGATTTTCAGGAACCTTAACCAACGAATAGCTTCCCTCCTGTATCTTCCTTAATCTCTTCTCTATTCAAATCCTTCCTATCAGCATTTTAACACCTTTCACCTTTCTAAAAAATACCAATAATTTTCCCTTATTCTACAGCTCTCCCCTTCTTCAAATACGTAGCCACTTTGCAGAAGACTTGTTTTCACTGTTTCTGTGTTCTCATATGCCCACACAGTTCCCATGTGACTTCTGCTTCGGCCCATTCCATTATAAAACACCTACAATCACAATCACTTCATCTTGCCAAATTACCCTTCCTTATCTTAAATCTCAGCAGAATCCCAACAAGGTCTACCAAATCCCTTGCTTTACTCCCACCTAGATGACCATTTCTTTATACTCCTCTTTGTTGGCTCTTCCTCTATCTAAGCAGTCCAAAAATAAAGTTGAATTCCTACCTCAAACCTAATATGCCAAACAAGTGCATTAAAAAAATGTTAAAATGTTTTTTAAAAAGTAGTATAGTTTATCTGGTTTAAGAGCATGGACTCTGGACCCAAACTGCCTGGGATAGAATCTGCCATCTACTAGCTGCATGCCTTCTGGACAGGTTATTCAAACATTCTGTACCTCTATTTCCTCTTCTATAAAATGAAGCTAATAATTCAACCTACCTACTAATCAAGCTGTGGTTAGTAATTGTGCCTGTTACAGAGTAAGCAGTCAATATGAATTAGTACTATTTGTTGTTATTGTCATTATTATCACTATTATGGGATAACTTGTTTTTAATTTCAAGAATAGAGGAGACTTTGCAAAAAAATAACCAATGTTACTTCTATAAAAGATAAATTTAAAAAACAAAATAAATGGAATCATACCATAACAAATGACATGTCTCCTAAGTGATAAAAGAACACAAAAAAATTTTGAAAAAGTCAGGTTTCATCGACTGTAACAAACTGTTCAATCGACTGTACACCACTGTAACAAATGCACTATCATGATGTGGGATGTCGATAGTGGAGGAGGTTGCGCACATGCCAGGACAGGGGATACGGAACCCTCTATACCTTCTGATCAGTTCTGCTACGAACCTAAAACTGCTCCAACAATATGAGATTTTAAGAAAAATCAAATCCAATTTATTCACAGAGAAACAATATAAACAATGTCAAAAGACTAACTGGGAAAAAGTATATGTAACTCATATCACAAAGGGATAATTCGCTTGTTAGATATTATATAGAGTTCTTATAAATCAATTAGTAAAAGAACAAATACCTAATTTAAAAAGAGGAACAAAAATGTACTTACTGTTCTTTAAAAAAAAGTAAAATGGCTCTTAAACAGGACTGTTTTTAAAATGCCTTTGAAACCTGCCTCAACTCTGGTTTCACTGTGGATATTTTAATGCCTTAAATTCTACCAATTGGGTTAAGATTCAGACCACTTTTATATTCACCTAACATCAAAGGTTACATTTTTACCTTTTTTCTTTCACATTTCCTATCACTTGAATTTACTATCCTATTTTCTATGTAGATTGTGATAGAAGTTCTGCAATCTCCATACAATGAATGCCGCTACAAAGAACTCTTTCAGGCAGAACAAGGCCAAGAAATATATTAGCAAGTAGGTGAGAAGGTTAGTCTATTTGAGATTATAGACTTAAAAGCAAAAGATAATTTTTTTAGTCAGGGAAAGTTTTGTGGACAAAGTGAACCTCAATCTAGCCTTGAAAGAAATGTGATAGTATCACAGTATCTTCAAGGTCATTTAGTACAATCTCTCATAAACATATATAACAATTTATTAAAGTGTAAGCTCTTTAATAGCAGAAATCATATCTTAGTCACACCTAATAAATGTTACAGGTATTAAATGGCATTTCAGAAAGACTGATCTGGAAGATATATATATGATGGACTGTGATGAACTGGGGAAAAGAGGCATCTTGCCAAACTCTCTCCTCTTACTCCAAATCACTAAGCATAAACTGCTGATAAACCCACTACTGAAGAATGTAAACCATGTGAAGGCAAAAACAAACAAAAATCAGCAAATTGGACTGACTAGAATTAAGAATAGCAACTAGGCTTCTGCAATGATCCAGACCAGAAATGATGATGCTTTAAATTACTGTGGTTATCTCTGGTACTCAGAAGAAAAATGCATTCTAAGGATATTGTTGAAGAATTCAGAGACTGATGGTATACTGAGGCAAAGGAGGAACTAAAGAGATCAACCCCAAGAAAGGCAAACATCATTCTCAATGTTGTAGTTAATGTTTGACTAAAAAACATTCAATGGAAAAGTGTAACTTCACTCCATTCATTTACCTTACTATGCCATTTCCATCTTTTTAAATGCAGTTGAAAATACTCTCTCAAAACCTCATCTATATACTGGGTTAAATATATAATAGAAGTTTTCTTCCAACTTTCTAATAGAAGTCAATAAATCTTTCTGAGAATGAATCAGCTGTTAGGTGACTATATATGTGGTACTGAAAGAAAATATGTTGCTTTTTTCCCAGCACAAGAATCTACCTAATTTTTTTGAGAAGTAATTTTTAAATTATATGGAATACATGTCCCCAAAGTTATTCCTTTTCATACATATTTAGAAAAGAGTCCTTGGAATATATTTTCAAAATGGCAACCATTTTATAGAATTATATGTTATCAATTTAATATATTATTAATACTAAACTTAGATCAACTTTTGAGACATTACTATACAATTGACAATTACAGTGTTCATGCCAGGGATTAACATATTGAAATATAAAGTTTTCAATTCATTAACTAAGAGACACAATCATTTGAAATTTAAAAACAAGCCATTTAAATAACCTGCCTTCACTGACCAACTTAAATGTCTATGTATGTCTAAGTTTATACAAAACAGAATTTTTGAAATGTTTAAAAACCAAATTTCCTGAATATTTTTCATTATTTTTAATTAAAAGATAATGCTTAAGTAAATTTAAGCATAAACAAACATAAATTTCACAAGAAAAAACTATTAAACTGGGTAGATATGCGCTGAAACAATAAAGTCCATCATGGCTGAACTCTCAAACACACAACCATATGGGTCATTGACCCAAGTGGCCTTAATGGTTTTATTAGGGCCTCAAAACAATAACTTGACCAAAGAGATGGTTTCTGTCTGGATTCATTGCCCCTAGGCCCCAATTCTCTTGATAACTGGAACTGGGGAAAGTCAATTATGAAATAGCTCATAAGCACCCAAGAAGGGTGAAACACTGGGGCAACTTAGGTTTCAGCCTTTCCACATCTATTAACCTGAGGCCATGAAGAGCAAGAAAAAGTTATTTGCCTTTAGTCTACAGAAGAATGATCATTTCAATTTTTGTTAGTAATCGTTTCTGGGTAGGTTAAAAAAATTCTTACCAAGGAAAATTAAACAATTCTACAAGAAATAAAATATATCAAACAGCAGTATTTTACCTTGCTTGACAATACTGACAATAAAACTCCCCAAACTTAAAAACAAACATGTTGCAATTTTTTTTTTTTAAGATTTTTTTTGATGTGGACCATTTTTAAAGTCTTTATTGAATTTGTTACAATATTGCTTCTGTTTTATGTTTTGGATTTTTGGCCGCAAGGCATGTGGGATCTTAGCTCCCCGACCAGGGATCAAACACAGAAGTCCCAGCAATTTTAAAATTCAAACTTGGAACAATATTATGTCAACCTCAGCGGAGTTGACATTTTGTTTTGTTTCATTAAACTAGCTCTGCTGCTGACAACAGACTGAAACAAAGTATACATTGTTTAGCATCAGAAGGCAAGTCAGCATACATACTTGGGACTCACACCACCCAAAGGGTTTTAATTATCACCCCCCTTGAATAAGTAAGAAGGGAAATAAAAGAAAGAGGCTGTTACCCAATGACGTTGCTATTTTCGGTTTCTTAACTTTTTACATATTTTAGTGATAGCTAGACATGTTGAAACAGACTGCTTAGAGATGCTCAAATGATTTATACTACAAAAGAAGGGGTGAACTTTGTTATTTCAATCTAGATTCACATAAAACTTAGAATTCACACACTGAGCATTTAAGCAAACCATCTCTGAACAATTTACAAATGAAGAAATCAGGGTCCAAACAGCAAAGACCACAGAACTACTCAGTCACAGACTTATCCAGAACCCAGACCCCTAATTTCCAAGCGAATGCACTAAGTCGTTTCAGTGCATTCAATGAACATTTATCAAGTAACAAACTACAGGCACTGAACCACCTGCACACAATAGGGAGAAACAGCACAGTCCCTGCCATCAATGAGCAACCAGTCCACTAACAGAGTAAATGGACCCTCACAATACAAAGTTATGAGAGGATAGGCACAGGATTCTATGAGAACACAGCAAGAGAGAAGAGAGAGAGAATACTAAGGGCAAAAAGCTGTGAAACGGGATGATGGAAAGTAAAGCATGAGTCAAGACTCGGTGGAATCAGCTTGATGAACCATCAGTGATATCTGCTTCACATAGGATGACAGTAGTCCAAAACCAGATACTAAAGGGCAACACTTACAGGTTTAGAATTTAGCCTGAAAACAATAAGGAAACCCATGAAAAGTAATATGACCAGATCAGTATTTAAGAAAAGTTGCTCTGGATCCCATGTCAAGACTGGATGAGGGCTAACCCAGCAGCACTAAGACAACTGCCCAGGTATGAAAGGAGGAACTGCACTAAAGGTAGTAGCAGTACTGCAGGAAGGAGAAGTGCAGCCTCTCTTACATTGGTGATAAGAACTATATAGAATCATTATATATTATAGTGACAAATGAGTTAGGGTCTTGGCCAAACAATGTTAAAAATCTATAAATTCAAATTATGTCACTACAGAAATTATTTATATCCATAAATGAGAAAAGCAAACAAAAATTTAATTAACAAATATAGGCTGTCTGCCTAACATACATCCATTATCTTACTGGCCATTATTAGAAACTTGGCAAAGGACTTCTGTGTTTCACTATTATAACCCAAATACTCAGAGCAATGACATTTAGAATAATTCAAGGCACATAGTAGGGTTGAAAGAACGAATGACACTACTACAAAACCATCTGTCTTAACAGAACTTAAAATCCAAGATTATCATATTAGGTAACAACAAATATATTAAGACAATGTTGGAGCACAAAACTGCATAGTACTATGAACAACAGTTACAGAAATTCAAAAAATTGAATACAAAAGTTTCATAGAGTGGATGAGTAAACTGAAATCAAGGAAGGGACTTCCAGGCTAAATGACAAATGTGAACAGAGTAACCATGGGACAGCAAAAAGCTTAACTCAACCAAAGCAGACTTTAATATATGACAAAGAATTGTGAGAAATCAGATGAAGACAGAATTTCAGATTGTTAAAGAGTCTTTAAAACCAAGAGGAGGCATCGAGCTGAGGTGTCTATAAAGATCACCTTGGAAGGCTTTTTAAACAGTCAGGGGTAGGAGAATAAAATAATGCAAGTAACATATAAGGAAAATCAGACATAGCAATATATTGAGCAATTAAAGAGAAAACCTAAGACTAAGATAGAAACAGTTGAAACTAGGAAGGAAAGAACAAAACTAAAACTTGGTCAGTAGAAAACCAATCAGACTTTGAGTGTGACTGACCATGAAGGAAAACAACTACAGAATAAAACAGGATTGTCTCAAAGGTTATTTCAGGATGCTTTAGTTTCAGTGACTGGCAGAATCCTAGAGCCACTGACAAAAAAGGTGTAGGCTGAAGGAAACTCAAGAAAGTGGACTAACAACCCTACCACAGGCCTCCCACCTTGGCTGTATCCTCAGCCATTCAGAACACACACAGAACATGTTTCTCTGGTACAACCAATTCTACATCAGACAGACTGGCAATAATCAGATTTGTAAGAGTTCTATCAATTAATATACAGTGAAACATAAGCTATCAAGTGAATCAGATGCTCGAGTTCACTAAGTGCTCCACTCCATTACTGTCTTAATGATACACTGGAAGTCAAATTATAAACAGGCTGCTTGGTACGTAGTGATTCAGAGCAAAAGGCATCATTGAGGGATATTTCATTCACGTAGAGATGAAGTCTGAAGAAATACACAAAACAGCCCTCTAGAGTATAAAATACTCCAACACTAAATAGTTCTGGATAAGTATGTCCAATTCTGGCTATTTAAACTGTTTTTCTCGACTTTCAAACGACAAAACTACTTTCCAATCCTATTTCTTTAGACGAAAACCTATCTAAAATTTTCTCTATCTTTTGACACGTAAATACCATTTGATTTGGCTACAATCTAGTCTACCTTAGGTCTTGCAAACAATCCACATCTAAGTTCAAGGTAAGAGGACAACTTATTTCTTCCATCACGTGTTGATTTTATCAAACTATTAAAATGTTAACCACCCCTCATGCCACCCACAAATAATATGTGATAAGTGGTATGGTAGAGGTCAGTGCACAGTGTTATGGGAGCATTCCAGGAAAGGCAGTGATTAAATCTACATTAGAGAACTGGGAAAGAGTTGTTCACAGAGGTGACATCTAAACCAATGTCACAAGGTTAAAGTAGTATCCCATTGTCAGACAGGAAAGGAATACAAGTTTAGACAGATACACCTATTTGTACCAAGAATGTAAATGGCATGAGCTAAAATAATGAGCAGTTCCACACAGCTAGATTTTGGTATGGGCTGCCCAAAATGGACTCTTCTGCAGGCACTTAGAAATAAGTCCAGGATCCTAAGCCTGGAAGTAACTAAACCAAATATATTTTGGAAGGATAACTCTGCCACTACAGTGGAAAAATAAAGTGGAGGTGGGTAAAAGTAATTGGAAGCAAAGAGCTAGATTAGATATCTGCTGAAATAGTCCAACAAACACCATAAAAGCCTAAACTAAAACAGCTTCAAAAACAAGAGCAAAATTAAGAACATTTTTTTAGAGGAAAAAAAAGGAATTAGGCATGAGGTTAATAATTATCTCTGCAAGAAAAGTATCAGTAGGTAAAGATTAAACTTAAGTGATTATGTAAAGATAAAATGAGAATAATGGCCATAATTATTCCTTGGAAAAATTAAGCAGTAAGAGGAAAATCTGACAGTTACTAGAAAGGTTCACATATAAAAATATACACTTGTAAGGGGGAAAATATACATACTTAAGGCAAAAGGGAAGAAACCAATAAAAGGGGGCTGCTAAATATTCTAAAAAGGAGTTAACTGTGGGTATTGCTTATGAATCAGAAATAGATGAGACCAAAGGCCTAAGTTGAAAGTAAAACTTTATGAGACCTTGTTCTACTGAACAGAAGCACAAAAGGTATAGAGACGTATTAAATTGAAAAACTGAGGTCTTCAAAGGTTACATAACTTGGCTGGGGTGGGATAAGGAAAAACTAGGTCAAGATTTTTTGATGTCCTGCTTTCCACTGGGTATAGTCATTTTGGAAAACTCATTACATATCACTTCAAAGTCTTCAGATCATTCCCTAAAAACCATGATGGGGTAGGGAGTTGATCTGTAAAACAAAAGAGGGGAGGGGCAGCAAGTCGTGAGAATTTTGACATAAAAGTTAACAGAAGAACTGAATGAATAATTGCCAAGCAACTACAAGTCTGCATGACTCAGTAGCTCAGGTACAACATCAGAGAAATGAAAGACGTGGAGTTAAAGGTTAAATCTGCAGGATAATTAAGTAGCTGGTCAAAAGAGCCAAAGAAATGACCAAAGTGGACAAAGTTTGAGAGATCTTTAAAAATAACCGCATCAAGGTCAAGATCTTGGCAATGTGACTGAGAGGATGTCCAGAAACTTAAGAAAGGTCTGATAAACTTATACATGTAGATGACTGACAAACCCAAGCTGCATTTTTATAAACAATTACTTCCAATAAGTTCTTTAATAGAATTGAAGGCTATCTAAATTTCACCCAGAAGAGAAATTCTTCCATATAATGCCAAAGCGGATAAAAGCATAAAACAATCATGAATAGGCAGGGAGAATTCCTCCCCACAGACCATCCCTAGAATCCCAGGGTTGACCATACAGGCTATCATGGCCTTTATCTGGTTTTATATCATAGCTCCAGTCCTTACAGACACAGTAAACAGACCTGAAAATAAGGAGGTCTTTGCTAAACAAATGAAATGAAAATAAAAGGTTTTGGTAGGAAAGCTGTTAAAGAATATGAATAAAGTCACCTATTGATATTTAACAGACTTATTGATTGAATCATATGAAATCAGATATTTGTTTTGACCTACAAAACAGCAATTTCATATAGTTAAATTGTTACTACAAATAGAATTATATACACATAATATATAGAAGGTAAAATGACAGAAAGGGAATTGGAAAACATAATTATCAACAACTATGATTTGAACTCAAATGACATGGGTTTTCAAATTTAAATGTTTACAGAATTAGTCCGGTTTGCCAACATTGATGTTCTGCACCACAAAATTTAATTTCTTTAGAGTAAAAAGTACAAGCAGAAATTTTTATTGTTTCCGAATTCAGAATAAGAAATTTAATGTACTTTAAAACTAAGGTCCAAAACCACAAACCTTCAATAAAATGCCTCGGTTCACCCTAAATATCTTAATTAGACCTACAACATAGTAGAATGCATGAATTTGACATAACTATATTCAGTAACAGCAGCTCCAGATTTTCTGCTGAAGATGATGATAGAAAGCCGTTTTTCAGAATTTGATTAAACTTAGAAAAAAACTTAAGATATTTTTCTTATGATATAAATTGATAAGGCAAAGTGGAAGACCAACAACAAATAGAGTACAAGGATCAAGATGCTTTTTCCCAAGGGTACAGGACACTCTAATTAAATATAATTTATAAATCATTTTATTAATTTCAACACCATATGTGTTGAAATTAATAGTTGTTTATTTTATTTTATTTTTTTATAAATTTATTTATTTTATTTATTTATTTTGGGCTGCGTTGGGTCTTCATTGCTGCAAATGGCTTTCTCTAGTTGCGGCGAGCGGGGGCTACTCTTCGTTGCGGCATGCGGGCTTTTCATTGCGGTGGCTTCTCTTGTTGTGGAGCACAGGCTCTAGGCGCGCGGGCTTCAGTACTTGTGGCACATGCGCTCAGTAGTTGTGGCTCGCACGCTCTAGAGCGTAGGCTCAGTAGTTGTGGCTCGCGGGCTTAGTTGCTCCGCGGCATGTGGGATCTTCCCGGACCAGGGCGCAAACCTGTGTCCCCTGCAATGGCAGGTGGATTCTTAGCCACTGCACCACCAGGGAAGTCCCTAGTTGTTTAAAAGATAATTTTCCAGTTATAGTAGGTTGAATAAATTATGCAATATCTCATGTAAAGCAATACCATACAGTCATTAAAATGTTGATGAAAACTTAAATATTTTTAAAGATGTTAACAAACTACTTTATCTCTAAGCAAAACAGGCATAAATGTTTTATTATAATACTGATAAATAACAAACAAAAGGTTTAATGTAAGACATCCCTAAATTCTGCCACTCTTCCTTAACTGTAAGAGTATTTTCTGACAATATAAAAAATTTCCCTACAGATCTATATTCAAAAAAGCTATTAGTCAAAACTAATAAATTTATATTTGACATTTACAAATCATCTTGCTTATTCTAACCAATTCCTCCTCATTCCTCAACATTCATTTCCTCTATAAAACCTTCCTGGCTACTAAAAAACATATGCATAACTCCAAAACAGACTTTATTATGCTGAGCTGTAATTTAAGGGTCTCTCCCCCACTAGAACTGTACTTAACTCATTTCTTCAGCCCCAACTCCATTCCCAGAAAAGCGCCTTGCAAGGCAGGCTTTCATTACAAGTCGAATATTTACTTTTTAGATGAAATAAAAGGATAAAGCAAAAATTTGCCCACTGTTCTTCACTATATTCAGTTTCCTATACATGCCAAACACTGAACTTTATTTACAATAAAGAAGAAAATTATTCACTTTAAGACTGAAAGACAATACATCATGCACTCTGCATACCTCAGAGTTAAGAGTTGTAGCTATTTTTGGGGTGGGATAGGGAGGGTAGGAGGGAGGGAGACGCAAGAGGAAAGAGATATGGGGATATATGTATATGTATAGCTGATTCACTTTGTTATAAAGCAGAAACTAACACACCATTGTAAAGCAATTATACTCCAATAAAGATGTTAAAAATAAAAAACGCAAAGAGTTGTAGCTATTTTTATAAGATAATCCTCTCAATTTAATGCAGTAAGTATTGCAAATACTTTCAAACTTTGGTTAAGTGTGCTAATAAAGCTTTATTAAGCAATTCAAAATAAAAATTTCAGCTTATCTCTAAATTTTAAGCCAAATACAAAAGCCAAGAAAACTTAATGTGCACCCCTAATATTAACTGTTAGAAAAATGCATTCATTGTTAATATTTTAATATGTTGAGTAATTAAACACTAGAATCGAGGTAGTTCTGTCACTAACTAGCATTAGTACAGCAACTAGACAAGCCCTCTCTAGGACTCATTCCTTATCTACAAAATGACAGGAGTTGGCAAATGATCTCCAAAATCTTTTTTTTTTTTTTTTTTCACACACACACACACTGTATTTTATTTTTACAAGAGATAAATCGACTGACACCAAGCATTGTACATGGATGACCACAACAAAAGCAACAATGATTGCAATTACCAAACATGAAACACACTCATACTATGTCATAGTATTGACATTCAGTCCAGTAATCCTCCACTGTAACAGCTCCTTTACTTTGCAGTGAAAATTGATTTGTATATTCTTTGCCTCTGAGTCCTTGTGGAATTTTTTTTTTTTTTTTTTAATTCAGACAGAAAGTCACAAAAATTATACTCATCCTCATCAGTTCACTCAGTCCCATGTAATTAATTTTTTTTTTTCATCTTGATCTTTTGTTAGCACTTTTATGAGTTCATCAGTTTTTCATTAGAGTTCTGAAAATGCTTATTCATTCAGTTCAGCAGTATAGTCCGTTACCAGAAACCTGTACTTGTCAGAGTCTTTTCCATGTATTTCTTGAAGATGAAACCCTTTTATAGGAACATATTTGCAAAATCATCAGAGTACACCCAGAACTGTCTGTAAATGACAAAAGACTTAAAAATGACCACGGTTAAAGATTTGATGACAGTTCATAATAATGCAGTTGACAAGAAAATTAGTTATTTCTGAGATATACATTTTAAAGTAATAACTAGGATTATTACTTATAACATTATACCAGAACATATAAGATTTTTAGAAATTTCATGTAATGTCTGAAACATTTATATTAACATATTTCCATACATATTTCCATACAAGTACAAATATAAGATTTTTAGAAATTTCATGTAATGTCTGAAACATTTATATTAACATATCTACACATATCTAACTTATCTACAAAATGACAGGAGTTGGCAAATGATCTCCAAAATCTTAAAAAAGCTTACTGATGATGACTGCAATACTTTAATTAAATAAACAATAGATTGCTGGCATTCACATATTTACCATTTCTAAGCCACCATCAAAGCCTGTGATACGTGGTTATTGCTAATGGGAATGAATAATTATCACTTCCTCATAAGAATTAAATGAGCTAATATTTATAGGAGACCTGCATAGAAATCAGAGCTCCAAGTTAATGTAAAGGAGTACACCTAGCCCACTGCCCAGCATCTTACCTCAAATAGTGGTTTGCAGGAATTTCTCTTAGGAGATTTGTGAATGCCAGAGGCTCTAGAGTCCTTTTTTTTTTTCTTTTTTTAAACTTAGCTACTTGGCCAATTCTCTCTTATTAAATGATTTTCTTTATGATTTGAAAAATTTTTTAGTGACTATCAAGAGAAAGAACTATGATGACCATAACTACTTCTGACAGTAATGATTGAGAAACTATTAAAGTCAAGAATAAGTACTCAATAAATGTTAGTTGAAATCAAATTTAAAAATAGTTTTAAAGAACTAATGTCTCAGTTAAAGTTACTACTTACACTACAATGAATTTTACCAAAGCTTTCTTATCTGTCCCTCCTGACTGGAATACGTATTTCATTGGCAATTCTAACTGCAGCTATCCAGATTCTTTTCAAATTCCTTTATGGCTTAAAAATCAGACTAGGAAAAGATTAGTATAATCAACATGAAACATCTGACCTATCCAAACAACTAAACTGTCTAGGAATAAATGATACAGTAAGGCTTCATTGTCTTAACGTTAATTAAGACAATAGGGAACAGAGCGGGAAGTCAGTAAGCATAAACTTAAACAGAAGTAAAATTCTACTGATGAATTAGCTACTAATAAAAGCAAAACTTTCGAGGAAAAAAAGGCATGGCTTCTCTTTTGAGCAAGACTGTATCCAGAAATAAATGATTCTAGTCATGGAACACTTAAACGCATATGCCCATAAACCATAAAGAACTGGAACTATTTTCTAATCAATTATTTATACTCACCATAAAAATAGCCAAAATCTTCAGAAATGATAAAAATACTTAATAAACACTCAAGTTAATAAAGTTTTAGTTGAGCAGAACCCTCCAGTATGACTTTTTCTTTCAGGAAAAGGAAACAGGCAACTATGGCACTGCTTTTTCTAAGTGGATCATTGCACGTAGGCAAACAGTGGAAATCAACAGGTAGAAGATAACAAAAATCAGCTAAGCACTGTGTAAAGGGCAGACATTAAAACTATATATAAAAAACAAGCAATTCAAGATTACTGTTTCAAAAGGCTTTTATTACTTATCACAAAGATAAAAGTATTAAGTTTATTTAAAAAAAGAAAAATGGCCATAGCCTTAGCAGTGCCTTATCTGTGACATTAACTGATGGCAGTCTACTATCATATATTTATAATATGGAGCTTGTTGAAGTTCCTACTTCCTAAGTAATTTCTACTGTCGGAGAAAAGTCTCCCTTTCTCTAACCAATGCCCCTTAGTATTTCCATCTCATCTCTTCTTCACAATCTAAACCTCTCTACTTCCAAGAATTTATTGCAAAGATTCATCATTATCATCTAGCACTTCAATTTTTTTCCCTAAAGGATCTTTATAATAAATACCTAGCTAGCTAGCTAGATAATTAGTTTATGGTCTCTCAGAAGTTTCATGGGGAGATAACTTTTACAAATTCTTCTAGCAGTAAAAACCTTTACTAGAGTGTGCTGAATGTCTGGGAGGGAAAGCAAGATACTCTACAAGACCACATTCTTTGCAACTCAGGGAGGGAACAAAGTTCTAGTTGCAAGCAATAGGCAATCCAAGTGAAAAGAAAAGGAGCAAGCCAATCCTGAGAGCCCTCAGGAAAAGAAATGGGCTGTGAGACAGGCTTGGAACAAATGTGACACACTACATGCTTACGCTGATAAGAAATTCCAATTCACCACAGGTCCTCATCCCCAGTTCTCTAATTGCTCCACACTTCATCAGTGTTACTAGTTCAACCCCAGGCCTAAGGGAAATTAATGCTTTGGCGTGAAGGAGTGCCAGTTAAGGTAAAAGGAATATGACAGAATCCTTATTGTGACTTACTGCAGCAGTGTCAGATGTATTTAGCATCTGAGTTAGAAATGCCAATCATTAGCACTACACATGACAGTAATAATTAATTTCTCTAATACCATGAGATGTGATACTAGGTAGTAACTAGGTTGGGAAGGATTTTCTAGAAATATAATCACTAATTATAATATTACTTCTATAGGAAAATGTTTTTGAAATTCAATCCTTTCATAAGTTAAAACTTATCAAAGATAAACAATAAGATTGGCACAGCACTACAGTGGCCAAACAGCCTGATTTAGAAGTCAAATTCCACCACCACTAGATGTGATTTTGGATGAATTACTCTAATGTTGCTGTGCCTCCATTTCTACATCTGTAAAACAGAGGTTAAAAAAAAAAAGTAGGTAAAATACACAGATTAAAAAAAAAAAATAGTAGGAAGTTAAAAAAAAAAAAAAACCCAAGACTGAATAACTTTATAAGTATTTAGTTAAGTTAATATAAGTAGAGTAGATAAATATTGACTTTAAATAAATGTAGCTATTATTGCTATTGAGGAAAAGTAACACTCAATTTCTTATCTACCTGATGTAATTCCACTACTTACCCTTAAAGACCTAGTCCAATCAATCCTTTGTGAAATCCTTCTTAAACTCCATACAAATTGAATATTCCCTCCTTTGTTCCCTCAATGTACATTCAACTAAAAGTACATCAATAACATTCACAAAATCACACATTCAGAATCACAGAACCTTGAAACAAACTATGGAGGTCATCTAGTTCTGGTTCAAGCAGACTTTCAATGCCATATATTTATTGTATTCTTCCCAAAGTCATTTTTAAAGATACGCATGTTTGAGCAGTTGGTTTTTGTAACATCTTACAATTTTTAAAAAATAAATAAAACACTATATTAATTAATATCAGATATTAAATCCTGAGCTTCAACATCAAAGTATCAAAAGGTGAAATTATTTCAGGTTTTTCTAAATCTTTGTTTATGGTCAAAACATAAAAGATATTTAATTTACTTTAACAAAAGAATTACTAAGTCTGTTTAATGTAAGTAAAGATACAATGTAAAATCAGAATATTTTGAGTGAATAAGTTATATTCTCCCAAGATCTGTAACAACTTAAAAGACTAAAAATATGTGGCATAAAAAATGTAATCTATTCAGTAAAATATAATATCACCTACTAATATACGATTTAAAAAAACACATTTCTATTATTTTTCTGTTCACTGTATGGAAAGATGATAATACATGGCTTTATTGTAAGATTCCCACTATAGTTAAAGAAACTATGAGCTTTGTGCCTGACACTATAACACTTTTCTAGGGTGCAGTTCATAAACACATATTCAAAGATACCAGGTATATAGGCTGAATATATATATGAACTCAAATCTATTTCAATGTCACCTCCTCATTGTGGCTTTCCCTGAATGCGCTATCTAAAATAACCATCTCAATCATTTCCTTAACTCTGTTCTATCTTTCCTTATTGTATTTACCACGACTAAAAAATATTATGTCTCATTTGATTATTGTCAGACTCTCTCAATAAAACATAAGGTCCATAAAGACAGGAATGTCTCTGTTTTATAAACAGTTATATCTCTGTTGCCAAGAACAGTACATGACATACAGATACTGCTTAACAGACAATGAATGAATGACTGAACAAATACTTTTGAAGTAAAAGCATGATTTTTAAGTGTTTGGTGAAACAAAAGACACAATCATTTCAGTTAAAAACAGGAGAATGTTCATCTCACCAGGACTTTAAAGATTTTTTTTTTTTTTTTTCTGTAACTCAAGGGTAGGTGGTACAGAAAGAGTAGGAGGGCAGTGTACAAAACGGGTTTATTTCTTCAAAGTTCCTTTGGGGCAAGTTGGTGTTCATTCTTGACTTAGTAACATGGGAAAACCATGGCAAAACAGTAAGAAAATAATAAATTCTCTCTTAAAAAATGAACACTTTAGAATATGTTCTGATTTTCTAAAATCAATTATATTTGCTTTAAGCTTCTATCCCAGAGCAAACAAGCAAACTAATTATCTAAAAAGTGGACAGAGCCCAAAGTATAAACCAGTCATAAGAATCAACCTTGAATCAACCAAATGCTAACCAAGAGAACAGTCTCTACGATTATTTGAACTAAGCCTCTTTTGGAAAGAATTAGTAAAGAAGTGGAGGAAAAGTCAGAGAACTGAGAAGAGGCCCAAATCTCTGCCACTATGTGGCAAAGTGATGAAACCTGACCAGAATCCATCCTTCAAACTGCACATTCTGGGCCATAAAACATTTAACAAAAGGATAGAAAACATACATTGTCTGCCCTCAGATCACAATGGGATTAAACTAGAAATCAGTAACAGAAAATAACCGGAATATCCCAAAATACATGGAGACTAAGCAACATGTTTCTAAATAACACAGGGGTCAGAGAGGAAATCTCAAGAGAAATTAAAAACATTAATTTCTATGAACTAAATGAAAATGAAAACACAACTAATCAAATTTTATGGGATACAGCAAAAGCAGTGATTAGAGGGAAATCTACAGCATTGAATGCATATATTAGAAGAGATCTCAAATCAATCACCTAAGGTTCCACCTAACAAAACAAGAAAAAGAGCAAACTAAATCCAAAGTAAGCAAAAGCAAAGAAATAATGTGAATTATTTTCAATGAAATTGAAAAGAGGAAACCAACAGAGAAAAATCAATAAAACCAAAAGCTGGTTCTTTGAAAAGATCAATAAAATCAATAAGCCTCTAGACAAGCCAAGTAAGAAAAAAAGAGAGGACACAAATTACTAATATCAGAAATGACAGAGGGGATATCACTACAGATCCATGGACATTAAAAGGATAATAAAGAAGCACTATGAACAAGTTTATGCCCACAAATTTTATAACCTGGATGAAATTAACCAATTTCTGAAAAATACAATTTGCCAAAACTGACACAAGAAATAGACAATCTGAATAGGCCTATACCTACTAAAGAAATTGAGCCAATAATTAATAACCTTCCAAAACAAAAAGCACCAGGCCCAGTAGGGTGCACTGGTGAATTCTACCAAACATTTAAGGAAGAAATTATACCAAGTCTCTACAATCTCTTTCAGAGGACAGAAGCTGAGGGAATACTTCCTAACTCATTCTATGAGGACAGCATTACCCTACTACCAAAACCAGGCAAAGGCATTACAAGAAAAACAAACAAAAACTACAGACCAGTATCTGTCATGAACATAGATGCAAAAAGCCTAAACAAAATACCAGCAAATCAAATTCAACAGTGTATAAGAAGAATTATACACCACAACAAAGCAGAATTTATTCCAGGTATTTGAGGCTAGTTCAACACTCAAAAATCAATTAAAGTAATCCACCACATCAACAAACCACACATCTGATTATCACTCAGCACAAAAACATCAATATCTCCATCAAAGTTTCTAATGTCTGCATTACATTTCCTTCAAAGTGCTTTAAGGACCACGACTTTCAGACTTAACTGTAAAGCTCATTAAAAATTAAATTCTCAGACTCCACCCCCCAATAATGGAGACCAGATAAGCATTTTTATCAAGCATCACAGGTGAATCCTATGGGAACTTAAGTTGAGAATTGGTGTCCTAATCCACTTTTCAAAACTCAGTTGAAGTCACCTATTACATGACTCCCAACCCCCCATTAGAATTAATTTCTTTCCTCTGTACTATTCTTTAAACACATTACATGTATTTCTCTTATAACTTATACCACATTATCTCTTCCCAACAGCCCTCCCCATTCCCCAAAAAGAAAACTTTCTCATTAACTCTGATTAAGGCAGAGGTTCACAACCTTCTTTTCACAACCAACACACCGCAGCACAATCCCACAGTAAAAGTTACTAGAGGATGTTACACAGATAAAATAAGCCATGCGATTCCTGCAATTCCAGGAGTTAGCTCTAATCTACTTTTCTCCCACAAAGCAGCCTAAATGGTGTAAAGATCTATTTGATTAAAGTTTGTCTATAATTTTCAAAAAGTATAATAAAATAGCTTTATTCCTTTAGTAAATTTTCTATGGACTATCCATTCTCACATCATGAAAGCAAAAAAATTAAGAGTGAATACTCAGTATTTTTGGTCTTGATCATGAGTTTATATCGACTAAAACAAAAATAAAATCAAGGTGTAAAATAAAAAAGGCTTTGCTTTCCATTCTATGGTTGTATTTAAAACAGTAGTAAAATACTTGACCAAACATATTGACAAAGATTCCAAGTATTACCAACCTGATATATTAAAAAATGAAAAGGTGAATGATTAAAAAAAAAAAAAATCCAACTTGAGAAACCAAAGGAGGGATGGGGGGACAGGACAGTGGAAATCAGACTAAATTTTACTTAATCAGAAACTTTCTGAAAATTCTGAAAAAAGTCCTGGGTGAAGTCACAGAATCATAAAAGAGTTAAAAGGTGTTTTAATTCCTATCAAGTTCCACTTATCTAGAAGGTAATTGGAATTCTTATCTATGTTGAGTGATTTTCCCAAATTCATATAATAATGGGCAGAATCTGGGTTTTCTGACTTCTGTGCCCTTTTCATTATATCATTAGGACCAAGCAGTGCACAAGACCTCAATTCAACTAAGCTGAATCCTAAACAAATTCAACCCTTGTTCACTTCATATAATAGCTAAACCCTTTCCTTGCATATACAGACATTATCAATTTCATAGTTGGGGAAGGTAAAGCTGCAAGCTTAGTAATTAACTCAGAACTATAAGCAATAACAAAATGAAGAGTAAACTATCTGGCTCCTGGTGACATTCTCCAGGTGACACTCTCTTAAGTGGCAGTTTGATAAACATCATGAGTTCACCTTAGCTTAAAACAAAACTACCTTTTTTTGAGCTGGCAGGGGGAGAGGGGTTCTACTTCTATAACTACAGAATACTGAGAACAAGTTCACATTCAGCTTCTTTGTGACAATTATAAATTTAAAGTTTTTAATTACACCCTATCTTCAACTTTTCAGACCAAGATATCAAAAGCTGAGCTGAAATTTAAGAACTGGAGATTCGGGTTATAGTCCAGACTGTGCCAAACTATCGCTACTTTAGGTAAATCACTGCCTATTTCTAGACGTCAGATCCTTCCCTCTATAAAATTGGGGTTGGGGGGAGGGAGGAAGGTGGTTACGCTAGTTATTATCTTTGGTTCCTTCCAGTTCTACTGTTCCTTATCTTTGTCTAACTTCACTGATACAAAAGGAGGGAAAAAAAACTGTTAATGATTACAAATTGTTACTATTCACTGAGGTTTAAAGAAACACACACACACACACACACACACACACACACACACACACACACGCACCAGTGCCCAAAAGAGTCTGAGGTTAGCTGGTAGACAGCACCAGGAACCACAGTATTTTGAAGTTCTTTTGTTTCACAGTCAGTTAAGTTTCTATAAATCATTCAAAAGTCAATCATCATACACAGCAGCTGAACAATGTCAACATTTGATCCTGAAAAAATATGGCAAACTTCAAATTCCAAGACAGAATGTCTTCCAGATGAGGATTTGAAATCTTTTATATAGTCAAGTAACTGACAATTTTGAACATTACCAAACCCCTGTGATATTGGGAAACAGCAAAGGTTAAGAAATCCTTCCACTGCCACCCTTCTGTGATCTGGAAATGGCTTATTGCAAAGAACCAACAGTCCCCATAGGACTTAGGTAAGCAAGACTCAGGAATTACCCACCCACCTTGTTTACCTATAACAAGGGCAGACATAGCGCCTGCAAATTCCCATTCTTCGCTTCAAAAATGACTAGTTGAACTGCTTGTCCCCATAGAGCAAATGGAACAAAATATTACCCAAATTCCAAGATCTCTTCCCCTAGGTTCCTGAACTTTGGCCCACCCTCAGTCTGAAACAGGATACAACCCCCCAACAGTTTTCCCTCAGAACAGGTTTGCGTGGGGGTAAAACTTTCTCTGATTTACAGTCCAATCCCTTTCATCTCACTTCCCCACACCCAGTTCTTTCTAGCCTTGTTTCCTCCTGCCCAAAAAAGAAAAGCTCTTTTGCCTAACCTTTGAGACTCTTGCAGATCTTATGGTCAGGGCACTCTCCCTACTCCAATAGTTCCCTCGCCCACGCCCTTGCTATTCCTTTCGAATATAGACCCTGCTTATTAAGTCCAGATTTTTTATTTGACACCTTTTCCAACTCCACAAGGGCTGAGTTTGAAAGATAAACTGACTTTGCCGTTTCTTTACTTTGCCCTTTCTTTAAGTGACAGGTGTTGATCCTTTACAAGAAGGGAATGTACTGTGGCCACCTGGAAAGGCTATAGGCATTTCTAAGATCTGAACTTCTTGGTCACTGCCCTACAGCTGAGAGTAAAGGGAGGAGATCATCAACCGGCAAGGTCAACTCTGGGACCACCTGGCCCACGGCCATACACAGTAAATGGGCCATGAACATCCTGACTACCTATTCCGTACTCCTGAACAGATCTCGCGGTTGGGCAGGACAGATGCTGCTTCCTCTGGGGCCCCGGCGCCCCGGGACAGGTGGTAGGTCCTGTCCTACCGCTCACCCCACTGCTCCCGCCCGCTCCATCATCCCTCAGCTGGGCACCCGACCGGCTCCCTTCACAGGACTGACCTCCCGGCCCCTTCCTCCCGACTGTTGTTATTCCAGCTCTCACAGGAGGACTCACCATGGCGCCAAGGACAGGTCGTGGACCAGACGCCCAGGAGTCGCCGGGGCCGTCCGGGACCTCCCCTCACCACTCTACAGCCGGGATCCACTCGACACCGCGAGGGAGAAGATCTTCCGGCTCTGCCGGAAGTTCAGCCTGAGCGGGACAGGAAGTCCCTCCCCTCTGCTGAACGCCGGCGACCCCACGCCACGCAGAGGTGAGGCTACGCAGGACGTCCTTCATTGCCACTTCCGTGGGCGCTAGGTTAGAGACTGGGGGAGGCGCTGACCTTGAGAGCGCCCGCGGGAGGCGCAGGCGCAGCACAGGTAGGTAGGTGGGCGGGCGGCGCGCCACTGTCGCGCCTGCGAGGATCCAGAGGTAGGTTGGGTGGTGTTGGCAGGAGCGCAGCCTCTCTCTACAAGGTGATGGAGATAAAGGTTGGTGAATGAGGTGGGAGCCGACTCCAGATCCAGCGGATTTCTTGCGGGAGAAAACCACAGTTAAGCCCCGCTCTTGCTGAGACAACACTGAAATTGCCTCAGCTCAGCCACGCCCTTTATCTTTTTACCTTCTCGTTTTTCTAGCTGCCCTTTCTTGGAGACTTTCCTTACAGACCTGTCCCTCTGTCGTCTCTGCTCCCTGCTTTAGTGGCTCTTCCAGCTCTATCCTTCCTCAGGGCAGTGGAATTTGTTCGTGAGAAATTTCTTCGTTACAGGTACCAGCTGAAGCCAGAAGGACATCTACCAAGAGCAGAGAAACCGGCAAGAGAATTATGCCTATTTAATACATTCCAGTATGGACGGTTTCCATTTAGATTAAAAAGTATATGTCATCAGATGGAAAAAAGTCAAACTCCCGTATAATTTCTAATGTGCTGGGTTTTTTTTTCCAAAAGACAACTCCCATATACTCTCAAAATGTTGTGTTGTTTTCTGTACCTATCAACTTTCTCTGTCTTTTTATTTGGTTATACGTAGTACTAATGGCAGGTTTGAAGTGAATATACAGAGGACCTTTAACCCAGAAATTCATCTCACAACTTAGGGATATTTGCTTAAGTCCCAACTGTATCTGCAATTTCATCCGTGGGATCTCTTTTTGCCATAGGGTCTAGTTTTGTCGTAAAGCTGGAATTGAGACGGGAAACTAGGAAGCTTCAGAAGAACTTAAGAAAATTGGGTTGGCAGGGGTGGTTAGAGATGTTAAGTTTCACCTTCCTTACCAAAGTACCTGAAGAGCATAGATAACCAGGCTATAAATGGTCGAAAGATCCTGAGAATCAGAGTTCCCAGCCATCTAAAAGGAGCATGCACAGGGCAGTTACTCTATATTAGTTTTCACTTTAAATTTTATTGGGAGATGAATAGTGTGACAGTTAAAGAAGATGTAAGAATCATAAGTACTAACATTGGAAACAGCTGCAGGTGGAGTGGGGCTGGGAAATATTTTGTGAAACAGATCCTGTTGAGGTTGAATCCAGAACTTCGCTGAGGGTTCGTTCCACTTCTGCTGTATGGAACAAGGTAGTAAATTGACAAGCCCCAGGGCATTGCAGATGGTAACTGGGAGAGAGGAATTGGAGTCTGTTGGCAGGTGTGTCTGTGGAAAGCAGCTGCGATCCTTGAGGAAGAAAATGTGGAGAAGGAAAGTGGCTATAAGTCTGTCAGTGACAACACATGCTGCTAAGTCTTACTCTCCTTTCTGACACTGTGGGTCTTACATCTGCCCTAGACCTGGCAGCCTCATTGAGGTTCACAAAGCATCTCCTATGTGGCAGTAAGACTGAAATGATTAGTTTGGAATCCATTCCTGCCGCAGTAAATGAAAGGAAATCACAGTATTCGTTATCTGCTGATCATTTTAAATAGATCATGGGATTCTATGTTCCTTATTTGGTATATGGCAAGTTGATAAATAACTCTTGGTTAATATCCTTTAATGTTTCTGTTACAGTGTGAAAAAATCTGTTATAAGTAATGGGTTTTTTAAGATTAAAATGCATGCATGTTTTAAAGCTGCAACCTCCCAGTCTTTTTTTTAATCCCACAGAGTATGTTGTGTAAGGTTACATGCCTTGAAGTAGAGGAATTTACCTATTTCCATTACTTAAAATAGATGAGAGTCTTTGACAAAGGTACAGAAAAAGGGGGAAATAATGAAAGGGGGGAAAAGATGAGGATGATGGAGATTAAGAAGAAGTTTGGTTGTTTTTGTCAAGGGAGTTAGGAGTCCAATCTTTGATTTTAAAAAATCTTGGTTGCTCACTATTCGGGCTTTGTGATGAGTTATCCTGAGTGAGAACTGTTCTCCAATACTTAAGAACACCAACAAATTGTTACCTCGTCCTTCAGGACCTCCACCTATCTGGAACGTTTTCAACCATTAAGACCTATCACTTTTTTGAAGTCTAGCTCCATATTCTTTGCAAAATGTTTTCCAGATTAGCTCCTCTAAGAAATTTCCACTGCTTTTCCTTACTTTAGTAATATAATAACTTACGCTTTCTTGTGCAGTGCCTTTGTAATCCCCCCACCTCCGCGCAATGTATATTGTTTTCCTAATTAGACATAAATGCCTGGGACCTTCTTGTGTTGCCCACCCTCTTCCCCTTGAGAAATACCATTTAAAGGAATGTTGTGGACAAAAATCACTTCAGTTAAACTGCCCTTAAAATGATTTATGGACAAAAATGTTAGCCGTAGGAATACTTATCGTCATAAAAAATTAGGAAAAATCTTTAACAATTAGAGATTGGTCAAATTCTATCATGTATACTTAGTGGAATATTATCTACCTATTTTTTAAAAGCCATTAAACTGGTCTTTCTAATGGAAAATGTGACCAGTATGATTGCTTTGACGTGAAAAAACTAAGTATAGAACAAAGAGTAAAAAAGGAAGTAACAAAAATATATCAATCATCGTTACTGGAATTACCACTCTAAAACAACCTTTCTGTAAGGGGGTAATTTTTTTTTTTTATTTTTTTACTTAGGAGTAGACGAAAGGAGCTTTTTTCCCCCCAAAAAATTATGCTTTGTAACATCCACCTATATTACTCTCACCTTTCTAATTTGGGAAAAACATACAAACACACATGTTCTTCAGAAGTGTATTGCAACTTTTTGATAGTTCAGTAGCCTCCCTCTGAACCTTTTCTCTATTTACTTGTTATTATAGTTGTATCTAGGACTGTACTACATATCTGACTGGTGGAAAAACTCCTGCAAATTTTACACAAATTATACAGTGCACATTTTCAAGGATTACTAACGTACATAAAAGGGATCTTGATATCATTTGATACCTTTTGGTATCAGGAAGGTCTTTAAACAGCCACCACCGAGAGCAATAAAACCGTTAGAAAAGTTTAAAACCTAAATAAGCTTTATTCATTCTTTAAGTATTTATTGAGTATCTACTCTGTCCTAGTCACTCTTCTATACTTGGGGAAACTGTGGTAAATAGAGCAGACATGGTCCCTACTACATTTTAGTGATAATAGACCATAAATAAATAAACAAGAAAAATATAAGATAGTAATAGTGCTAGGCAGGGAATTAACGTAGATGAATATTTTAGATTAGGTCACTAAGGAAAACTTCTAAAACAGTGATTTTATTTAAACTGCCTTTTGACAGGAGAATCCAGCTTTGCAGAAATTGGGGAAACCATTGCTTGCAGAGGGGACAAAAATGCAAAACCCTGAGGCATGAACTATCTTGGAATATTTTGGGAACGAAAAAAAGGCCTGCCTTGTTGGAGCATAGTGACTACAAGAAGAGTAAGTTTAGGGGTAGGAAAGAGCTAAATTATGGTTGCATTGAAAGCCAGGAAAGGGCTTAGATTTTATTCTAAGTGTGGTGGAAAAAGCATTTTAACCTGAGGAGTTATATGCAAGAATATATTTTTAAAATCTACTTTAATGATATTTTTGTAATTGAAATGTTTAATTGGCTCACATGTAACACAATTACTAATATACATGGACGTAAATCTATCATATTACAGTAAGTCCCCTACATACAAACCTTCAAGTTGTGAACTTTCAAAGATGCGAACATGCATTCACATGTCCAATCACATAAGTTAGTTCACGTGTCTGGCTTACATTGTCATGTGCGTGCATCCTCTACAAGTGGTTGTGCTTTTGTGTACTTTACTGTACAGTACTATATAGCTACCCAGACATCACTGGATTGTTTTTTCAAGAGAAAAAAATGATAGAATTGAATCTAGCAAGGAACCAGAACTGTGCCATCAACGTCAGGCATGAGTGAAATTGCAGCTTGCCCTCTGTCTCCTATTGCCAATGATCCTTTAGCTCTACCATTTCCCACCTCCTCTCCCTCCTCCAGTCAGTAACTCTTCTTGCCTGTTCACTCGATGCCAGCCTCTGTATGCCAGCTGTTATACTGTACTACTGTACTTTTCAAGGTACTATACTGTAAGATTAAAAATGTTTCTTTATTTTTTGTGTTTGTTTTTTATGTATTATTTGTGTGAAAAGTATTATAAATCTATTACAGTACAGTACTGTATAGACGATTGTGTTCGTTGGGCACCTAGGCTAACTTTGTTGGACTTAACGAATAAATTGGACTTAGGAACGTGCTCTCGGAACGGAACTCATTCATATGTAGGGGACTTACTGTATTTGCTGTTTGTCTCATCTCTCCTATGTTCAGTTTCTCCTTTTTTGCCTTCTTTTAGATTGATTATTTTTAATCCATTTCTTCTACCCCATAAGCTTGACAGTTATGTATTATTTAGTAATTTATATTATACTCTTCCTGGACAATGTAAGGACCTGAGAACACATCAACTTAATTTACTGCCCCACTGCATGTTATATACATTGTGTTTACTTAATACATATTTCCTAATTTCTTAAGACATTATTATTTTTATACAATTAATGTGTATTTATATTTACTCAAACATTTACTTTGTTGTACTTTATGATTCCTTGAGTTTCTAAGCTGCTATCTGGGATCTTATATGTTCTTCCTGAAGAACATGCTCTAGTATTTCCTTTGTAGATGGCTGCTGGTGACAAATTCAGTTTTTGTATCCTGAAACTACTTATTTTACCTTCATTTTCAAAGAACATTTTTGCTAAATTAGCAGCTATTGTATTTTATCATTCTGAAGATACATTCCATTGCTTTTGGCTTCCAATTTTTTTTTGAGAAAAAATGTTGGTTTTATTTTTGCCCCCTTAAAGTAATCTGTTTTTTCCTTTGGCTGATTATAAGATGTCCATAGTAAAATTGAAGCAGTTTTATTATGATGTAACTAAATGTTGTTTTCTTTTTTTTTTTTTTTAATTTGTTTTCTTTTTGAGGTTTGTAATGCTTCTTGCATCTGGGATCTCATGTCTTATTCTGTTTTGGAAAGTTCTCAGCTCTTATCAGTTATTGTTTCTGCCCCACTCTCTGCCCTCTCCTCTCCTGGTACGCCACTTAAATGAATATTCAGTCATTTCAATTTATCCCTTATGTTCCATTTATTTGTCTCTGTATGGTTCATTCTGGATAATTCTTACCTTTCAGTTCACTCTTTTCTCTTTAATAGTCTCTAATCTCCTGTGAAACTTATCTGTTGAAGCATTTATTTCAGTTATGGTTTTGGTTGTTATCAGTTCAAGCATTTCTGTTTGGTTCTGTTTTATAGTTTCCAGTTAGCTATCCAGTTATCTATCTCATTCTGATCTTTTATCTTCTCAAACATATTAAGCATAACTACTTTAAAACTCGTGTGTAGTAGCTGTGGGGTCTGCTGTTGTCTGAAGCTTCCTTGTTTCTTTGTTGTGTTTGTTGTTTATCGTATTATCTTATTTACTTTTATGAATTTTTGTTTATATTGTTTTATTTATAAAACTTTTGTTAATTTATGTTATGTTATTTTTTATTGAATGCCAGAACTGGTATATGAAATTATACCTTGAGGTCTAAAATGATGATAGAAAGAATTTATGTCTCCTGGCAGGGGCTCTGGGCACTAGTAATCCAAAATCACTTTAATCTGGTTAGTGGCTGAGATGATTGGAAGGTCTACTTCTAGTTCAAACTTTTTCCTAGGGTATAGACCTTTGAGATCTCAACTTGAAGCCTGTAGAGTTAACAAAGGCAGGCTCTGAACCCCAGTTTTTGTCTTTTTAACTCACTGAGTTAGTCAGATGCTCTGTTCAGCTTCTCAGCTATCTTCTTCTCAGGAATAAGCAGATGACCCCAGAAAAAAGGTATAGTAAATACTGGGTTCAACAACTCTGGGTTTTTCTTCTTCTGGATTTTCTACTGCCTCATTAGCTCTCTCTGATGCCTTCAGATGTTTGTTTTATATTTTGTCTAGCTTTTCTAATTCTCAGAAGAAGGAGTACAGGCATACCTTGGAGATATTGTGGGTTCAGTTCCAGACCACTGCGAGAAAGCAAATATCACAATGCGTCACATAAATTTTTTTGTTTCCTAGTGATTTAAAAGTTATGTTTACACTGTACTGTATTCTATTAAGTGTGAAATAGCATTGTCTAAAAAAAATGTACACTCCTTAATTTAAAAATACTCTATTGCTAAAAAATGCTAACCTTCATCTGAGCCTTCAGTGAGTTGTAATCTTTTATCTGGTGGAGGGTTTGAAATATTTTGAGAATTACCAAATGTGACACAGAGACATGAAGTGAGCAAATGCTTTTGGAAAAATGGTGCTGATAGACTTGCTCAATGCAGCATTGCCACAAACTTTCAATTTGTAAAAAACACAATATCTGTGAAGCACAATAAAGTGAAGCACAATAAAATGAAGTATGTCTGTACTGAAATACAGGTTTAGAAATAGATGCACTCTTATAAGGGATATTGATTTAAGACAGATGACATTTTAGGCCAACGGGAAAAGCAAGAGCATTTCAATAAATGGTACTGGATATCCATATGGAAGAAAATTAAATTGGACCTCCCTAGTTAACACCATTCAGAAAAGTCAGTTCCAGGTGAATTGAAGATTTAAATGTGAAAGGAAAACCTTTCACTTTTTAAAACTTGAGAAGACAAGATAGTGAGATGTCTTTATGCTCTTATAGTAGGTAAATGCAAAACCTATAAAAGAATTACATTCAAATACATTTTTTAAATCTCTGTTCAAAAGACATCATAAGCCCTTGGAGTAATAGTTGATTTCATTTAGGTACAGGAAATGTACACAATGAGCCTGGAACATTTTGTTGTGCAGTTTAGCAAGGAAGCTGTCATAGGCTACTAGGATCATGTCAAATGGAGTCAGGAGCCAACTGAAAAGCATCCCTCTGGCCAAAGATGGAACACTTTGAGTATCAGTAAGGACACACAGGTTCACAGAAATTCTGAAATCCCCTTGAGCACAAACTGGGGCATACCAAATGCAATGGATTGGAACATCTGAAATTATCAAATGTCCTTATATTCATGAGTTCTTAATGATAATAAAACTAACAAAAAGCATCTAATTGATCAACATTGAAGGATGTTCTGGAATCATTATTTTGAAAACCAGTTTTTAAAAAGGTAATTATTTGTCCTGCCTTTCCTATATGAACTGTACCACAGGTAAGTAAATGAGGGGAAGTTTTTTATATAAATGTATTAATAAATGAAGAATGAATGATAAAATTAGAAAATTTTAAGATTCCTAATGAATAAATAGGTTTATTCATTGTATATCAACAGCTGCTAACGTGACAAATAAGGAAACTTTATATGCCTCTTCATGGAAAAACACACCATCACCTATTAAAAACTTTTGCCAAAAAAATTGAACCTGATATTAGGAAATACAGAAAATGTGTTAAACACAGTGGCTGTGCAATCAGAAAATTTTCATCTATGGAAATCATGGGACAAATTAACTTCAACAAATATATTGCAGGAGGGAGAGAAGATGGAAACAAATGTAGATTAAAAAGAGACTCACCTAAAAGACATATGAAGCAATGTGTGAACTTGTATTAGTTATTTATTGCTGTATAACAAATTGCCCCAAGACTTAACAGCTTAAAACTAAAAATACTTATCTCTTACAGTTCCTGAGGGTCAGAATCCAGGAGTGGTTTAGCTAGGTCTCATGGCCCAGTGTCTCATGAGTTTGCAGTCAAGCTATTGGCTGGACTGCAGTCTTCTGAACACTTGACCTGGTCAGAGAGGATTCACCTCCAAGATGGTTCATTCACAGGGCTACCTGCGTGTCCTCACAACATGGCACCTGGCCTTCCCCAGAGCAAGTGATCCAAGAAAGAGACAAGCTAAAATCACTCAAAGTGATGCATTACTTGTCCTGTATTCTCTTAATCCCACAGATCATCCCTGATAAGAGTGTGGGAGGAAAATTATGCAAAAGCATGAATATCAGGAAGCTGGCTACCACAATTTGACCTCCAAAGAGTCACACTCTTCCAGTATGCCAAATATACTCATCCTCCACCTAAGCTCCCCCAAACTTTCATCCCATTACAGCATTAACTCAAAGTCTAGAAATGTAAATCAATTCTAGGTGTAGATGAGGACTTGTGTGTGTACTTCCTTAAGCACAGTTCTTTAAATAGAGTTCCTCTTGATCTGAAGAGCTGTATACTAAAGACACACGGTATCTGCCTCCACACACTTAATATAAAATAGGGCATCCACTATGGATGTGTGTTTAAAAGGAGGGAAATGAGGTACACAGGTTCACAGAAATTCTGAAATCCACCTGGGAACAGGTTGGCAGTTTCTTCATTAAGATTCAAGGCCTGAGAGTAAATCTCCAGGTCTCCTAACTCTACTTTGGTCACTTGGATCCACCCACTGAGTCATCCTTCGTTTTCCACATTTACAGCTAGGTACTTGTCTCTGCCTGTAGAAGCTTGGATATCCAAAATCCTCTTTTGATTTGGTGCTCTGTCCCTTTCAGTTCAGGCGGGCAAACAACGTACTAATATAATCCTCTTTTAAAACATTATATTCTGTTCATATAATTCTTTTATAAACTTTGTGGATCTCCTCTGAATTTTATTTGAGTTCACGCCATTAGACAAAGCAACACCCATAAATATCTTCCATATAAACCCTTCTCTGCCTTGGGCTTTTGATGCACCACACCCTTAAAATTCTTAGAACCTGTAACTTGAGAAGTTTCATCAGGCACATCCTTTATGTCTGAATAAATATACTCTGAAGCACCATGCTAGATGTTTCTGAGGTCTTAAAGGGCTTTAAAACTACATCCTCGGGGCTTCCCTGGTGGCGCAGTGGTTTAGAGTCTGCCTGCTAATGCAGGAGCCACGGGTTCGAGCCCTGGTCTGGGAAGATCCCACATGCCGCGGAGCAACTGGGCCTGTGAGCCACAACTACTGAGCCTGTGCGTCTGGAGCCTGTGCTCTGCAACAAGGGAGGCCACGATAGTGAGAGGCCCGTGCACCACGATGAAGAGTGGCCCCCACTTGCTGCAACTAGAGAAAGCCCTAGCGCAGAAACGAAGACCCAACATAGCAATCAATCAATCAAGAAATCTTTAAAAAAAAAAAAAAAAAAAACTACATCCTCAACTTCATATTTTCCTGTTAGTGCTTTGCATTTGTTCTTTTTTTTTTTTTTAATAAATTTATTTATTTATTTTTGGCTGCATTGTGTCTGTTGCTGCGCATGGGCTTTCTCTAGTTGCGGCAAGTGGGGGCTACTCTTTGTTGTGGTGCACGGGCTTCTCATTGCAGTGGCTTCTCGTTGCGGAGCACGGGCTCTAGGTGTGCGGGCTTCAGTAGTTGTGGGTCGTGGGCTCTAGAGCACAGGCTCAGTAGTTATGGCGCACAGGCTTAGTTGCTCCGTGGCATGTGAAGTCCCTGTATTTGTTCTTGTTCTGAGTCATTTACTAATTTTAACAACATCTGTCACCTAGAGAGACTGGGAATCTTCAAATCCCAAAAGTTCTGCCTTCTTTTTGTTTAACAATTCTTCCTTTAACATCTCTTCCCTCTCACATTTTACTATAAGCAACAATGAGAAACCAGGTGACATCTTTAACATTATTCTGGCTGGACATTGCCTTAACTAGATCACCCAGTTCATTAGGCATATTTTCTACTTTGCACATAACTGCAGGTGACAAATTTGCTAAACTATCTGCCACGTTCCTCTAATTTCCAATAAGACTTTAAATCTGTCAGACCTCATCTGCAGCCTCCTCAAAGTTATCATGCATCTACAAACACTCTCCTCCAAGTCATTCCAGCTTCTGCCCACTGCACTTTTTTTTTTTTTTTGGCGGCACCGTGCAGCATGCAGGATCTTCGCTCCCCCAACCAGGGATTGAAACCACACCCCTTACAGTAGAAGCACAGAGTCTTAACCGCTGGACCACCAGGGAAGTCGCAGCCACTCTTACATTTTAGCTTTTTGTTATGTCAGCACCCCACTTCCAGGTGCCAAAACCTTTATTAGTTTTATATTGCTTTATACTACCCCCAAAACATAATTTTTAAAACAACAAACATTTCTAACTCATGCAGTGTCTGAGGGTCAGAAATCCAGGAGTAGCTTAGCTGAGTAGTTCTGGCTCACAGTCTCTTGTGAAGTAACAGTCAAAGCTGTCAGCTGGGGCAACAATAATTTAATGGCTTAACTAGTGCTAGAGGATCCACTTCCAAGATGGCTTACTCACATTGGCAGGATGCCTCAGTTCTTCATTAGCTATCTGGCACAATACCTCAGTTTCTCACCATATGCCTCTCCAGAGAGCTGCCTGCCTCCCCCTTAAGCAAGTAATCCAAGAGAAAGAGACAGAAGCTACCATGCCTTTTATGTCTTTTTTTGATCTACCCTCAAAAATGACATACCAGGCTTCCCTGGTGGTGCAGTGGTTAAGAATCCCCCTGCCAATGCAGGGGACACAGTTTCGATCCCTGGTCCAAGAATATTCCACATGCCACGGAGCAACTAAGCCCATGGGCCACAACTACTAGAGCCCACGCAACTAGAGCCCATGCTCCGCAACAAGAGAAGCCACTGCAATGAGAAGCCTGCGTGCCACAACGAAGAGTAACCCCCGCTCTCTGCAACTAGAGAAAGACCGCAAGCAGCAAAGAAGACCCAATGCAGCCAAAAATAATAAAATAAATAAATAATTTAAAAATTAAAAAAAAAAATGACATACCATTACACAGATATGTGACCCACAGGTTGATCACAGATATATCTGGAGAAAAGCGTGGTCCGAGAGAACACATACACCCCAGTGTTCATTGCAGCACTGTTTACAATAGCCAAGACATGGAAGCAACCTAAATGTCCATCGACAGAGGAATGGATAAAGAAGATGTGGTACATATATACAATGGAATATTACTCAGCCATAAAAAAAGAATGAAATAATGCCATTTTCAGCAACATGGATGGACCTAGAGATTGTCATACTGAGTGAATTAAGTCAGACAGATAAAGAGAAATATCGTATGATATCACTTCTGTGCAGAATCTGAAAAGAAATACAAATGAACTTATTTACAAAACAGAAACACACTCACAGACTTAGAGAATGAACTTTTGGTTACCTGGGGGTGAAGGGTAGAGGGAAGGGACAGTTAGGAAGTTTGGGATTGACATGTACACACTGCTAATATTTAAAAAGGATAACCAGAGATAGCCTCATCCACCAGAGAGCAGACAGCAGAAGCAAGAAGAACTACAGTCCTGCAGCCTGTGGAACAAAAACCACATTCACAGAAAGATATACAAGATGAAAGGCAGAGGGCTATGTACCAGATGAAGGAACAAGATAAAACCCCAGAAAAAAACCACTAAATGAAGTGGAGATAGGCAACCTTCCAGAAAAAGGATTCAGAATAATGATAGTGAAGATGATCCAGGACGTCAGAAAAAGAATGGAGGCAAAGATGGAGAAGATGCAAGAAATATTTAACAAAGACCTAGAAGAATTAAAGAAAAAAACAAACAGGGGTGAACAATAAAATAACTGAAATGAAAAATACACTAGAGGGAATCAATAGCAGAATAACTGAGGCAGAAGAAAGGATAAGTGACCTGGAAGGCAGAATGGTGGAATTCACTGCTGCGGAACAGAATAAAGAAAAAGAATGAAATAAATGAAGACAGCCTAAGAGGCCTCTGGGACAACATTAAATGCAACAACATTTGCATTATAGGGGTCCCAGAAGGAGAAGAGAGAGAGAAAGGACCAGAGAAAATATTTGAAGAGATAATAGTCGAAAACTTCCCTAACATGGGAAAGGAAATAGCCACCCAAGTCCAGGAAGCACAAAGAGTCCCATACAGGATAAACCCAAGGAGAAACACGCCAAGACATATAGTAATCAAATTGGGAAAAATTAAAGATAAAGAAAAAATTATTGAAAGCAGCAAGAGAAAAATGACAAATAACATACAAGGGAACTCCCATAAGGTTAACAGCTGATTTCCCAGCAGAAACGCTACAAGCCAGAAAGGAGTGGCATAACATATATAAAGTGATGAAAGGGAAGAATCTACAACCAAGATTATGCTACCCAGCAAGGATCTCATTCAGATTTGATGGAGAAATCAAAAGCTTTACAGACAAGCAAAAGTTAAAAGAATTCAGCACCACCAAACCAGCTCTACAACAAATGCTAAAGGAACTTCTCTAAGTGGGAAACACAAGAGAAGAAAAGGACCTACAAAAACAAACCCAAAACAATTAAGAAAATGGTAATAAGAACATACATATCGATAATTACCTTAAATGTGAATGGATTAAATGCTCCAACCAAAAGACACAGGCTCGCTGAATGGATACAGAAACAAGACCCATATATACGCTGTCTACAAGAGACCCACTTCAGACCTAGGGACACATACCAACGGAAAGTGAGGGGATGGAAAAAGATATACCATGAAAATGGAAATCAAAAGAAAGCTGGAGTAGCAGTACTCATATCAGATAAAATAGACTTTGAAATAAAAACTGTTACAAGAGACAAGGAAGGACACTACATAATGATCAAGGGATCAATCCAAGAATAAGATATAACAATTATAAATATATATGCACCCAACATAGGAGCACCTCAATACATAAGGCAACTGCTAACAGCTCTAAAAGAGGAAATCGACAGTAACACAATAAGAGTGGGGGACTTTAACACCTCACTTACACCAATGGACAGATCATCCAAACAGAAAATTAATAAGGAAACACAAGCTTTAAATGACACAATAGACCAGATAGATTTAATTGATATTTATAGGACATTCCATGCAAAAACAGGAAATTACACTTTCTTCTCAAGTGTGCAGGGAACATTCTCCAGGATAGATCACATCTTGGGTCACAAATCAAGCCTCAGTAAATTTAAGAAAATTGAAATCATATCAAGCATCTTTTCTGACCACAACGCTATGAGATTAGAAATCAGTTACAGGGGAAAAAACGTAAAAAACACACACATGGAGGCTAAACAATACGTTACTAAATAACCAAGAGATCACTGAGGAAATCAAAGAGGAAATCAAAAAATACCTAGAGACAAATGACAATGAAAACACAACGATCCAAAACCTATGGGATGCAGCAAAAGCAGTTCTAAGAGGGAAGTTTATAGCAATACAATCCTACCTCAAGAAACAAGAAAAATCTCAAATAAACAATCTAACCTTACAACTAAAGTTACCAGAGAAAGAAGAACAAACAAAACCCAAAGTTAGTAGAAGGAAAGAAATCATAAAGATCAGAGCAGAAGTAAATGAAATATAAACAAAGAAAATAATTGCAAAGATCAATAAAACTAAAAGCTGGTTCTTTGAGAAGATAAACAATATTGATAAACCATTAGCCAGACTCATCAAGAAAAAGAGGGAGAGGACTCAAATCAATAAGATTAGAAGTGAAAAAGGAGTAGTTACAACAGACACCACAGAAATACAAAGCATCCTAAGAGACTACTACAAGCAACTCTATGCCAATAAAATGGACAATGTGGAAGAAATGGACAAATTCTTACCAAGACTGAACCAGGAAGAAATAGAAAATATGAACAGACCAATCACAAGTAATGAAATTGAAACTGTGATTTTAAATCTTCCAACAAACAAAAGTCCAGGACCAGAAGGCTTCACCGATGAATTCTGTCAAACATTTAGAGAAGAGCTAACACCCATCTTTCTCAAACTCTTCCAAAAAATTGCAGAGGAAGGAACACTCCCAAACTCATTCTATGAGGCCACCATCACCCTTATACCAAAACCAGACAAAATTATCACAAAAAATGAAAATTACAGACCAATATCACTCATGAATATAGTTGCAAAAATCCTCAACAAAATACTAGCAAACAGAATCCAACAACACATTAAAAGGATCATATACCATGATCAAGTGGGATTTATCCCAGGCATGCAAGTATTCTTCAATATATGCACATCAATCAATGTGATACACCATATTAACAAATTGAAGAAGAAAAACCATTTGATCGTCTCAATAGAGGTAGAAAAAGCTTTTGACAAAATTCAACACCCATTTATGATAAAAACTCTCCAGAGAGTGGGCATAGAGGGAACCTACCTAAACATAATAAAGGCCATATATGACAAACCCACAGCAAACATCATTCTCAACGGTGAAAAACTGAAAGCATTTCCTCTAAGATCAGGAACAAGACAAAGTTGCCCACTCTCACCACTATCATTCAACATAGTTTTGGAAGTCCTGGCCATGGCAATCGGAGAAGAAAAAGAAATAAAAGGAATACAAATTGGAAAAGAAGAAGTAAAACTGTCACTGTTTGCAGATGACATGATACTATACATAGAGAATCCTAAAGATGCCACCAGAAAACTACTAGAGCTAATCAATGAATGGGGTAAAGTTGCAGGATACAAAATTAATGCACAGAAATGTCTTGCATTCCTATACACTAATGATGAAAAAATCTGAAAGAGAAATTAAGGAAACACTCCCATTTACCATTGCAACAAAAAGAATAAAATACCTAGGAATAAACCTACCTAGGGATACAAAAGACCTGTATGCAGAAAACTCTAAAACACTGATGAAAGAAATTAAAGATGATACAAACAGATGGAGAGATATACTATGTTCTTGGATTAGAAGAATCAACATTGTGAAAATGACTATACTACCCGAAGCAATCTACAGATTCAATGCAATCCCTATCAAATTACCAATGGCATTTTTTACAGAACTAGAACAAAAAATCTTAAAATTTGTATGGAGGCACAAAAGACCCCGAATAGCCAAAGCAGTCTTGAGGGAAAAAAACGGAGCTGGAGGAATCAGGCTCCCAGACTTCAGACTATACTACAAAGCTACAGTAATCAAGACAATATTGTACTGGCACAAAAACAGAAATATAGATCAATGGAGCAGGATAGAAAGCCCAGAGATAAACCCACACACCTATGGTCAACTAATCTATGACAAAGGAGGCAAGGATATACAATGGAGAAAAGACAGTCTCTTCAATAAGTGGTGCTGGGAAAACTGGACAGCTACATGTAAAAGAATGAAATTAGAACACTCCCTAACACCATACACAAAAATAAACTCAAAATGGATTCAAGACCTAAGTGTAAGACCGGACGCTATAAAACTCTTAGAGGAAAACACAGGAAGAAGACTCTTTGACATAAATCACAGCAAGATCTTTTTTGATCCACCTCCTAGAGTAATGGGAATAAAAACAAAAATAAACAAATGGGACCTAATGAAACTTAAAAGCTTTTGCACAGCAAAGGAAACTACAAACAAGACGAAAATACAACCCTCAGAATGGGAGAAAATATTTGCAAAAGAATCAATGGACAAAGGATTAATCTCCAAAATATGTAAACAGCTCATGAAGCTCAATACTAAAAAAACAAACAATCCAATCCAAAAATGGGCAGAAGACCTAATAGACATTTCTCCAAAGAAGATATACAGATGGGCAAGAAGCACATGAAAAGCTGCTCAACATCACTAATTAGTAGAGAAATGCAAATCAGAACTGCAATGAGATATCACCTCACACCAGTTAGAATGGATATCATCAGAAAGTCTACAAACAACAAATGCTGGAGAGGGTGTGGAGAAAAGGGAACCCTCCTACACTGTTGGTGGGAATGTAAATTGATAGAGCCACTATGGAGAACAGTATGGAGGTTCCTTAAAAAGCTAAAAATAGAATTAACATATGACCCAGCAATCCCACTACTGGGCATATACCCAGAGAAAACCATAATTCAAAAAAACACATGCACCCCAATGTTCATTGCAGCACTATTTACAATAGCCAGGACATGGAAGCAACCTAAATGCCCATCAACAGATGAATGGATAAAGAAGATGTGGTACATATATACAATGGAATATTACTCAGCCATAAAAAGGAATGAAATTGGGTCATTTGTAGAGACGTGGATGGATCTAGAGACTGTCATACAGAGTGAAGTACGTCAGAAAGAGAAAAACAAATATCGTATATTAACACATATATGTGGAACCTAGAAAAATGGTACAGATGAACCGGTTTGCAGGGCAGAAATAGAGACACAGATGTAGAGAACAAATGTATGGACACCAAGGGGGGGAAAGTGGTGGGGGTGGGGGGTTGGGATGAATTGGGAGATTGGGATTGACATGTACACAGTAATATGTATAAAATGGATAACTAATAAGAACCTGCTGTATAAAAAAATAAAATTCAAAAATTCAAAAAAAATATAAAGAAAAATAATAAAAAGTATAACCAACAAGGATCTACTGTATAGCACAGGGAACTCTGCTCAATATTATGTGGCAGCCTGGATGGGAGGGGATTCTGGGGGAGAATGGGTGCATGTATATTTATGGTTGAGTCGCTTTGCTGTGCACCTGAAACTATCACAACATTTTTAATCAGCTATACTCCAATATAAAGTAAAAAGTTTAAAAAAATGCTTGATATGATTTGTTATCAACGATGTGAAAATCAAAACCATTAAAAAAAAGGTGACATACCATTACACAGATATGTGACCCACAGGTTGATCATACATAGGAGATTACACAAGGGTGTAAATACCAGGGAGTAGGAATCATTGGGTACCATTTTAGAGGCTTGCTACCACAAGACTTTATCTGGATCATGCTTCAAACAAACTTTAAAACACACACACACACTTAAGATAATTGGAAATTTGGATGCTTATTGAATATTTGATGATATTGGGGAAGTATTGTAAATTTTTTTGTGTGTTTATAATAGTAATTTTTAAAGATCCCTATTTTTTAGAGATGCATATTGAAATATTTAGACATGTAATGATATAATGTCTGGGATATACTTTAAAATACTAAGAGATGGAGAAAGTGAGTGGTAGTATAAATGAAGCTGAATTGGTTATGAGTTGATAATTGCTGAAGCTGGGTGATAGGTAAATCGGAGCTCATTATTTTATTCTGCATATTTTTATACATTAATGTATGTTTAAAATTTTCCATAATAAAAAGTAAAAAAAAAAAAAAGACATCATAAGGAGAGTAGAAGACAAGATACAAACTGGGAGATCTTTACAACCCATATTATTGGCAAAGGGATTAATACTTGTAATAATAATTGTGTAAAGAATTACTACAATTTAAATATTTTTAAAAATAGATAATGCTCTTAACTACCACACTATAAATAGGTAATTCATAAAGGAGGAAACCCAAAGAGATGCTCAACCACATGCTGAATATCATTTCACACCCACCACATAAGCAAAAATTTTAAAGTCTGACTATATCACCAGAACACTTCTACGTTACTTGTTGGAGTATAAACTGATATATCCATTTGGAAAACAATTTGGCATTATCTAGTAAACTTGAAGTTGCATGTCTCTTATGGCCCAGGAGAAATGTGTATCAGGATATATGAGCAAGAAAATTCCTAACAGTATTATTTATAACAGTAAAAATCGGAAACAACCCAACTGTCTATCAACAGTAGAGTGGTTAAATATATTACGTATACTCATACAGTAGAATACAACAGTGGGAAAAATGAAACACAAATCCATGGACATGGATGAATCTCTAACAACACTGAGCAGAAAAGCAATTCACAAAAGCATAGTACAGTAGGATTTCACTTCTATAAATTAAAGAACCAGTAAAAGTAAACAATATTTTGTTTAAGAGACCAAACATAAGAAGTAAATCTATAAAGCAACAGAATGATAACCACAAAACCAAGATAGTGATCTTCTCTAGCTGCAGAAAGAAGGGAATGGACTAAGGCAGGGGAACACAAGGAACATAAAAGTAGTGTGATTATACATGTTAATTTAGTCAGAACAGTCCTGGTTTGCCTATATTCCTGGTGTAATAACTAATAGTACTCTCTTTCACTCTCAAAAGTGTCCTAGTTTGGATAGTAAATTATATATTCACCCTTTTTAAAGTATCTTTTTTCCCTTTAACTGGATGGGAGGCCTATGGATCTTCACTGTATAATTCTTCCTTATATCACACGTGTATTTTACAAATATCCATTTGAAAATAGCCAATATTTTATAATGTAATTTTAAATTTTAGACAGTGACAACATGGTAAAAAAAAGAAAACTGTACATAGAATAAATGTAAATAGGATTTGAATGAAACCCTTGTCATCTGGGTATATGTGGAGATAAATAACATACTATATGCCTGGCATTGTGTTAAGCCATTTACAGATATTACTTCATCTTCATAGCAAGATTTTTGGGTAGGTATTATAATATTATCTCCGTTTTACACGTGAAGAATCTGAGGCACAAAATGTATGTGTAACTTAGCCAAAGTCATACCATGACAAAGCAGAATTTGAACCTAAGCAATGTGACACCAGACTACATGCTCTTAACGCAATGCCAGAATCCATAATAGATATTCTTAATCATTTTTTGTGCTACGGATCCCTTTGGCAGTCTGGTGAAGCCTATAAAGCCCTTTGTAGAATCATGTTTTTAAATGCATAAAATATGCATAGGATCATGAATGAAACCAATTATACTAAAATACAGTAATCAACTTATTCAACAAAAGTGTTCTGTACATGCGCTTCTTTATTAATGCGTTGAAAAACAAAATCTAGTAGAGGGTCGAATAATATCTATAATTTTAAAGTAGTGAACACTAATTATATCTTGAGATTTCTACAACTATAGTAATGTGATGGGAAAATATTTGTGATTTTTATTGGTGAAAAAGTCAGTGGTACTTCTAGTAACACTGGTTTGTTGCCTATGTTCACAATTGAAAGAAATGCTAAATTTCACTTAGAGGTTAGCAAAAATTAGGTTATAATATTTTTTTCATAGAAATTCACAGCCCTCTGTTTTGTGACCTTAATTCATAGACTTCCTAACATATGCTTTACTTCAGAGAGGTCATATTCCCCAGCCTATCTTCCACTTTCTGGTTTGGGATTATGCTCAAAATGAGATACACAAACTAGTTTACTAGAAATAAAAAATATTTCTCCATGTGATAAACTTGAGTGGGGAATGAGAAACAGGAATGTGTTAGAATGACTAGGTGTACACATAGACAATGGGAAGCTTGGAACTGCTTTAGAGTGTTTTATTTAAGAGGTTTAAAACTGGTTCCAAACATGTACTGTCACATGCAATTATTCATAAAAGAATTCATTATGGATACCATAATACCCTACAGTATACTATTTGTCAATACATGTAGCAATGCAACAATCAAAAAAGAAAACTCAAATAGCTGGACACCTCCTAAAAGTTTCATTGGGCTAAAAGCAAAACATCTGACAAGTTTTTGATTTGCCTTTCTCATGATTTGATGTCCCAGCAGAGCAACTGGGGAACCTAATTCTGACCAACAAGGAGAAATTGCTCGGCTAATTGGAAGTGACAGAAACCTTGGGAGAAAACAACCACATACCAAGGATAATTATAAGAAGGTAACATGGGCCTTAAAGCATAGTCAAGAAATCTGAAGCTCCCAAATGAGGTGAGACTTGTAAAAAATGCTAAGAGAGGACAAAGAACAGGCTTTTAAAAATTCTCTTCAAAGGCAGAAGATGATCAAGGAAGGGAAAAGCCCACTTACAGCTGCTGGTATAAGGTTAGATCTGAGAGAGAAAACAGAGTCCCTAAATATTATTTTCTTCATTCTCTACAAAGGAAACTTGAGAAGCAGCTTGACATAGTAGAAAGAACTATGTGTATTTGTGGGGTCAGGCAAACTTGGATTTAATTCTCTGTTTCAACACTTAATAGTTATATTACCCGGGGTCTCCTTTTCCCCATCTGTAAAATGGAGATAAGTATATCTTTCTCATAGGATTGTTCTGAGTAATGGAAGTAACACATTCAAAACACTGAGCCAGGCTTATAGTAGTGACTCAGTAAATAGGAACTTATTAATATTACTCAAAAGAGTAGTATAAATAGTGACAAGAAGCAATACTCTTCCCAAATAGAAGAAGGAATTCTAAGAAGTACCTAACAGTTCCAATTTAGAATCCATCATCTGATATGAATGGCTTATATCGCAGGCTTTTGGGGGTGGAGGGGCAGGGAGTACAAATGAGACCTGAGAACAACTGTTCCCGTCTTTGAGGAATTATGGTAAACAGAATAGGTGCTAGAACACTAAACATGGGCAAATGTCTGCCTTCAAGGTGAAAAGTGGAAATCTAAAACCTGGAATTATTTGGGATGTTTCCTCCCACTGGTGTAATATTCATTTGCCCAGGGAAGGGGAAATTCCAGAGAAAAAAAGCAACTGAAACAAAGGAGTAGATTGAATTTTCCAAAGTGCTCAATGTGAAGATGCAGTCTTGAAAGCTAAGGTGATGAAGAAAGAAGAGGTTTCTTGAATTTCCTCAAAGCTTCAAGAGGTAAAGCTTAAAAGAAGAAGGGGGAAAAAAAAGGTATCCTTAAGCAAGATGTAGATATGTCTATGTCTCAATCCCTGGAATGTGTGAATGTTACCTTATTTGGAAAAAGGGTCTTTGCAGATGTAATTAAGTTAAGGATCTGGAGATGAAGAGATCAATCACCCTGGATTGTCTGCTCGGCCATAAATCCAATGAAAAGTATCTTTATGTGACAGACTGAAGAGAAGACAGAGAAGAGGAGGCAGTGTGACAACGAGGCTAAGATTGGAGTAATACAGCCACAAGTGAAGGAATACTGACCAGCTCTACCAGATGCTGGGGGAAACAAAAATCAGATTCTCCCCTAGGTCCTCCAAAACTGCGGCCCTGCTGATGTCTTAATTTCAGACTTCTGGCCTCAGAACTGTAAGAGAATACATTTCTGTTGTTTTAAGCCACCTGTTTGTGGTAATTTGTTACAGCAACCCTATGAAGTTAATACACAGATTTTAAAGAGAATCTCAAGATTAGACTTCCCTGGGTTGGAGGGAATGGGGGATTATGAAATGGATGGTGGAGGGTGAAGAAGGTCTGAGGGACTCCTTGGAGGAAATATATGAACAAGGGTGGAGTTAGCAAATTACAGACCCCACAGTCTTTGCTTTGACAGAGATTGTTAGAGTTTAGAAGAGAACTGACCGGGTTACCATGCATTGCCAGAACCAGAAAGCCATGTGGCAGGCAATCTAATATTCAGAGTTCCCCCAAAGAGTATTTTATATCATCAAAAAGAGTTTCTGTTTGATTGACAAATGCTTTTCACTCCCCACTCCCTTGATCTGTAGCAGGAGTAACAGCTGTCTGTATGCCAATACTTTTTGCAATCCTATCCAAACTACCCATAGGAAAAGGTACTTTTTCATTAGTCGCTGGCAGTCTCAAACACTCAGAAAAAGAGAAAAGATCATGGACAACTAAAGGGGTTCCAGTGATATAGAATGGAAATCCATATCATTTGGAAACCCTCCCTTCAATCCTTACTTGATTGGGACTTTAGTCATTCACTTGAGAGTCCCTAACAACTCTAACCCTCCACCAGGACTACTTTGATCTTAGGCAAGAATGTAAAAGGAATTATTAAAAGGATGCTCTGGGAGCATCTATAAGAGAAAGCAGTAATCAGTCAAATACAGTATGGGTTTACCAACCAGAATTTGTCTAATTTTATTTTCTTCCTGACAGGGATACTAGACCAGTACGCCAATAAAATGCAGTAGACAATATTTATCTGTGCCCAAAAGGCATTATTGACATTTTTCATCATTTACTTACAAGTAAATTGGGGAGGCAAAAAGGCTAGATGATAGTACCTTCAGGCAATGACTTAATACCCAATGGGTACTGACTCCTGGAGGGCAGTCAGCCTCTCCAGAGGTTTTTAGGGTAGAACAACGGTCCCTATATCGGTCAACACTGTATTTCACTGACTTGAGAAAACCCATATTTTCCAAATTTTTACCTGATTCAAAGTTGGAAAGGGTAGGGGGTTTAACAAACCTTAGAACAGCTTAATGTTGACTCTGGGCTAAGTTCTAGATAGCCATAATTAGAATTCAAAAAATTGGGGGAATCTGTAACCATACAAGCAGAATCCAACAAACTAATAGGGATTTTTAAGTTTATTCACTCATTTAGATATCATAAATTTAGGGAACATCTATTCTCTGTAAATGTCTATGTTAAGCTTTAGAAAGATGATTAAGGTATTGTCCTTGACTTGCACTAGCTTAAAATATGGTAGGTGAAACAGATGTGTAAGGAGATAAGATATATTACAGTATGTTCATTGTAAGGCCTTATATTTAGCAAAAAAAAATTTTAATTAACTACATTTAATTGTTTCGGATAGACTGGCATTAGCATATGTAAAACGCCTTTAAGAGTTTAATAAGCTGAACAAAATAATGTTTGTTAAGAATGTGAGAGTGGGCTGATATTCTAGCTCATACAAATCGATCTTCTAAAAATTAACAAGGACTTAAACACCCTAAGGAGGAAATACAAATAGCCAATAGAGATATAAAAACATATTTAAAAATTCATTCTCAGTTATAAGCAAATCAGGAGAACAAATTTGAAAAAAAAATCAATAAATAATAGTATTCCATGCTTGCAGAGGTGTGGTGAAATGGATGCATAAACTGCCGGTGTATATTAATAAACATTTTATGTGTATAAAATGGTAACTGTGGAAAGTTATAGTAAGACAAGTCATACTGTGCAATGCAGCTATTTTCTTCTAGGAGTCTACTCTAAGAAATAATCTAAAATATATACATAAAATATACATAAGGCAGTCCATAACAGCATTTTTAATAATACTAATAAAAAATTAAGATGAATAATTTTTTAAAATGTTCAACCTTATGATGCAATGTATAATCAGAATTATGTGCTTAAAAAGAGGGTATCTGCAATATTATATTGCATTATATATATTATATTATATTATTATTAAACTAGAAGTCTAGGGATCACGACTTTTCACTGTAAACCTTCTTAAATGTTTTGAGTTTTGTGCCATTTGCATGCAATACATGCAAAAAAGAAGCACAATTTGAAAATAAAAGTATTCAGCATAAAAATTTTAAAATACACTTACGAATATTGTTTAATGATGTAAGGAAATACACTTACGAATATTGTTTAATGATGTAAGGACATATACTGAGGGAAAAGAAAATTTTATTATTTCCTGTAGTGAATTCATATACCTAGAAAATATATATAATTCTGGTTGTGTTACAAAAAATATTTTGTTCGGTATTTTTCACCATAAGAAACCTAGGACCAGTTTACATACAAGCAAGAAGGATGGTAAACAAGCTCATCTAAGAATGATTGGAGGAAAATGTGAATGTTTGGCCTGGAGTATATGTGTGAGAGCATGATGGCTGTCTTCAAGTATCTGAAGTACTGTCGTATGGAAAAGGGTCCATACTTCCTCAGGAAAGCCTCAGAGGATGAAACTAGACCCACTGGCAAGAGCTATAGTAAGCCATTTCAGTTCAATGTCAAAACATTTACAGACTTGTTTATTTGTTTATAGGCCATTTCAGCTCAATGTCAGGAAACACTTTCTAATGGAATGGGGCAAAGAATGAGTGCATTTCCAGTCACTTGAAGAATTCAAGCATAAATTGTCACCTACTTGACTGGACATTATAGAAGAGATTCAAACATCAGAAGTATGACTTTTGGTATGATTCCAGCTGTGTGAGAAGTCATTTAACCTTTCTGGGACACAGTTCTCTGTAAAATGGGGAAGTTTGACTAAATTACCTCCATGTTCCTTTTGAGTTTTAAACTGTTTAGATTCTGCATTGGTGTAATTACGTTTGGCTGATTTTTCCAGATTTACTTGATATCAGCCTCTTATCACTTGAAATACCTCACACTATAGTTGTGAGAATTAACTTAGATGTTTAAAAAAGTATTTGTAAAAATGCAAAACTCTATGTAAGACTTTGTTATAGTTCAACGTCATTGGCCATTAGGAAAATGCAAATTAACACCACAATGAAATACCACTACACACCTATTAGAATGGCTAAAATAAAAAAATACTGATAATACCAAGTGCTGACAAGATACGGAGCAACTGTATCTCTCATACTTTGCTGAGGAGAATGTAAAATGGGACAGCCACTCTAGAAAACAGTTGGTAGTTTCTTATAAAGTTAAATATATACTTACTGTAAAACCCAGATATCCATCTACTGGATATTTACTCTAGAGAAATGAAAACTTATATTCACTCAAAAATCTGTACATAAATGTTCAAATCAGCTTTATCTGTGATAGCCAAAAACTGGAAACAACCCAATACCCTCCAATGGGTGAATGAATAAACTGTAGTACACCCATAACATGGAATACTACTCAGCAATAAAAAGGAATGAATTTGATACATGTAACAATTTGCATGGATCTCAAGGCCACTGTGTTGATGAGAAACCAATCTCAAAAAGTTACATATGCTATGATTCCATTTACATAACATTCTCAAAATGGCAAAATTATAGTGATAGAGAAAAAATAAGTGGTGCAAGGAGTTAGGGTTGGGGGGAGGGTATGACTATAAAGGGGTAACATGAGGAAGTTACTTTAGGGTAGTGGAATAATTAATAATTTCATATCCTAATTGTGGTGATCACTAATTTATTACATGCAATACAATTTTATACAACTATACACCAAAAAAAATTACATTTATCTTCAAGGTTCTGGAAAGCAATAAAATTTGTATCATTATTCACTTTTTTGTTTACATTGACTTTTTATGTTTAGCTTTGGACTGTCTTGTAATCAATAATATAGAATGTTTTTCATATGAAAATTTTTTATTGAAGAGTGCTGTAGAAATAGGGTGTGAGGTGTGTTTACTTAACAGTAATTTTATTCTTTTTCTTTAAAGGAATAAATGGTCAAATGTGAAAGTAAATTCAGGTAAAGCTCACTTTTATTGATATTTTATTCTTATTTTTAAATTTTACTATCCCATTTTTAAGGAAGCCTCTGGGAAAATATTTTTATATAAATTTTCACAGCTCACTCAAATGTGATCTATATTTTAACTATTTATCATATGACTTAAAGAGATTGTCCAAAAAAAAAAAAAAAAGAGATTGTCCACACCTTGCCAGGTTCTACTTTAGCTGCTGATTCTCTCTATTTATACTGAACTAAATTTACCTCCAATCAAATTGCATAATAAACATAGAAGCTTAAAATTAATTCCTATCCTAGGATAAGATCTACACAGAGTTTGTCCCAAAAGTGAATTTCTCTTATAAGATGATCCTTACAAATACTAAAATATTAGTGTCTCTCAGACGGTATAAGGCTGTTCTTGTGGCTAACATTACCAATGCTCAATATTTTCAATTCTCTTTTTTTCTCTGGATATGCAAAAGCTTACATTTCTTAGTTCTACAAGTTAAGCAGCACTGTGTGACTAGTTCTACTGATGAACAGTGACCCGAGGTGATATGTTACTTCCAGACCAAAGCATTTACAAGTCTGTGCGTGTTTCACCGTGCTGTCTTTCCTGGCACAAAGAACCCTGAGGTATCATTCAGATGGAGTTACCAGAAGAAGGAAGCAATCTGGAATATTGAGCCACTACATGAAGGGCTGCCCTGGAGAAACTCCTGGACTCTTAGCAGATTTGCCTGAGTAAGAAACTTCTATGTGATAAGCCTCTGAAATTTTGGCATAGTTTATTACTGCACCATTCCCTAGCCTAACCTGACAAATAGAATCTGTATACTAACTTTGCCTATGTTAAAGGTTTTCATGGCCTTTTGTGTTTTCCATAGTCAGATGACAGTTATATGTTACAGCTTTTCCAATAATATTTAATATAATTAGCATTTTAATTAATAACCTATTCTATTAGTCTCTACCACCAACTTAAGATCTCAAATTTTGAATCTAAATGAACAATATTTTAAATTATATATACCTATATCTCAAACTTACACCCTGTGCTAATCATTACCAACCAATAAAAAAGGATGCATTTGTTTATACAGTATTTTAATTCATTAAATAACCCCTGATGTTTCTAGTCATGTTCCCTGGGAAGCAGACCCTGAGATAGAGATTTGCATGCAGGAAAATTTATTAGGGGGTTCTCTTGGAATTAATACTTGTGGTGAAATGCAGGATTGGACAGAGGAGAAGCTGGGCTGTGAAATAGTTATAACAAAGCCTAAACCAACCCTACCCTGAGGGTGGCTCTGAAGCTAGGGTGGCCCTTCAGAAGTGTTCCAAGTTGAGACAAGGGTACTGGGCCCTTGTATACCCATCAATGATCAGTCATTGGATAAAGACTGCTCCCGGGAAGTAGGTGTGACCTTGGGTAAGGCAATTTCTGGATGGAGCTGACATCTTGACAGCTGTGAGCCACAGCATTCCCAGCAGCTGGACAAACAAGTCCTTCAGTCCTGAAGAGGAATATGGTGTCAGTGGAATCTATCCCAGTGTCCAGTACACCTGATAATCATGAAGAGGCATTTATCTATCTGTTAGACGATCACCACCACCATCATCACTATCATATTTACTGACAATTTTACTATGCGCCAGGCACATCTTAAGTGCTTTGAAATTATTAACTCATGTAATTCCCAAAATAACCCTATAATATAATCTGAAATGCTTTGCCTTCAAAAATGAAAATCAATATAGGTGTTTTCTGCAACATACCCCAATCCCAGAAATGCTTTGCTAATGACCATTCAGTAATTTCAATTGTAAGTTACTCTATCTAATATGAGCAGTCCCATTCAGTAACTGTCATTGGCCAAGATAGTTACTCTTTTCATGGGCTGCATCTTCTAAATCATGGATGGCATTATGATGTCTGTAATTTACTTTTAAAATAATTGAGCATGGATAATGTGATATTATGTGTGAATATATATGCGTGTTAATTTAGGCTACATCATAAGTGCTGTTGCTTGCCCTAATTAGGAACTTACACTCCCAGGTATGGTCAGCTGATATTTAGCCATAAGGCCACACTCCAGAGGAAGCTATGACAAGTGCTTTAGTCATACTTATCTTGACCAACACCAGAATTTTGCTAATTAGCATAATAAATATTAGCAATCAGTTTTCATTGGTGAAATTAGTGTTGTTCAAGTTATATGGATTGGCTAATATATTTTAGACATTCCACTTTTGCTGAATAGGGTATAAAAATCTAGCAAGCACCGTAATCTGTATCTTTAGGAAAGGTACCAACATTTGATCCCTAAAATGTCCTGTATCCAGCTATTGTTTCATTGGACTCTGGTTGCCTGAATCCTGTCTTTAAATATTACTGCATCTACCTTAAGTGAACCTTTCATGCATGTTTTAGTCATATGTGGTAGCCAGTCTTCAAACTGAGCCTTAGTGCCCTTAATACCAATGATTCTTAGTATTTATCCCTTTCTGTAGTTCCCCCACACTGAATAGAGATGACCTGTGTGAATAAGATATTCTGGAAATGAAGACAGTGCCTTCCAAGGATAAGTCTTAAAAGATATTGCAGACCCTGCATTTTTCTCTCTTGGATTATCTATTTTGGAGGAAGTCAGCCACCATGCTGTGAAGCTGTTACAGAGAGATCCGTGTGGGGAGGAACTCAGGTTTCCTGCTGGTAGTCAACACTAACTTGCCAGCTGTGTGAGCGACTCGTCTTGGAAGTAGATTCTCCAGGCCTAGTCAAGCCTTTGGGTAACAACAGCCCCAGCCAACATCTTGACTCATGAGAGACCCCGAACCAAAACTACCCAGCCAACTTGATTTATCCCTAATCAACAGAAACTATGAGATAATAAATATTTATTGTTACTTTAAGTCACTAGGTTTTGAAGTAATTTGTTATGTAGCAATAGATAACTAATACATCATAGTACATAAAAGGACAGAGAGCTGGAACTTAATTGAACTTATAGAAGAGATTGTATGAACTGTTGCGTGTAAGCCTCCTTGTTAATAACTTTATTTTTTAAAATGTCTGTTTATGTGACAGAATTTGGTCTAATACTTGCTTGCACTGCGACTTAGTAACAAAGCTATGTCAAAGTAACCACCCCCTTCACTTATATCAAAAATTGGTGGTTACTTATATCTGTCAAAAAGAACAAAATAGTTGTGCGTGACCAAATTGACTTAGCTAATTTTGCAAGACAGGCCTATTGATTTTTCTGCCTACTACAGCTTGGCTCTATCCATTTCTCTTTATCACCACCATCAGTCCAGTACAGACTACCTTCATCTCTCACCCTGGACCGCTATAACAATCTTCTCACTCATCTAGTTATACCCATTGATCTTCTTCCACCCCACTGTCAATATTAAAGTTAGAGTGATCCTTTTAAAGCACAAATCTACTCAAGTAATTCCATCACCACCCCTGCCCTTATTTAAAACCTTTTAGGACTCAGAGAAGATCATAAGGCAAAGACATAGCCTAACATAGCCTACCAAACTCCTGCCCGATCTGGTCCTGCCAACCCTTTGAGCGTTGTCTTGAACTCTTCTCACTCTTGTTCTCTTTGATTGCCCGTCACTGGCCTTCCTTCAATTACTAGTACTTTTCCTGTTCCTACTCACAACAGAGAATTTGTATGTGGTGTTTCCTCTACCTTGAAATCTCTTCCTTTTCCTCTTTGTCCAGTTCAAGTCTGCCTATCCTTCATATCTAGTGCATATGTCAGTTCTTCAGCAAAACTTCCCTCAGTCTCCCTGATTGACTCTCAGCATCATACATTCCCTCCTTTGTGTACCTGTCACATTGCAATTTTACATTTGTTTGTGTAATTATTTGATTAATGTTTGTGTTTACTGCTATACATTTTATAAGAGCAGGTACCATATATAGTTTAACTCATTTATGTATGCCCTGGAGCCCAAGAACATACTGCATATTTGATAAATATTTGATTAAAGACTTAATAACTGATTAACTAATTGAATGAACTCAGGTGGATATAAATGTTGCTTCAGAGCCAGAGTGCCTAGGTTCAAATTCTGGCAGTTCCTAACTACGTAATGTTAAAAATGATTCTACCTCACTGTTCTTTAGATTCGTCCTCTGTAAATTGGGAATAATAATTACCTTATAGGGTATTGCAAGGAATAAATGAGTTAATATACATTAAGGGCTTAAAGCCATTCCCAACACATTAAGTGCTATGTATGGCAAGTGCAATTATTATTATTATTGTTATTAACATGCTTAGTCATTTTGTCATGCTAGTTCCTTAGGCCATAGCTACCAGTTCCTTGGATAAGTTCATTCTTTTCTTACAGATAACAAATTCCAAGTGTCTATGTAAAAACAAGAAGCTATGTCAAAGACACAAATTGAGGGCAGAGCTTATAAATCTTTTTGAGTTGTCCAGTTTTGACTTAGGTATAAGGATACTAACATTAACCCTCTTATCACTGGTGTTTCTTTGGTAATTTACTATTTATACAAAAAGACAAAGCAGTGTTTGAATTAAATGAGAACTTCAAAGAGTTCTATAGCTGTCTTTTACTAGGGCACAGTTCACGCACCAAAAAGAATTGAGCCCACCATCTCTCTGAGTTTTTTGCATTGGTTACCTACTTGTAGTTCAAATAATGGCAAGATATTATCATAATATGTAATACTGTTGATCTCTTTGTATTATAGACCTTCTATACTTTGAGGCACTGACTTTAAAATGTTAAAGCTGCAGGTTTGTAACTTTTGAACACCATATGTTATAAACTGTTGAAATGATGTCTCCCTACTTGACAGTGGAAATGTTCATGCTCAGTGCAAAGGCAGCAATGGTTGGATCTTGTTTAGCTGCTAATGCTTCTTATAGAAGTTGTGAATGCTTGCACTTTATTATATTCAGGGTCCCCACCTACAGATAGGTCTCTTGTAAGCTGCCATTAATTTGGGCAATAGGTCATAAACTGAAGGGTTGTTTTAGGTAAGTATTGCAAATGATGTGTTCTGTTCTTTGTTTACTACCAACCATGAAAAACAACACTGTACTTTCCAGAGAAACTGAGATCACCCAGTCCTTGCAACTGAGGTCATTTTAGTTTGGGAGGGAAAAAGAAAAGAATTCTTTTCAACTCCTTGCCAGTTCCTCCTCGCTTTTTGAGAAGGCGATACCTCTGAAAGAAAAGAGATCAAAGATACATGGGGCTAAGGGCAGATCAGATAGCTATACTTTGTAGTCTGTTGAAAACAGAGCTAGCTTTACTGGAAAAGAGATTATGTGTTATAGTTATAAGGAACAGAGGAAAGGTTACAGGGGTTACTAGCCTAAAAAACCAACCCCCAGTCCTCTACCACCTTGTCAGAACTTAAAATACCGCCATTAGAAATTCATTTGTTTGCATTTTAAACAGTAATTCCTTAAAGCAGTTACCTGTGGAAAAAACTGAATTCTCTATCAATTCTTTTTCCTGAAAGTGAATTTTGAAAGCACTGAGACCAAGAGGTAACACTAACTCCTGAAAACTCTGACTTGACTGTAGGACTGCTATGGAGAAAAAAGGTTGGAAGAGTACAGGTTATGTTTGAAGAGAGGCTAGAGGGAAATCTGTGGCCGTAGAAAACAGTGGTCATAATGTGTGATGACTGTGAGGAGAAAGAGGAAAAAGAAGTGGGTTTCTTTTTTGATTTGTTGCTCTGGGCATCTACAATAGAAGAAAGAAAATATATTACTATATGATGAGATACAATGAAAATGACACAGACAAAATAGGAGAGTCATGCCTAGAATGTGAGAGCAACTCAACTTTCTTAAATATCCTGATTAGCTTTTTTATGACCATAATCATGCTAAATTCATTCCCTACTTGTAGAGTGATTAGTATATATTGAGCATCTTGAGGGTAAGACAAAACTTTTAAGTTTTCTGTTTCTGAGAAGCTCTCCATATATCCTCTCTCCAGTAATTCACTCATCAATGCATAAACTGTTTACCTGTTAAACTGAATGTGATAGATTGAGACCCCATCCACTAAAAAGTGAGGAAACACAGGTCCCTTTGTCTTGCAACAAGGAACCAAGGAACATACAAAGAGTAAAGGTAAGATAAATAGATAAGGAAGGAGGCTGGTACAGATTTATACAATTAACTATTATTATGTGCTTAATATTTGCCAGTTGAGCTGGAAAGGAAAAACTATGTGTGAGAAAAATCTATCACCTTGTGATGAGCAAAGAAGTTTCTGGCAGGATGAGAATTTGCTGGTGGGTATAGGGACGATGGAAACAGTAGGAGCAAAGGAGTTGTCCCAATTTACACTCCACCAGCAATGTACAAGAGTAGTAGTATCTGATTCTGAAAATTTTAGTGTGTAGTGGTATCTGATTATGGTTTTAATTTACATTTCCCTCATAAATAATGATACTGAATCTTTTTTCATATGCTTGTTGATCATTTAGATATCTAGATTTATGAAATACATATTCAAATCTTTTGTCCGTTTTTCAAAAAATTGAGTTCTTTGTCTTTCTCTTATTGATTTATAATGGTGCCTTATATATCTTGGACGTAAGTTTTTTGTCAATAGTCGTTTTATATTTTTCTTTTCCTACTCTGTGTATCATTTTCTCATTCTCTTAAAAATGTCTTTTGATACATGAAAGTTCTTAATTTAATGGAGTCTATTTTATCAGTCTCTTTTTTCATGGTTTGTGCTTTTGTATTTAAGAAAACATTGCCTATCTTAAGGTCATGAAGGTATTTCCCTATGTTTTCTTCTAGAAGTTTCATTGTTTTACCCTTCACATTAGATCTTTGATCCATTTTGAGTTAATATTATGTATAATGTGAGGAAGGGGTCAGGTTAAAATTTTTCCATATAAATATTCAATTGATCCAGAACAGTTTATTCAAAAGATTATCCTTTCCTCCACTGACTTGCACCTTTGTCATAAATCACATAATTCTTAATGTGTGATGATTTCCCCTAACTATTCTATTAAATGTATTATTTGAGTGAACAATACATTCAACTGGTAAGAAAATCAAAACAAATTAATGAAGAAACTAAATTCAAAAAGGTACAAAAATGCAAATGGTGAAGAGCAGAAATAAATGTACCTTCTATTCTGTTCGTCTGTACTCTATTTCTTTCTCCAGAAGCAATGACAAGTGTCAGTGCCCAGATATGCCAACAACTCTGCTTAACTTTCTAGGGTCCTGAATAGAGAAAGCCCTTTATCCCAAAGTCCACCCCCTGATTCTAATGTAATGACTTCTCTAGGTGATTCTGATATTAAGTTTCTAGGTGGTTCTGATACGAGTTTGTTCCAACATAATTTAAAAGTCTATTTTCCTTTACTCTTTTAAAAAGCATATGACTGGATTTTTTTTAAAGCCCAATTAGATTAAGGCTTTATTTTATTAGGGGGATTCAAGTTACTTATATTTATTGTGACTGTATTTATTCCTGCCATTTTATTTATATTATTTACTACTTTTTTTTTCTTTTCTGTCTTTTGTGGAACTAATCAAGCTTGCTTATTTTCTTATTTTAGTAGTTTAGAAAGTATACGTCTTATTTTGTATTCTGCTCCTATATATTTAAATTTTAACCTCCATTTTATATATATTTGCTCTTAAAGTGTAGAATTAAGCAGCATCTGTATCCTGCCCTGATCCTGCCCTTCTCCCCCACTTTCTCCTACAACTCAAATAGGGGCAGATCCAATTTTTGTACAGCCCAAAGCTTATACAATTTGGGGTATACTCTTTAAAATAATTTGAAATTCTAAATTTGAAAATTGGGTAAGAAAGTGAATGTTTATTTAGAATGAGAAAAGAAATCAGAACAAAATATAATTTTTTAAATTTTACAAATTTACAAATCTTTAAAAAATGATAGTTCCACAAACATAACAGAATCCAGAAAATAACATAATATTTTTATTAACTGCCTGGGACACTTCTATAGTACTTTTTTCCCTACATTTTCTCTTATAATTTTGCATTTCTGATTATTGGAAGCTAATAGAAGCAAATTGTATTCTAGTTGTGTATATTTCATGCTTGGTCCCTCTGTCCCCCTCACTGTCTACATAACTTCCAGTGCTGGGTACCATGGGACACACTTACATCACGATACATCCCTAGGCTCTGTAGCTTTGCCAGGTGAGTCAGCACAGTTGGAAGCAGGATTCCTAAGATCTTTCCTACATTGGGGGCACTATGGAAGAAAAGTTAACGGTTCACAAATTGACAGTGAACCACCTAAATATATTCCCCTAAATCCAAATTACATGATTTTTTCAACTCAACCTCCCCCTGTCCAAATCCCCCCAAATATCCATAGCTATGCAATACCATCTGTCTTAAAAAGTATAACAGAGAGGAATTGAGAGAAGAAACAAGAAGTGATCAAATGATTATTTTAGCAAATAAAATACTTTAATATTTTCAACTATTTTATATTTTAAGGATTTTAAAAGGATAGGCATAAAAATCATATGATCATCTCAACAGATGCAGAAAAAACTTTTGACAAAGTCCAACATCGATTAAGGATAAAAACTCTCAACAAGTGGGTATAGAGGGAGCATACTTCAACATAATAAAGGTCATATATGATAAGCCCACAACTAACATCATACTCAACAGTGAAAAGCTGAAAGTATTTTCTCTAAGAGAAGGAACAAGACAAGGATGCCCACTCTCATCATATTATTCAATATAGTATTGGAAGTCATAGTCACAGCAATCAGACAAGAAAAAGAAATAAAAGGAATCCAAATTGGAAAAGAGAAAGTAAAACTGTCATTGTTTGCAGATGACATGATGTGATGCTATATATGGAAAATCCTAAAGACACCACCAAAAAACTATTAGAACTAATAAATGAATTCAGTAAAGTTGCAGGATACAAAATTAATATACAGAAATCTGTTGCATTTCTATACACTAATAATGAATTATCAGAAAGAGAGATTAAGAAAACAATCCAATTTACAACTGCATCAGAAAGAATAAAATACCTAGGCTAAATCTAAGCAAGGACGTAAAAGACTTGTACTTGGAAACTATAAGACATTGATGAAAGAAACTGAAGATGACACAAACAAATGGAAAGATGTATCATACTCATAGACTGGAAGAATAAATATTGTTAAAATGACCATACTCCCCAGCAATCTACAGATTCAATACAATCCCTATCAAAATACCAATGGCATTTTTCACAGAACTAGAACAAAAAATTCTAAAATTTGTATGGAAACACAAAAGACCTGAGTAGCCAAAACAATCTTGAGAAAGAAGAAAGCTGGAGATATCATGCTTCCTGATTTCAAGCTATACTACAAAGCTACAGTAACCGAAGCAGTATGGTACTAGCATAAAAACAGACCCATCAATCAATGGAACAGAATAGAGAGCCTAGAAATAAACCCACACTTTTATTATCAGTTACTCTTTGACAAAGGAGGCACAAATACACAATGGGAAAAGACAGCCTCTTCAATAAATGGTGTCAGGAAAACAGGACAGCTACATGCAATAGAATCAAACAGGACTACTTTCTCATACCATATACAAAAATAAACTCAAATAGATTAAACACTTAAATTTAAGACCTGAAACCATAAAACTTCTAGAAGAAAACATTGGCAGAGTGCTCTTTGACATCAGGCTTAGCAATATTTTTTTTTTAATCTGTCTTCTCAGGCAAGAGAAATAAAAGCAAAAAACAAATTGGACTACATCAAACTAAAAAGCATTTGCACAGAGAAGGAAACTATCAACAAAACAAAAAGGCAGCCTACTGAATGGGAAAAGATATTTGCAAATAATACATCTGATAAGGGGTTAATATCCAAAATGTACAAAGAATTCATGCAACTCAACATCAAAAAAACAAGCAACCCAATTCAAAAATGGGCAGAGGACCTGAGTAGACATTTTCCCAAAGAAGACATGCAGATGGACAACAGACACATGAAAAGATGCTCAACACCACTAACCATAAGGGAAATGCAAATCAAAACCACAATGAATTATCACATCACACATGTGAGAATGGCTATTATCAAAAAGACAACAAATAACAAATGTTGGCAAGGATGTGGAGAAAAGGGAACCCTTGTGCACTATTGGTGGGAATGTATATTGGTATGACCACTATGGAAAACACTATGGCAATTCCTCAAAAAATTAAAAATGGAACTACCATACGATCTAGCGATTCCACTTCTGGGTATTTTTCTGAAGAAAACAAAAACACTAATTAGAAAAGATTCATGCACTCCAATGTTCTTTGAAGCATTATTTACAATAGCCAAGATATTGTAGCAACCTAAGTGCCCATGAATAGATGAATAGATAAAGAAGATGTAGTATATTTGTACAATGGAATATTATTCAACCATATAAAAACTGAAATCTTGTCATTTACAACAATATGGATGGACCAAGAGCATAAAGCATTAAGCCATGCAGCTAACTCTCCTTATACCTTTTCCTGCTGTTTACCTGTAAACTGAAAAAGATACTGCTATGGTTTGAATGTTCGGGTCCTCCCGAAATCGGTATGTTGAAATCCAAACGCTGAGAGATGATGGTATTAGGAGATGGGGTTTTGGAGGGGTTGCTTAGGCCATGAGGGTGGAATCCTTATGAATGGGATTAGTGTTTTTATAAAAGAGACCCCACACAGCTGCTTACCCCCTTCCATGAGGACACAAAGAGAAGTCACCAGCTATGAGCCAAAAAAGGCCTTCATCAGAACGTGACCATCCTGGCACTTTGATCTTGGATTTCCCAGCCCCCAGAACCGTGAGAAATAAATTTGTGTTGTTTATAAGCTCCCCAGTCTGTGATATTTTGTTGTAGCAGCTCAAACGGACTAAGATGGATATTTTCTTTCTTTGTTTTAGGCTCAAATGTTTAATGCTTTCTCAGTTTAGAATTACATTGCTCTACTTTAAAAATGGCTACCATTTATTTTATTTATTTAGGAAGTGTTCCCTCCTGGTACATTTCCTAAAAGAGTTTGTATCTGACAAGGGTTATTTCTTTAAGTATTTGATAGCATTCACCAATAAAATCATCTGGGCCTAGAGCTTTCTCTGCCAGAACGTTTTTCAGTGAAAAATTCAATTTCTTCAAGTAAAGCGCTATTCAGATTTTCTGTTTCAGTTTTTGTCAGTAGAGTAAGTTATATTTTTCAGAGAATTTGTCTATGTCATATAAATTGTTGAATTCATTGGCATAAAGATATTAATAATATTTCCTTATTACCCATTTAATTCTTTAAGATCTGTACTGATACACCCTCTTTTATTCTTCACACTGATAACTTGTGTTCTCTTTTTTTTTTTTGTCTTCATCAGTCTAGCTAGGAATTTATCACTTTTATTAATCTTTTCAAAGAGCTGTTTTTTTGGCTTTGTTAATTTTTTCTGTTGTTTCCTGTTTCATTACTTGCTGTTCTTATTTTTATTATTTCTCTTTTCCCATTTATTTTGAGTTTACTTTCCTTTTCTTTGTCTAACTTTTTAACTTGGAAACTTAAGTTACCACTTTTATAATTTCTTTTCTAACATATGCATTTAGAACGGTAACTTCTTCTCCCAGCACTGTTTTAGCTGCATCTCATAAATTTTGATATGTTATATTTTCATTATCATTCAGTTTGAAATATTTTCTAATTTCCATTGTGATTTCCATTTTTAACCCACTGGACTAATTAAACATGTAATGTGAATTTCAAATATTTGCATTTTTGGAAATATATCTTATTATTATTGATTTTTAATTTCATTGTGATTACAGAAGATACTTTTCAAGACTTCAGTCTTTTAAAATTTATTGACTTGTTTTATCATATGCTCAGCATATGATCTATTTCAGTGAGCATACCATGTGTACATGAAAAGAATGGATATTCTATCAGTCGTTGTGTATAGTATTCTATAAATGTCAGTTAGGTCAAGGATATTGGTAGTATTCAGACCTACATCTTTACTGGTTTTTTTCTGGCTGTTCTGTGAATTGCTGGGAGAGGGGTGTTAAATATTCCATGATTAGATTTGTCTATTTCTTCACTTAATTGTCAATTTTTATTTCATGTGCTTTAAAGATCTTTTATTATGTCTTCTTAATGAACTGATCCTTTTGTTATTATGAATTATCCCTATCTTTGTTAATTTCCTTTGCCTTGAAGTCGGTTTCATCTGATATTAACATAGCCCCTTCAGCCTTCTTTGATTGTTTGCATGGTTTATATAATGTTCCATCTTTTTACTTTCAACCTAGCCATGTATTTAGAGTAAATTATTTTTTTTTACAGAACATGTAGTTGGGTCTTGCTTTTTTAGTATCCATTGTGAAATTTTCTACCTTTTAGCTGGAGTTTTTAACCAATTTATATTTAATGTAACTATTATTCTGTCTCTATTCTTACCACTTACAGTTTGCTTTCTGTTTGTCCCATTAGCTTTTTGCTCCTTTTTGTCTATTTATCCACAATTTTTAGGCTAATTGAACATTAGTGCTTTAGGCCTGTAAGATTGCAAGTTTTTATCTGGTTTTTAGTCACCCAGCATGGCAACAGATGGCCAAAAAACCCATAAAAACAGGAAGTTCACTTAGTGTCATTCACTTTATCAATTAATTTTTCTGATTCCCTCCTGTTTTTTATAACTTTTGGTCATATTCCCATGCCTTTAGATAGTTGTTTTTGATATACTGTCCATATTTTATCACTGTTACCTGTGGAACAGTTTGCTCAATAGTAGCTACTCTCCTTTTGCCAGAAATGGAGGCTAATTTTTAAAGCTTATAACAACTCTGTTACAATGCCCTTCACTTATACAGTGTCTGATGAATCTAGGTGTTTAAGTGACATCCACCAGTTTGTAGCTATGGCTTTCTGAAATAATTAACTAGTAGAGGCATATGAATGGATCACTGCTAGCTCTGAAATCTACTGTTGGTGGAGTCATAAAGAAAAGATTGCTAGGTGATTTTTGTGTTTGTGAAGTATTTAGAATGTTGGTAAGAAAATGAATAAGCAATATTTTAAGTGTTCACCTTTCGATAGTGGAATTATAAGATGATTTGTTTTCTCCTTCACGTTCTTTTAGAATTTTCCAAATCTCTGTAATTGAACTGCTTTATAATTGAAATGAAGATATTAGTTCTTTTTTACTAAAGGGAATGAAAGAGCACTAACATCTGCTGAGCACCTACCATGAGCTGGGTAGCGTACTAGGCACTGTCTCATTTAAAACTTTTTAGATATTTTTTAAACCAGAGGAAAATATTTTTTTAGTTAACTGTTAAAGTGTGGTTTAAAAGTATATTTATTTTTCATCATAATGATGTCTCTTGGTTGTTTATTTGTTTGTTTTTCAATAGGAGCCTTTCTGTGTCCTGCACAGGTTAACATTAGTCAACAAGTTCTAGATACACATCAATATCTGATATGCAGTATGGGTGAGAAAAACCAATGCTCCTTCAATAACCCCAGGCATTAAATTTAACCTCTGGTAATCTTGGAAAGGGACAATTTCCTTGTGTCTTCCTGATATTCTTGAGTTACCTGAACTGTGTGGGATCTTGTCTTTTCTTCTAAGGAGCAATAAAAATGTTTCATTTAATTCAGGAGCAATAACACCTTTCATCCAGCCTCATTCAATTTACCAGTTTAATTTTTTCTTCTCATTCTTTCAGAATGATTAAGTAAGAAGAGTATAGTCATAATAGAGCAAGGCTGAGCAATGTATTGCACATTGTACATGTAGTACATGTAGCAATGGACTACATGTGCAGAATTAGAGACCAAGCAAACTTCAGCCCTCATTTCCTAAGGACCAAAAGCAGCTCCTATGTTCGTGCCCTAGGACTTACCCTCAGTGCTTTCTAGGTAAAACTGCCTTGGATTCCCTCTCCTAATCAGGAGAAGGTGATTGGATTAAGTCATGTTTCACATGAAGTATTTTGGCCCCTTATTTGAACCAGTCACTACATTTGAGGCAGTTGTAACTAGGACTGCTGTAATGATCTGACAAAAGACCTATTCCTTCAACATTACCAGTCATTAACTCTCCAAGACAAGATGTGACATGCCACAGCCCTCAGACAGTTCATCCAGTAGGAGCCTCTTCTTGACAAATACAATCCCTTTTCACCTTTGTTCATGACAATTTTATTTCTTTCACAGTGTCAAACTACCAATTTTTCCAAGTCAGCACTTCCTAGTTGGACCAAGGGAATTTTTTTCACTTCAAAGAGAGGTGCTACTATCTTTTCACTTTTGATTGTATTTTACTTTAATTGGTCTTTCTTAGAATAGTAATTTTAAGTAGATACATATTTAAAATAGCAAAGCTTGATACTAATGCCTGTCATTGTTTTCTTTATCATTATTTTTGCTGCAAATTTTACAGTTTGAAGTATAAAAAGCCTGTTTTAAGCATATGCCCTACTTCATGTTCAGTGTATGCAATACTTATTCCACAGATGTGATGCCAAAATGAATCCAGCACCTGGGATATTTGCCTTAAAGTAAAAGAGAAGCAGAACATTTGGTGTCTACTCTTCAATTCTTAACTTTATTTAAGTAACTTTGCCTACCTAGGAAATTATAAAATAAATTATCTTGTAAAAATGGGATTACTGGTTCAAAATATCTCTTTTTCCTCCAGTGGTTAACCCTATACAAAACTATAAAACTGATACCAAAATTAAGAAGCACTTTCCTTTAAAGGCGTGATTCCCCCAGGAGCATCTCATTAGCTAGAATCCAGGTTCAACCATCTGAAAACCAGTGCAGGGTTATGAACAGAAGTAAAGTGGAACATGGTTCTTTTTCAGTTGATTTAAAATGTAACCAGGCAAACAGTACAGGAGTGCACAGGAAAACTAAACTGAGAGACTCAGGGGAAAAACAGATCACAGAGAATATAATGGCCTAAGAGCAGTCTGAGGTGAGTACCTGCAGATGGTCAAGGAAAAGGCATTCCAAGTCAAGTTCAGGAACTGGATGAATGGAAATAAGGAAAGTGGACTATGCAGTTGCCAGATGATATCCAAAGGCATAAGAGTATGGACTCTTGTACTGAGCCTAGATTTTCTCTCCAGATAAGCCTTCTCTGGAGTGTAGAATAGCAAAGGTCTATGAGATAGATTTTACCAGGGGTCAGCTTAAGATAAAAAGAATGAGAAAGAAGAAAAAAACTAAGGAAGGAGTAGTAACTTCAACTCTTGTTCTGTCTTGAAGACTGTCACATTGAATCTAACAGAGGATCATCTGCTTAGTAATTAAAGTTGAATGGATGGGATCTCTAATGAACCGAAGGAGATTGAGTGCTAAAGTCTGAATGATGGGTGGTACCTAAAGCAGTGAGACTAGGAGGAGAAAGGCAATTCCCTGGGGAGATAGAGAATAAGGTTCAGTGGATATAGGAGAGCAAACTCATGGTAGCATTTAAAATTAATTATTGGGATTTCCCTGGTGGTCCAGTGGTTAAGAATCCACTTTCCAATGCAGGGGACGCAGGTACAATCCCTGGTCGGGGAACTAAAATCCCACATGCCATGCGGCAATTAAGCCTGCATGCCGCAACTACTGAGCCTGTGCGCTCTGGAGCCCGCATGCCACAACTAGAGAGAAGCCCATGCACTGCAAAGAAGAGCCTGCGCACCACAACGAAAGACCCCGCATGCCACGACAAAGATCCCATGTGCTGCAACTAAGACCCGATGCAGCCAAATAAATAAATAAAATACAAATTTAAAATAAAATAAAATAAATGGTTAATTAATTGACATCAAGGTAACTTTCAGCTATTCAGTTACAGAGGAAACCCACATTTAGAGGTTACAGTTACTTTTCTTCTCTTAAAATATAGTTAGATGTGCTCTACTTCCCCAGTGTATATAATTTTTTAAAATAGTAGTCCAGATTATGAACTAGAAAAGCTAGTTATTACCATGTAACAGTTTTATGCTATGGGGTATAATTGTTTACTAATTTGTTCCTAAATTCTCTCATTTTTTGTTTCTTTCTCTCTTAATTAGATTTTTCAGTACCTCCAGGGCTGGATAAATATTATGCATTGCTTAAAAGCCTGACCTCTGAAGGTTGATAGAGCAGGTGTGATTCCTAGCTTCTCTTATTCATGTGGCCTTCAGCAAATGATTAACCTCTCTAAGCTTCAGTTTCTTCATATGTAAAATGGGAATAATAAGAATACCTTACTCATAGGGTTGTACTGAGGAATAAGTAAAGTGAATAAAATGATGTTACATAGGGCTTCCCTCGTGGCGCAGTGGTTGAGAATCTGCCTGTCAATGCAGGGGACACAGGTTTGAGCCCTGGTCTGGGAAGATCCCACATGCCGCAGAGCAACTAGGCCTGTGAGCCACAACTACTGAGCCTGCATGTCTGGAGCCTGTGCTCCACAACAAGAGAGGCCGCGAAAGTGAGAGGCCTGCGCACTGTGATGAAGAGTGGCTCCCGCTCGCCGCAACTAGAGAAAGCCCTCACACAGAAACGAAGACCCAACACAGCCATAAATAAATAAATAAATAAATAAATAAATATGATGTAACATAAATAAAACATTTCCATTTTGTGACAAATAGCACAGCATTTAAGAACTGATTTTCGCGACTTCCCTGGTGGCACGGTGGTCAAGAATCTGCCTGCCAATGCAGGGGACATGGGTTCTAGCCCTGGTCCAGGAAGATCCCACATGGCGTGGAGCAACTAAGCCCATGCGCCACTACTACTGAGCCTGCACTCTAGAACCTGCGAGGCACAACTACTGAGCCCACGTGCCACAACTACTGAGCCCACGTGCCACAACTACTGAAGCCCATGCACCTAGAGCCCCTGCTCCACAACATGAGAAGCCCATGCACCACAACGAAGAGTAGCCGCCGCAACTAGAGAAAGCACGTGTGCAGCAACGAAGACCCAATGCAGCCAAAGATAAATAAAGTAAATAAATTTATTTAAAAAAAAAAAAAAAGAACTGATTTTCGCCAGATTTGAGATTATGTTTGGGATGATTTGAGTGAAACTGAAGATTCGAAAATGTGAAAATCCCTCAGGGCAGCTGAAACTGAAGCACAATAAGGGGCCCATGTGACTACTCAATGGGAGAGACAAGCCACAGGCAACGGGATGCAAATGGAAGGGAGTAAATAAGCAATGGTTTCTAAGAGACAGTGATTCCAAGCAGTGGATGATTTGCAATTGGCTGCTTCCCACATGGGCAACTCTAGGTATGGTACTCCAGAGAAAGCAGCAATAGCAAATTATTTCTTTTTAATGATAATACATTCATAGGAGGACATGAACATGGGAAAAACAAGTTACTATGTTAAACAAAAGACAATATTTACTAACCTCCAATAATTGCAAATTCAAAGCCTAGGAGAACTGGACTGGATTATGGTTTCTAAAGAAACTATTGGACCCATACACTGAGATTCCTCACCATTCTCTATGCTTCCAGAACCTGCAACCTCCCTCCCTTCTGCCACTTCCCCCATACACACAAGCAATGTGAAAGCAATGCTAGTTTTTAGCTGTGATTAGTAGCTGATTCATACAATAAACTGAAAAGAGCCATTCAAGGAAAAAGAAAAATATATACTGTAATAGAAGACACATAACATTCACTCATTCTATAATATAGTTTCTAAAATATATATGTATTTATATATGACATATATAAATAGAGATATATTATGCATAAATATAGTCACTAGGCAATCACCACACATACTGAAGGTAAATTGTATATATTATCAAAATCTGGTATACCTCATATTTCTATTTAATGCATCCAAATGCTCTAATGATTACTAAATAGAAGCAAGCTGATAAACTGCAAGCTATGTCTAGAAACTTGGTCACTAAGACTGTATTAGAAGTATTCTAGGAATAGAACTAAACAGAAAACAGGTAAGTCTAATTGTTTGCATAATTGTAGTTAATATTAAGTTAAAATGTACCACATGGTTTTTAAACTTTTGATTTAAAATTTCCTGGTTGTAAATGTGAAAAATGCCTCCTCTAAATTATTCCTAAAATAAAACTTAACAGCATAAATACTTAATAGCTTAAATAACTATGACAGAGTTCTGTATTTTATTCCTTTATTTTATTTATCTGGGTCATAAATGAAGGATTTCAATCCTTCATTTGGCATCTTTCAGAAGTACTACATTTATACGTATAAAAAAGGAATTATATTTTTATTTTCTTATTTGATTTCAGAAAGTAAACAAACTGGTGATTTTATTAAGCATTTATTAATCTTATAACGATGCATCAGACTTAATGTTAAATATATTGCTTGTATATCCTGAAAATTTTTTTTAAATGGGGAGGAAATAGGCTATTTCTTCAAAGACAGAAGAAATACAGAACTAAGAAACAGGTTAGTTATAAACTTAAGAAGCATTTTTTGGTTTTTTGAGGGAGAAGAAAAATAAAACATTTTTCTTTTCCCTCAATTAGAGTTTTTTTTAAAAGATTAGTTACTTGGGGCTAATAATGGGAAGCATTAACAGAGACAATAGCAGAGATATGGTTGCTTGATATTATTGCTATGATATTTCATTCAACCCTGCATGCGTGAGAACTTGCCCTGGCCCTTTAACTCTGCTGCACTCCAAGGTGTGTGGTGGTGTGCAATGGTAGATAGCTCAGGTGCCATGTGATTGAGGACTTTAAATGTCAGAATACAGAGATTGCCCATAATTTGTCAAGCAGTGAAGAACAACTGAAGATTAAGAGGCAAATAGGGGGAGGGTTATAATTTAAAAATAAATTCTTAGGAAAGGAACTCAATAATTTACCTAGTGTAAAGAACTGGTAACTAAAAGAATTCAGAATGAAGATTTTGAAAGACAGTATCTAACTCAGGCATGTACTAATAATCTGTACTAATAATCATACAATCTATAATTGGACTTCAAAACGGGATCCTAACTGATAAGTCAGAGAGTCTTTAAGTTCAAGTGAAATCTTAGAGGCGAGTGGGGGTGGTGGTGATGAATAGTTTTCAAGTATTTTTAGTAGTGAGCATTTAAATTTAAAAATAAAAAAGAAGCAACCATGTACAACGTTTCACTAAGACCAATGAAAGCAGAACTGCTTTGGTTGACATGGGGATGGGGCACCCAACATGTCTCAGTATGGCCCCCAAGCTTCCCTGAACAATTTTAGGGCATTACCCAACACAAGTAAAGAGGATTAGATGACTTCTCCATGTCCTCCATATTCCCTCATCAATGATAAAGCACCCTGGCCTTTATAAAGGTGTGTCCTTAGATTGTTGCAAATCTCCAGATTAACCAATACCACCGAAATATGTAATTATTCCCACTAACTCCCTGTTGGGCTGCACTCCAAGCAGGCCTGCAAGCCCTGTACTTGCCCAGCTTCAAGACTGAAGAAAGAGCCTGGAATCAGTGACAGAGACATCAGTGGTTTAATGGATGGCGGGGGGGATCTTACATGTCTGAAGCAAGGTCCTGAGCGACACCCCAGTGTGTGTGGCACAAGGGCCACAGTCTTTGCAGGAGGGGGAGGTTACCAGTAATAGGGGGAAATGACGTCAGTTTGGCTCATCTGTTACCAGGGAAACTAGCAGAAGGGCACTCCCCTCACCGCCCCTTTGATAAGCTCTCAAGGTGGGGATGTTCTGATCTAAAGATTAGAACAATCACCAGCTGGGGCCTGGGGCAAGTATGTAGGAAGGTCAGTCTTGTGAGGAGGGTGTAGGTGAAGCAGGCACTGGTCTAACAGGGGATGTACGGAGGGCAAGAGAACAGCCATCTTGGGTGGCCTGACCATACACACTCTGATTCACTGTTTTAAAATTTAAACACAAAAATTCCAAGTTACCATCTAGTATTGGAGTACCTGAAGTACAGGGGATGTATGGAGGGCAAGAGAACAGCCATCTTGGGTGGCCTGATCATACACTCCCTCTCACCCAGTATAGCATAATTTTATCAGAGTTACTGCACATAAAATAAGCAGAAAACTACAGAAACATCCTGAAATGACAATGCTGGATAATTCCCTAGGCTCATTGTTACCTACGTAACTTGTTCCCTCACATCAACTTAGCATAATATAACTGTTCAGGAAGAGTTTTTTGCATAATTTTTTATATAATCCCAATTTTGACTTAATGTTGGATTTAGTATTTCATTTCAAAGTGTGCATAAGCATAATAGAAACTAAATACAACCCACAATTTCATTCTCAGCATTAGAAATTATGGAAACAGTGAATGATTTTGTGAAGTTCATGTTCCAATTCTATATGTACTTTTAAGGTATGATGAAATTTTTGTATTAGTGAAATATCAAAATTGAAAACTTAAGGATGTCCATGATAAAAATACACATACACTCAGATGCAAAAAAAAAAAAAAAACAAACATAAAGACTTTCTCTAAGGAATTCAAAATGCTTCACAGATGATTCTTTATCATTCATGTTAATGAAGGGCAGATGATCTTCATTTTAGTTAATGGCTGTAATTTTCCACCCTACCAAATTTTTAACTGACCCCACTGCTAAATAATTTAAGCTTAATATGCCATTTCTCCCTTTGCATCATCCTTTGAGGGGAGAGCTAGTGAATAATAAAAACACAAAATTGGACGACAGATCTAAAAAGGGCAAAAAAATTCTGAATGGTTCATAACTTGTATAATCAATAGGTGACTACCCTATTTAATCTCATAATTCTCTTGTGAGCTAGAATGGGAAGATGCAATTTGCTAATAAAGAAACAGGCAAAGAGAATATATTCACTATGCTAATTCCACATGATTTATCCAATGTCACCCTGAGCTGAGGCTCAGCATAGAATTGAGTGATTATTGAGATAATCCAAACAGGGCATTGGATTACTAAAGAAGCACATGGATCGCCTTCTCAGAAAATTTAAAAATAGGATTGGTGCTCATGTTGGCTTTGTATAGAGATAATTTTGTCAAAAGATACAATTATTAACTCTGGGGAAAATAATTTCTTTTAAAATAGCATTAGATATTTCAAGTCAAATTAAAATTTTTGTTGTTGTTCCTTTTAGACTCAGGGTACTATGTTGTGCTGGATAGGTGCTGAAGGGCAGCAACATGCAGACCTTACCTTCAACAGACTTTAAATCTAGGAGAGAGTATAAAGTGTATGCCAATAGTTATTAAATGCTCACGTGCAACATTAGTGCTACAAGAGAGAAACAAAGAGGATGGAGTGATTATGTTCAGCTTGGGATCTGATAAGAGGTTGGGTAGGGGTAGAGATGAAAAAAGACTGGGCATGAACTCATAATTATTGAGCTATTCTAATGGGTACATGGGGTTTCATTACATTATTTTTGTCCATTTTTCGTCCATTTATTTTTTTCATAATAAAAAGTGCTTCTTAAAAAGGCTTCATGAATGAAGTGGTATTTGAGGATAGACTTTGACAAAAGGGCACTATTCCATAAACCAAGAAGTGTGGGTAGAAATAGCAAGATCCTGACATGTAGTTGGAAAAACCCTAGGCTGATTAGATTCATGTTATACTGCTTAGCTAAAGCATAAGGTATATACTGGGATATAGGAGAATGATATAAAGCTAAAAATTATTTTTATTATTGTCTCAATGACTTTGAATATTAAATTGTGACATTTAAAATTATTACAGCAGTTAATATCCATTGGTGACTTCGCTATGATTTGATTAAAAGTTTTGATTAGGGCTTCCCTGGTGGCGCAGTGGTTGAGAATCTGCCTGCCAATGCAGGTGACACGGGTTCGAGCCCTGGTCTGGGAAGATCCCACATGCCGTGGAGCAACTAGGCCCGTAAGCCACAACTACTGAGCCTGCACGTCTGGAGCTTGTGCTCCGCAACAAGAGAGGCCACGACAGTGAGAGGCCCGTGCACCGTGATGAAGAGTGGCCCCCGCTCGCCCCAACTAGAGAAAGCCCTCACACAGAAACGAAGACCCAACACAGGCAAAAATAAAATAAATAAACAAATAAAAAAAAAAATTCTAAAAAAAAAAAAAAAAGTTTTGATTATGTGGGAAATAAAGAGGCTGGAGTGAAGCAGATATGAATCCAAATTCCAGTTAGAAGGATATTACAAAGTTCAGGAGAAGGCTATGCAATCCAGAAAAGAATAGTGACAGTAGACATGGAATAGAAAGTCCAGGAAAGAGAGGAGCTCTAGAGGGAGAATATTAGGACAATTGATTGAATCGTGAGGAGAGAGACAGAGAACAGAGATAGTCAAAGATAACTTTTAAATTTTGTTTCCAGTCTGGGCGCAGAGAAGTCAGGTTGGCAGTGTTACCAAACCAAACTTGGATCTGCTTGCCTGCATGCAGTAAAGCCAATCTAGTGACAGCAGGTTGTGGTGGAGGAATGCAGCGTTTATTGCAGGGCAACAAGCAAGGAATCCAGGTATCCAGTGCTTAAAAGGTCCAAACTCCCTGAAGGATTTCAGGGAAAGATTTTTAAAGACAGGGTGAGAGAGGGGGTTTGTGGGATGTGTGATCAGCTTGTGGACATTCCTCTGACTTGGTGGTGGTGAGGTAACTGGGAGTCAACATCTTCGACCTTCTGGTTTCAATCCGTCTGGGGTCTAATGCTTGTGGGCAGCATATAGTTAACTCCTTCCACCTGCTGGGGGTTTCAGTAGCTGCAAGATATGGCTCAGAATATTATCTAAAGCCCTTGAGGAGGAACTAAAGGTCCTTGACTTTGTTTAATGGCTAAACTATTATTATTTTGTCTTGCTTGACTGTTTTCCTTTCTTTCTGCATTTTCTCACTTCTCTGATTAAATTTATTCTTTGGAACTTGGGGAAGGCCTAGGAGGCTAAAGTTGTTCTACAGACAAGAGGCAGGCAGAAGACATGGTGGGAGGATCTGTTCTGGGATAGACCTATAGCGTCCTGCTCGGTTACAGTAGTATCCAAATTAGTGAAGAAGACAAGGTAGGTTTTAGGCATCACAAATCTGAAGGGCTAGGAGGAGGACATCTAGAGAGAGGTAACCAAAAGATAACCTCTATGTGAGAGGAATGGGAGAAGAGAGAAACTTGGGATTCATATGAATTAACCATTGAAGCATGAAATTACTGAGCAGGTGAGTGAGTAAAGAGACCAAAGACAAGAGGGCTGAGAACAAAATCTTGGGGAATTAAGGGTTTGGTTTGATACAAAAGAAAAAAAAAAAGAGCTAAAGACAGAAGAGAACTCAGTAATACTACCAATAACATCTTATATTTCTTCAAGATTGGCTAACAAGAAACAATGCCAAATTTAAATGGTTAAAACAATAAATTATTTCTCACTCAAGCAAGAGTTCAGCATGGATATTTCTGTGTAGCAGTTATTTCATCAGCAGCAATGTAAGGATTCAGGCTCTTTTCACCTTGTGGCTTTGCCCTCCTCTAGGTCCTTGAACTCCTTACCCTTCAGCCAAAAGATGAGGAAAGCACATGGAAAAATCATGGTCAGAAGGTTTTATGGTCAGTCCTGGAAATGATGTGTATCACTTCTGCCCACATACCATTAACAAAATTCAGTCACCCAGCTACACCACAATGCAAGATACAACTAGTCAGGAGCTGTCACATCTTATGTTTGTATCATACAGTTATTAGAGGACTGTCATACTTCACTATGTAGTACAGTTTCACAGAAGGCAATAAAGCACAGTGGTTAAATGTATGAACTCTAGAGTTAAAATCACTTGGATTTGTTTCCTGGCTTCATTATTTGTAGCACCAGTGTTACTTAGGATAAATTAATTCACCTCTCTCTACCTCACCTGTAAAATGGTGATAATAACAAAATCTAACCCATAGGATTGTTAGGAAGATTAAATGAGTTTAATAAATGTAAAGTATTTAAATAGTGCCTGGCATATGTCTGACATGTAGTAAGTTCTCAGTAAACATTAGCCATTATCATCATATTAGAACTATCACATTAGGGCTGTAGCAATTTAATGGTGAAGTGGATATTATATAACATGAAATGTAGAAAAGTGGTAGCAGAGGCCAGAGAAGAAAAAGCCATCAATTTCTCCGTTAAGCTATATGAATAATTGCAGAAAATTCTGCTTTTTTACAGTTGTTTAGCACCAGCTAAAGACGAGGTGAAAAACACAGAATTCCCAACTCACAGCAATTTTCAGTTAATATGCTTAGAACTGCAAAATAAATAACCTCTAAGCAAATCAGATGGCATTTCAGTCAAGTTAAATCCTAGAAGGTTCAGATGGGGTCTTTTTCCAAATGTCTCATACTGAGGTAAGTAAACCATGCCCTGGAGAAAGAGTGCTTATCAATCTGAGATTCACTTTCTATCCTTCCTTCTCTCAGGACAAAATCTTTTAGTAGGTCACAACCGGAGGATCTGAGTCAGTTCATTTCGCCTGAGCAAGTACTTGACTGTACTTTATGTGTACATTAATGTAAGCATGAATATTGCCTATGAGCATTTCTTTATTTTTGGAAGGCTCTCTTCCCTCTCCGGCTTCTATGCTCCCTCCCCACCTCCATTTAAAAATCTTTCCATTTTGCCACTCTTGTGGTTTCTTGGTAAATGTTCAAATATCCTATTTATAAAACATTTTATTTTAAAATTAAAGCTTTTCCTATGATGTAATTGTAGATACACATGCAGTTGTAAGTAATAATACCGACATCCAGTAACCCCTTACCCACCCAGTTTCCCCCAATAGTAACATGATACTAGTACAATGTGGTATAGTATATAGCACAATATCACAACCAGAATATTGACATTGATACAGTCAAGATACAAAACATTTCCATCAACACAAGGAGCCCTCTTTTGCCCATTTATAACCACACCCACTTCCCACCTATCACCACCCCTTCCTCAATTCCTAGGAATCACTAATCTGTTCTCTATTTTTATAATTTCATCATTTCAAGAATGTCATGTAAATGAAATCATATATATGCAAACTTTTGTCATTGGCTTTTTTTCACTCAGCATAATTCTCTGGTGATATTATTCCAGGTTATTGAGTGATTCAATAGTTTGCTCCTTTTTATTGCTGAGCAGTGTTCCATGGTATGGGTGTACCAGTTCGTCTTGTCATAGACCTGCTAAAGGACATCTGTTGTTTTTTTTCTAGTTTTTGGCTATTACAAATAAAGCTACTATAAATATTCATATACAGGTTTTTGTGTGAATTTATGTCTTCAGTCCTCTAGGATAAATGCCCAAGAGTACATTTGTTAGGCTGGAAAATATCTGCATGTTTAGATTTTTAAGACCACTATTAAATTATTTTATTATTTTTAAACTATTTAACTATTTTCTAAAATGGCTGTACCACTAATGTATATTTTACATTTCTACCAGCAGTGTATGAGTTATCTAGATTCTCCTCATTCTCACCAACATTCGGTGGTGTCACTGTTTTTTTAAGCCATGCTGGTAGGTTTTTAGTGATACTTAATTATGGTTTTTTTACATTTCCCTAATGGCTAATGATGCTGAGCATCTTTCCATGTGTTTATCTACCATCTGTATATCTTCTCTGATGAACTGTTTCTTCATGTCTTTTACAATTCCCATGCTCTGACTGGATTCTTGCCTTTTTAGTGTTGGTCTTGAGAGGTCTTTATATATCCTAGATGCAGAATATCTTTTTGTCGAAGATACACCTATCTTTTGTCAGATACGTGGTTTCAAATATTTTCTCCCACTCTGTAGCTTCTCTTATCATCCTCTTAACAGAGTCTTTTACTGACCAAAAGTTTAAAATTTTTATCAAATCAAGTTACCAGTCTTCTATTATGAATCATGTTTTTGGTATCAAGCCTAAGAATTCTTTGCCTGGTCCTTGTGTCCCAGAGCTTTTCTCCTGTATATTTTTTTGTAAAAGCTTTATAGTTTTACATTTTACATTTGGTTTTGTGATCCATTTTTTTTTTAAACATCTTTATTGAAGTATAATTGCCTTACAATGGTGTGTTAGCTTCTGCTTTATAACAATTGTGATCCATTTTGAATTAATTTTTGTGTATTGTGTGACATGATTGTCTATCCAAAAGAACTGACAAAAATATTCCTAGAACTAATATTGTAGCAAGTTGTCCAGATACAAGGTTAAGAAACAAAAGTCAATTACTTTTTTATAGACCAACAATGAACAAGTGGAATTTGAAATTAAAAGCACAACACAATTTACATTAGCATCCTCCAAAATGAAATACTTAAGTATAAATCTAACAAGATATGCACAAGAGCTGTGTAAGAAAAACTACAAAACTCTGATGAATGAATTCAAATAACTAAATAAATGGTGAGGTATTTCATGTTCATGGAAAGGGAGACTCAATACTGTCAAGATATCAGTTCTTCCCAGCTTGATCAATAGAGTCAATGCTATCCCAATCAAAATCCCAGCAAGTTGTTTTATGGATATCGAAAAACTGATTCTAAAGTTTATATGGAGAGACAAAAGACCCAGGATAGCTAATATAATATTGAAGAAGAACAAAGTTGGAAGACTGACACTACCCAATTTCAAGATTTTATATAAAGCTACAGTTATCAAATCAGTGTGGTATTAGCCAAATAATAGGTAAATAGATCAATGGAAAAGAATAGAGAGCCCAGAAATAGACCTCATAAAGGTAGTCAACTTATCTTTGACAAATGAGCAAAGGCAATACAGTGGAGCAAGAATAATGGAAATTTTCATTTTCTAAAATGGATGCACAGGATGCTATAGTGCCAGGTCAGGCTCTGGGTGAAAAATAGTGGGAGATTTCCATATATCCACCTATGGTGTGTTTCCCTACCTTAAAGACAAGAGGTCCACATCAACCATCAAAAAGCAAACCATCTTCACACTGGGCAGAAGGTGATTTCTAGGGAGGACAGTTCTATTTGCAATCTCCTCACGCTCCACTTCTCCCCACACCCATTCCTGAAGTTTCACCTCTCTATTTAACTTGATAGGAACTCCAAAAGAAGAGCTGGGAGGGCTCAGAAGTTTAAAGTGGGTGTCAATTTATATCTGGATATGTTAAAGAGGAGGTCTACCAGGAAGAGCCATGGCAAGAGAATAACTCATAGTTGCCTCATATTATCCAAGCATAAACCACATTTGTCATAGTAAGATACTCAGGCAGCAGGATCAAGGTATTTCTTTGACCAGCAGATCCACATTAGTAAAGAGACTTTAAATATCCAGAAAGTTGGATAAAAATTATACACATCAGCCAGCCCTCCATCTTAATATTTAAGACAATGGATCCAAGAACAACCAGATAGACAATGAGGAGAAGACTGGACTAGATAGATTTTTCCTAATTTGTAAATGCATAGAAAAAAAAAATGAGGCCTATGAAAATTTTCTGCAGTGTCAAATTCAAACATCACTTTTATGATACAAATAGACGGCACAGTTTTGAAGAACATTTACTACAGGAAATTTTTTAAAGCTTTTCCCTGTATTTCCCTAAATCCAGGAAAATTTAGATTCTATGAATCAGGAAGTAAAAGATGAGACAACAGACTGGGATGAAAGTGGAGTTGGCTGGGAACAAAGTGAAAGATCAGAAAGAAATAAAAAAATGCATCTGCAGAATTGAAGACATTGTCATAAGTAATAAATTGCAGATGTAGAAAAATGTTCTGGCAATAAGGAAGCTACCCTAGGGTAACTATTATAATAAAAAAAGGAAAAATTAAACTACAAAAGAGAAGATCATAGAAGTAGAATGCAGAGGACAAATGAAAGAGAGAGAACAAATGAAAGAGAAGTGACACTTCAGACCTAATAGAAGAAAATTTCTGGTCTGAAGAAAGACTGATATATATAGATTGAGCAGTCTCACCTTAATGAAAATACATCACTATAAAAAGAGACTGCTCTTTACATATACTCCCATGACATTGGGTAGGGAATTCCAAGCAAGAGGAAAGATCCTAAAGGCTTTAGGAAAAATAAAACAGATTTCCTATCCTAGAATAAGAATTGAGCTTGTCTTAGACACCTTATAATAAACAAAATAAACATCTCATAATAAACTAGAGGAAAACAGAACACCATCCACAGTTTTCAGGAAAAAAAAAAAAAGACTGAGGCTCAAGGATTTCATACAAAAACAAATTTGTGTGTGAAGGCAGTAGAAATACGTCTCAGTTATGAAAGGCCTTAGGACATATGCCACTCATCTGTTCTCCTTAAATAAACTGAGATAAAATAAACAAATAAACTGATAAAAAATAAAAGATATATTTCAGCTAAATGAGAGACAAGGCAAATATAAAACTTAATAAGGCATTGAAGGATTAGTTGTAAACATCAGAGACAATGAAATATAGAATTAATGAAAAGTTTTTAAAATGATTTCAAAACAAGAAGCAAAGATCACTTTAAAAAAAGGACGTATAGTATAAAAACATTTAAGAATAACCCAGACGTTGGGTGGATAGGGGTATTAATTTCTTTGTATTACATATTATACTTTCTTTGATACAGTAATCAATAAGGAAACATGAATTTATTTATTTAATATGATGGTAATCATTAGTAGAATGATAAAAATGGATATTATCAAAATTGCTAGAATAATTAGGTATATTTTAGTTTTCATAAGATAAAACTAAGAATCAATAGAAATATCAAAGAATCATAAAAACAAAATCAAAATGACATGTTAACATGTACGAAGATGTCAGCTATGATGGTAACAATCAATGGGTTAAATTTTTCAACTAAAATACATAAATATTCTCAGATTGAGTCAAAATACAAAGTCAATTATGTGCTCTTTACAAGGAGTCACACTGTCAAACAAAATAAGAATGTTTTAAGGTAAAATAATACTACGTCAGACAAAGTAAAAAAAAAAAAAAAGGACAAAAGAAAAACAAAAGCAGATATTATTAATGCTAGTCAGAGTAGAACCCAAGGTAAGGAAAGAGCACTAAAGAGGGTAAAGATTGATTATTTTGTTTTTATAAAGGATAACTCTATAACAGACATAAGTGGTTGTGTATATAACCTATCATCAAAATGTATAAACAACTATAAAATAGACAATAAAAATTCTATTAGTATTTGATATGTTGAGTTGGTAAAACATTAATAAGTTTATATGGTAACTGAACAGCATAGTTTTTAAAGTTTAACTGTTACATGTATATGTATATTTTTAACTCTGTAACCCATCAACAGAGGATAAATATTTTTCAAGAATTCATGGGGAGACAGCTTCAAGATGGCAGAAGAGTAAGATGTGGAGATCACCTTCTTCCCCACAAATACATCAGAAATACATCTACATGTGGAACAACTCCTACAGAACACCTACTAAACGCTGGCCTCAGACCTCCCAAAAGCAAGAAACTCCCCACGTACCTGGGTAGTGCAAAAGAAACAGAAAAAACAGAGACAAAAGAATAGGGACGGGGGCTTCCCTGGTGGCGCAGTGGTTGAGAGTCGGCCTGCCAATGCAGGGGACACTGGTTCAAGCCCTGGTCTGGGAAGATCCCGCATGCCGCGGAGCGATTGGGCCCGTGAGCCACGATTACTGAGCCTGCGCATCTGGAGCCTGTGCTCTGCAACGGGAGAGGCTGCAATAATGAGAGGTCCGCGCACCGTGATGAAGAGTGGCCCCCACTTGCCGCAACTAGAGAAGGCCCTCGCACAGAAACAAAGACCCAACACAGCCATAAATAAATAAATAAATAAACCCAAAGTTTAAAAAAAAAAAAAAAAAAAGAATAGGGACGGGACCTGCACCAGTGGGAGGGAGCTGTGAAGGAGGAAAGGTTTCCACACACTAGGAAGCCCCTTTGCAGGCGGAGACTGCGGGTGGTGGAGGGGGGAGCTTCAGAGCCACGGAGGAGAGAGCAGCAACAGGGGTGCAGAGGGCAAAGCGGAGAGATTCCCACACAGAGGATCAGTGCCAACCAGCACTCACCAGCCCGAGAGGCTTGTCTGCTCAGCCGGTGGGGCACACGGAGGCTGGGAGCTGAGGCTCGGGCTTCGGAGGTCGGATCCCAGGGAGAGGACTGGGGTTGGCTGCATGAACACAGCCTGAAGGGGGCTAGTGTGCCACGGCTATCTGGGAGGGAGGCCGGGAAAAAGTCTGGAGCTGCTGAATAGGCAAGAGACTTTTTCTTGCCTCTATGTTTCCTGGTGCACAAGGAGAGGGGATTAAGAGCGCCACTTAAAGGAGCTCCAGAGACGGGCGCGAGCCGTGGCGATCAGCGTGGACCCCAGAGACGGGCATGAGATACTAAGGCTGCTGCTGCAGCCACCAAGAAGCCTGTGTGCAAGACCAGGTCATTATCCACCCCTGCCCTCCTGGGAGCCTGTGCAGCCCACCATCACCAAGGTCCCGTGATCCAGGGACAACTTCCCTGAGAGAACACATGGTATGTCTCAAGCTGTTGCAACATCACGCTGGCCTCTGCCACCGCAGGCTCGCCCCGCATCTGTACCCCTCCCTCTCCCGGCCTGAGTGAGCCAGAGCCACCCGAATCAGCTGCTCCTTTAACCCCATCCTGTCTGGGCGGGAACAGATGCCCTCAGGCGAGGGCGTCTACACGCAGAGGCAGGGCCAAATCCAAAGCTGAATCCCAGGAGTTGTTCGAACAAAGAAGAGAAAGGGAAATCTCTCCCAGCAGCCTCAGGAGCAGCGAATTAAATCTCCACAATCAACTTGATGTACCCTGCATATGTGGAATACCGAATAGGCAACGAATCATCCCAAATTGAGGAAGTGGACTTTGGGAGCAATGATATATATATATATATATATATATATATATATATATATATATATATTTCCCTTTTTCTCTTTTTGTGACTGTGTATGTATATGATTCTGTGTGTGATTTTGTCTGTATAGCTTTGCTTTTACCATTTGTCCTAGGGTTCGGTCTGTCCGGTTTTTTTCTGTTTTTTTGTTTTTTAATATAGTTTTTAGTGCTTGTTATCATTGGTGGATTTGTTTTTTGGTTTGGTTGCTCTCTTCTTTTTTTCTTTCTTTCCTTTTTTTAATTACTTTTCATAAAAAATTTTTTTTATTTTTTATTTTAATAACTTTTATTTTATTTTATTTTATCTTCTTCTTTCTTTCTTTCTTTCTTTTCTCCCTTTTATTCTGAGCCGTGTGGATGACAGACTTGGTGCTCCAGCCAGGCATCGGGGCTGTGCCTCTGAGGTGGGAGAGCCAACTTCAGGACACTGGTCCACAAGAGACCTCCCAGTCACATGTAATATCAAATGGCGAAAATCTCCCAGAGATCTCCATCTCAATGCCAAGACCCAGCTCCACTCAATGACCAGCAAGCTACAGTGCTGCACACCCTATGCCAAACAACTAGCAAGACAGGAACACAACCCCACCCATTAGCAGAGAGGCTGTGAAAAATCATAATAGGGTCACAGACACCCCAAAACACACCACTGGACATGGTCCTGCCCACCAGAAAGACAAGATCCAGGCTCATCCACCAGAGCACAGGCACCAGTCCCCTCCACCAGGAAGCCTACACAACCCACTGAACCAACCTTAGCCACTGGGGGCAGACACCAAAAACAATGGGAACTACGAACCTGCAGCCTGCAAAAAGGAGACAGCAAACACAGTAAGTTAAGCAAAATGAGAAGACAGAGAAACACACAGCAGATGAAGGAGCAAGGTAAAAACCCACCAGACCAAACAAATGAAGAGGAAATAGGCAGTCTACCTGAAAAAGAATTCAGAGTAATGATAGTAAAGATGATCCAAAATCTTGGAAATAAAATGGAGAATATACAAGAAACATTTAAAAAGGACCTAGAAGAACTAAAGAGCAAAGAAACAATGATGAACAACACAATAAATGAAATTTAAAATTCTCTAGAAGGAATCAATAGTAGAATAACTGAGGCAGAAAAACGGATAAGTGACCTGGAAGATAAAATAGTGGAAAAAAACTACTGCAGAGCAGAATAAAGAAAAAAGAATGAAAAGAATTGAGGACAGTCTTAGAGACCTCTGGGACAACATTAAACACACCAATATTTGAATTATAGGGGTCGCAGAAGAAGGAGAGAGAAAGAAAGGAATTGAGAAAATATTTGAAGAGATTATAGTTGAAAACTTTCCTAATATGGGAAAGGAAATAGTTAATCAAGTCCAGGAAGCACAGAGAGTCCCATACAGGATAAATCCAAGGAGAAACACACCAAGACACATATTAATCAAACTATCAAAAATTAAATACAAAGAAAAAATGTTAAAAGAAGCAAGGGAAAAACAACAAATAACACACAAGGGAATCCCCATAAGGTTAACAGCTGATCTTTCAGCAGAAACTCTGCAAGCCAGAAGGGAGTGGCAGCACATATTTAAAGGGATGAAGGAGAAAAACCTACAACCAAGATTAATCTACCCAGCAAGGATCTCATTGAGATTTGACGGAGAAATTAAAACATCTACAGACAAGCAAAAGCTAAGAGAATTCTACACCACCAAACCAGCTTTACAACAAATGCTAAAGGAACTTCTCTAGGCAGGAAACACAACAGAAGGAAAAGACCTACAATAACAAACCCAAAACAATTAAGAAAATGGGAATAGGAACACACATATCGATAATTACCTTAAATGTAAATGGATTAAATGCTCCAACCAAAAGACATAGACTGGCTGAATGGATACAAAAACAAGACCCGTATATATGCTGTCTACAAGACACCCACTTCAGACCTAGGGACACATACAGACTGAAAGTGAGGGGATAGAAAAAGATATTCCATGCAAATGGAAATCAAAACAAAGCTGGAGTAGCAATACTCATATCAGACAAAATAGACTTTAAAACAGACTATTACAAGAGACAAAGAAGGACACTACATAATGATCAAGGGATCAATCCAAGAAGAAGATATAACAATTGTAAACATTTATGCACTCAACATAGGAACACCTCAATACATAAGGCAAATACTAACAGCCATAAAAGTGGAAATCGACAGTAACACAATCACAGTAGGGGACTTTCACACCCCACTTTCACCAATGGACAGATCATCCAAAATGAAAATAAATAAAGAAACACAAGCTTTAAATGATACATTAAACAAGATGGACTTAATTGATATTTATAGGACATTCCATCCAAAAACAACAGAATACACATTCTTCTCAAGTGTTCATGGAACATTCTCCAGGATAGATCATATTTTGGGTCACAAATCAAGCCTTGGTAAATTTAAGAAAATTGAAATCATATCAGGTATCTTTTCAGACCACAATGTTATGAGACAAGATATCAATTACAGGAAATAACCTGTAAGAAATACAAACACGTGGAGGCTAAACAACACACTACTTAATAACCAAGAGATCACTGAAGAAATTAAAGAGGAAATAAAAAATTACCTAGAAACAAATGACAATGAAAACACGATGACCCAAAACCTATGGGATGCAGCAAAAGCAGTTCTAAGAGAGAAGTTTATAGCAATACAATCCTGCCTTAAGAAACAAGAAACATCTCAAATAAACAACCTAATCTTACACCTAAATTAGAGAAAGAAGAACATAAAAACCCCAAAGTTAGCAGAAGAAAAGAAATCATAAAGATCAGATCAGAAATAAATGAAAAAGAAATGGAGGAAATGATAGCAAAGATCAATAAAACTAACAGCTTGTTCTTTGAGAAGATAAACAAAATTGATAAACCATTAGCCAGACTCATCAAGAAAAAAAGGGAGAAGACTCAAATCAATAGAATTAGAAATGAAAAAGGAGAAGTAACAACTGACACTGCAGAAATACAAAGGATCATGAGACATTACTACAAGCAACTATATGCCAATAAAATGGACAACCTGGAAGAAATGAACAAATTCTTAGAAATGCACAACCTTCCGAGACTGAACCAGGAAGAAATAGATAATATGAACAGACCAATCACAAGCACTGAAATTGAAACTGTGATTAAAAATCTTCCAACAAACAAAAGCCCAGGACCAGATGGTTTCACAGGCAAATTCTATCAAACATTTAGAGAAGAGCTAATACCTATCCTTCTCAAACTCTTCCAAAATATAGCAGAGGGAGGAACACTCCCAAACTCATTCTACGAGGCCACCATCACCCTGATACCAAAACCAGACAAAGATGTCACAAAGAAAGAAAACTACAGGCCAATGTCACTGATGAACATAGATGCAAAAATCCTCAACAAAATACTAGCAAACAGAATCAACAGCGCATTAAAAGGATCATACACCATGATCAAGTGGGGTTTATCCAGGAATACAAGGATTCTTCAATATATGCAAATCAATCAATGTAATACACCGTATTAACAAATTGAAGGAGAAAAACCATATGATCATCTCAAGAGATGCAGAGAAAGCTTTTGACAAAATTCAACATGCATTTATGATAAAAACCCTTCAGAAAGTAGGCATAGAGGGAACTTTCCTCAACATAATAAAGGCCATATAGGACAAACCCACAGCCAACATCATCCTCAATGGTGAAAAACTGAAACCCTTACCACTAAGATCAGGAACAAGACAAGGTTGCCCACTCTCACCACTATTATTCAACATAGTTTTCGAAGTGTTAGCCACAGCAATCAGAGAAGAAAAAGAAATAAAAGGAATCCAAATTGGAAAAGAAGAAGTAAAGCTGTCACTGTTTGCAGATGACATGATACTATACATAGAGAATCCTAAAGATGCTACTAGAAAACTACTAGAGCTAATCAATGAATTTGGTAAAGTGGCAGGATACAAAATTAATGCACAGAAATCTCTTGCATTCCTATACACTAATGATGAAAAATCTGGAAGTGAAATTAGGAAAACACTCCCATTTACCATTGCAACAAAAAGAATAAAATATCTAGGAATAAATCTACTTAAGGAGACAAAAGACCTGTATGCAGAAAATTATAAGATACTGATGAAAGAAATTAAAGATGATACAAATAGATGGTGAGATATACCATGTTCTTGGATTGGAAGAATCAACATTGTGAAAATGACTATACTATCCAAAGCAATCTACAGATTCAATGCAATCCCTACCAAACTACCACTGGCATTTTTCACAGAACTAGAACAAAAAATTTCACAATTTGTATGGAAACACAAAAGACCCCGAATAGCCAAAGCAATCTTGAGAAAGAAAAACAGAGCTGGAGGAATCAGGCTTCTGGACTTCAGACTATGCTACAAAGCTACAGTAATCAAGACAGTATGGTACTGGCACAAAAACAGAAATATAGATCAATGGAACAGGATAGAAAGCCCAGAGATAAACCCATGCACCTATGGTCACCTTATTTTTGATAAAGGAGGCAAGAATATAAATGGAGAAAAGACTGCCTCTTCAATAAGTGGTGCTGGGAAAACTGGACAGCTACATGTAAAAGAATGAAATTAGAACACTCCCTAACACCATACACAAAAATAAACTCAAAATGGATTAAACACCTAAATGTAAGGCCAGACACTATCAAACTCTTAGAGGAAAATATAGGCAGAACACTCTATGACATAAATCACAGCAAGATCCTTTTTGAGCCACCTCCTAGAGAAATGGAAATAAAAACAAAAATAAACAAATGGGACCTAATGAAACTTAAAAGCTTTTGCACAGCAAAGGAAACCATAAACAAGACCAAAAGACAACCCTCAGAATGGGAGAAAATATTTGCAAATGAAGCAGCTGACAAAGGATTAATCTCCAAAATTTACAAGCAGCTCATGCAGCTCAATATCAAAAAAACAAACAACCCAATCCAAAAACGGGCGGAAGACCTAAATAGACATTTCTCCAAAGAAGATATACAGATTGCCAACAAACACATGAAAGAATGCTCAACATCATTAATCATTAGAGAAATGAAATCAAAACTACAATGAGATGTCATCTCACACCTGTCAGAATGGCCATCATCAAAAATCTACAAACTAAAAAATAAATAAATAAATAAAAATTTACAAACTATAAATGCTGGAGAGGGTGTGGAGAAAAGGGAACCCTCTTGCACTGTTGGTAGGAATGTAAATTGATACAGCTACTATGGAGAACAGTATGGAGGTTCCTTAAAAAAATAAATATAGAACTACCATTTGACCCAGCAATCCCTCTACTGGGCATATACCCTGAGAAAACCATAATTCAAAAAGAGTCATGTACCAAAATGTTCATTGCAGCTCTATTTACAATAGCCAGGATATGGAAGCAACCTAAGTGTCCATCAACAGATGAATGGATAAAGAAGATGTGGCATATATATATACAATGGAATATTACTCAGTCATAAAAAGAAGTGAAATTAAGTTATTTGTAGTGAGGTGGATGGACCTAGGGTCTGTCATACAGAGTGAAGTAAGTCAGAAAGAGAAAAACAAATACTGTACGCTAACACATACATATGGAATCTAACAAAAAAGGTCATGAAGAACCTAGTGGCAAGACGGGAATAAAGACACAGACCTACTAGAGAATGGACTTGAGGACACGGGGAGGGGGAAGGGTAAGCTGGGACAAAGTGAGAGAGTGGCATGGACATATATACACTACCAATTGTAAAATAGATAGCTAGTGGGAAGCAGCCGCATAAAACAGGGAGATCAGTGTGGTGTTTGTGACCACCTAGAAGGGTGGGATAGGGAGGGTGGGAGGGCGGGAGATGCAAGAGGGAAGAGATATGGGGACATATGTATATGTATAACTGATTCACTTTGTTATAAAGCAGAAACTAAGATGTTAAAAAAAAAAAAAAGAATTCATGGAACTTCATACGAGTTGATTATAAATAAGACCATAAGAAAACACTGATAATTTTAAAAAGTTAAAATTAAACATACCTCATTCTTGTACTATAAAGCAATAAAATTTAAAATTAACAGACGATTAAACAAACACTCAAACACTTGAACATATGAAATCTCATAAATAATTACTGGATTAAAGTTATCAAAAGTACAATTATAAAACATTTTAAAAATAAATATAAATTTACTGTTCTTCGAATTTATCTATAAGCTTGAAAATTTTCATAATAAAGTTTGGAAAGCTACAATGTGAGAACTATATAAATATGAGTTCTGTCTCCTTCTGCTCTCTGCTTTGCACTGGATGAAGGAAAGCACTTCATGGACAACTTTAGCATTTGTCATGATGAGAACAACTTCCACAGTGAATACTACCCAGAGGAATTGTGTGCTTTGAAATAATTTGGGAGATCACTCCTGGCGGCACCTTGGGGATTTGTTTTTTCACTAATTTATGCTTACGAAGTATGGCCTTCAAGAGCATGTGGTCATTCAAACCATTTATATACACTTTAACACAATCATAATAGAGTTATTAATGTGGTTATTTGAAGTCTGGTGGTATAATCCTCTCATATGATAGTGTGCTTTTGTGAGTTAAAAGTCAACATTAAAAAGTCTCATGGTATTAATTTAGGTTCTGTATGATTTATCACTCAGCTGGTTATTGCAGACTATACTGTCATGAGAGGAGGAGGGTTAAGTGGGAAGAAAAATGCCAGGGCTCTCCTTTTAAATAGAATTAAAATCTTAAATCTTTAGGACTATTCTGCTCGGAAGAACATGTACCCTTTGGTGGGAATTCAGGATTTAAATGCTAAATTCAAAAGATCAGGACAACTTGACTTTTTTTATTTTTAGATGTGAGAATAAATGGTAAAACTGTGTCAGAATATTAAGAGGTGAGTACTCTCTCAATTCAAAATGGCACATTGTTACCAGTAGTGATTCAGGTAAATAAATACTTTTCAGTTGGACTTCCAGTCCCATATCTGTTCCTTGAGTTGGTCAGTGTTAAAATACAGTTCCAAATCTTTGATAATTTCTGTCTCCTTTCCAAATTTCTATAGCAGTTACCACTTCATTTTCTTTTTCAACCTTGTTTTTCTTTTCCTTCCTGTTTCAACCAAGTAACCTCATTATGTACTTAACAAATTAACAATTTTTCAGTGGTTGAATAAGAGAAAGTTCAAGAATATCTTTTGAGAATCTAGAAATGTGATATTCTTAAATCTTGCAACCAAAAATTATTTTTCAAAGAATATATGATTTTAAAAACTGAGTTTGCAAGGCTCATTCAATACTTACTAGCCTTTGGTTTCACTAATAACATCAAGATAATGAAAGTTTATCATGGACATGTTAAATTTCTCACTTTAAAGTTTTTTTTGCTTTGTGTCATTTATCTAGTTTCTATAAAAATGTCTACATTTAATGGTTGAGAGCACAGGCCTAATGAACCATATCCTTAGAAGTGTTTTCCCTCTGGTGAAGTTCAATAAACCGTTGAAGTATTACTGCTTCTAGGAATTAACATTTTTTACCCTAATAATTAAAGTAACTGGGAATAGAACAGTTAACTATAGTTGTGCCTACCAAGTTCATCTCTCAAGATGAGATAAGAAGGAATGAATAAAACCTCTTAAAATGCCCTTTGTCAATCGTCACAGATTGGAAAAGAAGAAAAGTGTACTTTGGAAAAGCTGACACTAAATATTTTTCTGCCCACATATAATTTATTTATCTTTATGTTGCAAGATTTAAAGAGATAAAATACTGCAAATAAAATGATATCCAATCAAAATAGTTGCCAAATTTTCAAGTTAAACATAACCCCTTCCTTTCTGCCTTAATCTTTTTTACTTTTATAGTATATCCTCTAAAAAAAGAATCATGCACACAGAGTAGTATATTTTAGGATGAATGCTTTGATTTCAGCTTCTGGAAAAAATTTAAAAGAAAAGGAAAAATTTTAGCAATAGGATTTTGATAAAAGAACATATTTCCTTAAATTTTATTCCAATCCTATTTAAATTTAACAAAATTTTGCAGAGGATTTATACCTTACAAAAAATATTTATATATGTTTGAGATGAAAATGACAGATGTTTGTAGACATGAAAAAAAAATAAAAGGCATTCTGAGTCTGAAAGACTATTTCATATTAGAACATTTGATTAAGGCTACAAAGTCTGTTATACTTTGATACGAGGAAACCTTTTCTTAAAATCACTCAGAACTACCAACTTTACCCATAAAAACTTCATTATGCCAATCTCTCTGTTTCATTGCCTTAGTCACTACAATTGGGGTTAAATACCTGTTAAAGCAAACAGTTCATTTGTGTTAAACACCCCTTCGTTCTCTTTCTTGAGTTAACCAAAAACTACCTATGCCATGGTGTTCCTAGATCAGTGACTAGGAGACACTTAGCTTTTGGTAATTGTATTTTATTCCTGTGTGCCTTGCACTGATCACCTAATTTTACATGTAAGTTAAATCCTTACCTTACATCCTTAGGGAAGTGATTAAGAAGATCCCACAGAGTGCCCCCTCAAAAAGATGAAATGGACTTATACCAAGACATATTATTATAAAATTTTAGTACACTGGAGATAGTGTTTTAGAAAAACAATATGTCACATAACAAGAATCAAAAATCAAAGTTGTTGCATACTTCTCATTGGAATAGAAGAAGTTCAAAGTCAATTGAGATACACCTTCAAAATTCTGAAGGAAAATGACTTCTAACCTAACATTCTATATCAAGCCAGATTATAATCAAGTTTCAGGGTAGAATAAATAAATTTCAGGCAGGCAAGTTCTAAAAAATGTATTTTCCTTGTTCCCTTCTCTCAGGAGGCTACTGGAGGCTGAGTTCTACCAAAATGAGGGAACAAACCAAGGAAACCTGGCAAACCAAAAACAGTACTTCCAACCCAACAGAGATGAAGGTAATAAACATGATGCTTGTGAAGGGAGATCTCAGGATGAAAATTTCAGATAGAGAGGATAACCCATTCATATTGGAGCATGGCAGAAGGTTCTTCAGAGACTCCATTAGGAAGATGAAATATTAATTTCTGAGTATCTGATGCATTTGAACATTTTGAGAGCAAATGTAGACTTTTTGATAGAAGTTTGGATGTAATCATAGATAAATACATAGAAAATTAAGCAAATAAGAAAAGAAAAATATTAGTTCTAGACAAATAGAAGTTAAGCACTAAAGAGAGTAATCATGATTTCCTTCCTGGCCCAGCTGAGATAGTGTTTAAAGTATATTAGTACAGCCACTCCGGCTCTATTTTAGTGACTGTTTCCATGATGTTTCTGTTTTGTATACTTTTAACTTTCAACCTATTTATGTCTTTGTGAAGTGGGTCTCTTTACACAACACATGGTTAGACTATGGGGTTTTAAAAAAATCCATTCTGCCAATCCTTGCCTTATGACTAGAGTATTTAATCCATCTACATGTAATGTAACTACTGATGAGGTAGGATTTATGCCTACCACTTTGATATTTGTTTTTTAAGATTTTTTTGTCTCTCTATTCCTCCACTACTTCCTTTTATTTGTATGCTAAATAGATATTTTTTAAATACCATTTTAATTCACTTGTCATTTTTTTTTGAGTTATTGTGTCAGTGGTTATACTCAGTATTACAATTAGCATCTTAATTTAAACAATCTAGTTTGGATTAGTACCATTTTAATTTCAATACAACACAAAAACTTTGCTCCAGTATAGCTCTTGTTCCCTTTCCCCTCCTTTGTGCTATTATATTATTGTCATATAAATTACATATTCTACATTATAAGCTCATCAACACAGTTTTATAATTATTGCTCTATGCAGTTATCTTTTAAGTCAGTTAGGAGGAAAAAAAGAGTTACAAACAAAACTATATTTACACTGTCTTTCATATTTTTTATATAGTTACCTTTAAGATTGTTCTTTATGTGGATTTGAGTTACTGTCTAGTGTTCTTTAATTTCAGCCTGAAGTACTCCCTTTACTATTTTTTGTAGTTCAGGCCTTCTAAGTCACAGATCTTCCAGTTTCTGTTTATCTGGGAATGTCTTTGTTTCTCTTTTATTTTTGAAGGATAGTTTCGCTAGATATTAAATGCTTGAATGAGTCTTTTTCTTTCAGCACTTTGAGTATGTCATCCCCATGCCTTCTGTCCTCCATAGTTTCTGATGACAAATTAAATATTTTATTGAGGATCCCTTGAAATGATGGTGTCCTCAGGTCTCTTAGGCTCTATTAATTTTTCTTCCATTTTTCCTTTTTTATTCCTAGGACTAAATAATCTCAATTGACTTACCTGCAAATTCACTGATTCTTCTGCAAATTCAATCTGTTGTTGAGTCCCTCTAGTGAATTTTTCATTCCAGCTATTTTGTTTCTCAACTCCAAAATTTCTATTTAGATCTTCTTATAATTTCTGTCTCTTCATTGATATTCTCTGTTCAGTGAGATGTTATTCTCAAACTTTGTTTTAATTCTTTTGATATAGTTTCCTTTAGTTCTTTAAAAATATTTATAAGAGCTGGTTTAAAGTCTTTGTCTAGTAGCCCAAACATCTGGGCTTCCTCAAGGACGATTTCTATTGACTATTTTTTTCCCTGTGGTTGGGCCATATTTTTGTGGGGCTTTGTTGTTCTGTTTCGTTTTTATTTTGTATGTCTCATAAGTTTAATTGAAAAGGGGACATTTACAAAGATATAATGGGACAATTCTGGAATTCAGGAACCCACTTCCTCTAGAGTTTATTGTTGCTGTTACTTTGTTGCTACTTTTTGTTTATTGAATTTTACTGGACAAATTCTATCAAGTCTGTATATATTGTGGTGTTTAGCTACTGACATCTCTCCTTTGTTATCTTTGTAGTCAGCTAATGATTGGACATAGACTTCCTTAAATGCCTTGAACCAATAAGACATCTATTTTTTGCCTAAGGTCTCTGTGTGTATATTGGGGCTCTGGCAGTTTACCACCCTGCGTTAGCTTTAACTTCCTGATTGCACAGAACCTTATGGTCAGACAGAGGTGAAAGATAAGGATGTTCTCAGGTTTCTTCCACAGAGGTGAGAGATAAGGGTGTTCTCGGGTTTTTTTCTGGGCGTGCAAATGGTCTTATTTCCCAGATATTCTTTTAAAGTCTTTTGGTCATTATCTTGTTTCCCCTAACTGGTATTGCTGCTTCAGGCAGCTGCCATGTTGAACAATTTCCTCTGATTGTTTTTGATAAACACCCTAAGGATAAGACCTTTCCCACTGAACAAGCTCTGAGTCTAGTCAAATAATGACTAACCCTCTGAATAAGGATTTTCTACAAACCTCCATACATATCAAATAGTAGCAATTCTCTGGGGAAGAAATATTTTAAGGAGCTGCACACCTGATCAGCCCTTTCATGAAGTGGCTGCTAGGCTGCTATTGTGGAGCTGGGGAGGGGAGGATGGGAGGAGGGCAAGTTAAAATGCAGGAAGCTTATGTTCTTAGCAAGTTTCAGCAGTTTTTCTTGAATAAACACTCCTTAGATTCTTTCAAGTTAATTTACAGGGTTCTGAAAAAGTTGCTTTGAGAACTTTTGCCTTTGTTCTCATTGCTTTTATGGAGAGTGGATTTTCAGAAGCACTTACTCTGCCATTCTGGAAGTTCCACCCCTTAATACTGTTTAAATGATAAACACTGATTACTGCTTTAGCCAAAATTACATTGCATTGGCAGGATGGGTGGGGCTTGAATGTTTGAAGGGTGCTTTCATGTGATACAAGCAGAAGGGTAGAAAGAAAACCAAGTTCTCATCTTCTTCAGTGGGACTTAAGAGAAAATGCCTCAAACTAAGAAATCAGGAGTTGGCATTTCAATAATATCATTTAGACACAAAGGAAGTAAATATGAAAACAATCAGCTTAAAGAGGTAAAAGTGTTTGCATTTTGTGAGGAGCAACAGAGAGGCAGAGATGCAGATATGAGATAGATCAAATTTATGAGCTCCCTGGATTCACCAGCAACCTGCACGATGCTATTGATGATTCTTCAGTTAGATCACCTGACACCAACTGCATTCTCATGGGCCATAGAGAAAAGGTTTTGAAAATCATAGGAGACAGCCTTGCTCACCTGCATGGCAAGGACCATGTCATTGTGGCATTCTGCCTACAACGCAGAACGCTGAGGACTGATGCAGTGTCTACTGGTTCTTGCAGGAAGGGGCCTTTCACCTCCTTCCCCTGGGCTCACCTCTGTCACCAGTGAAGTGCAAGAAGCCACTGGATCTAATCAGCATTCATGCACCCCCAGAAGCTTAGTGTTTGGCAGGGCTCACAAGAGTGCAGCTTGCTGGTGGGCAGGTAGAGAGTGCTCTTACCATACACCCACTCACTGGCTGACTATGCGTGCAATGTCTTAAACCTTGGATGTCACCACTGTATTCGTAGTTTCTGGTTTCCCCAGCAGCTGCTTAGACAGTCTGGATGGCACAATCTGGAAATGCTGAGGAACTGATATTCAGTGGAGCAAACTTTAAGCAAGGGGAGACAAAAACTGTTACATAACTTGTTTTTTTTCCTATGACCTCTCTGAAGACATCCTACAGACCAAGAAATCTGCTGCACTTACCACAAAGCTGAGACTAGCTAGGTGATGAACACCGTGTTGTTCCCCCTCTTTCCCATCTTTATTTTTATTTTCCTCTCACTACTAGGTTTCTGGTATTGTACCACTATCTATATTTATATATATATAACATAAGTTTTTTCCTTGAACCCAGTTTTCTAGGGATCTCAAGCAAGGAGACTGTGTTTTTTCCTAACATACCTGTAAAACTATTTTTCTTTTCAGACTAAGTGCATGCATACTGTTGACAAAAGTGGAATCTTAATCTTATATTTAAAAAAAGATTGAAAGAAGAAAAAAAAAGGTACTAAAGAATGTGCTACATCTAAATGAGAAAATAAACCAAGAAAGACGATATCTGATCCAAAAACCATGGAACTCATTGGAAGGATGACAAAGAGAAGTCCTAGACTGGTAGCTGAGGCATGCATCTAGAGTAGAACAAGGAAATAGAGGTCTGCAGGAGGGAGATACGAGGACAAAATGAAACTGGTTGGTTTTCTGATGTCTGTTATTCTAGAAAATAATATCACGAGGGTTTTAATCATGTAACTTTTGGAGTGTTGGGAAAGAATTAGCAATATGCACATAGAGAATCAAGCAAATGAAAAAAAAGAAACAATTATTAATTTCAGAAAAAGCAAACAGCGCCTCACAAGAAAAAGTAATCAGAACACAATTTAGCTTAACAGTGAACAAGATTACATAATTATAGTAATGTGAACACTGAACATGTACGAGCCAAGATTTGTGACATAAATATAATGGGAAGAAGAGATGGTGGAAGAGAGCTAAGTCCTCATCTGCCATCACAGGAAGTCAGTGGAAAGTGTCCAAAAAAGGATAAATGGAAAAATTTCCACAAAAGCATACTATTTAGAAATATAGTAAAGCCATGAGAAAAAATTCAATGAGTTGAAAATTGTTGCCACTTAGGACATGATGGCAAGAACTGCAGTTTTTCCTTTTTTTTTTTTTTTTTTTGAGTCATATAAATTATTTATGCCATTTACCCTTTTTAAAAAATAGACTTTATTTTTTTTAGAACAGTTTAAATTTACAGAAAACTTGAGAAGATTACACAGTGCCCATATAGTCCACACCCAGTTTCCCCTACTATTTAACATTGTACTTTAGTATCATAGTACCTTGCTTACAATTAATGAACAAATATTGGTACATTATTATTAGTCTAAGTCCATACTCTAGATTTTTTTAGTTTTTACCTAATGTCTTTTTTGTGTTTCAGGATCCCATCCAGGTTACCACATTATATTTAGTTGTCATGTTTCCATAGGCTCTCATGAGTGGAACAATTGCTCAGGCTTTTTTTTTTTTTTTTAATAACTTTGACAGTTGTGAGGAATACTGGTCAGGTATTTTGTAGGATGCCTCTCTAAGGAAACTGTCTGATGTTTTCCTCATGATTATTTTAGGGTTATGGGCTTTGGGGAAGAAGACCTCAGCAGTAAAGTACCCTTTTCATCATATCATATCAGGGGTATGTACTGTCAACATGACTTATCACTGTTGATGTTGGACTTGATCATCAGTCTGGGTAGAGTTTGTCATGTTTCTCCACTGTAATCTCCCCCCCCCCCTCCCTTCCATACTGTATTCTCCAATGACTTTTTACACTATGTACATTTATTACTTTGATTGAATTTAAATTAAATTAAAATATGTAGATGTGTTCCAGATGTTTTATTTCTGAACTATGTGGTACATTTCTAGAACTGTGAGTAGCAGCATGCAAAAGTGCAAGACAAGTAGCCAACAAAGAGCCATAGTGAGCATGGAGAGACCTTTACACAAGAAGAAGAAGAAGAGCAGCCTGTACCTGTGGAATGTCAGTATGAGCTGGAGTAAAGCCATCATCAGGTTCAGGATTAGCTATGGATTGGGGGTGCATGAGTGGATTAGAAATTAATGGGTAGTATCTCAGGGCCAGACAGTGAGAACTGAGATAGACTAGGTTGCCACAAAGCACTGAGGTGGATCAGACAAGTTCCCAGGCAAATGGTTTGAGTATCAGAAAGTCACAGATCTAACTGAGATTAATAATGCATCAGAAACTTAGGGAAGGAATCGGAATAACAGAAACGGAGGATTCTTTTAGAAAAACAAGCAAACAAAATTTGGCATCCTAAAGACATTTTGATTCAAGTCAGGGACAGTTTCTGAATATAGGAACCAGCCTACTTTATTATCTTCCTTGAGGATTTAAGCTGGAGTCCTTGAGGCTAGGTTGGATCTCTTGACTGAAGTAGGGAATGAGAAAGCAGCATTTCTGGTGCAATATAAATCATATCTTGGTGATGTATGTCATAAAGGTTCGATCAAATGGCACAGTTAACATTTTATGTGTTTGATAAATTGAAGCTAGTATTTCTTCCATCTCCAGAAGTCTATATAAGTCTCTATTTTGAGCCAGAAGGAATAAAAAACCCTATTTTCTTCTGGGATATTTTTCTAGAACTGATGGCCTCTAAAACAATAATCAAAATTGCTTTCCCACATAGTTTTATAAGGGACAGTGGAGGATGGCAAACCTTTGTCTAATCTAAATCACCCCTTCTGGGTGTTAAAGTTATTCTTACACAGACGTAGGGGAATAATCTTCATTGTGATCTCCCTTCCCGTGCCCCTAGTTCATTCATCCATGGAAATGACTGGTTAGAAACAGGTTCTCAGAGCAGTTGTCCATCTTCACAGGGAAAAAAGCTGGTTGTTAATTTAATTAAATAATTAAGTACTTAAGGCTTACTTGTACCTCTAAAATGTCCTAGAACTCTACGAGGGATCAAGGCTACAAAGTAAGTTGGACACAGAGACTGACCCCAAGAAGCTCACATTCTAGTGAGGAATCAAGGCAAGAACACAGCCCTGTTCCGCAGTGTGATTAGTGCTCTGATTAGGATAAGCACATGATGCCCTGGAATTCTTCTGGGAAGCATCTAACCCAGTCTTAAGGGTAAGAAAGCTTGTTGGAATAAATAAAGATTTTATTAAAGGGGTTGTTGCCGTTGGGGAAGGGAACTGTTGCAATAGGAGAAAGCTCAGACTGCAAGATCTGCAAACATCTGAAAGGCCATGCAAGAAAGGAATTTTCTTTTTATAGGGAGGGAGAAAAAGGCTAAAGGGAAACTGGTCTGGGGGAGTGACATGAGCAGGTGGTGTGACGGGACAGTTGATCAAGGAAGGACTTTTCTTGCAGTCAGCTGATCACCTGGAGAGGCTGCTAAGGAGGGACTGTTCTGCTTCAAAGCCTTACAAAGCTCCAGGGGTGCAGCAAAGTTCAGGTGCCTGGGGGAGGGAGAGAAGCCTGACTAAAGTTTGGTCAGGTCAAGGATTCTGTCCAGACTGGTCAGTGGGGACAAACAGTTCAACAAATCATTTATGAGATGAAGAATGGGAAATTGGAGAGTCTATGTCTGGCCTCACCCCAGGTAAACAAGGAGGGCATCAGTGATTCTTATCTAAGAAGAGAAAGTTTCGTTCTTTGCAGTAAGCTTTTTCTTGAAACATAAAAGAGCTGGGGGAAGGACTGGGTGAGATTTATTAATCATAACTTTTCCCAGGAGCACAGGGCTCAGGTCAAGTTCAAACATTATCAATATCTAAACTGATACTATTAAGAAAATCAAGGGAACATTAGAGACAAGGGAACAGCCATGAAGCAGGAAAAACGTATATTCAGGGAACCTGAGGCATTGGTGAAGCTGATCTCAGGCTCCTGCAGCAATTCAGAAAGAAACGTTCCCTTGAATTTTAATGAATGATAGTCAAATGCCCGAAAAGATGTTGGCCTGCGAGATGGAGTATACATGTTGTAAAAAGAAATCTAGGCAATGTGAGCTATGAAACTACTGAAAAGTTTTACTAAGAAAGACAATGCACCTCAGTAGAGAAAGCAAATTCATAATCAGATCAAGAAGGTGGACACTCAGTTTGATCTGAGATAAGATATCAGATTTTTATATCTAGAAGGCAGAACTACATAAAACAGACCTATTTTCTGGACAATGATTTTTTTTTAAAATATGATCCCAAAGCATAGGCAAAAAGAGCAAAAAAAGACAAATGGTAAAAACCCTCTGCAGAGAAAAGGAAATAATCAGCAGAGTGAAAAGGCCTATGGAATGGGAGAAAATATTTACAAATCGTACATCTAATATGGTATTAATATCCAAGATATATGGAACTCGTAAAACTCAATAGTAAAAAAAAAACCCAGATAATCTGAGTTAAAAATGGGCAAAAGACCTGAACAGACATTTCTCAAAAGAAGACATACAAATGGCCAACATGTATATGAAAAATTACTCAGCATCACTAACCACCAGGGAAATGCAAATCAAAACCGCAGTGAGGTATCACCTCACATCCATTAGAGTGACTACTACCAAAAAGGCAAAAGAACAAAGGTTGACAACAATGTGAAGAAAAGAGAATACTTGTACACTGTTGGTGGGAATGTAACTTAGTACAGACATTATGGAAAACAATATAGAGATTCCTCAAAGAATTAAAAATAGAGCTACCATAGGATCCAGCATTCCCACTTCTGGGTATATATCCAAAGGAAATGAAATCAGTATCTAGAAGAAATATTTGTACTCCAATGTTCATTGTAGCAATATTCACAATAGCTATGATACTGAAACAACCTAAGTGTCCGTCTACAAATGAATGGATAAAGAAAATGTGGTATAAATGTAAAATAGATAGCTAGTGGGAAGCTGCAGCATAGCACAAGGAGATCAGCTCGATGCTTTGTGACCACCTAGAGGGTTGGGATAGGGAGGGTGGGAGGGAGATGCAAGAGGGAGGAGATATGGGGACATATGTATATGTATATATATGTAGAAACTAACACAACATTGTAAAGCAGTTATACTCTAGTAAAGATGTAAAAAAAAAAGAAAACGTGGTATATACATACAATGAAATATTATTCAGCCTTAAAAAAAAAAACATGCCATTTGTGACAGCATAGATGAAACTAAACAACATGCTAGGTGAAATAAACCAAACACAGAAAGACACATACTGTATGTTCTTACTTATATATGGAATCTAAAAAGTTGAACTCATGGAAGCAAAAAGTAGAATGGTGGTTGCCAGGGGCTGAAATTGGGGGGAAGTAGGGAGATGTTGATTAAAGGGTATGAAGTTTTAGTGATGCAGAATGAAAAAGTTCTGGAGAGCTAACGTACAGCACAGTAACTATGGTTAATACTGTCTTGTATACTTGAATAATACTATATTATATATGCTCTATATTGAAATTTGCCAAGTAAATCTTAAATATTCTTACATCAACAACAGAAAAGATAACTATGTGAGATGATGAATAGGTTAATTAGCTTGACTGTATTAATCATTTCACAGTGTATATGTATATCAAAACATCATGTTGTACATGATAAACATATATAATTTTATTTGTCAATTATATGTCAGTAAGGCTGGAAAATCAATTAATTCTTTAAAGACCTATTTTAAGCCAATTAGATGACTGTGAATCCACTATGATGTGTCATATTTCATCACCATGTTTATATTCTCAATAAAAATAGCTTTGAATTAAATAAACAATGCATTCATATGACTCACCACATTTAAAGACTTAACTAAGTTAGAATACCCAGTACTAATCCAGAGCCTTAAGTACATCATGCTAGAAATCAAACGTCTCCCCAAACAAATTTCTCCTTTAGAGACAACCTTATGATCTTCTCAAATGTAAATTTGCATTCCCATCCCCAGACTTGGTCTCCAGAGAAATTTCCTTAAATATTGCACCCAAAAAATGAACATCCATCTTCCCCCAGATACCACAAAATCAGGGCCATGTTTCTTCCAAACAACAGATAAAATAGATTTATGCCAACAGCTGCTTAACATAGTCAATTCAACAAATATTAATATTAAGCCAGTAGAGTTTTTTTGGGGTTTAGGGGTCTTTTTATGGTTTTGTTTTTTATTTGTTTTTACTGTTTGTATTGATTTTTTTACTGTTTGTAAATTAACTTGGAAACTATAACCTCTATCATTGGAAAGATTCTGCAGATGTTATCATCACTAATATTAGTATTTCTTAATAGACCTTCTCTCTTCCATTCATTCATCTAGCAAATACTGAGTGACCGTGATGTGCCAGGAAATGTCCTGGACTCCAGGGATACAAAGCTGGATAAGACAAGGCTCTACAGTCAAGGATTTCACAGTAATGAAAAAATAATCATCCATAGAGTGACAATATATTGTATATGTATCACGTACTAATTTACAAGCTATGATGTGAGTTCTTTCATTCTAAAATCTCATTCTGCTCGTGGCTTATTATTGTATGGCTGGGGAATTTAAAAAGATCTTTACATTTTTTAAAGGGTTGTAAAAAGCCAAAACCAAAGAAGACCTCTTACATGCCTGCAAAGGCTAAAATATTTACTATCTCGTTCTTAAAGAAAAAGTTTGCTGACCTCTGCTCTAGACCAGTGACTCTTTTTATTTTTTAATATTTATTTATTTGGCTGCGCAGGGTCTTAGTTGCGGCATGTGGGATCTTTAGTTGCGGTATGCAAGATGTTTTAGTATGTGGGATATTTAGCTGCCGCACGCAAACTCTTAGTTGCAGCATGTGGGATCTAGTTCCCTGACCAGGAATGGAACACAGGCCCCCTGCATTGGAAGCATGGAGTCTTACCACTGGACCACCAGGAAGTCCCTAGACCAGTGATTCTTAAATGAAGATGTTTCTCAAATTTGCTTGTGAACTTTGTTATGTTAAATATGCACGGTGGATAGGATCCTGGCATTGGTATTTTCACCAGATTTGGGTGATTCTCATGTGTACTGTGATTGAGAAGCTTTGCTATATCCACTTTCCCTAAGACAGTTCCCAGAACACTTACCTGGGTTTTACAGAGACTCTTAGCAAGGATTTTCTTCATTAACACATCTTACCCTATACATCACAGAATATTCCTTTCACTCTATTTCACATGCCTTGGTAGGATAGCTCCCTACCTCTTATATAACAACATTTTATTAATTAACATAGTTCTCTGAAAGACATAGAACACATTCACATCTATTCTATAATTTGATCCTAATAGTAATATGGCCTAGAATAACTATGTTACAGATAAAGAAACTAAGGTTTAGAGAAGTCAAGTGTTCAAGGTCATACAGGGTTTCTGACTCCTACTTCATTGTTCTTTCTCAACATTGTCTTCTACTTACTTTTTCGATTCTCCATTGAAATAGATTATGCCACCTATCCTTACTACCCGGTAGCAAAATTTCATTACATTCCATAAATCTGTTAGCTAAGGAATGTAATTCCTGTTTAACTTGAGTGCCTGTATGTCTTAAGGCAGACTTGTGTTACAATAATTCCTCTAATTTGCAAGCACTTTTTCACATATATTATGTACTTGAAATAAACTAGAAGCTAACTCCTACTAGGGTATAAATGGAGAAAAAAGTATCTCTCTAGAGCATTATTCAACATAAAGCTCATGAAATCATTTGCAGAGGCACAAGGTTCATCCGGCCTAAGCAAATTAAACAATTTTGTTAACACTGATGTCTTTTGTTAGAAGTCAAATTTCTGATAACCGTATTGGCTCAGTACTACACAGCACCCGAAAGCCTTTGTTTGCTCTCAGCTAGAGCTATTTATACCCCAGGATATTGATATTCTTCTTAATCAAAAAGTATTCCAACTAAAAATAAATATAAATGCCACATTTTATTTTGAATAGGGCTTTGCAGATGCTTATTATGTTATCAAAAAATAATTAAACAATAAAATATTAAAAGACTACAGGGTAAATTTGCGTAGAATGTATTAATAATTTTTGGTTCCCTTCTGGAATTAGGCAATTTCAGAAATTCAGTACAGTGTATCAATAAAGGGACCTAAGTAGGAGACTTGTTTCCAGAGCACTTTTTAAATGACTCATTTCTGGTGTAATGCTGCCTTCTTCACTGATAGTTAAAAACTTTTCTTTGCTCTGCCTATTTGCTTGAGTTTGGATGGGACAGATAATGTAGCCATTACCTGTTATATATAATAAACTTACAGTCAAACCAAATCACATCTTCTGCTTTCTTCTCTGCTCTACTGTCTCCCAGGGTGCCTAGGAATATATTTTCAGTGACTGTATTAGTGTACTCAGGCTGCCACAACAAAATACCATAGACTGGGGGGACTAAACAACAGAAATATTTCTTCTCATAGTTCAGGAGGCTGGAAAGTCCAAGAACACAGTGCTAGCCTGTTTGGTTTCTGGTGAGGATTCTCTTTCCGGCTTACAGATAGCCACCTTCTTGATGTGTCCTCACAGGGAAGAGAGTGAAAGCTCTCTGGTGTCTTCTCCTCCTCTTAGAAGTAAACCAATCCCGTCAGATTAGGGTGTACCCTTCTGACCCCATTTAACCTTAATTCCATTAAGGCCGTATTTACAAATGCAGTCATATTGGGAGCTAGGGTTTCAGCATATGGATTTTGGTGGGACACAAACATCCAATCTATAACACTGACTAATTCTCCGAAGTTCTTTTTTCTTTTTTCTTGGCAAAACTAAGTTATCTAACTATCTTAGTCCTTTAAGTTAAAAATTATAAATAGCTTCTTCGTATCTTCATATATGAAGTCCAAGAACATTTTGAGAACAGTTTGGACTACAACTCTTCAATCAGCTAAGTTTATCGATACAGCAGATTAATCAAAAGGAAGAATATGCCTGGGTCTCTGCCAATCTGGCCACCCTGGAGATGGTGCATGGATGTTGGTGCTGGTGGTCAGAATGCTCTGTCCTTAGGTGTAGACAGGGTCTAAGAGGCAAAGACACAAACAGCAGCAGGGTCTACAAAAGAGCTGTAGCCACAAACCAAACTTCACTCATCCATACTTCTACATATATTGTTGATTATGAAATAGCCTTTTCAGCTCTATCTGCATGTGAGGATAGTAATCCATGTCAGCAGTATTTTCTTTTAATGTAACCGATAAATATATATGTACATTCATATAAACACACATACATATAAACAAACACATACATTGAATTTGTTTCAGAAATCATCTTTCCTCTTCAACTAATCATTCTTTTTCTGGCACCAAAATACCAAAGCCCCTTTTTTGTGGTGCTTAGGCCAAACAAGTTGGTGTTTTCTAAATTTGGGGGGTAAAGAACTCAAGTTTTAGAATTGTAATAAAGTCTCATATGTGACTAATCATGAAGTAACTTTATGTATTTTAGGCAAGCAAATGGCAGACTCAAGACTTATCTTTTGACACACAAGTATGAAAATTACTCTCTCCATGTTATTTATGAAATGGCTATTGTTTTCTAAAGCTAACTTTTAATTTACTTATCAATGGTGAAGCCATTTTTCTTTCTTGAATGAAGAATAAAGTTGTTAAGCAAAGAGTGGATTCTTGCTGAGAAATGTGGGATGTACAAGAAAGACCTGCAGTGTGTAATGACTTGGTTTAACTACTAAACAAGAATACAGTTTCAACAATAACTCCCATGAGAGGACTTTATTTCTTCTGAAATGCATATGAGAGTTTTGGATATTTTCTTCTTCATATATCATTTGAGTTGGTTATTTTATTTAAAAAAATATTTACAGTTCAGGTACATTCAAATCCTTTAAAATTGGTATTTGAGAATGACAATAAGAATTTAATTAAGTTAAATGTAGTCTATTTTCTCACTTATGGCCTGCATATATCAAAGTCTTAGCATGAATATGAGAACTTAAATTGAGAGAACTGTTCCAGATGTGTACTGAAGAAAAGTTAAAGTCCCTTTCAATATGTCTAGTTAATAGACATATAGCTGCAGTGTATGAATGGGGAAAAGGAGTTTGCCCAGGGTACAGGAACAGGATCAGCAAAGGTCTTATGGGTCAGCAATGGAATTTTAAACCCCCTCAACTGCTTTGCAAGGAACCCGTGTAAAGAATAAAGTCAATACCCTGTGCTCTGAGGCTGGGGAGTGAGTTAACAACCTGATGGCAGCTTCAAAAGCTGTGCAGAAGTGCTCTCGGCCATTCTTTAATGTATTCCAGGGTTGAGGCATGGCGTCCCACCTACTGATCCTCAATTCGGATGAAAATACAACCAAAGGACTTTGTTGACCCCGAAACTGGTTCCTTTGGGGAGGCCCTGAAGTTAAAGTGTAAGGTTAAAGAAGCTCTAAGTCTAGGCACCAATAAATAATAACCTGGGCCTCACAAATCAGCATTTTTGCCAACTGCAGCAGGCTGTCTTTGGTTTCTTAAGCCAGCTACAACTTCAGGCAGTCTTAGTTTATGGAAATTGTGATAACCTCACCTCAAACTGACTTATTAGAATTGTTGAAATGGAATAGCATGATTATGTTTAAGGAAGTCAACTTTTTGTTTAACTATGGAGGACCTCTTTTATTCCTAATCAGTCAATTAATAATTATAAGTATTATACACAAAAAGTGATTTAGAAAGATTCTCCCTCACTAATAGGATTTGCATCCTACAGCTGTTCAAAATGCTTTGCTTACGCCACAATATAACAGTTAGTGCTTCAGAGGGGTCAAGTAGAAATGTTTGAAATTTTTCAGTGATTAACAAATCAAAGCCATTAAAGATTTTGGTTGTTTTCATGTGTTTCTTGCTTTCCAGGATTAGTATTAAATGGAAGGAATAAGATCTCTTTTAATTTAGAGGAAAGATGGAAATTATCTGATGTGGATTGACTGACTAAGGACAAAGTTTAGATACATCCAAGTATGCTGAAAATAAGATTAAGAGGAGGAATTTAAATTTCTTAAAAGGATGAAAAAATTTATATCTGCTTGGTAGTGATTATAAAATTATCCTCACAGCAAAAATTTAAGGAAATATAATATCTCATGAGAGTAACTATTAGCTAACTGGTAAAATGAATAGCATAATCTAGTTTCTGGCAAATGTGGCTCAAGCAGTTGATATTTTCATGGGAAAATACTCATTTCTGGATTACAATTGAGTTTGGAGAGACCTTTGAAAAAGCAAAGTGCTTTCAACCAGCCTTGGTATGTTATTTTGATTAAAAAAAAAATAGCCCCTCAGGTAAAATTTAAGTATATTTTCCAAAAAAAGTCATGTTAGTATATTTTCTAGTAAATTCAAACAATTGCTCAGAAGTACACTCATCAGTATTAGAAATTATTAGCAATAATGGTGCTTAAGTATTTATATGAACAATAAGCACAATTATTTCCCTTTAAAACTTACTTTGCAATCAAGCAAGCATACTCTCCACCTGATATTGAACTGTGCACTGGTGAGTGAACATTTTTTCATTTTAAATCCTTATTCGCATTTTTCTTGATGCTTATTTGTATATTTCTATTGCTGTAATAGTTTGCAAGAAAAAGAGCTCATGTCTCTGCCTGAAGGTAGAATCTTATGAATATGCAAATAATGTTTTGAAGTGGTGAAGTTTTTTTCTTTGGCACGGAACTGTGCCATCTTAACTTATGTTGAATACTAGCCATAGCTTAGAAGGACACAAAGCACATGAAGACTTGAGTTTTTAAAGAAAAAATATCTGAGAAATCGTTGCTTTCTGGTTATAAAATGCTGTATTGTTGAATCTAGTCTTCTCAATTTAGGTTAATGCTTTGCTATAAAAAAAACCAAACTGCCATTTAATTTTTATTGTATATAAGAGTAGTGAACCAGTAATATGAAAAGACGTATGGATTGTCTACCCTGTATGTTATAGTGTACTTCTTAAAATGCAAATTCTGGTGCACATCTTTTAACAGTTTTAATTTAAGCTGGTATGATGTGTCCGGATGGTTTAAAAATGCTCCTTTGGTGAACTTTGCAGAATAAGCCAGTTTTTAACATCATCTTATACTGTAAAAATAGTCTACTGATGTTTAATTTCAACACTAGACAAAAATCTTGCACAAAAAACCAGTGAAGTATTAGGTTAGGGACATAGCAAGACAAAAGTCTTGGTCTCTGAAGCTATTATCAGTCTCTAGATATGCTGTTTGTGTGTTTTCTGTTCAGAGTTAGATTGGCCCTCAGCTCCAAACACCAAACCTATGGTTCTCAAACTCTGGTAGATATCAACAACACCAGGGGATCTTGATAAAAATACAAAGGTCCAGGTCCTATCTTAATGAACCTGTACCACTGTGTTATTTTTTGGCTCTCTGAGATTCTGATACACACCAAAGTTTGGGAACCACTGCACTAAACAAAAGCTTAAAAGAAAATATTAGGATAATGAAAGGAGACCTATGATGTAAGTCAACCAGTGCTAAAATATTTGAAGTATGGCTATCGTTAAATAGAATAATATTTTTAAAGAAAGAGAAGTGTAGGACTTTTATGAGGCAACAATGGAGTCGTCTCTTTCTTTCTAACTTTAAGAATTTGGAAATAAGATTGCCCTTTGAGATTTAAACTAATACAAATTAACAGTTAAAGAAAAAGATTAGGGCATTAGAAGTAATCCAAGATACTAAGTCTAAAGGTGAGACAGAGATTCTGATCATTCTGAAAACACCAGTCAGGATAAATTAGAATGTGACTGTAACTAAAAAAACATGAAATCCAGTCAAACATTCAGCAATGGCGGCTTCTGGGCTCAGGAAATATACAATATGATATTTTATTCCTTCTAAGGAAAGACTATATTAAAAAGAAGCGTGGACTAAAGAAGATATTCAGACAGCAAGTAGACATATCAAAAAATGCTCAACATCATTTGTCTTTATGCAAATGCAAATTAAAACAGCAATGAGATACCACTACACACCTATTAGAATGGCTAACATCCCCCAGAAATGACAATATCTATTGCTGGTGAGGATTTGGAACAGTAGGAACTCTCAATGAAAAATGGCACTGCCATTTTGGAAAACAATTTGTTTATTTATTACAAAGCTATACATAATCTTGCCATACAATCCAGCAAACCATGCTCCTAAGTATTTACTCAACTGATTTGAAAACTCATGTCCACACAAAAACCTGTATATGCGTGTTTACTCATAATTACACAAAATTGGAAGTAACCGAGACGCCCTTTAATAGGTAAATGGATAAACAAACTGTTGTACATTCATACAATGGAATACTATTCAGCAATAAAGAGAAATGAGCTGTCAAGCCAAGCAAAGACAAAGATAAATTTTAAATGCATATTGCTAAGTGAAAGAAATTCTGAAAAGGCTATAGAATGTATGATTCCATTTATATAACATTCTGGAAAAGGCAAAACTATATAGAGACAGTGAAAAGATCAGTGGTTACCAGAAGTTTGGGGGAGGTGGGTGGTTTGATTAGGAGAAGCACAGGGGAATTTTAAGGTGGTGAAACTCTTCTGTATGCTACTGCAATGGTGGCTACATAACACCAGGCATTTGTCAAAACCACAGAACTTTACAGCACAAAGAGTTAACCTTAATGAGCACAAATTTTAAAATATCATTTAGGAGGTCAGGGGATCCCAGGACGGAATGCAGATCATGAGGCAAGAATTTAATTGTACTACAAATGTACGAAAAATTTTTGTAAAGGTAGTCAGGGAATAAGTTCCTGACCTAAGAAACTTTGGAAATTAGTAGAATTTGTAAGGCAAAAGCAGTTGTCCATAAGCACTGGATTCTAGTTGATCAAGTTTCCAATGGGGTTATGGGTTAACAATTTTGAAACCAGTGTACATGTACAATATTAGAATTGAACAATGAAGCAAATGGATGATGGATGGCAGGAGCCAGGTTCCTCACTGTTGTAGTGGGAGGTTTCAGATCAGCAAGGGAAGAAGGCTAGAATGAGTCATACTGTAATGGATTAGAGTTGGCAACTTCAATATGAATGCATATTTAGCTTAATATAGAGATAGATGGATATAGAGAGAGAGGTTTATAGATACGTACATATACAGGGATTAGTGTACACACATGTATTTCTTTGCTCTGTTATCTGACAGAACCTAGAGCAAGGGCACCCCAGTGGAAATGAGCATACCTAGGGCCCAGATCGTGTTTCCTAACACCATTCCAATAAAAGGAATCAAGGCTCCTTGGAAAAATGGTCAATTCCCAGACTGGGACAGGAAATATACAAGATGAGTCTGGAGCATCTTACAGTGCCCAAAAGTAAAGGAAGTGCTGAAAACAAAAGCAAAACCAAAAAGACATAATGAGCATATGTCAAGGGGAGATAGGAACTAACTGAAAGAATTCTCAATGGCCAAATTGGAAAAATTTTGGCAACTAAATAAATATAATAGTATTGGATTGTAACCAACAGCATAAAATAAATAGCGGTGAGTCCATACTGATTATATATACGTGTGTATATATATATATAAAACATATATATATATATAACATATATATAATAAAAGGAAATAGCTAAATCTCCTGTGCAGAAGAATTCCAAGTAATTTATCTAGATGCTCGCCTTTCTCATCCTTCAAGGAGGTAGAACGCAGCATCCACTCTTTAAATGTGGGCCATGTATAGTGACTTCATTACAAAGTATACAGTATGGAAAGGGGGAAAAAGAGTAACTTTAGAGTGGAGAAACCTGACAAACATCACCTCGAACAGATGATCAAGGTTAGGATTAACAGGGATAAGTCACATTGATAGTATGTACTCTTAATATGATACACCGAGAATTACACATTACCTCTGTGATCTTCCTCCCAAAACCCATAAACCCAGTCTATTCATAAAAAAAAAAAAAATCAGGCAAATTCCAATTAAGGGACATTCTACAAAATACTTGACCGGTACTCCACAAAATTGTCAATGTCATGGAAACCAAGGAAAGTCTGAAAAACTGTCACAGCCAACAAGAACCTACGGAGACACGACAACTAAATGTAATGTGGTAACCCAGATGGGATCCAGGAACATAAAAAGGACACAAGATAAAAACTAAAGAAATCTTAATAAAGTACGAACTTTAGTTTAATAATACTGTATCAATATTTGTTCATTAATTGTATGGAATGTACCATACTAATGTAAGATGTTAGTACTAGAGAAAATTGGGTGTGCAGTATGTGGGAACTCTCTATACCATCTTCACAGCTCTTTTGTAAAGCTAAAAGTATTCCAGAATAAAAAGTTTATTTAAAAAAGCAGGAATTCTGGAAGAAAAAAATAAAACAACAATAATAAGACCCACTCTTTTTTGGCTTCATGCTTCATGCAGAATACATTCTGAAGGCATGGGGAGCCTGACGAGTGAACAGTTGCCAATAACCTCAAACCAGATTTCCACATTCCCCTCTGCTCTACTGATTGGCCATCCTCTCTCTCCTCTACTTTCTTCTCTGCTGTCTCTCTATCCACAAATACCTATTTCTTTCTAAGTCAGAGCCATTTAATTATAATTATTATTATACTGTTTGTGACCTTGTTGCCTGCTAATCTCTGACCTCAGGATCTTACTTTCATGCTAGAAAGACATTACACTGGTCACAGCAAATCACACAGGCTTCTTTACCTTTTCTCTGCCTTTAAGGCCTACTCCAGCCAAACCCCCTGTGTAAATACACTCTTTCTTCTGATAATGTTTAACACATCAATTTACACATTTCTTTTACATTAATTATATTTCTGTCATGTCTTCTTGAGATTATAGCCTACTTTTATTTCTTGGATAGCAATGCATTGAATCATATGTTTTCTGTTTGTACATTTAAAAAATTACTTCTAAGTAATATATCTTTTATTTTAAAATAATTTACCAATTAGAAGAGCTGTATTAACTAAAACTAAAACAAGCACACATTTCCATTTTTCATATTTCAAGTAGGAAGCTCTGGCTTAAGAGGGGTTCTTCCATCTGTAAGCTCTCAAGGGTCAGAAATTGGGCCCCTTATTCCAGGTGAGAAGCCAAGTTTATTAGTGAGTGCAGACTAGGCTACAGTAACAAAGAGACTCTCAAATTCTCTTAAAGAATATACTCAAATTTTCTTAAAGAAACTATTTCTTCTTTATATTATAGTCCAGGGCAGCTGCTAGGTTGGCAGGGGCAGCTCTACTACAAGCAGTCATCTAGGACCCTAGGCTCCTTCCAACTTCTGGATCCACCATCCCCTAGAGCCTCCTCATCATCTGTGTCCAGATGGCAGAAGGGGCCAAATCTGGGAGAGGTACATATTTCTTCTACTCATGTTCCATTAGCTAAACTATCTGCATGATGGGATGGGAAATGTAGTCTTTTTTTTTTTTTTTTTGGCCCAAGAGGAAAGAAGACTAGTGGACAGCTGGCAGTCTCCTCATTCACTCAGGTTATATTCTCTTAAGCTTAGAAAAGTTTACTCAGTAGGAAGAGCTGGATGCCCACAAGGTCCCCACAATTGAGAATGTGATCAAAATCAGCCATGGGATGACCCAGCAATCCCACTACTGGGCATATACCCAGAGAAAACTGTAATTCAAAAAGACACATGCACCCGAATGTTCATTGCAGCACTATTTACAATAGCCAGGTCATGGAAGCAACCTAAATGCCCATCAACAGACGAATGGATAAAGAAGTTGTGGTACATATATACGATGGAATATTACTCAGCCATAAAAAGGAATGAAATTGAGTCATTTGTTGAGACGTGGATGGATCTAGAGACTGTCATACAGAGTGAAGTAAGTCAGAAAGAGAAAAACAAATATCGTATATTAATGCATGTATGTGGAACCTAGAAAAATGGTACAGATGAGCCAGTTTGCAGGGCAGAAGTTGAGACACAGATGTAGAGAATGGACATATGGACACCAAGGGGGGAAAACTGCGGTGGGGTGGGGATGGTGGTGTGCTGAATTGGGCGATTGGGATTGACATGTATACACTGATGTGTATAAAATTGATGCCTAATAAAAAAAAAAAAATCATCCATGGGGTATCAGAGGTCCTCTATTGGTGAGGTTCAGTTAGGCATTTCCGAGAAAGAGTGGAATACTTTGATACCGTGTTAGCTATGTCACTTAACATTGAAGAAAGGAAGGGAGGGCTTGGATTCACCAATGCAGCAATACCAGAGCTCATGAGACAGCAATTGTTCCACTTGTCTTAGAAAACTTACCTAGAAGCAGGTAGAAGTCCATTCAAAGACATGGGTATACTTCTAGTCACATCTCTTCTCTAGAGAGAAGAAAATAAGTTATAGTTATATAAAGCTCTCTTCTAACTTCAGTGGGTGGGTCAGTCTTACTTGGATTTAGAAGAGAGGGGAACATCTACCACATTTAAGCAATATTATCTCATTTGGCATTTTTCCCCTAAAATCATCTGCAGGTTTCTAATAGAGATTTTTGTTTGTGTGCTTCATGAAGAATATCCTTAACTTCTTTATGAGAGTACCTTACTAAACATGTAGCCTCATACACATATTATAATAATTATGCATCAAAGACAAAATACTTTTGGAATCCTTCCCCTTTTTAAAGTCCCCTTTACAGCTACTTTATAAGCCATCCAAAAAATCGGTTGTATTAGTTTATTTTCATACCTTGATTTTTACCCAGAATAGCTTGAGCTAGCTTGACCACTCAAATCTAATGTGATTTCAAAAGATTTCTGGTTCTTTCGAAACGTTAAATCCATGAATTGACACATTTGAAGTTATTTAAAGAAGTTGGCCACAGGCTTTGAAATTCTAAAACCAGTTCCAAAAATATTTCGGGTAGTTGCAACAACTTTGGACCAAGTGTCTAACTTCTTAAAGAAAAAGCTTTAAAAGAAAAAATTCATTTGATGTTTAAGTTCTGGTAAACTTGATTTTAAAACACAACAACGAAATGAATATTACCCTGTAGTGAACATATAAGGAATTAAATAGTCAGTATATCTAGAATGATAAGTAAAGCAGTTATATAGATAATTGCTTTATCTAATAATTTCTGTTTGTGCTTATTTTGTATTTTTCATCAGAGTCATATACGCACAGTTTAAAATGTAGAATAAATTTATAAGCCGTGTTGTGGAGAAATGGTAATCTCCTGCCCCCTCCCTCCCTGTTCTAGTTTCTCTTTTCCAAAATACTTCCACCATTTTGAGCTGGTCTGTTGATATTCACCTCCATGAATCCAAATAGCATGCTGCATAGCCTCTTCTTGTTTCCACAGTTTCAGGTATTATCTACAGATCTATTGCAACGGAAGTTGAAGATCTAGCTCACTTCCCTCCTCATGCCCCTATAATACCTGCACGACCTTCCCATTCTCTCATTCTCCATATATATTTATACCCCACGTTTGTGTTGACATTATTATTACTATGTAAACATTATTCATAGCTGTGCCATGTTGTAAATCAGGATTTCTTTCTTTTTCCTGCACAATTTTTGATAATCATTTTATGTTGCCATTTTCCTAGTTTTCTCTGACTTATCTATCACAATTCAAGCCAAAACTCTGTGTCAATTGTCTAAATTTCTCTCAAGTACATTAAGATGCAGTAAACATTCTATCAATTTCATTCCCCATTCTGAATTTCATTTTATAGAAGAAATCTTTCTTGAAGCCTTCCAACTTTCCCCATTCTGAGTGTGTTGCTTTCTCAACCCTGCATTATGGTTGTTTGGAATCTTCCTTTACCATCATCTTGGGATTCTCTTTGCCTTATACCTCTGCTAATTCTCCTGTATTCTCCTTCTTGATTTTCTCCCCTTTCTGATGGAGTAAATTTTCAGGCCTTCTTCTGAGAAAAGGTACATCAGAAATAATTGAGATCTTATGTGTTGAAAATATCTTTATTCTATCCTGAACCTAAATTGATAGTTTTTCTAAGTATAGAATTCAAGTGCAGAAATCATTTTGATTCATAATTTTGAAGGCATTCCTCCATTACCTTTGAGGTTGAAGTAGTTCTATTTAGAAATTCAATGCTATTTTCATCTCTGATCTTCTGTTTGTGACATGTCCCCCAGTAGAAGCTTATCAGCTCTTGCTGTGGTTCACTGTTTTTCTGAAAGTCTGATGTGGATCTATCTTTATCATTACGCTGGCATTCAGTGATTTCTTTCAGTCTGGAAAATCATGTATCAAGCTTGATAACTGTCTTGTATTATATCTTTAGTTATTCTCTCCTCTCCTGTGGTAGGCAGAATTCTAAGCTGGCCCCCATGATTCCCACTCCATGGTATACATGCCCTTGTAGAATCTCCTCTCCTTGAGTGTAGATGTGACTTTTAACTTGATTCTAACCAACAGAATATGGCACAGAGAATAATATAGCACCCCCATGATTATATAATGTTACATGGCAAAGGTGAAGGGATTTTGCAAATGTAGTATAGATCCCTAATCAGTTGACCTTAAATTAATCAAAAGAGAGGTTATCCTGGGTGGGCCTGACCTGGTAGATAAGCCTTTTAAAACAGGACTTAGAGGTAAAAGCTGCTCTTTCTTGCTGGCCTTGAAAAAGCAAGCTACCATGAGTTCTAGAGCTATAAAGAAATAAATTCGACCAAGAAATACATGAGCTTTAGAAAAGGACACTGAGCCTCAGAAGAGACCCCAGCCCTAGCTGACTCCTTCACTGCAGCCTTGTGAAACCCTGAGCAGAGGACCCCAGCTAAGGGTACTGGACTCCTGGCCCATGGAAACTGTGGGATAGTAAATGTACATTGTCTTAAGGTGCTATGTCAGTGGTAATTTGTCATGCAGCAACAGAAAATGAATACATCTCCTCCCTCACCCATCCCTATTTGTTTTTTCTGTTCTTTATTTTATTTGGAGTTTGGATCTCCTGGGCTAGTCATCTCTCTTTTTTTCATCTGTTTTTCTGTTCTACTCTCTGGGAAATTTCCTCAGAAATTTTAATCTTCCAGTTCTTATAATTTCTATTATCACATAAATATATATATATTTTAAAATTCCAATACCTTGTTTTGTTCTTTTAATGTTCTAATTTGTTATAGTATCCTATTCTTGTTTCATGGTTGCCATATCTTTTTTACCCTTCTGAGGATATTAATGATGTGACTTATGTTTTATTTTGTTTGGGGGTTTTCTTCTTCACGTAGAGAATGTGTTTCCTCCAAGTTGCTACTATCTGTTGCTTTATTTTGGTATCTTTATCTTTCAAATTAAAGATTTCTCTCCAATGATAAAGACATAGGCATCTGTGTGTATTTGTGTGTGCGTGTGTGTGTGTGTAGGGGTGCTGAGCTGGAAGTAAGGAAGTGGCTAATCTAACAGTTTTACTTTGGGGTGATCTGGCTTGGCTGTTTAGTTGGGGGGCATAGAATGTTGGTATCTTTAAACTTCTTCTTTTGAGCTGGTCAGACTGTGCAGGTAAAGATCTTCAAATCTCCTGGCTGAGGGTAAAAGTCTGCCAGCTACTATTCTGGAAGGTGGGTAGGTAAAGAGTGTTAAGGTTTTCAGCATTTAGCATGCATATTTCTATTTATTTTCCCTGCTTTTGTATCCTAGCCTCCCCTTTAACCCCCACCCAGCCAAGAGACCCTATGTCTTACCTTCCCCAGAGACTAGATCTCCAGCCCTCTGACAGGGTTGTGGCATTGGGTGGGGGAAGAGAGGGGGGTGATGGTTGCCTAGGTGCTGGGAATTGGTGCTGTGGTGGAGGGATTTGGCTGCTTTTTAGACTTTCAGCAGATCCTTCTACTTTACCCATCTCTCCATCCCCCTTCGATCCCATTCCAGAAGCATCTAGTGCTGCTAATCTCTGCTGTAAAACTGAGTGAGTCCATGGGTTTCCTCTTTGTTGGCTTCAGGATCTGTATTCTCAGGTCCATTAAGTTCTCTTTACCACTCATTCACTTGCTTTCTAGCCTCTAGGTTGTTTGTTTGCTTGTTTGTTTGTTCTGTTTGTTCTGCTCTTCTGTTCTCTCTGTCCTTGTTGGTTTGTGCTTCCTAAAAATGTCTCTTACTGCCATTTCTGGGGTTTGGGAAAAAAGTAAAAGTAGATTTATTTATTCACTTTGCCATATTTACCAGTAAGTCTGTTTACATTTTGCTGGAAAAATTTTCTGGTTTTGTGGGGAAGAGATATTCCATATAATTACGCTACTGAAAAACAAACATACCAAAGATCCACCTGCCTTATCCTTTCTGGGATCTATCTGAGAAAGTACATTTGTTTTTTTCCCCTCAAAGCTTTGACTCATGTCAGTAAGTTGATTAAACAATTTTAGAGAATAATTCTTTCCTCTGGGGAGACAAAGAACATTTATTTGTCAATAAATATATGGACTGTGAAAGAAGTAAATGCCTTTTCATTGATAATTAATTTTTCATGCTCTCATAAACTAGCATCTTCCACCTGCAGACAGATTATTTGGAACACTGCTGTTGGAAGCTGAGGTTTCTTTCTGTTAGTGCTGCCTTTATTCCACTGTTGACAGTCTAGCCCATCAAACCAGAAGAGCTGCTGACAAAGTGATGAAGAACCAACATTGTCTTTGTCTTCTGTATTTTGTTTTTAGTATTTGTTCATGTAGCAGCTATCCAAAACAAAAGTTAAGCTGATCTGTAGTTGGAGAAAAATGTTCATAATGTAAGGAATTTTCTCCCTAAAAATGTAGTCATGTATTTGGCAAGTTTAAGGTTGAGAAAATCAGCAAAAAAGATGAAATCAGTTGACATTTAAAAACTTCGTCGGGACTTCCCTGTTGGTGCAGTGGTTAAGAATCTGCCTGCCAATGCAGGGGACACGGATTCGAGCCCTGGTCTGGGAAGATCCCACACGCTGCGGAGCAACTAAGCCTGTGCACCACAACTACTGAAGCCTGCACACCTAGAGCCTGTGTTCTGCAACAAGAGAAGCCACCGCAGTGAGAAGCCCGTGCACCGCAACGAAGAGTAGCCCCCGTTCACCACAACTTGAGAAAGCCCGCACGCAGAAACGAAGACCCAAAGCAGCCAAAAATAAACAAACAAATAAATAAATAGATAAATAAATAAGTAAATAAAGTGGACAATAAGGTTTTTTGTTTTTTGTTTTTAATTTGTCTCTAGGGGCAGCATCTGTTTGAGTCTCCCAACATCGCTAACCTTGGCAAAGACAGCCCTGCAATATTTGTTTTTATTTTAAGAACCCTTATGAAATTCACTTCTCTAAGCAAAGTGTCCCAATAGTGTACTCAAGGGATTTTTCTCTAAGTTATAAATCGCCTATATCTCTGAGTAACATCACCTGCTCAGAGAAGCCTTTCCTGCCCACCCTATCCAAAATAGTCCTTTGCCTGCAGCCCGTAACTCTCTCTTTCATTTTATTTATAACATCACTATCTGAAATTATGTTACTCATTATTTGCCTACCTTTAACTGTCTAAATACTACCAACAGAGGTAAATTCCACCAAAGCTGGGGCCTTGTTTGTCTTGCTCTCTCCAGGACCCCAGTTCCTTACAGTGGCCTTTGTACTTCCTTCTTCAGCTCCAGCTTTCCCCCAGCTGTTCATATTATTTGCTCCCTCACATTCTTTCTGCTCCAGTTCAAATATCACCTTTGCAGAGAGACCTCCCTGACTCTATGTCTCAAGTTGGTCTCTTCTGATTACTCTCTATTTCCGTCAGGGCCTACAGTTGCAAGCAATCAAAGGTGACACCGGTTGGTTAAGCAAAAAAGGAGTTTAATAAAAGGATATTTTGTGGCTTACTGAATTGTTGAAAGGGCTGGAGAGCTAAGCTTGAGTTAAGTTTCCAGACTAGTGAAGAGGTTTAGAACAAGCCTTCCCCAAATGTGCCACTTTGGAATATGGATTACTTTGAGCCCAAATGACGCAGGAAGAAATTTTTTTTTACCTCCCCGTTAACTGCCTAAAAGAATTTAGGTAGAGGGCCGGGTCCAGGAAGAGAACTATCACCAGAGCTAACTACAAAAAGTTATGAGCAAGGAGTGGTAAGCTGGGAACCCCACAGGGCCTATTTGTCCAAAGTCCTCTGAGTCCCATCCCATTGTCTCTGCATGGCATGGCAAACGTTTTATGTACCAAACATTTGCTCTTCCCATCTTCCTGTGAATTGTCTTCCTTCCCTTTGAAGCCCTAGACGTCCTTCTTGGCTCAGAATGGCATATAAGCCTCAATTGCCTGGCTGTCAGGGAGCCTCTCATTGTCTTTGTAGGACTCCCATACGTATGTAATTAAATTTGTTTTTCTCCTGTCAACCTTATGTCAATTGAATTAATAGACCAGCCAAAAGAATCTAGAAGGGTAAAGGAAAATTCTTCCTTGCCTATACTAGCACCCAAAACTATGTTGCAGAACTGATTTCATAAAGGAATAACTCTAGCTGCTAAGGACAAGTTGGCTCTTTTATGCCATGTACTACCTTGTAGCCTCAGCTACTATTGTGGAATTGGGGGTGGGGGGCGAGGGGGAGGGGAAGGGGAAAGATGGAGAGGTGAGATGAAAAATTTCCCAAACTGTCCTTTTTTGCATCACAGCACCTGATTCAAAGTCCAGCATGGGTGTATCTAATTAACGGAACCCAAGTTGTATGCCTGTGCTCTAGTTTAGATTCAAAGGAGACAGATCAAAGAACTCTTATGTGGGAAGCTAGTCTTTACACCAACACTTACACAGTGGCGCATTGTCAAAGCATTGAAGCATTGAAAAGCTTTTAGTCGTGTCCATTAGAGTCTCTATCATATTACTTCATTTCCATCACAGCCTTATTAGAATATCTAAACGACCTTTTGCATATTTTTATTGTATTATATTGTATTTACTTTGTTGTATTACTAAAATACAAGCACAAAGAGGATAGGGATTGTATTAGTTTCTTATTGCTGCTATGACAAATTTCCATAGATTTACTGGCTTAAAACAACACAAAACGTATTATCTTCCCATTCTGGAGATCAGAAATCTGACAGATCTCATTGGGCTAAAATCAAGGTGTCAGCAGGGCTGTATTCCTCTCTGGAGGCTCTGGGGGATAGCCCATTTTTTTGCCTTTTCCAGCTTCTAGAAGCATTTTTTTTGCCTTTTCTAGATTCTAGAAGCCATCTGCATTCACTGGCTTAAGGCCTCTTCCTTCATCTTCAAAGCCAGCAATAGCAGTTGAGTCCCTCGTACATTTTTTTTTAATTAATTAATTTATTTATTTTTGGCTGCGTTAGGTCTCCGTTGCTGCACACGGGCTTTCCCTAGTTGCGGCGAGTGGGGGCCACTCTTCGTTGCGGTGCGTGGGACTCATCATTGTGGTGGTTTCTCCTGTTGCAGAGCACGGGCTCTAGGCACACGGGCTTTAGTAGTTGTGGCACGCGGGCTCAGTAGTTGTGGCACACAAGTTTAGTTGCTCCGCGGCACGTGGGATCCTCCCGGACCAGGGATCGAACCCACGTCCCCACAACTGGCAGGCGGATTCTCAACCACTGCACCACCAGGGAAGCCCCCCTCGTACATTTTGAATCTTCCTTCTTCTGTCTCATCTAACTCGCAGCCTGGAAAGGTTCTCAGGTTTTTTAAGGACTTGTGAGTAAATTAGGCCCACTTGGATAATCTGGATGAGTCTCCCATCTGTAGGTCCGTACCTTTAATCAATCTGCAAAGTCCCTTTTGCCATGTAAGGTAACATAGTCACAGGTTCTGGGAAAGTATGGCGGGGACATCTTTGGGGGTCAGTGTTCTGCCTACTACCATGACTTTGTCTTCACTGTTATATCCCCTGAGTCTTAGACAATGTCTGCCATATACTTAATAAATATCGATGGGATGAGGAACCTAGACAATGGCAGAGGTGGCTCAGATTCTCTGTGTTCCCTACTCTCTCACACCCAGCCCGCTTTGTCTGGTAGAAGAGGAAGAAATTTTGGATGGCACAACTCTGTCAATAGCTCATAAGGGAACTGGCTGGCAAGGATACTTCACTCAGACTCATTTCCTCACCTGCCCAGGGTGTCATGCTGTTTTTTTGACCTGGAAGGCTGGGCCCCATATTTTCCACCTATCCTAACCATCTGAGCCCATATTGCTGGCAGTCAGTCGTAGATCATGGAAAATCCTTTTGGGAATCCTGAGACAGGTAATCACCCTTACAAGAAAATTCAAAGTGCACCTAATTAAACTAAATCATGGCATTGTGACTGCTCAGACAACCGAAACCTCGCATTTAGTGTCCTCCTCGGCGAACCCCTCTAGACATACCCATGCGCGTGTAGGCGTGTGCAGGCAGACTGAAACCCACACAGTCATCAAAACATTTCTTCCCAAAGAGTCAGTTTTACTAATAACTAGTACGTAATTTAAAGCACTGTTGTCTTGAAAAATAAACATGGACGTATTATAGGGTAGCATTCAACAATTTCTTAAATTATCTAGGAAAACGACCACAATATTTTAAAGACATTTCAAACTTGCTGCTTTGGGTTATCCTCAACAGTCCTCCCATTCCCTGCCATCACTAGTTTAATTCTGTTGATGTAGTTTTGCCACCTGAAACTTCTACCTCTACTACCACTTAAGGGATACTTTGGTGGAAAATGTCAAGAAAATGCCCGAAACCTACCTCAAATATCAATTATTGGGCTTTTGATATAGTCTGTATAAGAGCATGCAAGAGTCTTTTTTGTTTTGTTTTGTTTTAATCTTTCTGAGCGTAGAACTACCACCCATAAAAGATGACCAAAAGGTGATATTTTGCATATATCACTCAATGTTGATAAAATCCAGAGTTCTCGAATCAAGTTTATAAATTCACAGATTCCTGGGTCAAGAAATTGCTACCAAAATCCTTAGGAGACAAAGTCTTCCTTGGTCACCTTCCTACCTAATTTCCTCTAGATATCCAGAACCTAAGGTATCCACAAACTTTCTACTGTGGCATCACATTCTGGTATGCCCTCCCAAATTTCTCCAGTGTCTAAAATTATCTACCACTTTTTATTGTTCTTCCTCTGTTTACTGCCCTGAATCCTCCCCATAAACAATAAAACTGACATACTGCTAATTAACATCCTCCTAGAACAAAGAATCAAGAAAACTATTCATCTAAAGTAATTCATACTGAAGTATGAGTGGCTGATAAGTAAATTGCTTATATTTTGAAAGTAGAATCCAAATTAGTTTATTCAATAGGGCGGGGATTATGTCTGTTTTGTTCCTTCACAGGACTCTACCACACTGCCTAAAAGGAAATGAGTACTCAGTATTTGTTGACTGGGAAAATATTAGGAGATGGCAGCTTTGAGTAAGGAAATCATTTTAGTGCCCATGTTTTTCTTCGACTGTCTATTTCCTTACTTATTTTGACAGGCAGAAAAATAAGGCCAATGTTTTTTGGTTTTGTCTTTTCTTCACTACTTATAGCGAAAGATTTGCTTGCACCTCATCTCTGTTATTGCATAATAACAAACAGATGGTAGGGTTGTTTGTTTTGGGATTTTTTGACTTCGAATTTCTCTCCCTCCAAAAGATGTTTTAAAATTTTCCTTCTAGAACTGTTTGGGACATACCCTACTAGAAGAATAAGCCCATGAGCAGGGAATTCCAAAGCAATCCTCTGTAGCCCTTAGCACTGACTGAATTGAATTTGGGAAGCAAGGTATAGGATGCAGAGCCTAGAATAAAAATCCAAGTTTCTATTTCAGACTCAGCCAGTTGTGTGATCCCATGCAAGTCATTTAATTGCTTTGATGAGTTATTTTCTCCCACTATTTCCACATCTTACCCCAAGCCTGCTAACCTGTGAGGCTTAAGGTCTTCAGTGAAAGTTGTACTAAATTGTTTTCAAACAAAATCAAAATGTCAACAATGATACAAATTATACAGGTTATAACTGTGTTACATTTCCAGAAGGAGATTTAAGATGCAATATATAAAATATCAGTTACGTGGCTGCAATGAACAATGCTAGAATATAATCCTGTTATACTTTTAAGTGAGTTCATCCATGTTCCAGGTAAAAGCTAAACACAGAAAATAGCATGGCCTCATGCTTAAGGGGAAATGCATAATTATGCCCACTGGGGAAATGGAACAAGGGAGATGTAGTTCTAACAGTGATCCTGTTTACCAGGTCTCTCTTGCCCACCTTCCCCTTCCTTTTGTCATCCTCTTCTTCTGGGGGTACACCTTCACTGGCAAGGAGTATAAAAAGCTATTACAAAAAGAAACTGGTAAAGTGATAAAGTATTGAGCCAGTGGTCAAGGAAATGAATTATATAACTATAGAATGGTGTGTGGGAAAATATATACAGGCAGGAGATGAATAAAAACAGTCACTGTGCATGTTATTAACTTGGAGAAGAATAAAAGAAAAGAATCTTATCATCTCACTTTTTCTCTGCCTTATTTTTCCAGATACATTGGACCACTCCGAATTCCTCTGTGATGCTCCTGTCCTTATTTCACATCTTTTTGGTTCATCTTTCTTCCCTTCCTTCCACAGTTTTCAAGCCCCCATCTCAAACTAAGAAAAAAAAAAAAAAAAAAAAAGGAGGAGGAAGAAGAATCACAGTGCTGGGGCTTGCACATAACTCTGTGTGACTCGAAGGAGTCGGTCTCTCTGCACTTGTTTCTTCATCTGGAAAATGGGCATAATAATACTCGTCCCGGCCACGAAACAAGAACCTGTGACTAGCAAGTTGGAGGACATGGTGCAAAAGTTAACCTCTTAAGTGTCATTATCACTGGTTCTCCTCTCAAATCTCTCTTGAACTCACTAGGAGCCTTGCTGGTTGTGCGCTTCCAGGGTCCCCTGCCTTTTCATTCACAGCCACTACTCTTTTACTTGCTCACCCCTGTAAAATGATCTTTTTTTTTTTTCTCTTTTGCCTATGGCATCATCTGGCTTTAGTCCTTCGGCTTCTCTCATATTCTTAGCTCAAATAAACTAATAGTTCATCAACATCTATAATCTATTTATCTATGATTTTTACAAACCACATAAAATCCCATTCCCATGTGAGACTGAAATGCTAATTCTAATTCTTCCTTAAGTTGGAAGCATGTGACATTTTCTTGAAAAACCTATTAATCATATCTACAAAGAAGAAAGCTTAAGTTTAATATTCTTTTATATTCACTGTAGTTATTGATTTCTTTTTTTTTTTTTGCTGTCTCTGACCTCTTTTGAAACTGTCCTTTAAAAACTCCCTTTAGTGTTTGTAGGAATAGAGTAAGTAGGACAAATCCCCCAAACACCTAATAATTTCTGGGGGAAATAAATTTTCTTAACACTGTCTATACCAATTCAATACCACGAAAACCTTGTTTTCTTTCATATCTACATCCTGACCAAAAAGTAAATAAATAAAAAGTTCGATTCCTACATTACTTCAATACCTTTTTCTTGTGGGACATGGAATTCTGTAATACCTCCTACAACATGGTCCATGCTTTTCCTTGTTTAATTCTTTACAATTATTGTTTTAAAGAGTGCAAATTAAACTAAGTAAATGGTGACATTGGGCTGGAGTCCTCTGATGCAAAATTACAGATCTCAGAGGGTCTTTTAAATATGCCTTACCTAGTTGCTATTTATCATCAAACATACCCAAATGTTTGTAGTGTGTGAATATTTTAAAGCCAACCTACCATAGTGTCTGAGTACAGAGTTCAGTCAATAGTTTGCAAACATCTCTTTGCTTCTTTATATGCATTTAGCTACTGATATATCTTTTTCAGTGAATGAAGCAGACCTAGCACATACAATAAAGGAAAGCAAAAATTACTGGGTTTGGACTTGACTTCACAGCCAGAAAGATTCTCTTGAGTCTGCCAGCAGGGGATCTTGCGTATTAATACCCTACCTGGAAGAGCTGACATGTTGAAAATGAGATTAACACCTTCCTGTTTTACATTAACTAAGGCTAAAGTGTCATTTGCCTTATCAGGAGAAAAAAATTCAGTACTAAAATGATAGGGTTGCCAGCAAGGTACGGCTTTAAGAAAATGTTAAAATTTTAAGTAGTATTGTGTATGTGTGTGTGTGTGTGTGTGTTTGTGTGTGTGGTGCTGTTGGTGAGTCTCTGAAGATAAATATGTTGTGCAAATAAAAGCCAAAATAATCAGGATGACTCGAAAGCTAAATACAAACACGTGTAGCACAGTAACTCCTTTTTCAGGCCAATGCTAATTGACATTTGGCTCACAGTAAACAATTTGTCAGAGCACTAAAAAAATAATAAATTAATGAATACACCATGTCAAAGAGTACTGATGTCCTGGTATTTGTTGCCAATTCCAGACCAGCCTAGAAACAGAAGAGCTAATATAAATGATTTATTCATTCAGATATAAGATGGCACTTTTTAATTCCCTCACTTCACAATCCATCTAGTTATGTATTTACTAAAGATGAGCATTTAGATGAAAAAATATTAAAAATTCTAATGTAGGAAAGTCTCAAAATCACTGTCAAGCATAAGTGGAAATGGGGTGGGAGAAGTGGGCCAGAAGTGGCCTGATGTTCACCTGATCCAGAGGGACCCCAACTGGAATTGGTGGGCTTTTCTCAGGCTCAAAGCCCAGGCAGTCATCCACACTTCACCCTCAGGTAACAGAGCCCTTCTGCTGTGCCAGGCACCCTCCTAGGAATGGCAGAGGGTCCAGAAAGGAGGACATAAGTTCTTTGTCCTCCGCCTCATAATCTAGTTGTGTAAACATATATCAACAATAGCTGGATTTCAAAGCAGACTCCAATCAGAGCGGAGGCATCAATACTCCCAATGGGAGCCAGGAGGGAGGGAGAAGAATTCTCCTGGAAGGATTTGGGACAACTGCTCAGGGGAGATTTGACTGTGAGCTGGATCCTGCAGAATGGGTAGGATTTTAACAGGTGGGAAGGGAAAATGGTGGAGAGGGCTTTCTAGGTAGAATGGACCAATTCATTATATTTTGACACCATGATCACATAGAGCATTATAGTTAAGTAGACACCTAAAATACATCAATGGAAAACACATTATTACAGAAAACACTGTCAACAACCCACTGAAAAATAAACTACACATATACACTGAATATACAAATGGTAAGAAAAAAAAAGGGGGGGGGGAAATGAGACTTTATTCTGCTTGCTAAATGTCTACTATTCAGATCTCAAGAATAAAACATACCAGTAGCTATTGTTTCTATTCATTTCAGAGCTTCTAATTGCTGCCATCTTACGGGGTCTCACTGAGAAGGAAGGAGGAGGGGGGAATGAAAATACAAGAGAGTTTCAGGAATGTGAAGTTGGAACCCCACTCTAACTACTTTCATTCATTGTTCCAAAGGTGACACTGGTCCTTGCGTTCAAAGGGAGCCGGAGGAGGACAAGCAGTTTTAAGGTAGCACAAAGGAAGGCAACTTAATGCCTCCCTAAGGAGAAGCCGCAGAGGGCTGTGCTGGTGGAGAGAAGGATAATAGCAATAATAACAATAAAAGGAGAAAGAATGGGGGTGGAGTGGGGTGCAAAGGAGTCCTGATAACTTGGGATGAGGAGGGAGGAAGAGGTGGAGGTAACCTTTGCAGGTGTTCGAGGAGGATTTGTAAATGATGCAAACACAGAGACGACAGAAGCTATGAGGCAGGAAGCAGGAACATATTCAGGGAGCTCACAGGAATAATGGAGAGCACACGTTGCATCATCAGGATCACTGAGACCCGAATCCTCTGGGGAAGTCATGTCTTTTTTGTACAAAATGTTTTGAAGCTGAGCTTGGGGGTGGAGTGAAAGAGGAGGGGAAAATCACCGGGAAAAATTAAGCAGTCTGAAAGGAGTGTAAGATTATGAAGATAAATGTTTACCTCTCCGCTGCATTGTATCTCTTGAAATGAAACTGTTTTTGAATAGTGCTGCATCCGTACTGCAAGAATGTGGGCATTGTGAACAAATTGACTGTCTCAGATGATTTGACACATTTTGATTTCTGCTTAGGAAAATATCTGTTAATCCTATTAGAAAGAGAAGGAGAGGGTCCTGAGCAGGAATGTAAGAGATCAACTCACTTCACCATCTTGATCACACTCTCCCAATGCCAAGGTCTTAAAGTCTCAGCTATTTCCACAAGAGCTGGTGCCTCATCCCTGCCCTGCTTGGCATCACATCAAAACCCCTTCTTCTCCACCTCCCCCATCCCCACCAAGGCACTGGCTAAAATCAAGACAAGACTGGATGGCTGCCCTCTCCCTGGCAAACTAAAGCAGAAAAGAGATCTTATTTTATGCTTTATCTTCATGTAATTTTCCTTCTTTCCTTCCTATTCTCCCTTTCTTCCTTCTCCCTCCCTCACGCCCTTTCTTCTTTATGTGGTTTGCTGTTTGCTAATATCCAACTCCAGACCATTCTTTGTGTTTGGCAAAGGAAGCAGTTTTATTGTTTGGTAACTCCAGGGGGGATATGGTGTCTATGATGTTGTCTAGGCCAAGCCTCCCCCAGGAAGGTTAACTACCTCTGGCCTGCTCTCCAAGGGGGAACATGGCGATGCACACTTCAGCACCAGCCATCCTCTAGCGAGAAAGCAGATCCGCCCCGGCCCAGAAGTACCTTTGCTTCCCACAGTGGTGTATCTCCATGTCACCGTGCCACTTACTGGGACCAGTTACCTGGAATCCAAATCTACAGGCTGCAAATTAGGAGTAAGGGAAAGAGAAGACATTTTCTTCCCGACTACTTTCTGAAAAAGGTTCTTCTTGGAGCAACACCCAAGTCTGAGCAAAGGGTCTGTTCATCTGTCTCAAGAGCCAACACTGGAGCCCAGCATGTAGCTAAAAATATGCACTCACAGTGCTAGAAAATTGTGTTCATTAAACTCTACCTACAGGTCCTCACCCAGAATCTGCTCTATGCCAAAGCAGCATGTTGCCCTTAATCCTCCTTTATAGATTAGGCAGTAAAATAAAGAGGGTGGGGCTGAAATGCAGGGGAAGTCTGCACACGTGTTTGGAAAAGAAGAAAAGGAAAAGCACAGGGATTTCTTTTTCTCTCCTTCATGTTGCCAGGGTTGTCCAGACACCACTGAGAGGTGCAGGGCTTTTTCACGTTCACAGTATTTTCACTTGCACAGGGTAAGTGCTACATGTAAAGTGGGAATTTAGAGCCAGATCAAATAAGTGCCTTTCAAACTGTGGCACATTGCTATTTCTGGATCCCCTCCTCCCCCCTTCTTTGTACATTAAGGAGGAAGTAGGAATAATCACAGCTGACATTACTGAGCACTTACTATGTGCCAAGCACTGTGGCACGTGTGCTACATACATCATCTCAGTTCCTTCTTCTAAGATCCCTACAAGGTGCTTGTGTCACCGCCATTCTGCAGAGGATGACGTGAAGGTTGTAGAAAGGTGAAATAACTTGAGCAAGTAAGTGACAAAGCTGGGATTTGAACCCTAAGCTTCCAACATCTTGCTCTTAACGTCTATGCCATAATGCCATCTCTAAGCAGTTCCTGTAAAAATACGCTCTGTGGTTTTTCATTTAAGATTTTGGTGACTTCGCCTTAATAATAATTCTGTTATTATGTTAAGTTTTACAATTTTCTGCAGTCAAATAGTAGGGTTCCTCAAAGGCAGGGACTGTGTCTCCCTCACCTTTGCATCCCCTGCAGCCCTTAAAACAAAGTATCTTGAACAGGAGTTAAAGAATTATTCGTCGAAATGCACTTTACGTTATCTCTGTACCTAAATAAAGCCCATCTAAACAAGTCCATTTCGCAGACACTGGGGTTTTCCTCTTCTTTGTAGCCACCCTCGTCTTCCTGTTTTGTTTTCAAAAGGTTGATTTTGAGCTGGAGGGACACTGCAGTTGTCTTGTCACTTAGCGTGATTTGAAAGTGAGAGTCTGTGTAGTGCTTTAGCCTGCCCTCAGCAATCAGGCTTCACACTCGCAAGGCTCTGATTGTAGGAGTTGCCTTATTTGCATTGATGAGGATGAGCCAGCTGCTAGAGCATACAGAACTGCACCTGACACAATCACCGAGTTCAGGATTAGCGCGGGGAATCAGGAATCCACTGCGCTTCATGGCAATCTCAGCCCTACATTAGAGTCACTCATGCAAGATGACCCAAATTTGCAATGAGCGCAATTAGCAATCCAAAGATGCATGTTAACTTGGGGGCTGGAGATTTTCCTACATTTCCCTAAATTAAAAATAATAAATATACTCTTTCCTAGACGAGTCTGGGCATGAAAATCATGCAGGGGATTCTGAGTTTGTAAAAAAATGGGTAAACCCCAGAAAATGTGGATTTCTTAGGCCCCCCCCCTCCGCCCCCTCCCCCCATACACACACCCGAGGTATTAAGTTTGGCATCGAATACAATACGGTAAGGGCTTTGTGGTGTCATACTCCTTTTTGAATTAGTAGAAAACAGCTATTTATAAGGATAAAAATAATAAAAATAGCAATAACTATAATACGTAGAAATGGAAAATTTAAGCTTCTAAAAGGGATTTGATATTTTATATTCTGTATTAATATTTCTGGGGCTACGTTTGGGTCACACATCACCACAGATACACCCAGTGATTTCAAGATTTCCTAAAAGTGCAAGAGATTATGTTGAATTTTTATGAAACAGAGTTTGTAAATCAAATGGAACATACTCAAGCCTTGGGCTGTGTTTCCATGGGTCTGCAGTCTATAGGTATTGAAATGCTCACCTATACTTTAGGGGGAAAAAAACCACAACATTTTGCAAAAATTGAATGAATGATCATTCGAAGCAAAAGCATGCAGTTCAAAAGCTAAACCTCCCATTGGAGAACAGAAAATTTAATGAGCTTTTAATGGAATGCAATGCTCAGAGTAGTAAATTATTTGTTAGTTGACGATGCAATCAGCATGCTGATTAAGGTTGCTTGGTTTTTTACTAAACATTAACTGAATGAAAACGGGTAGTCCTTGTTCTGCTTGGGGGGCTTTAAGGAAGCAAATGGACTTTCAGAACAGAGATTGTCAATAAAGGTGAGTGCACTCCAGGTGTCATTTGAATATGATGATAAAATACTTCTGATAAATATTTAAAAGCATTTTAAATCCACAATGTTCGCCTAGTGTATTGTGGACTCTGTTTAAAGAAACAGTGGGCCTTAGCAGGCCTAACAACAATCCCTCTATCTCTCTCTAGAAAGAAATATCTAGATCTGCTTTCTTTTATTGCAATAGAGAAAAAAAGGGGGTGGTATGCTTTGAAAATATAAGCCAGCACGGACTCTAGGACCAGGAACTGTTTGGGAGTTTGGAATATCAGCCTAAGAAAAGACAAAAAAGGACAAAAATCAAAACAAAGGAAAATAGTCTGACAGCAAATAAAGAGACATCTGTTTCTCTGGACTAGATTAAGATAAAAATTTAATCAAGTAGTTTTGATATTTTGATGTTTTAAAATAATTGCTATTAGAATACATATTTTTTTCAATTTATAAATGATGGCATTCTGAGACAAGAAGGATTGTGATATCAGAGTTATATTCTGTCTAATTTAGGAGGTCTGAAAGGGGAGTAAAAGAAAAAGATCAAAACTTGGAAATAAATTATGCAATGCTTATTTTTGTGGTTAGATTGTTAATACAGAATTTATAAGGTATATTATTCACCATATATTAATCAATATGTACATTAGCTATAAATTATTGTTTCTGAGAGAGATTTTGTTACTAAATCTGTTTAAATTGCTCGATTTATTTTCCCCCCAAAAAGAAGGGATTTTTTTGTTTGTTTGTTTTTCTCCCTACCAACTGAAGAATTACGGTAGGTTAATTTTCTTTGAACAGCTACAAAGTTCTTTTTCTATAAATCCTAATTAGTTTCATCATCCGTGATTCTCCGGCAATGATAAGGTACCCTTAAAATCCGATAAATAACTACCTCTTGCTTTTAACTATTCCTGTTTATGACCCAAGAGGTTAAAAGCCTTTGACTGGCATTTGACTTCTGACCTCATATAAATGTTATCTTATCAGTTCCTGCTTGTTAACTTGTATTGAGTGCTTGTCCCTGATGGCTTTTAGATAAAGGGTTGTGGGTTTTTTTTTTTTTTTTCTTTTTAATATATTTCCTATAGGAACTAAACCACTTGCTTTGTTCTATGCCTAGTGCACTCCAGTCTACACAGTAACCTGCTATAAATCTGTTAGAAAGCCCCAAATATACTTTTATTTATTCTTGACATTATTTTTAGTTTAGCTTTATGGGTGGGATTTTATGATTGAGTATATTTATTATAATTAATAGCAGTAATTACTAGTGCTCTTAATCCTTTAACATGTCAGTCAGGAAGCTGGTGAGCATGGTACACTCTTTTTTTTTTTAATGCAAAAAAATTAAAAAAAAAAAACAAACAATTTTAGCTTTGCATTTTGCACCAGCATGAGATGAGTTAGAGAGATAATTTATGGAAATCTTGTCTCCCCAGACTTCAGAAGTCCGCCTAATGAGAGAGTCATCAGTAAGATATATCTTTTTTACAAAATCAAATCCAGACCATGAACAGTGCATTTTTGGACTTTTGAAGGAGGAAGGTGGCGGCCTGGCGGCCTCCTTTGCCCTTCTGTCCTAAGAATTAAGAAGGATTTCAGCCTTTTATCCCTTTTGCAGCCGTGTGTGTTGTTCACACATTCAAGTGTGTATGTGTGTGAGTCCAATCACTATGTACACATCTAAATACATTTGAATGTTTGCATTTTAATCTCTCTCCATACCTCGACGGCATCATGAGGGTATGCTAGGTAGATGCTGGTGCCTCAGAGACTGCCTCATTCACAAATGACCTACAGTGTGATTTGTAAACAAAATATTACATGAATTCCTATGTGGAAAACAGGCCGTGAGGAGGGGGAAGAAGGCGGAGGCAGCCATCTTGGAGTCATTTTGCCTTTTAGCCTCTTTCTTCCTCATCCCAAGGCTCGATAGTTACAATATTATCTTCATTTTTAATTGGCCTTCAGCATAATGCAGGAGGCATGTACAAGAGACCTTTGTATCCGTGTTTGGAGTAGGAAAAAGTTGTAACCTCTTTGGACTTTAAATAACTGCGACTATAGACAAACTACACCTATTATTCTCTATCCTTCTAAATAAATATACATATAAATGAAGCATATGCCACAGCTTGTAAGAGACCTGTACAAAACCTATTAAGGGAAACAAATGTCTATTTGGACCATTCATTTACTGCTATCCAAAGAATTAATATGTCAGTAAAGTTATCTGCCCTCCTCCTCCCCATTCTTTTCTGCCCACACAAACACCCTCACTCTGCAGCAATGACAACCCTAGAAACTTGTTTTTCTAAACACGCATTCCCTTTCTCTTAGATCTGAAGTAGTTAAGGACGAATTTAAAAGACCAGCTTTTATTTTTTATTTTATTTTAATTTTCTGTGTGTGTGTAGAGAGCTGCCCCGGCTCTGTAATGTCCCAACACTGCTTTCATCTTGCTCATATTCTGGCAACACACAGGTTTCGCGCAATTTGTCCTAACTTTTCATTTCAACCATTGCTTTTCTCAAAGTGGCCAGAGTTTAAAGACTCAAAAGCAAAGGGAAAAGAAATACCCCGGCAGGGGGAAAAACAAACCGGCCCCCAAACTGGTGCTGGTATTCACAGCATTGACACATTCTCCAATGTTTTCTCTGTAGTTATAACACAAAAGCGCTTTCTTCCCTGTTTTGATGTGTTAAAGACGAGAAAGAGAGAGGACACTTGGAAGTGGTAAAATAAGTATTTGGAAGCACAGGGAAGGTGTTTCTCCTTTGAATGTCCAGCATGTGTCAATAACATGCAGATACTTACAGTTTAATATTAATTAAATGTTTAAAAATGGAAAGGGGGTGAAGAGTTAAATTTAAGCAGGTTGTGTCACATCCGTTGAACTTTTAGCTATCAGTGTTGCCTTCGTATTTGTCTAATGAGATGTGCATCTGAAGCCAACCATTCTGCTATCTCTGAAATAAGGGTAACCACGATCCTAAGTCTCTCCGAAAAGGGTGTGAGTGGATCAATAACGAACTATTGTCTAATTCTGGTATTTGACAGAAGAAACCACAAACTTTTACTCCTTTTGTGTCAGTAATCTGAGTTAATTTTTCTAGTCAATATGATTTGCAGATTGTTTTACTGGGCGAAACAAATAAGGATCTGAAACAAATAAGGATCTGAATCCTAAACTCTCTCCTGTTCTGACGGCTAAATTCTCTGAGTTGAATCCCAGAGTCCTCTACCATTGTACGTTGTATCCTGGCTTTAAGAAAAACAAGATTTAAACATGCAAGCTAGATGATTTCAAAACTGGTGCACATTACACCACCACTCTTATTTATATTTAATTAATTTTTTAATATATAGTGGTAAGTCTTAATATACCTAAGGCAGAAAAAAGTATTTACTTAAATCAGTTTCTATACCAATCAAAATGAACTCCCCAGCCATTTTTGAGGTAATATTTTAAAATCACTGTGGTTAGTAATACTTGTAAATCATTGTAGTGAGAGGAAGAAGATGAAAGGTAATCGAGGCCCTTGTTTTTCTGTATAGCTGTATCATCAAGCTTTATAAAGTTACTTAAGGGTATATTAAAATACATTGCTTCTATGTATTTATATGCTTATAAACTTACTCTAAGAATATATCAAGAAATACAGTCCATTTGATATTTTTTTTTTCCATTCCTTGCCAGAAATCAAACCTGCTCTGTTTGGAAAAAGCAGAGACTTCTGTGATATCATGGACTTTTTTGTATTTCAGTAAAGAAGTTGAGGACATGGAATCAGAAATATCAAAATTTTTAGGACCCAAGTTATTACTGTAAAGGTTTTATCCCTTCCTTTGTGAAGACTGATACAGATGGCTTTCTAATTTCCTTTGGTCTCTGTCCTCTCTTTTTTGTGTTTTCTTCTTCACATAAATTAGCTTTGTCCTTTCTCACTAGAATGTTTGATTTGGGCACACTCTCCAAGATAGATTCTCAGTCTCACTCCCCCCAACTTGTCTGGGGTTTAGGATGGGGAGTGGTTTTTCTTATTTAAAAAGCTTTGTAATTCAGACTCCGAGAGCCTGGACCTTTTTTCTATCCATCTGGACATGCTCAAAGGTCATACCCAAGATCATAAGCCATGTTTATATCCTTCTTATGGGCAAATGATAAAATAATATCCACAGGCATCTGATACTAGGGGCATGGCCTGGACACACACCTTGCCCTCTTCCCCTTGGCCTCTCCTGCCCTGATGAATGAATACATCCCTCTCCAAAGTTGATGCTTCCAAGTGACCAGTCAGATGCTGGCAGGTCAGCTGGCTGTCCTCTTGAACACTCTAGGGTTCATAAATCAGAGAAACGTTGGTGTGGTTGAAAGAAGAAGGTAGTCCAGCCTGAGGGAAGCCACGTAAATCTCTCCCGGAGCATTGTTCCTGATAGAGAGTGGGGATGCGAGCTGGGGTAACTCCTGGGGTCTTGGCTGCTATTAATGCCCTGGCCCTCCTGCAGTGGGTGCTAACTTGTGCATGAGAGCTGCCACTACCCTTCCCAAACGTCGGGCTGCTTGGAAAAGTCAAGCACTGCTGAGCCTTGATTTTCATTTAATAGTCAAAACCAAGATGCATTTGGGCTATGATGATAGGACAGCTCCCTTGAAAAGAATATTTGAACTACAAAGGCATTCATTTAGGGCTAGCGATGTTGCAAAAGGGCCTGCTAGAAATTAGCAGCCTGTCCTGGTATTTGGAGAGCAAGAGTGACAACTTATTGGAAGTTCTCAAGGAATCATTTATATTTCACACTCCACTAGGCAGCTGATTTGAGATTGTCTGTTAGCATAACAAAGGCTCTGAGCCTGTGAACTTCAGAAACCTTTCGACCTCTTAGCTGCTGGCATGAATAGCCCCCAGTCCTGCCTATAGAGATCTCCCAAAGCTCCCCTGTTCGTGGCTAAATTGTTAATCAGGGTAATTTAATATAGTTTTCAATATGCCTCATCTCTTATTGGGAAAGGTATTCACAGCTCCTCTACCCCTGAAAAAAAAAGTTCTTTTATTCAAGTGTGAGAGGGGCAGCTGCAGACAGACCCCCATCCCTTGCTGCTCCCCCCAACACCCCCCCTGGAGCCGCAGTAACATTCGGAGCAGGAACCATGGGGAAGGGCCAGAAAAAGAAACTCGAACGACCATCCCTCCACATGCATGCACTCCAACCTGAACCTGAAATTCCAGTCTGTTTAGGCTAGGAACCGACAAAACAAAAACCCAGAGCTCAGCATAACTGAAACCTCAGCGCTTACACACACACACACACACACACACACACACACACACACACACGCCACACCCCCTTCTCCACCCTCTCTTTCCCCCCCACCCTTCTCCTCCCTCCTCGTCTCCTAACTAAGCTTCTCTTCTGGCTCCCGTCAAGACAAAACGCACCAGAGCCCAAGGCCTGCTAATTCTCATTCGTCTCCCTCTTTGGAGGCAGCCCACAATATCCTGCACGCTCCTTCACACAGGCAACCTCAGCCCGAGCCCGCAGCCTCTCCCAGTGTCACATACACTTGCTCTCACCCGCTCCCTCGCACACTCTCAATTCACATGCACATTAGTTAGCTGAAAAGAGCCGGAGCACAAATATATTCATTTTAATCCAGTTAAGACCTAAGAGGTCTCATAGGATGTTCTTCGATAGTTTGAAAACCAAGTATAAAACTCAGATTCTGCTACACTCTTTCATCTCAGAGAGGCCCACGGCGTGCCTTTCTTTCACTTTCTACCAGTATATATTGTAAAAATATAAAATAAAGTGAATAAAAAACAGTCACAAGCAAACCACCCAGCTTCAGGCAGACGCTGCTCAAATATTAATATGTTGCCTTTTTTAACGGCTGTGTTTCTTGTACCCATGTGCAAAGTCAGAAGAATAATTTCATACAAAGAAGGAAAAAATATAAAATCATTATTTTTTTTTAATTAAAAATGTAAGGATACAATCTCTTAATCTCATTTTTCCACGTGAGAATTTTAAGACATTTATAATCTTTAATCTTTCATTTCCACCTGAGAATTTTAAGACATCTGTAAAATGTATCTGAATATTTCCTGATCCCTTTGGTGGTGATTTTCTGGGCATTTGTGCTCTGTCTTTGTGCGAGTTGAGGCCCTGTGTCTTGCTCCTTCCTGGAACAGCCATTTCTAGTGTGCCCTGTTTTGGTTGGTGGGCTGGCCTCAGCCTCCTGAAGTTGCATAAAGCCAGGATCTAGTGCCTGAAGTATTTTCTTTGAATTTGCTCTAGCTAGAGAGGTCCCCGGTGGGGGTGGGGAGACTGTCTTCGCTCATTTGGGATTGTAATCTAGCATCTCAGAATCGCAGAGATGGGAGACAAATTTCTGTATACAGGATCAGGGAAAGGATTATTAACCTCCAAAATAGAAGTACAAATATAGGCCCACAATTAATAAAACAAAACAAAACAAAACAAACATCCCAACCTCTTTCCCAAGATAATTTTTCCTGGAGTTAAAAGAATAAAAGGTTTTTGAAAAAGTTTTCCTGGTCAATTTTAATATCTAAACAATACCCAGAGGTGACACTTTAGAACATAAAATAAAATAAGTATATCTGGTTAATATATTATATGGCAATCCTAAAATCTGCATTTTCCTTAAAAAAAAAAAAAGGATTCTGACAGCTTTCATTTCAGTGGTTGAAAGTGCTTAGATTATAAGCATTTTTGTCAATAATCTGTGCTTTATTCATTTTAATGTTGGGCTTTTTCATTTATTTTATTCTGTAAGTAGTGCTTTTCACTTTCCCAATGTCTTAAACCAGAACATTTCTAAAAATATTAATTGATAGTTACTACAAATCAGTGTATAAATATTTCTGGTTTCTCTTTGTAAAAAACCAAATATATTAAATAATTCCTATATAAATTAACAGAAATTTAACCTTCAAAAGATGTTTAGAGAGAAAAAAATATTATGGCTTTTAAACCCAAGAAAGAAAAAAAATACACAATTTGCATTTTTCAGTGCTTTCACTTAACATTGTTTTCATTAGCTTTTTCTTCATTAGAATTTATGATCCATGTCCATCATTATACTTTCACATCTCTGATTTCTGTTAAATTTTCTAACAGAGGTTAATAAATATAAAGGGGTAAAAAGACCTATTTGCTTTCATCTAAAGTGCTCAATATTTCAAGGTTATTTGTATTTGCATTAAAATTTTTCCATGTTCTAATTTAAATTATTTAAATTGGCCTGAAATTAATTCTATTTGGAGTTAGGAAGTAACAGGAGGATTTTTTTAAAAGGAATTAAATAACATTATTTTGCTTAATTATAATGTTTTCTTAAGGTTGGGCCATCTAACCCTCTTTCTAGCATGGCAGAGTTTGGGCTTCATATTTATGGAAGAAATAGGGTTGGGGGGAGAAGGATGTATATTTGGAATGGTGTTTGACAGGGGGAATGAACGCAGACACCAGAACAATTATATTACAATCCCATTGGGAATGCCAGCACCAAATTTAGCCAGACTGATGGGGTACTGTCTAGACGGTCCCTTTTGTGTATCAGCTGTTTTTTCCCTGCTTTATTGCACTGCCTGAATGTGTGAGTTGAACATGCATATGGATCCCAAACATAACCATTCCTGCAACCATACATTGCTGTTAAATTTTCTCTCATTTGGCTAAGAATCAAGGGCGGTGTATACTTACTATATTCCCTTTACAATATTTTGTAATTAAAATGCAGCTTCCAGAATTAGAGGTTTAACAAAGGTCATAAGACAAAGTAGAAAGTGCCTAGGCTGTTTTTTTATATGAAGAAAAAAAATGTACTAGGTAAACATTTCTATCTTCTCAAACATGTCCACCTCTTTTCTACAGAAGTAAAAGAAAGCCAGAAGGAAAAGAAACAGAACAATGAGAGGAAAGAGGCATAGTACATGTAAATTACCACCTTTCCTTTTGCAAAGGGCAAAGGATAGAAAGAAAGAATATTTATTAAATGTTTACAGTGTAATTAATGGCAGTGTGTGTGGTTTTCCTTTTTTTTTTTTTTTCTTTCCCTCTCTTTATTCGGTAAACCAAATAGAGTTCAGTAATCAGGGTTCTTGAGAGGTCTTAGAAGTAGATTCCCAAACTCTTAAATAAATGCTTACAAGATTGCTGTTCTGTTATTGGTCAGGTTGGAAATCCCAGAGACATTTCACATCTGGGCAACTGTCAGAATTTTGTTTTGTTTGTCAAGATAGTGCAGGAAGGCTGGGACTTAGTTATATGTGATTACAGTATCCACACAAAATATTCAGTGTTCAAAGGAGCAGAAATGCACCCCTAAATATGATGCACACTCCACGGGTGATAGGTACTAAGGTTGGATGCCTTTGCTAACAACCAAGAATTTGAAACAAGCACAAATTAATTATTCAAATTAGAAAGTGAGAAATAGAAAGACACATTAATGCTAATGAAAGTAGGTATCAGATCTACCTCTGTCTATGAAAGGTTTATCAAAAATTTTTGTCACCAAGAATGAAAAGGTATAAGAAATTGGAATTCCACAAAATGTAAAACATCATAAATATAATTCTTGCCTTGTAGTAGTAGCCCAAATGAATCCACTGTTTCAGGAAAGAGAATCCCATGTTTCACAGCACATTAATAACTTTTATTAATATGTACACACAAACTATTTGGAGCAGGAATTCTACTTTCCATTTGCTGAATTTTGTGTGTGTGTGTGTGCCTTAACAAAAAGGAAAATGGTAAAAATGTTTTGCCCTTAAGGAAAACAAAATAAAAGTTAAAGTTAGTGATAGAAAAAAACATTTTTAATAGTTATATGGTTTGGGGCACTAAATTTTGTCCGTAACTAACTAATGGAGTTTTAAAATAATAATTTTCCATGCTTTACCACTGGAATTCAGTAACTACCATGTCCTATGGGCAATGAAGATTTTGTCCATCTTTTGAGGATTGGGTATTGAAGAGAAGGCTGGAGGAAAGAGAAAGTAAATTTTGTTCCCAATTTTACTGAACAAGATAAGACTAGAAGTGATCTGTTTTTTGGCTTGAAACATCAGATCACAAATCAACAACCATAAGATATTATTGGGGACATAAGGTTGGGGAAATTTCCAGGTTGGAAGAAGGTATGAGACTTGAACAACTGACATTAAACATGATGACCTTGAGTAGGCACTTGTAGGCATTGATATTAAAAACCTCTGAGATATAACTTTGGCATGACTGAGAAAAAAATTCAACCAAAGGCAGGGACAGAGAGCAAGAGAAACCAAGACTGAGAAATAAGAAAGCAAGAGAAAAATGGTGGGAAGGGGGGTGCGGGGAGTGGTGCTTGGGGGTGGGTGTTAGGCAGGAGTGGTGAGTGAGAAAGAAAGAGAGAGAGAGAAGAGAATGAATATTCTAAGCATTGTTTTAATCTAAAACAGAGATGCTTCCAGGAGAATGAATTTCAATGGAGCTGAGCCAAAAATAATTATAGAGATTTTCTTGTTTTGTTTTGTGAATGAAGAGCATCTCTTTTCTCTGGGGATGCGAGAGTGAGAAAGGACCAGAGCCAAGAGATTGAAGTGATGCCCCTCTGCCCCTTTACTTCCACACAGCGCAGTAGCGGACCTTTCTTTCTTCCCCTTTCCAAAAGCTATTGGCACCAAACTGTGCTAGGAAGAGAGGGAAGTGGCAGCAGCCCTCCAACCTAGCTGGATTTTCTATTCTTACAATAGCTTGTTTACTTTGATAAGGCTGAAGTATTGAAATTGGATGCAAGATTGGGTTGGGGGGGGCAGGGATACATATTTTAGGTTCTAGAGATAAAATTGAGCTATTTACAACTATGAATATTCCCCTGTTAGAGATACTTGAAACTTCCTTTGGGGTTTGTTTTACCAATTGCATTTGTTGTCTTGTTTTTCATTATCAACAGCAGGCTACTAAAGGAAATAAAGTATTCTCTCAATTTTCTTCCATTTTCTCAGTGATGTAAAATCTTTATCTTGGAACCTTTTTTACAGGGAAAAAAAATTGTCGTTTGTTAAAATATCTAAGCTATGACTGGATTTTTGTGAAAGCGATATAATATACCCCTCACGAAAGCAGAAATAGAAAGCTTTATACTAATTTGAAACACAGTATTGGGGGAGAAACTCACTAACATTAACAGACTTTGGGGAGGAAGTAATCATAAACAACTCAGAATTAATACCTAAAGACTATTGATTTTCTTAAGTTAAATTGACTTACATACAATTCACACCATTAAGTACCGTCTGAACCTGAATATTCTCTCCAAATCTCTTGTTTTAAGTGTTGTGCCATGTTAAAGACCCTGTTGTCATTTTTTATCATTCATAGATAGACGGTAGTTCTACAAGTAGGCTTCAGGTATTTTATTTTTGTATTACTTGAATTTTAAAATATATATATATATTTCAGAAACCTAAGAACCATTTCCTTTCCTCTACATGGTATGTCACTTTTTTAAACAAAAGTGAAAATTAACTTTTGTTTTTATAAATATTTGACCTGCTAAGTTTAACAATGTAGTTATCCAATAGAAGAACAGCATAGAGTCATAAGCTTAATGGGTTAACACGAAAATGACCTTCGTACACATTTAAAACAAGGAAACCTATGTTACATTAGCAGTCAAGATTATCTATTGGCTTAAGCATAAACATCTTTGAAAGTAGCAAAAATACATCTAATTTCCTTTAAAACTTTTACATATTAAAATTCTTCCTGTTTCTCTGTCAAAAAACTATTAAAATGTACAGTAGTTGGCAGTAAAGTTGTATGATTCTATTATGTAGTTAAGTTTTTAAAAAATTTTCTTAAAGATGGAAAATGTCTTCATGTACATGGGACTTTATTTAGGGATTTTTAAAACATGTTTTAAATGTCACTGTGAATATACTGTGTAAATCTATGAATATGAGTTTTATGAATCCACATTTAATTTAATTAATCATATTGATTCACTTGACATTTTTCTCCTCCTGCATCTCCCCTCCCCCCTTTTTCCATCACTCTATTAAAAGCAGTTCATTCACAGGGCTAGACTAATTATTGAAGCAGATTTTACAAAATAAAACTGACAATGGTTTTAGAAGAACTTTTAAAAGCATTCAACTTAGATTTTGTTAAAAATGGTTAAAATGAGTATTTAAGAATTCAAAGTACTTAATCATGCTAATCTTAACATTACATTTAAAACCCAATCCCCAAATGAGAGATCAACTTTTTTAAAAGAGCAATTATTAATATTAAATAACCAGAATAATCACTAATATATTCTAAGCTGAAATAAGTATATGAGATTAGCAATAAATATTTATTTTTCCAAGTTTTAAAAGAAAACTTTACCTCTTTTAAAATAAAATAATTTGCAAAATAGGAAAATATTTAGTAATATTTAATGTCTATTAAAAACCCAATGTACACAATTTGAGAATTTATGCTTATGCTGTATCATTAAAGTTGTTGAGGGAAACTATTAGTCTACCAAAACATTTAAATATAGTAGATAATAATTTATTACTAACAGTAGTGAAATATATCACATCAACATATGTATTTGTTAATACTATCAAGCTCTAGAATGGATTAGGAAATGAGGAGATAGATAAAGATAGATTTACAATTAATAAATGCCCCGAAGATATTACCAATAGCAAGGTCTATATTTTACAAGAGTATATAGATATATGTATACAGATATGCTAGATGTAGATATATTTGTCCTTTGTTTGTATTGGTCATCATATTATAAAATGGATTTTTAAGGGTTCTATCTTGACCAAATATCTTGGTCAGAAAAGTTACATTTTACTTGAACCCAACCATAGAAATTGCCCCAAAGGAAGTCTCGTTGGTTTGTTCTTTTCATTTTTAGTGGTATAGAGGCCAGTTTGCAACTGTGGGGCTGGGGACAGGGGACAAAGTAGCAAGAAGCAATTGAAAGGATTAGGATGGAAACTTCCTCAAGCTTCACAGGCGTGTTTGCTGGTCACAGATGCCATTAAGGTGTATAGATAAGATATATTTAATATTAAGACTTTAAAAAGAGCCTTCACACTCCTGAAAATTCGCAGGCAAAGCTGAGCCTCTTTCTTTAGCCCATATACTTTATTACGTTGGCCCAGGAATCCTGGCTAAAGATAGTTTCACACAGCTCACATGCTTGGGTTTTGTCACTTCATGTCATAACCTCCACATTACTTAAAATATAGTTTTAAAATGTATTAAACAGAAATGCTGATATAAGCCTAAATGTAGCTGTACTTGCTGTTTCTGCTCTAAGTTCATTCATGGTGGTGGATTTAGTTAAAGGGCCCAGAACAGCCATGCTTAACTGTAAGGAAACAAAATCCTCTTGGCTTCAATGGGGGCTAGGTCTATGTCAGGGCAGAGGGAACTCACTGTAGATATCTGAGATAAATACCTTCTGCAAAAATGTACACATCTCACTGGTGTCCTATATCATGTAAAGAAAAGTATGCTGCGTTACAAACAAAGCCCTGTTAGCTTTTTTTGCCTAAACTAAATGCTATTTTATATATCTTAGACACAGATAATATGCAGTAACATTTATGATAGTAATAGCTGACTCCAAATAAGAACTGCTAGTGATCCTAGGTGTCTCCTGAATCATAATCAAGGACTACCTGGTAAGCATTAAGTGACAATAAAGGGTATTCTTGCTAAAATATTAGATAAATTAATAATAGAGAAAATGGTCACTTTGACAGAAAAGTCAACAGAAAATAGCAGTAATAATATGTGCCTTGTATAGGAGCATAGTGTATTACATCCAGTGTGCAATGTGCTATTATAAAAAAAAGTATGGTACCTCTTCTGGATGATACAGCTGCATTAGGAGATTTTATAGAATGGCTTATTTTCCAGAGCACAACATTTAGCCTTTCCACATGCTTTTTTGGTAGAATTTCTCCTCCCAGTTAAAAACTGGTTTTCATCACACAACTGCATAATTATTTTTCTGCAACTAGCGATAATTACTTGTTTTGTGTATCTCTACTAGAGTGATTCAGTGTTTGCTGTTCCACCTCATAAAATGCATCTGTATTAGAGGCGTGTGAAAAGGAGTATTGACCTTATATAATATATTGCTATATTGGTAGGGGCACACAGCTCTAATTCTTTGTAAAAGGCACAAAAGTCTATATTGCTTTGAGTTTTCCTTTTTGAATGCTATGTGAGTTTTCTGACTAAAGCATAAAACTGGAGGTAACTGAAGACAAGAAACCTCACAACATGGAAATTACTCAGTACACAAAGAAACTCCCTCTCAGATAGATGTACAATGGGTGACTGAATAAAAAAGGCTGTTGGAGGGATGTGTTTATAGTGGCATCATAAAAAACTCTGGAATCACTGTTAGTGAGATTTGTCACACCAAAAAATCAAACACAGATTTCAGATCATTCAAGAATATCTAATCATTTTCTGTCACTCACAAAGCTCTCCACAAAAAATTAAAAGAAGGAAAATTAAGCAGAGCCCCTCCTGCCAGCCTTCTTTTATCTTACAGCAGTCCTCCTCTTTCTCTATTTTCCTTCCAACTCTTGTTTGTGGTTCTCCTTTCTTTCAAGTTCTCTTTAATCCTTGCTTTCCCATGTTCCTCTTTAGTCTTATTCATCAGTGATGCCAATAAAAATAAACAGTCTATTTAAAACAAATGAGTCAGTGCCAAAAAAAATACGTGATTGGTGTGTGCCTTATTTTTTAATTTTATCTTTCAGTGAAACTACACCTGTGGCATTCTCTTACTTAAACTTTTTATAACTTTAAAAACAAAACACAAAGAAAAGAGCAGAGAGCCAAAGTACTCTTTAATGTCTCTGGGTTTATTTATAAATATATGTAATGTTAAATGCAGTGAAATCCTTGTGAGACTACTTTTGTGCTTACTGATCCCAGGGTGCAGAAGGAATTAGCTTATCCAGGAAAACTCAAAGTCATAATTAGTCTTGTGAATTATAATAATCAGGTTTCATCCTACATTTCTTTCTCATGTGGTACTTCCAGTGGGAGTTCTGCATGAAAAAGGACTACAGGATTGGGCATTAATAATGGTATACCTGTGAAATATGAGTATATTCCTATAGTGCCAATGAATGAAATTAGTATACTGCCCCATTTTTGTCCTATACCCTTCAACCAAATGAAAAAATAACTTCAAGAGATTTTTCAAATTTCAAAAAATTCCATTCTTAGTTTTTTAAAATACTTCTTAAAATTATAAAATAAAAATGGAAGTTTTTTCCCTGATGATATATATCTCTCACTCTTTGTTATAGATATAAGGCTATAATTAATTTTTATTAAAAAAAGGTTAGCAATGCTTAAGTTTTACATAATTTCCTCCAACAAATAGAAACAAAAGAACAAGTAGGGAAAGAATCAATGAAACTCAGCAGAAAGCTATATTTATTCTCAAAGCTCTCAGATCAGCCATTTTCACTAATTTGAATACTCAGGTCAATCAAACACCTTGCTGACTGATGGAGATGATCAATTTCTTTAATATATAGACCCAGCCTAAATTAAACAAAAGAAATGTAATAGCTTACCAATCCTGAGATGTTGATGTTTTGTCATTTGTGAAAAAGAAATACTTCTTTCAAAATTTACACTATGATGAACTGCTAATTAGGCTTAGAAGAGTATGAATGCAATGAAGAGACAGAATGCAATCATAACTGTACATCTATCTAAAGCCCAAACCTGCATAGCTCTAATAACCCTAAAAATTTATACAATTGTCCATCAACAAGTAAATGAATATACAAACTGTAGTATATTCAAATAATGGAATACTACTCAGCAATACAAAAAACAAACCATTGGTACATTTTACAACATGGAAGAATCTCAATAAAATAATGCTGAGTGAAAGAAGCAAGACCAAAATCATTTATATAATAGTCTAGGAAATTCAGACTAATGTATAGTGACAGAAGACAGATCAGTAGTTGCCAAGGGGAAGGATCAGGAGGCAGGAATTACAGAAGCATGAGGACACTTTTGGGGGTGACGGATATGTTTGTTGTCTTGATGGTGGTGATGGTTTTCACAGGTGAATACACATCGGCAAACTTTAAAAAATATACAGTTAAATATGAAGAGTGTGTTATATATCAATTTTACTTCACTAAAGCTGTTAACAATAAATGGACCAATTAAAATGGATATAGGAATCAATCAGAAGGGATGCTAGACATTATCAAAAAAAAAGAAAATTCAGACAGTGGGTTTCAGAATTCTCTAGGTAATTGGGACCATGTACAGTTGACCATAAAGATTTTTGGGGATTGAGAATGTCCTCTTCATCTCCTTGCTGATGTTTATGATCCCTGGTTTAATTCAAAATAATTTTCCACTTTTCCCTGTTAAAAATCGATACAGTCCTGAATGAGGTGAACACCACAAATTTTAGATTTTGTCTCTACCTGTGCTACAAACCATGTGACTTAGGGCAGGTGACTAAACCAACATCAGAATACTTCCAGACAATTGTTCAAGGTAGAGGTAAAATGAAAGATACTTCTTTCTAGAGAAAATAGGATCCATCCAGCAAACATTTCCATTTAACAATTGTGTGTTTTGTCATAAAATGTCCAAAGGTTTTCTCTTCCCTTTATTACTGAGTGTGATAAAAATGGAGTAAGGAGGTAAATGGGGGGATACTGTTAGCAAAATAACAAAATTACCTGAATATATTTGTCTCAAGTAGATCTCATTATGTGAGCTGATTGATTTCAATTTGCTACAGCAAAAAATTTATTAAAATATACAATAAGGGGCAAAATCACCATATTGCAACTCTATTCTGGAATAGAGGATGACTGAGTCACCTGTCAAGGTGCCTTGTACAGTATAAAGGACTGAGATAACTCCAGGTTCTTATTTTTATTGTTCTATTTTTATTACAGTGAATATTATGTTTATTTACTTACAACTAAATTTCTAGGTGCATAACTTGAGTTAGATCAGTGCCCATATCAGGGACGAAGGAAAAATAGCCCTACATAATTTTTAAGAACCTCAGGAACTGAGCTAAAAGTCAATAAATGCATGGCAAAAAGACTGGAAGCAAATTGAATATATGTGCAAATTGACATTTTACTAAAAGAACATGCTTAAAACTTTAGGTTTATCAAACATATGTCAATGAAATTGAAACTGAAATCTATTCAGCAAGTAGAATGTATTACTGAAAGCAGAAATACACGTGTTTTACAGGACCTGAAATGCAAACGTTTTTCCGTCCTGTCATATTATGATTTATTATTCTGATTTTAGAGATATAATATTAAAAATGTGTTAATGAAGATATTTCTATTTAGAGTCTTAGGTACATTTTAGTTTTTAACAATGTCCATCTTTTTGCCAGGGTCAATCCTCACGCCGCATGGTTGGGTTTCCGAAATAAGATTTGCAGAAAGAAAAATGTGCCATTGATCTTGGACATAAATTTATAACTTATGTTGGTATGTAGCTAACTCCTGAATTTTAAACCTATATATAATAGCTATGGTTATGATTTTTTTTCTGGGTACTTTTTCAAAATGGAAAAAAAAATTAAAGTTCAACTTTGTACTTTTCCATGTCTCCTATTTTTCTTTTTCGTGTATTCTTTCCTCCCTCTTTCGTTCTCTGCTCTCACTTCATTATTTAGCCAATGATTTTTTTTCTGCTGTTGCTACTGTCAGTCAGTGACCAAGACCTTGTCTTAACCCTGAAGATACAGTTGCTTTAGGCAAGTCCCCTCACTATTTCTTGACTGTGTTTAGGGTTAAAGAGCTCTTTAGGTACAACGTTAACTATCTCTCTTTCTACAGTGTCTGTGAGATTATTTTCTCTTGTTACCTCTTAGTACAAAATGTTACCTTTGCCAGGACCAGTTCAGTGATAGAGGAATTGGAAAGGTTTTGAAGAGGCCCCACCACAGCCTCCCTCCACCTGATTTCTCATGTTCCATGTAATCTAATGAGATGAATACACCTCCTTCCCCTTCAGACTGTTGGGAAAGGCATCTAAATCAAGCTGTTTAGAAGCCAATACCTAGACAGCAAACCCGTACCTAGGTTCCTGGAACTGGGAACTCTTGCTGGAAAAGCACGAAGGATCTTTTGATATTGAGATGAAGATCGCTGAAAAAGCTGATTTCTTCTCTGTGTGGAATCATCTCTTGATGTTCAGCTGTGGCTTCCTCTGGTTGAGATGCTCAATCAACTTCTCATCCGGGCCACACTCCTTACCTGAAGGGAGATTTAATTTGGCGTCATTTTTATGATACTTCCAGATGTCTGTTTTTTATCTATATATCTTGGCAAAAATCTACCCTACCCATCTCATTGGATTTTCTTCAGGGTCCAGTGTTATAATATATATTAAATCCTTTGCAAACTATGAAGTATGATTAAAATGTAAGACAGTTTTCCTGGAGACAACAGAACACTAGAAACTGATATGGTATAGCAATATCAGCCAGACACATATTGGTTAATTCAGACCCTTCATTTTTTTAGGTCCTGACACAGCCACCTTGCTTGTGCGATACTCTTTTTTTAGTTCACAGGAAATCAGATCATTAGTAAGGTCAACCAGCTGTTCCTTGAGATGTTTCGCCATGTAGTCTGGAGGAAATATTGCAAGAGTTTGTCGGCATTGAACCATTTGGACATGGGTAGTCTCATCAGAAAAAAGAATCTTGTCTTCTCAAAGGACATGTGACAAATGTTTATGGACAAGCCATGTAACTGATAGCTTTATCAAGGTCTATCCTCTGTTAACTTCCCACATGCCCACTCTCCTGCAACTTAAAGACCCTCCTTTTTCTCTTATTGATCCATTAACATAAGTAATTATAATTAGAATGGATTTATTAATTAATGGCTATCATAATCATTATGAATTACTCTTCACAATATAGCATTTCATATAATCCATTCCATAACTCCTCATCTTTTAAAAGATAGCATTCAGAGTTACCCCTGAGGACAATGGAACCCACAAAATCAGTTAGAGGCTATAGTTAGAAAAAAGAAATAAAAATATTCAGCACTTCAAAATGAAGAGCTAAACAGACCTTGCAAATCTCCATGTTTATTTTATGTGCATTAGGCTTCATTAAATTGGAAAAATCAATACAATTTCCAAATTACACTTCATTCATTGCTTTTATCTATCAACTATCCAAGGAATATGATCTCAAATTTTTATTTATATAGATCTGTAACATTTGGATAGACAGTGAAAAATTTTATCTGCTTTCACTAAAATTTTTAAAAATACAAAATCAAGAGACGGTAATTTTTTAACCTAGAACATGAGAATTACTAGTAAGAAAGTAATATTGATTGGAAAACAAAATATTACTTCAATCGATGTCCAAGGAAAGTTATTGGAGTATTTTAGAAAATTCCAAATTCCATGTATTTATTTTACCTAAAATGACATCCTTTGCTATATACATTATTTATCTGTACCTAATTCTTTTTACAGGTTGTTTAATATTCTATCCAAAGATCAACATATCATGTCAACACTTTCTCTAATACGATGGCAAGTGGCAGGAACAAATTGTACAGAATCCTCTTTCAAAGTAAGCAAAATTAAACTATGGAGAAGCCTGATGTAGCCCAAGCAGGAATTATAAGCAGAGACAGATAGATATGGGTTAAAGGCAAAATTCTTTGCCTTAAGAGATCCTAGAACGAAGCTGAGGTAGAGGAGATACAAAAGACATATAATTAGACATAAATGTTACTTTTACCCTCAAATGAACTAACTCAGTTATTCTCTTCTACTGACCATTTATGGCTCAATTCACTAATCTCCTAATCTGATACACAGTTGAAATGTTTTACCCCCACTTCTTGAGACCATGTATCTCAAGAAAGATACTACATGACATCTTTTAAGATGCCATCGTACAAGAACCAGCAAGTATGCATCTGGTCCATTAAAAATGGCCTGTATGAAAAATAAGATATTCTGCAGAATCCTATAAACCCTGCTACTGCTGCCCCCTGGTTTCTATCTGTCTGTTACCTTGGTTTGTTTCAATAGTCGCTGATCCTTGGTTCTTGTTCTTACCTCAGTGCTTGGCATTTCCTGTATGACTCCTGGTAATCGTATTTAGCTACTCTTCACCACCCCCCTGAACCTAATGTCTGCTTGTTCTTTACTGGTACTCTCACTGCCTTCTTCCTGCAGATGTCTTTTCCTTCTTTCCATTGGAAAAATATAGTGTGATAAGCAATGCACATGAGAAGATTACTACCTGCCTGACACATAGTAGGCTCTCAATAGTGTGCTGAATGAATGACCAGAGGAAGGCAACTCCAGCAAACTGCAGTCTTGCTGTACCAGTCCATGTCATGCATGGTCTGACAGCTATGTCAAGCGTCTTCTTTTCCCTATGTAAGCATACGTACTTGGTCAATTCAGGAAAATAAACAGTTTATTTTAATATGTACTTGTCCACCTGGAAGGCCAATTAGGAAACTGCTGCATAAAATAGTCAAAAGATTATGAGATTCAGAACTAAGATGGTAGCAGGAGTGTGAAAACATGATGGGTTTAAGAGCTACTGAAGAGATAGAATTAACAGGATTTGATGACTGAATTGAATAATAGAGCTAAGGCAGAGGGAAAAGCCATGGATCATGCCTTAATTTTGGCTCAAGAAATGGAGGTAATCATGAACACATTTCTTGAAATGGGAAACACAGGAGGAAAAGCAGATTTGGGGTAGTGAGATGTGATGAATTCAGTTTCTAATAACCGAATTATAAGCGTGTTCCTAAGACATCTAAGTTGTCATGTCCGGTGTGCAGATAAATTTAGGGTCTGCAGATCAGGCAAGAAATCTAGCTTGAGGATACATATTAGAGAATAGAGTATTTTAAAAAGACTAAGTGATCTTAAAAACAAAAAGTCAGGAAGTCACTAGGATAAGGACTGAAACCCACCGGGTTTACCACAGAGGCTGTTGATGAATATGGCTGGTAGAGTTTTAATTAAATGGTGGAACATAAGCCAGACTTTGGAGGACAGAGGAGTAAATGCAAAGTGAGGGACAGGAATGTCTTATCCTTACAATGAGGACAGCTGGTTTTTTATCTCAGTCAGGACTAAGAACCAGAATTACATACATATTTTCTAAAAAAATTTAAAATGAAGTCTTCTACCCCTCTTCCACATCTATTCTCTATTCTTTCTTCTAGGTGCCTCTGCTGAGGCAGTTTATTTTAAAGAGATAATGTATATAAAATACGTAGCACAAAGTGTAACATAGTAAATACTCCAGGGATATAACTACAGGCATTCGTAATTATCTGAATGTAAGCTACTTCTGAAAAACATGTGGGAAGGCAAATTTGTGTGTAGCAAAAGCAAATATTTAATTATTTTAAATGGGAATAATAATAATAATGCATTCTTAGTACATGTAGAAAACCCACCAGTTCCTCTAAACATCATTAACATACTTAAACATGTATATAATAATCTACTAAGGATTTATGCATTATAAAAACCACATAATACTTGCTTACTTAACATTTAATGAGCACATTAGTGAATGTGTTGGTGTGGATCACAGATAGTATCAGGTACATATTGCATTTTCATTCTACACCACAATGAATATGTGTTCTAGTGTAAATAGACAAGAAGATAATATGGAAAAATACATATTGAATGCAATTAACAAAATAAAATCAACAAATGAGGCCATTTTAAAAAAAAATGGTTACTTTCCAGAGTGAGGTTTAGTGATGTGGGAGACGTTTTCACTTAATAATGCATAACACCTTCAAAACAGGCAAACACAAAGCGCTGTCTTATTCAGAGAATAGCTGAGACGTGAATGCAGCATACTCTGCATCTTCTTGTACACTCTCTGGAAATTACATGGAGATTCATTATAGCAAATAGATTCAAACACTAAATTTGGGGTAAATATTTTTTAAAGTCGCTATCACTACTGTTAGTATTATGTGGACCTATGGTGTAACTCAAGAGTGCTATTGTTATGGGATATGAGCCAAGAAGAGCAGTGGTTCTTAACTGGGAGTGAATTCTCCTCCCAGGAGACATTTGGCAATGTCTAGGGACATATTTGGTGGTCACAAAATATGTGGTCCAGGATGGTCCACAAATCAAAAGGTTAAGAGATGCTGTTAAACATCCTACAATGCACAGAACAGACCCCCACAACAAAAATAATCCAGCCCCAAATGTCAATAGAGCTAAGGTTAAGAAACGCTGAAGGAGAGAAAAAGAGTGAAATCAAACCAATATTTCAGAGGAAACCTCAACTGGAAGAAGCAACAGATCAAATATTGCAAAATCAGAAGTTGGAACGAATTGATGTTATTAAGCTTGGGGAACTATAAAGTGGATCTTTTCATCAACAGTGCTAATAAATACAAGAAAGGGAGCTACTTTGGGAAGGGATTATGTGGAAGAATATTAAGTTTAGTTTTTACTATGTCACACTTCAGGTATGGATGGAACATCCAAATGCATGAGGTAATTTTAATGAGTGCAGGAGTTTTGTCTAAATTTTCCGGTTAACTTTTTTTTAAAGCATTTAGATACTCTTCGGGTTATAAGTCAACTAACACACTTGAGCTCTAACTCTGTGTCATATATCATACGTTTTTCACATGCAATGTTGCTTGATCTTTAAGGAATTACTGGAGAATGATATTACCACCCCATTTTATGGATGAGAGAAATGAAGCTTAGAAATGTTAAGTGACTAAGGTCATACAGCTACTAAATCATTGTGCTAGGATTGAAATCAATGTCTTTGAACCCTAAGTCCTGGGCTTTTGGCTAAAAAATAATTCTCTTTTGATGCTCATGCATGCTCCAGTTATTTCAGACAATCCCCTACAACCACTCTTTACTGAGCTTTATAAGCAACTTCCCTCAGCTACAAAACACAGACACACACACACTTTTTAAAATATAGTTTTTCTTTTTTCTTTTCTTATGTCAATGTAGAAGTTTGGAAAACATAAAAAAAAGCATAAGTCAAGAAGATAAAAATTATCATTAATTCCACCACCTGGAAGTAACTACTACTAAATAACTTTTAGCTAGTGATTTGAATTTTTACTGTTTTTCTTTTGCTGTTTTTCTCTGCTGATGGTTATGCTGATGTACAGTGATATTTCTAAAATGAATCATGAAGAATTAGAAAGAGGAGATGAAGGGAGTGATGGTAATAAGCTAGAGAGTTAGCTCTCAAATTCATAAAGAAGAAACTGGGGTGAGGTGAGGGTGGGGAAAGAATGGGGACAGGGTAATTTCCAGAACCTTTTTTTTGCCCAAGGAGTACTAGGAACTTAATAAATCTTAGTTCATCTGTCATCTCTATGCTCTGCTAATGACAAGATTAAATTGAAGCTACACTCTCCTGAGTGCTTATCATTTGCAAATGCAGTACTAAGAGCTTTACTCACATTATCTCATTTTATCCCTGCAGCAACCTTGAGTAGGATATTATTATTTCCAACTTAGAGAAGAAACTTAGGCTTAAAAAAGTTTTAAAAACTTGCCAGGTTCCACATCTGGTTAATGGAGAAGTGAGGCTTCAAAAGCAAATGTGTCTGGCCACGGAGGCAGTGTTCTTCCTCTTTGCTAGGTTGCCTCCTCTCTCTGAAGAAAATGAGGCGTGGAAAGTATAGAATTCAGGAAAGTGATGGCAGAGCTGAAGGAGATCTTGGGATCTCGGACAGAATACTTTTTCATGGTTACTAGCTCCGACTTCCTTTTCTTTTCCATTTGCAGGAATGGGTTGATATTTGGCCTCTGAAATATGGTTCTAAGCTTGAGTCACCAGATGCTTTTTATTTGATTTCATTGGAAAAATATAGTGTGATAAGGAATGCACATGAGAAGATTACTACCTGCCTGACACATAGTAGGCTCTCAATAGTGTGCTGATTGAATGACCAGAGGAAGGCAACTCCAGCAAACTGAAGATCATTTTTCTGGAGCAACTTTAATAATAAGCTGAGCCAAACTCCTATTGAAGTTTACCACTTATTTATTTAGAAGAGCCAAATATCAACAGGTGTTGGCTGATTGAAATTACTATTCCCTGCTACCTTTCAAAAAATCGACCACTGCTCTTGGAAAAAAGAATATCAGAGTTTAAAATTGTGTGATTACAAATGATCATATTTTGGCTCAAATTTAAAATAAATAAATATATTCCTTTGGTTTTGACAACATGTTTGGAAAACATAGTCTTTGGCTTTGAGTTTTAGGTTGTAGGATGGAGCTGCTGTGGAAAAGTAAATCATAGTTTAGGTGTATTTTCCCAGCTAGCCCTCTGGGTTAGGAATATTCTGCTCATCTGTGGAAACATGACCTCCCAGTGAAGTGCCATGCAAATCATTGGTTTCACATGAAAGCCTATATTAGTCTAGTCACTCACAGGCATCTTTAAGCATAACTGTTGGGTAATAGTCTATGTTTATTGTTATGATAAATGTTTCGAAGCTACTGTTCTCTGGGGTTTTCACAGTAAAGGAAGATACTTATTGGAATTTTAACCACACTACAATTAAAATGAAATGCAATCAATAAAATATTAATGCAGGTATGTTTGCAGATCAACTACTTAATGGCTAAGTCGATATCTATCATTCTTTAGTTTTCTGAAGGTCAATATATAGCAGAGTCAATGAGTTAACCAGCAAACCAGAAATACCTGTCTGTCTAATTGTGGGTCTATTATTGTGGGTCTATTATTAAGTCCTTAATAAAGTGCATGACTTGATGAGAGTTTATGCTGCCTATTCTTTTTAAAACCTTCTGCCAGACTGGGTTGCTACTTTAAAGTCCAAGGTTATTGAACAATATTTTTAATGCTAGATATCAGTGTAATACCATAGGAAGTAGACAGAATCATCGGATGTTAAAGTAAGAAATGGCTATCCAGATCCCTTCCCACCCTTTCTTTTAGAGCATGGGACACTGAAAATCAGTGAAGATAACTGAGTTGCTCACTGTCACAGAGTCAGTCATGGAGCTGGACCTGGAATCCAGTCTCCTGGTTCCCAGGCCCTTGCTCTCCAAAACACCAAACTACTGAATTTCAAGATTCCACCCCAGGGTCTGGTTTTGCAGATACTGTGGGTAATTTGCCTTGCCACTTGTGGGTCTGGGCTGTGTTCACTGTTTTCTAAGCAGAGTGAAGTAGGAATTAAGTAGGTGAAGGCATAAGGGAGCAGCAGAAGTTTGCACTAACTGAAAATGCAATCTCATAGTGGCAGGTGCCAGGGGGATTTTTTGAGGCTGCTATTGGTGAGGGTGAGCTACCTCTCCCTCACTCAGAAGTGAGTATCTGAAGTGACTAGCACCAGCTTTAATACTATGAAAAGTATCACCTCCAAGTCCCAGGCAGATGGATGGAACTCTTTGGGGCGTCTGCCAAGTAAAATGGGTTACTGAAAAATACTGATATCTCAGTTGTCAGTATGGTGTTTTTTATGTAGGCAGTAGAAGTAAAAAACTAACAATGAATTTCCTCACTAATTTTCCACTGCTACTTTCTATGTGAGTCAGCTTTAATCACTCGTTTTACTTCATGCTGGGTAACAAAAAGATTCTAAGCTTTGGTCATTTGTGTAACTCTAGCAGCACTCTACAAAGGAGGAAGCAAAGGTTTTGAACTGAGGCTTTTACTCTTACTGTACAAGCTTATAGCAAAAAAACAAACACAAAGTTATAAGTGGAAATAGCCATTCATTTCAGTTTTTAAGACATTTACTTTCATCACATAAATGGCCACTGGGCAGTTAGACAATGTTAAAGATGCTTAAGTTTTACAGTATTATCAAACTGCATCAATTTGCTATCAAAATACAAAAAAGAAAAAGCTTAGCTCTAAAAAATAAAACAAAAACAAACAAAATACAGCTACTCTGTTAAACTGATCACAGCATTTGCTTTTCGGCTCTGTCAAAAATAGTTTGACTGATTTAATGACATTTTCCAATTGATGGTTAGATAAAGGTCTTTTGTAACAACCAAATCAAGTTGACCACTTCTTATGCACACTTTCTCATTACCTTTTCGTGTCTGAACAAGTTACCCAGAGTCATGGAGTAGAGACGAGTCAGCTCTTCCTACGAGATGTTTGCATCTTAGCTGTTCAAAGCACCAGAAGAGGAATGCACCTCTATGTCTTTTGTGTGCCTGTAAACAGAAACTACTGATTTGCAGTATAATAAATTGTTAGAACTGGCCGAGGCCTTGGACAACATGCAACCCAGTGTTTCCCAGGTGGAGGGATGTGTACCACTAGTGTGTACAAGATAATTTTAGGAGACATATCAATACTGGATGACACAATGAGAAATTCACTGCATTTCAGGTTTTTGGAGACTTCTAATTATATCAAGAAGAAAGTCTCAGGCTGGTGCTGACAAAGAACTATCTAACAGTTTTCCCTTTCTTTTTAAGAAATTGAAGGCAAGCCTCAGGCAACTATGTGGAGCTAGAACTTAATAATACTGTACGGTTTTCATTAAATTAATTTTTTCAGGTTACCCTCTATGTATGACAGGGAAACAAAACTTCCTTTCAAAACACATTTAAGTTAAAATAAAATAAGTTAATTAAAAGATAAAAACTAAGTAAAAATTACTGCAGTGATATTTGCACAGTAGCCCAAATATTAAATAAAGGCTATAGTCACTTATGTGGTAAAAATCATAAAGCTTCTGAGGGGGCTGAAGAACAACTCCCTCACTGGACAGGTGGGAAACCCAAAGCCTTGAGAGGGCAGAAAATCCCAAAGTCACGAGTGCAGTCCACAGGCTACTCACCAAGTGGATATCACCTCTTTATTTGAATCATTTCTGCAAAGTGATAGTTTGAATCATTTTCCACAAAATGGCCTTTTCCCCATCACTTTGTGAACAATGCACATTAAGTCTGAACTTGCAAAACAATAAAACATATTTCTTCACTCCCATGACTAGATAAGGTTATTGAACAGGAACTATAAATATTAGGAAAATTAAACTAGATTCGTGAGACATGAGTTAGTTAAAAAGAAAAGTGGGAAAAAAATTCCCCAGCATAAAACTTTAAAGTTTAAATTCAAAACTAAACAAGTAGTTTTTTTCTCTTTTGAAAATAAAATGTGTTTTGTTTTAGTTTTAAATTTATAAGTCTTGAATACTTGGAAACATAGCAAGCCTAATTTTCTAAACAATCATTTTTTTAAACATGTACAAGCTTTCACTGATATACAAAACTAAAATGCTACTAGAATAAGAAGAAATTTAAATTAAGGGGAAATTATGTGTCTTGCAAATCTTAAATTATAATTAAACTTGCAGTCTGAGAAAAGAATTCTAGAGGTTTTTGTGAAATCCAAAGATTCTTGATAAAAAGTATTTCTGCAAGGCCTGAGAGGAATGTAGGCACAATTTCCTTCTACTAACAGAGAGTCAAGGCCTCCAAAGGTACTGGCCACTCAGCTGAGTATATAGTCTAGAGGATGAGGAACAAAATTTCAGAATGACAGAGTGGTCACTGGACTATTGACTTTAAAAATAAATAAATAAAAGGTTTCCTCTTATCGTCTTGTCCACTTATTTTCTGTTAACTGAAGACTGTCTCTCGCTGGGGGAGTGGAGGAAGAGAAGAGGTGGGCAGCAGGATCCAGCTGGCTCATCAGTCAACTGGGTGTTATGATCTATCTATACAGTATCTGGAAAGAGGTGAAACAGAGTAAGCATTTAATATGCTTAAAAATTCCAGCCAGGTGGGAGCTAATTCCTTAACTTTTCTCTGCCTCAGTTTCTTTTATTGCAACAATGGGACTAATAGGCATCTGTGTCACTAAGTTGTCTAAAGGGATAATTAACAGCTAGTAATGAAGTATAAAGTCCAAGTGTTGAAATGGGAAGTAATTAGGCTGATTCTGTTAATGCCTAAATAACACCATTGTGAAGACTCCATAATTGCCTCTTTAGCAATGTGTGTCACTAGGAGCCAGTTTAGTTTCTGTGACCCACAAATGACTTTTATATCTTTGCTCTTGCTTAGGAGGTTCAACTGCTTTATATGTCCTGAAAATATCCCCTGGTCCATCTGTGAGGATTCAGACACAAAGAGCTATTTACTTATTTATCAACACCAGGTCATCCCATAGTTTTATTGTAATTGGAATAGACTCCAATACTCAGCCTTCCATTCAGACGTTTCTTCTATAATGCAATTCCCACTAGCATCCTCTATCTTAGTGTTCACCCTTTCCAGGTGAGTTCAGAAAGAATTGTTATCTCAGGTCTACCTATCCTCATCATTTGTGAAGGATGTTACAGTGGTCCCATTTACAGATGAGGCAGCTGAGTCTCAAGGAGAGTAAAGTATATACAGGCATATCTCATTTTATTGCATTTTGCTTTATTGCACTTCACTGACTCTGTGTTTTGTTTTGTTTTACAGATTGAAGGTTTGTGGCAACCCTGCATGGAGCAAGTCTATCGGCATAATTTTTCCAACAGTATTTGCTCACTTTATGTCTCTGTCACATCTCCATAATTATCACAATATTTCAAATTTTTTCATTATTATTATATTTGTTATGGTGATCTCTGGTCTGTGATCTTTGATGTTGCTCTTACATTTATTTCAGGGTGCCACAAACCACACCCACATGAGACAGCAAACTTAATTGATAAATGTCATGTGTGTTCTGACGGCTCCCCTGACCCGCCGTTCCCCTGTCTCTCTCCCTCTCCTCGGAGCTCTCTAATCCCTGAGACACAACAATATTGAAATTAGGCCAGTTAATAACCCTACGATGGCCTCTAAGTGTTCAATTGAAAAGAAAGAGTCACACGTTTCTCACTTTAAATCAAAAGCTAGAAATAATTAAACTTAGTGAGGAAGGCATGTTGAAAGCTGAGATAGGCTAAAAGCTAGGGCTCTTGTGCCAAACAGTTAACCAAGTTTTAAATCCAAAGGAAAATTGGAAATTTTGAAGGAAATTAAAAGCACTACTCCAGTGAACACATGAATGATAAGAAAGTGAAACAGCCTTACTGCTGATATAGAGAAAGTTTTAATGGTCTGGATAGAAGATCAAACCAGCCACAATATTCCCTTAAACCAAAGCCTAATCCAGAGCAAGGCCCTAACTCTCTTCAATTCTGTGAAGGCTGAGAGAGGTAAGGAAGCTGCAGAAGAAAAGCTTGAAGGTAGCAGAGGTTGGCTCATGAGGTTGAAACCATAACACCTCCATAACACCAAAATACAAGGTGAAGCAGCAAGTGCTGATATAGAAGCTGCAGCAAGTTATCCAGAAGATCTAGCTAAGGTCATTAATGAAGGTGGCTTCACTAAACAACAGATTTTTAAAGTAGATGAAACAATCTTCTACTGGAAGATGCCACCTAGGACTTTCGTAGCTAGAGAGAATAAGTCAAGGCCTGGCTTCAAAGCTTCACAGGACAAGCTGACTCTCTAATTAGGGGCTAATGCAGCTGGTGACTTGAAGTTGAAGCCAATGCTCATTTACCATTCTGAAAATCCTAGGGCCCTTAAGAATTATGCTAAATCTACTCTGCCTGTGCTCTCTAAATGGCACAACAAAGCCTGGATGACAGCATATCTTTTGACAACATGGTTTACTGGATATTTGAAGCCACTGTTGAGACCTGCTACTCAGAAAACAAGACTTCTTCCAAAATATTACTGCTCATTGACAATGCACCTGCTCACCCAAGAGCTCTGAGAACGATGTACAAGGTTAATGTTATTTTCATGACTGCCAACACAACACCCACTGTGCAGCCCATGGATCAAGGAGTAATTTAAACTTTCAAGTCTTATTAAGGAAATACATTTCATGAGCCTATAGCTGCCATAGATAGTGACTCCTCTAATGGCTCTGGGAATAGTAAATTGAAAATTTTCTAGAAAGAATTCACCATTCTAGATGCCATTAAGAACATTCGTGATTCATGGGAAGAGGTCAAATTATCAACATTAACAGGAGTTTGGAAGAAGTTGACTCCAACCCTCATGGATCACTTTGAGGGTCTCAAGACTTCAGTGGAGGAAGAGCTACAGATGTGGAAATAGCAAGAGAACTAGAATTAGAAGTGGAGCCTGAAGATGTGACTGAATTGCTGCAATCTCATAATCAAACTTTAACAGGTGGGGGGTTGCTTCTTATGGATGAGAAAACAAAGTAGATGAAATCTACTCCTGATGAAGATGCTGTGAAGATTACTGAAATGACAACAAAGGACTTAGAATACTACATAAACTTAGTTGATAAAGCAGTGACAGGGTTTGAGAGGACTGACTCCAATTTTGAAAGAAGTTCTACTGTGGGGAAAATGCTATCAAAAAACATTTCATGCTACAGAGAAATCATTTGTGAGAGGAAGAATCAACAAGGCAAACTTCATCGTCTTATTTTAAGAAATTGCTACAGCTACCCTAACCCTCTGCAACCACCACCCTGATCGGTTAGCAGCCATCAACATCGAGGCAAAATCCTCCATCAGCAAAAAGATTATGACTCGCAGAAGCCTCGCATGATGGTTAGCATTTTTTCAGCAATAAAGAAGGTATGTACATTATTTTTTTATACATGCTATTGTATACCCGATAGACTACAGTATAGTGTAAACATAACTCTTATATGCACTGGGAAACCAAAAAATTTTTGACTCACTTTATTGAAATACTCACTTTATTGCAACAGTGTGGAACCAAACGTGCAATATCTTCAATGTTTACCTGTACCCTAGCTGATGGAGGAGAAGGCAGCTTAGTTAGCTATATAAAGTATTGATTCTTTTTGGTAAAAAAAAAATCACTTACTTTTGTTTCCAGGGTTTCTGACTCAGCAGTCATCCATCTTTCATGTCAGACCTCCTTCACTGGCCTACTGCTTGGTTCTTCTACTCAGCAAATAGGGGTCATGTTATTTAGTTGAATTGAAGTCACCTGGATTTTTTCCACCACTACCCCCCACCCCCTGTGAACAGCACACATACCTTTGCCCTTTAACCAATTACAGAAGAGTTTTCTTGTTCTCTATTATCCCTTAAGTACTTAAAGAGAGCTTTAACTAATTCTTTAAAGAAAGCCACTACCATTTGCAACTTTAATAATTCATTTGTAAAAAATTAAGAATTTGTAGTGAGATATTATCAATTGAAAACGTTATTTGATCTTTTGGTTTCATCATACTTGCTTGAGGAAATGAGCAGGAGCTTGAAATCTGTTCTAATGTTGACCCCTCGGATATATAATCATCATGAAAAAGTGAAGACCTTGGAATTGTTTGGAACTTGGTTTTGTCAAGGCAGATGGCTTTACCTTTTATATGTTTTTCTCTTCTTTATTAGTGCTACAGCAGATAATTATAATCAAGTAGCCCAGAACCATGAGAATTAAATTATCCTGAATAATAATGTGTTTGGTTTTTGCCCAGTCTGAAAGGACAAGGATGTAAGGCCAAAGGGGAAATTTATCTTTCATCCCTCCTTGATGAATGGTTTCTTTAATAATAATAAAAAATTATCAAGTTTTAAGGTGGTTTTCTTTTTCATGGCTTAATTCTACATCCATTTTAGGGAGAAGGAGTTGAAATCTCTGACGGGTGGTTGCACTCATTAATTATTTACATTGAACGTAATGTTTGCTTAGTATCTAATATATCTAACACTCAGTGTTATGTAGACATGTAGATAAATGTGGATGAACAAGACACAGGCCTTAGAATTTGACCAAGGAGAAATGTGTGTAAGAAATTAATTATGATGAATTGGGAGATTGGGGTTGACATATATACACTAATATGTATAAAATGGATAACTAATAAGAACCTGCTGTATAAAAAAATAACTAAAATAAAATTCAAAAAAAATAATAAAAATAAATTAAAAAAAAAGAAATTAATTATAAGAGTGTGTTTTAATGATGAAACTGGGAAAGATTTCACAGAGGAGATCACATTGAACATGGTCCCAGAAGACAGAGTTTGCTGTCTTGGAGGGGCCAAGAAGAACATTCCACATAGAGGGAATAATTATGCAGATGTACGGACAGATGCAAGTTGGAAATTTTACGTTCAGGAGGTAAATAGCTCAAAAACTCAAATTTGAAGTCAAAGTTTATCAAATTTCTTTCTCTCCTTCAGTCCTTTAAGAAGTCTAAGTTGTTAAGATGATAGTGATACCATTTTAATCTGATGCATTGTTTAATTGCTTCAATGATCAGACTTAAATAGTCTTTTCACAGTTATCTCTCCTCTACAATCTCTGATGGGCCAGAAAGGTGTCAGCAGAAAAGTGAGTTGACATTGGGAGCCCTGAATGGTGACAGACTGGTCACCTTCTCCAAAACACGAGTGCTCATGAAAGAGCCTGTTGTAAGATGCTTAAGCACTGTGGTCTAGATGCTATCATAAAATGGCACGGAATTGGTAATGACGCCTAAGCTTAGTGGGTCTAAAGCTTGGGGTTGAGAGAAGGTTTTTAGATTCATGTAGTGTCATATATCTGACGCAGGGAGACAATGATGTGAAAGTGGTAGCCCGTGTTCTTTCTCAAATGACTATGCAGGGGAGTGAGGTTGTCACAGAAGTGCCCTTTGTATCAGGAAACATTTTGGCAGGGCGTGAGGTGGTTAGACATTTCTAAAAAACATTAGGATTATGTTTTTTACTTTCCTTGTGATAATAATTTTACATTTAGGTAATCAAGTATCACTCTATAGCAAATCATCTACTTTAGGTATCTTCATGTATTCATTTAAGATCATTCTATGGAGCAGACTCTTAGGTGCTAGGCATACAAACAAAAGAAAGATAAAAAGAAAGAAAAAAGTCCATAACTCCTTCCCTTAAGGTGCTACCATTGTGAGATTGGGAAGAATATGTTAATGTGCTGAAAGGCAGTCTGAAGACTTTAGGAACCACGGTCCCTTTGGGCAGGCACTGCAGCAATGGGAATGGTAAAAGCTCAAGATTAAGAGAAATCATTCCAATGGAAACTACACCCCATATAGTCATTTGAAACCTACCTCCTTTAGAATGGATAAACTTTTTCTCAAAGAATATAGTAGTCTGGAAATCTCAGGATGCCATAGAAGTGGGTGTCCAAGAACATGCCTGGAAAAATACTTCAATCTTCAGGCCACTTGGATAAAGCCAAGAATCCACTGCCTACTCCTACTCCAGCCATACCCTTCAGAGTAATTCATCAGAATTAATGCTCTCTTTGATGAGGCAGTAGGAGCTGATGTCTAATTTTACTGTAGATCATAAGTAAATATTAGCTTATGCCAAAACAAAGAGGATGGCCATTGCCACTGATTGGCTTAAATCATAAGCCATATATAGGATTTCCATGGAACTCCAGGAGTTCTTGGATCACATTTTGAGAACCACTACCCTAGTGTACTTTATGCTGGTGTCTTCTTGGAGAGTATATGTCTGGGATATATAGATGGAAAGTTCATGCTTCTAGTAAGGCCAGAGATGGAAACTCCAAGTGTGCAACTTTCAGGAAAGCTTCAGGCTGATATGTTCACAATTTACTCATTAGATTGCCTCGAAATGACTTTTGGTCAGAATAAGTTTTGGTATTTTTTTTTTGTTTTTTTTTTAAGTGTAGAAAGTTTCTTTTTTTTTATCTGTAATATTCAGCATTCCAGCCATATCTGCACACTTTTATCAGAGATGCTTAATCATTTTTTGGTTTACCTTTCAAGAAGCCTGAAATGAGGTTGGGTTTTCTATGACTTTGACTGGTAAATAAATATGCAACTGAGGTAAAGTCCACCTCATTTTAAATTTGCATTTTCTCAGAGAATACTTAATTTACCAGTCTCTAGTCCTAAATTTTTGTCATCGTTGCAATAGTCTCTTTTTGGGCACATGAATGAAACACACACACACACACACACACACACACACACACACACTCCCATGCACATTCCTCCCCTACCATGATATAAAGTCTAGGAGTTTGTCATTCTAATTGCCAGTGGTTGAAATTCTGATTTCAAAAACATAATGAAACAAATTGAGAAATCCTGAGATTTTACTTCGTCTAAGCACTCAGCAAGGGAAATGAGCTTAATTTGAATAATGGTGGTGATATATGGACTAGATTTCCTACCCAACTGGGAGATTTATAGCATGAATAAGATGCCTAGAAATGAACCAATAGGGTACTGTGTGTGATTGTCTTTAAAGGGGAAAATTATTCTACAGGACTCACGAGCCATAATTTCAAATGCTTGTGTAAATATGGTTTAGTTCATCATCACCTTTTCCAATTATGTTTATGTTCAGCTCCAGAGTACAGCCTCTGCTTCCTTGTTTGAAACGCCACCAACTGAACTAGCGTTTTCATTAATACAAACAATGTTTACAGTGTCCAGAAATGATGATAGGAATATAGGAGTCTTTTGTTATTTGTAAATTAGGCATGCCTCAAAGAGGTGCTCCATTAGCTCTGGCTTAGCTTTTGAACAAAGCCAGTTAAAATATTACAATTTTTAGGTTCTTCATGAAATTTTCATATTTATATAGTAATTATTATAATTATGTAGATAAAATAATATTATCCTTTTTATTTCTAAAAATATAATTTGCATACCTAAATAGATTAGGAATTAAATCATAGTTTCTGATTTCAGGAAAGTTACAGAACCACTAAATATTTGGAAACACACCTATAGCTTTGTTTGTAACTAAAGTTTTATACTTAGAAAACTATAAAATATTTTAACTGCGTTAAATATGGTGTAATGGTTAAGAGCAACGACTTGGAGAAAACTGCCTGAGTTTGAATCTTAGCTTCACTCTCCATGACCTTGGAGAGTTGCCGGATCTCTCTATGCCAGTTTCCTCATCTGTAAAATGGGGATAATAATAGATCCTATCTTAGAGGTTTGTTGCAAAGATTAAATTAGTAAATATTTGTTAGTGAGAACAGTGAAATAGAAGTGTTCACTCTTGCTAATATGGCATTTCACAATTGTAAACAGGGGTTCAAGAAGGAGTAAAATAAGAAATATGTAAGGTATGGCACAATCGAACAGAAACAAGCCTTTGCAAGTGCTAGGCTGTGAACGACACCTTTACATCTTTTGTCCACTCCAGGAACCAGGATATTATCTGTAAATATTATTGAGTCTTCCTGATTCAGGCGTCTTTCCTTAATAATACCTGAAGACAAAGTTGTTAAATACTTAAAGATCATCAAAAAGCTAATTAAGAATAATTGAGTGCTGAATTAGCTGACCTTCTGCTTTATTGTCCAGGGTTCTCTATTCTTCAAAGTTGATACATTTGGCATTTGACTCTTTCTCCTTTCCATGTTTCGCTATTGACTCATTTTGTCATTCTTTCTGATTTAGTTCAAATTTGGATCATCATTATCTTTCTTTGTCAACTACTCCTTGCTTCTCTTTCTGCTTCTCACCCTAATTTCACCTTTCCCAAACTCAAAACGAATTTTTTTTAAGGAATATATGCTATCCTACTTTACCTGGTTGCTTATATCCAGCTGTCCTGCCTCTAACAGCATAAAAGACATGCTATGTGTCAGTGGACTGTATGATGGTTACTGCCCTGCTAGTTCTCAGTGGTAACAATCCTAGTTGATTCCTCACCAGCACCTCTAAATCAAAGTAGGGAAGAATGGTTTTGTGGTACAATATACTAGTTGAAAGATATTGGTCGGGTCTTACTGCTTGAAGTCATAGGTTAGAAGAAGAGGGAACCATATATCTTTGGATCTGAACTGGTGACCTAGACATGAGTTCCAGCACCTGTTAAATACCCCAGAGCTATGTTAGCTTATAAAGTGATTACTCACTATTGGTTTGAAAACAGATGTTAAGGAAGAGAAAAAGGACGCACTGAAAACCAAGCTTGAACTAAGGACCTTTGGAAAATCACTCTAATATTTGCCCAACCATGCTCAGTGGGAAGACTTGCTTTACTGAATCCATACTTGATCAGAATGCCTTCTCAGAAGACACCCAGTTTTTAAAAAATCCTTGTTCAGCAGAAAGCACTTGAGATAATGGAAGGAGGAAGGACCAAAATGGTAATAATTCCACATCCTCATCCCTTCCTTTGCCCTTTTTTCACTGAAGTTCAGGCAAAGTAGCATGGAGAGCAGAATATGGGAGTATGGTAGAAAGAACTCTGGACTGGGTGATGGGGTCAGTGTGTGGGTCTAAGGTCTGTCACTTGGGAAAGGCCATCTGAATTTCAACATCTATTCATATGAGAAGGTAATGATATGTACCTCACAGAAATGTTGTGAAGATTAAATGAGACTTTTGTATGTTGCAATAGTAATATTAGACATTATTATTGTTTTTTACTAGCAATGAATAATTTTGATGTTATAGATCTGAATAATTAAGGTCCTCAAACCAAACCATTTTTTGTCCATAAATTCATAATTGGCATGTCTTCTGGGATGCAGTATGTGAAGTGCACAGGTCTCAGACATTAGGAAATGAGAGGTCTGAAGACGAACTCGGGTAAGGCACTTTTAGTCAGTGCCAGTCAAGTCTCTGACCCTTGGTTTTCCTTTCTAATGTATAATGGCGCCTAGCACAGTGAATAGTTCACAGTAAACAACTATTATATTATAAAATATTTTGGGTTTTTTTTTTTTTGCTTTGTTATTCCTTCATATTATCATCCATACTATGGGGCTGCTTTTGTTTACAGTTGCTTTATGGGTCCTCAAGCATTGTGCTTAATGAACAGTAAGTGCTGACAAGATTGTACCTTAAAAAGGTGTCATTTGGATTGATAAAACATTAAATGTTGATATAGTGGGCTCAAACATTCTTTTTGGTTCAGATATCCTAACTGGAAATTCTTCAGAAACTCAAGTTTCTGAGGAATGTGAACATTGATAAGACATGGTTATTACCTTCAGGAAGCTTACATCCTCGTAGGAGGCATTTCTTTCACTAAAATCTGTGTCCAACAGAATGTGGTCTTTTTATGGTGACTGGGCTATTAAGTAAGAAAAGGAAAAATGCTTTCAGAGATTAGACAGCAGTCTTTGAAGTCAAACTTCTGTCAAAGGGGATGAGTGATGTGGAACTGGATTGGCGGGGCCGGGGTGGGGTGAGGGGAATTAAAGTCTGTTACTTGTATTCTACTGTCAGGCACAGTACTAGGCAAGTCACATTCACTGCTTTAGTTAATCCTAAAAGCAATCCTATGAGATGGGTTGCAAAACGTTGACTTTATGGTTGAAAACAGTTGGTAACTCAGAGAGGTGAAACAAGCTTGTCTAAGATCACACACCCAATGAGCGCTGGAGATGGGATTTCAATCATTAACACGGGGAGTGGATTAGAAAGTGGGTGTTGTTCAATTTAATTGAAAAAAATTTTTAATCTGAGTATCTCACCTTCTGCAAAGATTTCTTATTTTCCCTCCTGGATTCTTCTCCTTCCTTTCTCTGTTGGGCCTGATAATGAGTTCAATTCTGGATTTTGGAGCCCTCTGATCAAGTCCATAGTCATCTTTCTGTGCACATAACCCAGGAGGGCTTATCTTATTTTTTTAACCTGCATACTTACAGCAAGAAGAACTGATAGCTATTTCAGATGTGCTACTGTTTAGCATTCATATGAAAGTCACCCAACATTAATTTAATTGTATAAATATGGTATAGAATACACCACAATTAAGATATATGACTCAATCGTTTATCCTTTTATTTAACAAATACTAGTGATTATTGCTCCCACCCCCTCAATAAGTCACAAAACTTTAAAAAGTAGTTTTAGGTAATCAGTATAGTCAGCCACAAGTACCAAATTAACATGGCTTAGCAGAAAGGATTTTTTTCCCCTTATGTATTAACAAATATGAAGATGGATAACCCAGGATAGATAAAGAAGAAGGATGGAGGGGCAAAGAGACCAGGAGTATGTCTCTTTCTCTTTTTTTTTCTTTTTCTCTTCTTTTGTTTTTTCTTTCTCCCTTCCTCCCTTTCTTCCTCTCTCTCTCTCTCTTTTTTCCTTCCTTCCTTCCTGTTAGAACACTTAACATGAGATTTACCCTCATAACTAGAGACCTGCTGTACAACCAAGTCTGTCTCTTTAAAAAAAAAAAATTCTGGGAAGCCCCAGCTACCAATTTCACCTTCTCCTTGGTTGAAATCTATCACATGGTTACTCCTAGGAGCAAGGAAAGCTGTGTTGTGGTTTGAATTATTTAAATTGGAAGAAAAAGAGAAATATTATCAGAGAGACAGAAAGAGGTCTTTTTAGAATATCAAGAATTTTAGTTTTCCAGCCTCCATAGTAAAGAAAAGCAAGGCAGAAAAGGGCTACGAAAGGCTTTGAGGAAGCTATCAGCTCACCCACAATGTTGGGCACAGGAAGCTAACTGGCCTTCCCTGGACTGTGTTTAATACCACAAAGGGCATTCTGGTTCTACTACATACCGTGAATCACATTCATGTTTCTTGACCTCTGTCAAGCTCATCTGCCTATTTAAAAAACAGAGATAATTATAGTGCTTATTTTAAAGTACTCTTATAGTGCTTATTTCAAAGTATTTTATAAGATGGTGAATGAAAAAAAGTGCTTAACATCATGCCTGGCACATAGTAAATGTTAATAAATATGAGCAACTATAAAAATACAATCATTGATATTGTAAAGCATACCATACTTCTCCTTGACTAAAGTGAGCCTTTTTACATTAACTGCATATTCCCTTTAGTTTCTTGCTTTGTTTGTTATTTTTCTGTCCTAGGAATACCCTTCCTAAGCTCTGGATGTGTCCTCTGAGAAGGTACCCATGACACAGACCACACTGGACACCAACTCAGATATTGGGGGAAGGTTCCACGACAGCTGAGTGCGGACATGCTGACCACTGAACCCTTTGATGAATGAAAAGCTGCTAAGCTCTCCTCTCAAGCTGATGGGGCTGGTGCTGCCTTAAAGCGCTGAGAGATGCCATGCCAATTCACGGCAAGGTCTTTATTGTTGAAACTCTTGCATCATGACATCTTTATGCATGTGAAAATACAGGATGAATTTCAACTATATGATATTGTTCATGTTCATCAGAAATGTTATTTGTCTTTACAAAGTCTGGTTTCAATGAACCAGTTATGTAATGGATATTAAATAAACATGGAATTTTACATGTTCATAATATTTGGTTTCTTGTTGTGATTTTGATGAACTACACTTTCAAGCACTGTCAGTTCACCTTTATTTACAAACAAAACGTTTGCCTGTAGCAGAGTGATGTAGTGACTTGCTTTATTTTAAGATAAGTCAACTTTTCTATTCAATGTTTAATGTGAAACTGACTCAAAATGTTCTTTTAGGCCACATTTACATTTCTCTCTGTATAACATGTATTATACTATTTTAACTTAATGCTGTGAGCTATATAAACCAAAGACATTCTAATTCTGTTTTTAATGTATTTTTCCAAGATAAATAATTTATAACACACTAATAAAAGTAAGGAGCTCATATTAAAAGAATTATATGACCTACTGAAATTGATCTATGGAAACTGACTCTCTTAAAAGTAATTTTGTGAAATTATTTTATATAAAATTGACTTTCTTATATGAATTCTTGACAACAAATATAAAACAAAAAGAACTTGAAATCTCCCTCTCTGTCCTTTTACACATTGAAGAGAAGTAATTGAATACTTTCTAACTTTATGATTTTGGGGTTTCTTAGAAAAAGAAACCAGATGAATAGTAAACATTTCAGTTGCACATACCAGCTCTGGCTACCTATTTAAAATAAAAATCCTTTTCAAAGTACTCCTTTCAAAGTACTAGTCTTTTCACATTTAAAGTGATATAGTTTTATCTGTGGATTTATTTGTGAAATGTTTTCACATTGCCATCCAGGGGAAGAAATATCTTTGGGTTTTTTTGTCTTGTTTTTTTGCTTTTTAATTCGGAAGGCTTAAAATAAGTAACCCTGAGCCTAAAAGGCACCTTGTAAGCACTCATATGCATCACAAGAGATAAGAAAAGCGATGAAAGGACAAACAAATATTCCAAGCATTAAGGTTCCTTTAACCTTGAAAGGGTTTATTTCAAATGGGCACTCATGGCATACCGTGACCTCCTAACGTTATCAAGTACATATCAGTGTATTTGACATTCTGCCTTTGCAGGGAGGCACCAGGAAGATGTTGGGGAAGGGAAAAGTGACCAGCTTGCAGAGAGAGTTTCAGATAACAGGGTGATGGTGTCTGGTTTTTAGTTTTAAAGTTGGGGTGGTGGCAGAAATAAGGGAAAGAAAGGGAGGAGAGAATTGGGGAACCTGAAGAGTTGAAGAAATCTGTAGGAATTTTAGTGACAAAATGCTGATTCCTATGACCATGTTTCAGAGCATCCTAGCACCAGCTTGCAAGGAGCAGCAAGATTATTTAAAAGAATTAGAACTTTGGAGTCATAAAAAATAGTTTTCTATGCCATTTCTTGGATTGGGCTACTTTTGTGGGTAACTAACCTCACCCATTCCTAGGATTCTTTCCATTTGACTAGTTCCATTTTTCAGGCAGTGACCTTTCCCTGACCTCGGCCCCAAATTCCAGGTCACCTTGCTGTAGCCTTGGTGTAGTGCTCAATAGAGGGCTTACCAGATTGTTGGCACCGGATAAGTGGTACTGAGCACAATCGTCCTCTTTCATGAGCGGGAGGGAAGTTGCCTTTCCTAGGGTTCAGAGATCTGGGCTGACTTACGCCTCCTTTTCATTTTGTTGTTCAGTAATTTTCCCTCTGGCCAGATCTGCAAACTGGTTGCCTTGCAGGAAGGTGACATGCACCACTGATGCAAAAAGAAAAATAAAATACTATTGGCATCAGCACAACATCCAACGGTACTTCCAAACAGTTTCATTTTATGATAGAATAGGTCAATTATTTGCCCCAAATAATTAAAAAGTTTCATTGCTTAAACTTAATCTCATATCTTTATGTTCCTATGTTGTTATTTAATTATACTCCTCTTCTGAGTGGAATCATTATCTGAACACCTAGCTTTGCCAGTTTTCCAATCCACCCCCAAATTATCTTGGGAAAGACCTCCCTCTTCCTCAAAATGAAAACAACCTGTATCTGCCAAGTTTTTAAATAGTGAAAAAATAATTGTTTGATTATACCTCAGTCAGAGACTCTAAATAACCTCAGTCATCAGCCTGCATGTTGCCACATAGCCATGGCTCCACAAGCAGGATGGTCATTTCTGATGTTCTAGACGGTTCTGCTCTTCTTTTTTAGGAAGAAACCTAATGGGTCCTAATGCTGAGATTCAAGGGCTACAGTGAATGGCAAATTCTGACATGTCACATTGAAATGCAAAGCCAGTGTACCAGCCTGTCTCTTTTGAATAAATCAATATGGCAATACTGACAATTTTCAAGCCTACCTCTCTATTATTCTGTATTTCCTCCCATTCTAAGGATGTCAGAACTAAAGAAGGACAAAAAAGAAGAAATAAAGAAAAAGAAGAAGGATCTCAATAGTGAATGGAAAACATCAAGCTGATCTCTTATCTTGGCATCCAACTCAGTTCTTGGAAAAATAGTGCTTCGAATTACTTTTCAAATGATTAGATTCATGTCTTATGTTTGGACATTTAATTAGGCTTAAGGGAAAAAACACGGAAGTTTTTTAATACCATTCTGCTGTGTAAAATACTCATGAATGTTTCCACCATATTAGGTAATTCCCGATCAAATACGCTTGTGATTCCAAGTGGCCTGGCCGGGGCGCCGAAGCACGCAACCGCCAGCCAATGCTAGCTCCGCGCAGCGCGCATTGTGCCCTGCGTGCTTTAAAGCAATCAAACGAGTCTGCAAATGTTCTTCAAAGAATACATCTAGAATGTTACTTCTCTAAACATCTCCTTGGCATTCATTCTATTTTCCACTTTGAATTGCTGCATTTAGTTTTGTAATGACCTTCTATAGCAAGGAGGTTTTATTAACTCTTTGATCTTCCAGCTTTGGGATGAAAACAAAGAATATATAAATGAGCACTTTGTACACTGTCTTATAGAGGAGACCAGAAGAAAAAACGAAATATGTTTTCATCAAACAGATTGGTCTGTGTGGAAACTTTCAGCCCTTCCTGTTCTTTTCTCTCTTCAAGCAAAACGCTTATCAGTGTTGTACATGTGTTTGTTTTAATGTTGTCTGAATAACTAGATCTTTGTTTCTCTTCTCTCTAGCGCCCACAGCTGAGGTGAGGGTCAGATATCTCTTTGTGGATTTTTCTTTTTAAGGCATTCTTCATCATTGGTTTTTCTAACCCTAAGTGCCATTCTTGGGAAAACTGCCATCATCTTTATGGGATGAAGGCAGCCCTGCTCTGTTTCCAAGTGTTCCTTTGTGTGTGTCTCCGTGAGTGGGGCAGGGGAGCGGATCTGCGGTCAGGTAGTTGCCTAATACTTTGAGGAGAAAAAGATTGAGAATCTTTGAGTTCTGTACTTCAGTGTAACTGTGTCTATATATTCTGGAATGGAGTCTCAAAATTTATCTATCTTGCCCCTAAAGTCCTAAACTCATGACATTATTAATCTAGAGATGAGACACTGCCTTTCACAATGGCTGACTGTATTTTTACTCTTTGTCACCCTTTGGTTTGTTTCCTTTTACATACTCATATGATCCTATGTTTTTGGTCTTTGACACAACTTTGGAAGCAAAACTTTAGGTAAAATATTATAAACAACCAGCATTCTACGATAGAAATAAAAGAGTGAAAATAGTTACTAATCAGAACAAACTTTTTCTTTTCCCAATCTTATAATCAGTCATTTATTAGAACACACTTTCTTTAGCATCTTGAAATCTGAAGCTCTTATTTGTTGTTAAATCTGAAGCAGCTTGAACTAAGAGCCTGGGGACCTTCTGGATATGCTCAATTCAGACTCTAGAACAACGGGTGCTCCAGCTGGATGCTGATAATGTTATCTGGTCCTTTTGTAGTGCCTTAGGTTTATTTGAAATGAAAAGCCTATTTTTTTTTTTTTTAAATCTCAAAATATTTTCATTTTGTTTTGGCTAAGGTTTTCTTTTACCTGACTCATGTAACACTATTCGCTGTTACTGGTGTGCTAAAAGTGATAAAGTAAGTGATAAACTTACTTTAGAGATGGAGAAAAATGAGTGATAGTTTACCTAGGTGCTTTGCCCAAGTAAAGCAGGCCCACTATTAGAACCCACACCTTTTCATTTCCTGCCTGCTTTAATTTGCTTTTCTGGGTCAGACAAAGGGTGGGGAAAATGATCAACTATTGAAACGGGAGATATTCAGCTTTTCATCCTTGGTATTTTCTCCAGTGATGCTCTCATCTGTGAGAGGAGTGCCTACCAGCTGGGTCAACCCCTTTTCACATCTTTAATTGGTTTTTTTGGGAGAATATTCGTTCCTCATCCTAGCAATTATTTATATTGTTTTATGTTTGTCTTATCATACTTCAAATTATAATTTCCCTAAGATGAAAACTTGCTTATGCTCTAGAATATGTTCTAAAAATATTTTGCAATGATATTAATAATGATAAATTACTGAAAACTGTGAGACTGCTTCTACTGGGAAATTTGTATTTATAGGTAAGTTACTGACTTTGAAAGGGTGTCAGTCTGGCAGTTGTGATCAGAAAATAGTCTAAATTTACATATACCTCAGGAATATTTCTAAACATTCTACTGAAATACCTTTCTATAACAAAGCAAGTACTGAGCAATCAACATTTACTTACATGCAGTGCTTTAACCTTGGGTACAAAGCAAGATGATAAGCAAAGAGATTATTATTTATTAATAATTATAATTAATATATTAACAATTAATAATTATAACTGTATATTATGCTAATATATAATTATTAATTATATTATTACATTATTAAATGAAAATTATATATATACTATAATATATATATATGAAATGCTGAAATTTGAGATCTTGAAATACTAATTGTTTTAAATGGTTCCAGAGAGATTGGAAAAGATTGGGAGAAAAAAATTAAATTACTTACAGAATTCTTTTCTATCTTTACCTTTTTGTGGTCCATTAAAAAAAAAAATAGTGCAAAACAGTATGACATTTATTCAGAGGCTAATAGCACTTTTAACCTATTTGATAATCTTAAACTATGTAATCGTAAAATAATATTGTGGTGGGTGTGCATAGGGTGTACTATTAAACAGCTGAAGAGGAAAGCCCTTTATCATGGACAATTATTTATGTAGATTTTTCATCCATGTTACTAGGTCAAAGAGTAAATTTGTTTTTCTACTTTGCAAAATGGTGGGGGCAAAGGAATTTAAGGATCAAGGGCTCTTGTGAAAAGTTCTGACTGTCTTGACGCTTGTGGAGAAAAAACCAAAAGGGCTCTTCGTTAAAAAATGGTGAACTAATTACATGCACTTATCTCTTCTCCTTTCACAACCTCTGCCAAAATGATAGTAAAAGAATAGCAAAGGTATTTGCCTCTAAGAAAAGAAAATGAGAAAGAAAAAAATAGTGAACATGGGATTTCAATAACTATTTGGAAGAAAAGCAGATAGAGAAGTATAAACAGATCAGAGGAACGGAGCTTTTGTGCCCAAAAGCCCTGAGAGACTGAATGCAGAAGGGAGGGTGGAGTGCAGGGCTGGAAACTAGAGGGGTGGAAAGCTTGAATACAGACAGGGTGAACTCCCAGATCTCCTGCCTCCCTACACACACACACACACACACACACACACACACACACTACTTTCACTCTCTCCCCAGCAGGAGAGAGGGGGTTATTCTCCAAAGCAAATGAACTATACTGGCTCTGGTTTCAAGGATCCCAGGCATAGCAGAGACTGAGGCTAACACACAGGACTGAAATAAATCAAAGTTTCATACTAAATTGTAAAACTTCTATCCCCTTCTCTGGCTCTGCTCTCAAAATGCTTGCAACCAGAAACATGCTTTCCTAGGTAGGAGACTTCAAGAGAAGTCTCTAGAGAAATTGCATGGTCCCCAAGAAAAGACCTATACAAACTGAAATTTGGGTTCTCCCAAGAAAATGCTGGTTTAGTCCTACAGTGAAGTCTAGTCATCAGTAAGCTCTCACTGTACATGCAGAGTTTTCCCTCAGCTTTATAATGTTCTATGTTTAAAATATGACTAGGCAACTAAGGATCACCAGACACATAAGCAAAGTCTTCCATGTGAAAGACAGAGACAGAAAATCTAAAGACAGAGGGAAAGATAGTGACCGAAAGAACAGAGAAAAATAATTCAAAATTATTATAGTCAGTATCTTCAGATATATGAGAAAAAAATTGTGTCCAAGAAGCAAGAACAGAATATTATGAAAAAGAAATAAAAGAAATAACTTTTGAATATGAAAAATAGTGTTAATTAAAAATTCAACAGAAAAGTAAAAAGGTAAAGTTAAGAAAATGATTCAGAAAGTAGAGTACGTCAAAGAATTGGAAAATAAGAGAGAAAAGATATGAGCAGAATTATCATCTATCTCAATATAATGACTATACAAAGAAAATATATTCCTTTTGTAATCGTGTTCGTAAGTTAATGGTAGATATTCCATGTGGCTGGTGGTATGGCTCTCATGAATTTTGCAATGGAAGAAAATGCCACAACTTTATTGGGAAAGGTCTTCAGAGTGTTGAGAAATGGCCAAGCTGACTAGGTGCCAAAGTCAGTATGGTCCAGACTTGAATAAACACAATCTTCTGTGGATTCAAGGATTCAAGACTGACCGAGGTCACTGCTAGTACTGAGCACCCTAGGGTTGGTAGCCAGTCAATAAAGAGACCATTACAAGGACTGGGTCAACTATAGGGTCCTGGAGCCATTAATGAAATACGCAAAATTCTAGGGCTTCATTCATTCATCCATTGATTCTTCAAACATTTAGTTACTATCATCCTTTCCTCTTCCCTGTGCCCTAAGACATTTGGTCTTTAATACACAAAATAACAAATAAACGCAGTTAATTGTCCTTGTAACCTTTTCTGATTCTTTTGTACTCTCTCTACTGCATTTCGTCTCCATCTCAACCCCTCCTCCCCTCTGCCTGAAAAAAGTCACATTATAAGTCTGTCTCATGCAGCACTGCCCATATAGTCATCTCAGAAATATTTGATATTAATTTGTATACATATTGTGGCATATGTGCTGTTAATAAAATATTCTCCTTGTGGACACAATAGGATTGTATTTCCTCTTCACTGAAATTAGGCATGGCCATGTGACTACTTGGTCAATAGAATTTGAGTAAAAGTGAATATAAATTGCTATAGCTTTTTCCTTCTGCCATGGTGACTGGAAATGTTCCAACTACTTTTCTGTTCGACTCAAGTGAGGATGATACAGAGCAAAATTCCAAGTCAACCCATGGAAAAATAGAGTGAGCAAGAAATAATCTCATTATTATTAATAATAATTAATTGCAGGGCAGAAACTGAGACACAGATGTAGAGAACAAACGTATGGACATCAAGGGGGGAAAGCCACGGGGGGGGTGGGGGGGTGGTGTGATGAATTGGGCGATTGGGATTGACATGTATACACTGATGTGTATAAAACTGGTGACTAATAAGAACCTGCTGTATAAAAAAAAAGAAAGAAAGAAAGAATCTGGTTTATAAAATCTCTGAGATTTGCAGATTGTTTATATTACAGCAAAATCTAACCTATTCTGACTGATACAAATATAATATAAAGAATATATAGTCTTGGGCTTCCCTGGTGGCGCAGTGGTTGAGAGTCTGCCTGCCAATGCAGGGGACACGGGTTCGAGCCCTGGTCTGGGAAGATCCCACATGCCGCGGAGCAACTGGGCCCGTGAGCCACAATTACTGAGCCTGCGCGTCTGGAGCCTGTGCTCCGCAACAACAGAGGCCGCAATAGTGAGAGGCCCGCGCACCGCGATGAAGAGTGGCCCCCGCTTGCCACAACTAGAGAAAGCCCTCGCACAGAAACGAAGACCCAACACAGCCATAAAAATAAAAATAAATAAATTAAAAAAAAAAAAAAAGAATATATAGTCTTTTCTCACCACCAGTCAGCCAATACATATGATGAGTGCCACTTTAAGCTTTCAGCCAGTGAACATTCACATGCCATTCTGTGTTTTCTTTAATGGTACTTCCCTTAGTTGCTTTTAGTTCTGCCTTTATTTCTGGTGAAGAATTTTGAGTAATTATGACAAACCAAATGTTGGAAATGGTTGTTCTGGAGGTTTCACCTAAACTCCCTAATAGGCTAGATGTTAAAATGTAAACTTTCAAGGAAATGCAGGAAACAGAGGCTAAAGGGCAACATGTAGAGATTGGTGGAAGACATTTGACATGACGAAGGGCAAGCATCACTGCAACCTGAAAGATGTTATTAATTGTATAAATAGTAGCCAGAAGAAACCATGGCCAAAGACAGGCCACAATTCAGGTGTTTGTTTGTTTTTGTTTTGTTTTTGGCCATGTTGTACGGCATGTGGATCCTAGTTCCCCAACCAGGGATCAAACCCAGGCCCTTGGCAGTAAGAGTGTGGAGTCCTAACCACTGGACTGCCAGGGAATTCCCACAGGTGTTTTGAAGATAGAGGATGTTAGTTATCTTTTGCTGCATAACAAATTTCCTCAAACTTAGCAGGAATTCAGAAGTGGTTCTGGCTCAGGGTCCTTCAAGTGTGAGGTGTGCCTTGGAACATGGGTCTCATCATAGGGCTGCTTGAGTGTCTGCACAACATAACAGCTAACTTCTTCTAGAGCAAGTGATACAAGAGAACAGGATAGAAGCTTCAATGTTTCTGACCTTGACTCAGAAGTTACATTCTGTCATTTCCACAGTACAGGCATACCTCATTTTACTGTGCTTTGCTTTATTGCACTTCACAGATATTGTTTTTACAAATTGAAGGTTTGTGGCAATCCTGCATTGCCAGATGATGGTTAGCATTTTTTAGCAATAAAGTATTTGTAAATTATACACATTGTTCTTTTAGATGCTATTGCACACTTAATAGACTACAGTATAGTATAAATATAACTTTTATATGCACTGGGAAACCAAAAAATTTGTGTGACTCACTTTATTGATATATTTACTTTATTGCGGTGGAATAAACCTGCAATATTAGGTGGTTCCTTTATTTGCTGGAACCAAACCTGCAATGTCTCTGAGGTATGCCTGTATCCTACTTGCTACACAAGTTAACTCTATTCATTATGTAAGGAATTAACATAAGGGCATAAATACCAAGAGACAAGGATCATTCGTGGCCATCTTAGGGGCTGACTACCACACTAGAAGAGCCCTTGGCAAAGTGTAACTCAGGGATTGTATCTCCAAAGGTGATTCTGCTATAATGGCCTTGCTGTTTGTAGATGTAGTGTTCCCATTCTAGAAACACAATCTATTCCATCCCATCTGCATCTACCCAATGGAATATAATTAACAAATTTCAATACCAAAAAAAATGATTGAGATACCTCATGAGCTACTATTAGCTTAAAAAAAGATATTCTACCCCAATGTTCCATAGTATTTTATTATTATCCGCATAAAATTGAAAATAATTGAAAAGATTGAACTTTTGAAATCTCAACTAAATCTTTCCTTAAGTATATTATTTTTCTATCATGTAAATATCAAGATATATTGACCAAGAAAAGTTAAATTATAATTTTTCTAAAAGTAAAATTTGAAAAAAAATTAAGAAGAACATTGTACATTTACATTGTACAGCACTCAATGTCAGCAGCAACTGTACACTTTTGGAATAATTATTTCCTCAGATTATTCTGCAAAGATTGATAATCATCATTTTGATTTTGCTCCTTTTCTCATGTCTTTAAAATTGGAAATATTTCTTGATTTTCATTATAATGACAAATTCATTATATACTTTAAGAATTTTCATTTGAATAAAAGTTTAAAGTTTTTATTATTCCATTAGAAAGACAAATATAATGAAGTATTTCAATTATAAATTTTTAGCAAAGACATTATTTCTACCCTTGTTTGAAATTGAATTAGCATTCTAAAATTCATGTTGATTTCCTTTTTATAAAAAAAGCTGAAGAAAACATGATGGTGACAAGACCATAACCATCTAAATGGCACCAATGTTCCTTTCTACTTCTCAATCAGAAATGTATTTTATTGGCTGTCCTAGTTTACTGATGGGTCTCATTTCAAAAGTTTTTTTCTAGTTTGGTTTGTTTATAATCTGGAATGCATTTCTCCATAGAAGTAATGGTAAGCATAATAGTGAGTTAACTAAATTAGTCCTCAGAAGCCTTCTTAACCATAGAATTCCTCAACTGAGTATTCTCCATCTACAGAATCTAATCCCCTTGTGTGGGAAAACCTAAAGATGGGGCTTGGTTGAAGGATGTGCTACAGTCTCTTGTGGTTTGATTGGAGAAAAAAAAAAAGTGGTCTATATCTTTTTCCTTTTGTTCACTTCCTGGTGACTTAGACATATCTACCTTTTTCTTCCTACTACTGTTCCCTTTGCTTCTGCTAGAATTTATCTCCTTCTTTGTTTCACAATAGACCCAGAACTTACTTCTTAAATAATAATAAAGTACCAGTAATCATAATAATAACAATAATAAAAATAACTAACACTTACTACTGCAAATTACATGCTGGTCCAAGCATTCTGTGAGTATTATCTCATTTAATCTTATAACAGCCCTAGATGTAAGGCATTAATATTATCCCCATTTTAAGGATGAGATAACTGAGAAGTATAGAAGTTGAATAACCTGCTTAAAATCATGGAGCCAGAAGGTGCTGGGATAAGAAGTTAAACTTAAGGAGTTTGACTCTGGATCTCACCTCTTGTTAACCATGAGAAGATAGATAGATATAGATAGATAGATAGGCACACAATTTACCTCTACTAAAATTAAAAACAGATGGAAATAAAACTACATCTATCTTATTTTTAAAAATTTAGCAGCAATGGGAAAAGCAAAACTTCAGAAGTCAGCAATAACTTCTACATTTCATCTCCATTTCAAAAAAAAAACACAACTTTTTGGAACAGAGGCAATAGCTCTGGGTAGGCAAGGAAAGAAATGAATGCACTCTGACAGTGGGTTCTGGCCCGGGTGTGGCAAGCACAGCAGTTTGTTGGAGAGGTTGAAGGGAGCGACCCTTCCTTCTCCCTTCACTGCGGGACCACCGGTCCCCACAGAACTTACCCTGAAGCAGCCTTCAACCATCGCTGGGGAGGATGCCAAGGGGGCTTTGGGGTTCTGAGTTTGCTGGGTGGGGAGGGAACCTAGGGTCAGGATACACTTAAGAGGACAATGTAAGGAGCAAAGAAAAGGTTAGGAAGCTAGAAAAACACCAAGTGGCACATATTTCCTTCTGTCCTTTCAAAAAATAATTGACAACATGTCTAAAGTGAAATTTGTAGGTGTAATGCTTTACAGAGAATTTAACTCAGTGAAAAGTCACTTAATCCTAATGTTATTACTTCATTTCTTTAATCCATTGTTGATAGCTGGGAACAGAATCAAACACCACAGACACCTCTGGAGAAAGTCACGAGTAGCTAGGAGACTAAGTTGTTCTCAGTCCGAAAAATTAGAAATCCTTCTCCATTGTGCATTCTTACATCCTTGCCAAGAGAATGGATACATTTCCCCACTAGGAACTGAACACGGTCACCTTGGCCCAGGTTGTCAGGATCTAAAACAGTAACAGACACTTGTCTACAGCAAGATGATAATATTGCTATCATCAAAGATTTCTAACATTTCTTTAAAAAGAAAAGGCATAGTAATATGTGGAGATTTAATGAATATTTAACAAATATGAGATGGCAATTTGGTTTGATAGTGCCAGCTAAATACTCCTGTTAAAAGAAAAAATTAATAAATGAGCAAATAAATAATCAGTTCAACAGTCAAGTAGTCAATTGACTTCCTCTAGCTAGACAGAAAAGCAGTAGTTGCAACTGGGAATAAAATCCAGATGGCAGCCTGCAGGGCACAGATAAGGACTGGGCATGTCTTCATAGGAGGTGTTGAGGTTCGCCATCGTAGGGGAAGTGGGACATCTATAAAGAAGATGAAAGTTTTCATATGGATAAACATTGCCGTGAGAGTTTGGAATTTGGAGGTTCACTGCTGCTTCTGAAATGAACAGTTTTGTGACCTTGGGGAAATTATTTTTCTTCCTTGGGTCTGGTTTCCTCTACAAAGTCAGGGAGTTAGAAAAAAATCAACAATGGAGGGCCTACAATGCCTGAAATACTTACTATCTGGCTCTTTACAGAAAAGTTTTGCCAACCCCTCATGTAAAATGTGTTATAGGATTAGTGCCCCTTGGAACACACGTAAGGATAATAGGCTAGACAATAGGCTAGATGATTACTCCAGTTCTTTTCCCCTCTATCATTTTATTCATGCAGTAAATGAACATTTCACTGAGCACTCATTTGTCTTAGGTGCTGTCCTAGGCCCTGCGACATAAAAATATGAATCAGTCATAGCCTCTGCCCTCAAACCGCTTACAGTCCATTAGAAAGATATATAAAAAAATAAGTGTAGGAGTTCCCTGGTGGTGCAGTGGTTAAGAATCCGCCTGCCAATGCAGGGGACATGGGTTCGAGCCGTGGTCTGGGAAGATCCCACATGCCGCGGAGCAACTGAGCCTGTGTGCCACAACCACTGAAGCTCGTGTGCCTAGAGCCTGTGCTCCACAGCAAGAGAAGCCACCGCAATGAGAAGCCCACGCACCTCAGTGAAGAGTAGCCCCCATTCACCACAACTAGAGAAAGCCTGTGCACAGCAACGAAGACCCAACGCAGCCATAAATGAATAAATAAATTTATAGAATAAAGTTTAAAAAAAAATTAAAAAAAAATAAGTGTAAAAAAGTGTTTTAGGCTATACGATAGCAGCCTGGGTAGAGTTCAGGAGTGTGTAGAGGATGTCTTTTGGTTGAGTGCTTAGTCCACCCCCTCTTCCTGAGAACTCCCCACTCCAGGCACCGTGTTAGGAGTTGTGGTTGCAGAGACAGCACAACAGATTTGGTCCCAGCCTTCAGGGAGCTTAAAACCTAATGAGGGAGACAGAAATGCTTATGATTTCAATAAAATGTGACAAACATCAATGACGGAAAAGTATCAATGACTGATTTCTGACAAAACACATAGGAAAGGCACTTTACTCAGATTTTGAGGGTCAGGGACATTTTCCAGGACTAGGTAACATCGAAATTAGAAATTTCGGATTAGTAGGAATGAACTGAACAAAGATGGCAGGGTACCAGAGGATGGGGCATGGAGGAAGGATTCCGGGTGGGAGGAATGGCATGTGCAGCCGCTCTGAATTCTGTTCCTTCTGCTGACAAGACACTTAAGCTGGTGTCTTCTCCCTGCAGGGAACCTGAACTTCTACATGAGCCCATTCATTACACCAGGAATTCAGGGTTCCATTTTGAACACGTTGAATTTAAACTGTCTGTGGACAACTGGCTTTGTCGAGAAGACAGTTATTTGGTTGTGAAACTCTGAAGACTGGTCTGGACTGGAGAAGAGATTTGAGAATAGCCAATGTAGATCATAAGTAAAAGCCTAAAAATGCATGAGACTGCATGCGTAACGGATGTAGAGTAAAAACCAATAAACCCAGGACATAACCCCTAGAGAAAACTAATGCAGAAAAGGAATCAGGGGAAATTTTTTTAAATGTGAAGGAAAATCAGGAGAGTGCAACATCACAGACGCCAAGCTAAGCAAAAGTTCAATGAAGAGGGCTGGTCAACTGCGTCAGACGCTGCTAAGATGGTCAAGGAAGGTGCAGGCTCAAGGTGTCCACTGGATTTAGCAGAAAGGATGTTTTGGTCACCTTGATGAGAACAATTTCGAGAATTCGTGGGAACAAAAGCCAGATGGCAATAGGTACAGTCAGCGGCACAGAGGTGACAGCAGAAGCCACAAGTTCATGCGCCACTCAGGGAAATGACAGAGCAGAGGTGAGTACATTATTCAACCTCAGGATGAATTCAGGAAACATAGAATTGTTAAAAGGTTATCATTGCTTGATTCAAGCTGAAAGTAACTTAATTGAATTCCATAGAAAATAATATGAATTCCTACCATTTAGGTTATCCACTTTATTGAACAAAAAATTGTCAACGAGAAAACTGAATCTTTTCTTTTAGTCATTAAATGATTACACTCTAGGCACGTTTGTTAACAAACAAAACAGAGGCAATTTCCTAATCTTTTAACCTTTCCATTTGTATAACAATTCAAAGTTCAAAAATATTTGTTCATTCTCAAAATCACAAACCCCAGGAAAGCATTGTTATTACTATTTTCCCCATCTTACACCTGAGGAATCTGAAATCCAGAGGGTTTGAAGTGGCCTTTCCTAGGTCACTCAGCACCTCCCAGTGGTATGGCTAGAATCATTCATTCAGGTCAATGAAACTTTCCCCTTACCTATTGTGTACCAGGCCTTGTGACAAGTGCTAGTTATGAAGATGAATGGGATGGTCCTGGTCACCACTAGTTCTCCCCACACTATGGCCATAGGACATCCTCTAGGACCCTACTGGGTGGAGTGATACAAGGGAGGTGGGGTGAACCATGTAAATGGGAGTGACACCAATGCTGTATTTCAGAGCACGCCGACTCTTCCACCAAGGGCCGGGTTTGGGTGGTTCCTTGCATCCAAAGATTACAGCCTGCTGCAAAACTTAGCCCAAACCCCATATAGTGTCACCTTTTGATAGCTCATTATTGGCATGGAGTGAGAAACAAGAGGCTCAAGACAGATAGAACCTAGAAGCAGCTAGAGCAGGGGTCCCCAGTCCCCAGGCCACCAAAGCTACTGGTCCGTGGCCTGTTGGGGACCGGGCCGCACAGCAGGAGGTAAGCGGCGGGTGAGCGAGCGAAGCTTCATCTGCCTTTCCCCATCACTCGCATTACCGCCTGAATCATCCCCCCCCACTCCTACCCCAGCCCTGGAAAAATTGCCTTCTACGAAACTGGCCCCTGGTGCCAAAAAGGTCTAGGACCACTGAGCTAGAGAAAAAGAACCCGTGAAGAAGACTAAGAAACTGCCAGAACTTTAGGATGAAAATCAGGAAACATTGATATCAGCTTCACTTGGAAGGGAGATTGGTTCTAGGAGGGAATTCTCCACAGTGTCAAGTGTCACAAAGAAGTAAGATGAAGTTTGAAACATGTCCATTGGATTTTGCCAGTAAGAGGTCGTTGATGACCTTGCCAAAGCACTGTTCACTGGCCAAAGATAGTTGTACAAGTTGTTGACTGAACCAGGATACCAGCCTTCATTCTGCTCATGAAATCATCCCCCAGAGGAGGGGATGCATTTTTCCTAATTGGGACAAAGGCACCAAATGCGCTTATGAAGAAACTGAGGGTTTCAGTAGAGTCGGGGGGTGTGGGGGGCAAAGCCCTATCACAGTGAGTTGCAGACTAAGCAGGAAGAGAGAAAAATGGTACATTCTAGGGTCCAAGCTCAGTATTCCTAGTGGGCAAATTTAAGCTGCCAAAAAGAAGGATTTTCACCATGGAGGGAAGTGGTGAATCAGAGGAGAGGTGTTAGAAGAACAAATGGAAAAAGTAAAGGGAGAAGGAAGTGCTGTGGAGTATGGGCTGTGGCTTTTATTGCTAATAAAACCTAGCTGTTTATTCCGCTCATTCTTATTTCTGTAGAGCTCCACAGCGTTTTGAAAGTTGTTGCATGTTGCATTTGATCCTTAAAATACCTTAGGAGGTAGGTAATGCAGCATTCCTGTCCCTCTTTCGCACCTGAGGAAACAAAATACAAAAAGTTCAATTTTAAGTATATTGTAATGGACCAAGGATGGCTCTTGCCTGCAAATTCAGGTGCCCGTCCTAGCACTGCCACTTAGGAGCAAGTTACATCAAATCACCGAGCCTCCATTTGCATGACTGTTGAATGGAACACACAGTGTCTGCCTTATAGAGACGTGAGATGAGACGTACAAACACCTAGGAGAGAGCAGAGCAGAGACAATCAACATCCATAAACTCCTTTTTCTCCTCTTCTCCACCTAGAACTCATATTCAGGTTATCTGACTCCAGGTTGATAGTTATAAAGCGCACGGCTGCTGTGGTTATTTACTCATTTATTCATTTTCTAATCTATGTAAGTTTTTGTTTAATGATTATCCAAGAGACTTACTTTGTAGAAATTAAGTTCCTTACTGTTTTTCAGTAAGGAAAAACAGTTGTTGTTGTTGTTGTTTTTACTGTTTTCAGGGATTCAATTGGAATCCCTCCAATTATGTTATTAGAATTTTGTACTACTTCTTTAAAATTACCAACCTTGTTTCCTGCAGGTGTACTGAGAGGGCTAATAGGGGTTTGTGGTTTTCAGGGAATGGAAAAGGCTGAATGCATTGCTTTTGTGTTAAACTACAGTATTATCAAGATGCAAGAATTATTTCAGATTTTATGGCTAACATTTTATTGTGCATCACATGCACTTCTGCTTGTATGATTAGAGAATATAAAGATTGGGAACAGATGCAGGGAAAAAAATCACCTTGCATATAAACCAAGAAATTGTCATTATAATTCAAAAATCCTTTGCAAAAGCAGTAAGTATGAGTTTAACTTGTGATATAAATAGCATGTAACTTTCTTTATATAAATACATAACATATATATATATATATATATATATATACACATATATATATGCTGGTGTTTTAGTGTCTTAAACAGTGGTTGCTTATGGAGATATATTCTGGTAACAAAGAATATAGCATTTTCAAGTTGATACTAACATTTTAACTCCAAATAGAGAGTAAAAGCAATGGGAATATTTTTTCATATTTTTAATACTGTAGTGCTGCTGACATCATTATCCACTGGTCATGATAGTCTCAAAATGCACACAGTATTTGCATGCTCTGTATAATGAAAAAGGTGTTCAAAGACGGGATAATGTACAGCTTCTTTTGGGTATTTATTATCAGATTATTGTACTGTGCATCTGCTTTAAAGAATCTGGTCTTGCAAACAATATGTACTCGGGGCTTCCCTGGTGGCGCAGTGGTTGAGAATCTGCCTGCCAATGCAGGGGACACGGGTTCGAGCCCTGGTCTGGGAAGATCCCACATGCCGCGGAGCGACTGGGCCCGTGAGCCACAATTACTGAGCCTGCGCGTCTGGAGCCTGTGCTCCGCAACAAGAGAGGCCGCGATGGTGAGAGGCCCGCGCACCGCGATGAAGAGTGGTCCCCACTTGCCGCAACTAGAGAAAGCCCTCGCACAGAAAGGAAGACCCAACACAGCCATAAATAAATAAATAAAAGAACGTGAATTTCTTTAAAAAAAAAAAAAAAAAAAAAAAAAAAAAAAACAATATGTACTCTTCTTCCAATATCATACCACACCGTGGGCTAGACGTGGCTACAGAGAGTTCTCTCTGAATTTCTGGGTCTATGTAAAAACCCGTTTGCAGCTAACCAATAAAACAAAAAAGGAAACTTGCAAACAGCTGGTTCATATAGACTTTTCAAAAAGCTTATGTTCTGATCCATAATATGTGTGGAATTTGTATTAGGTCTGGTGAAAGAAAATGGAAGTTACTATAGCTGTGAGTTAAGAAATTAATTCCAGGAAAAGAAATAATTTCTCCTTTCTTAGAAGATAGCAACAAAATGTGTTCCTGGTGTGGATGCACTTCTTGATTTTGTGTTATTGGCTATGAAATACATGTGCCTGGAAGAGCGATAGCATCCAATATGAAATTATTAACAGTTTCATCACTCTAATATGGGAACTTCCCTACTCATAATGTTCTAGTTTATAAAGATAATTGACTACAGTGGAACTCGTCAAGGCAGTAAAGAAAGATTTTACAGATTTGCAGACATTCTTTGCGTGTGTGTGTGTGTGCGCGCGTGTGTGTGTGTGTTCGAGTTCACATATAATAGTTTAGTAAGGTGCAAAGTCAGTCTTGTTTTGGGGGGAAAGAATATTGTAGTTTTACAAATAATAAACTCGGAGAGGACCTTGTTTGCTAACAAATTCAGTTATCTTATGGTTAAAATCATTATATTTCGGAAAATGTATTTACTTGGGTTTTATCCTTACTCCCTATATCCACCTTTGAATAGAGCTCTACTATATCACTGTATTTAGCCACCATTAACAGGTGTTGTAGTTGAACAGTCTTTATTCCTTTTCCTGTTAAAATTTTCCAACTCCTTCCTTTTTACGAAAAACTGCAATATCATTTAAAAATATATGGTTTGATACAAGAATGGCATCAAAATATGATTCCTACTGGTTCCCTTTGTCATTAGGAGATCATAGGGATCCATAACTTTTTTCCAACTTCACTTTAATTCAAAGGCCAACCCCAGTGCCTCTGTATTTAATAGGCTTCTAAAGAAGATTCTTGTACAAACTTTACATTTATTATTGAGAATAAAAACTTTAGCAACAAATAATTGTGCTGATTTTTCTAATACTGTGATTACATGGTAGAGCCATAACTCAGAGTTGAAAAAATCCAGTCCGGTCTCTTTTAGTAAACTAGAACTAATTTAATGATTATTTCAATATTATATCAAGCTGTGCTGAATGACAAAAGACACTTTTCATAACTTCTGTAACCACTCATTCCAATGAGTGCATTTATTCATAAAAACAGAATAGATGCTCCTTCCTTAATTATTCTTCCTTTACTTGGTATCCTTATTTGAAAAAAGTTAGAATACCAAAGTATAAAAATTAATGTGCTGACATTATTAATAATACCCCCAAATAAATTTCCAGATCTCTAATTATTGGAGACTGGTTAAGTAAGTTAGAGTAGACCCATATAATGGAATAGCATGCAGCCACGTTAAGGGATGTTGTGGAAGAATATTTATTGAGATGGGAAATTGGTTACAGCGTAATTGATAAGAAAAGTAAAAGCAGAATATATGGTATAACTTAATGGTGATGATATACCAAGATCTTAACAGGAATTATATCTGGGTAGGAAGATTTTGATGATGACTTTTTCAATTCCATTTTTCCTTTGTGCTTTTCTGCATTTTTAAAGTTCTCTGCATTGGCTGTTTAGTAGTTTTCAAATTGAAGGAAAGTTATTAAGACCACCTCATTAAAGGGAAGAGGAATAATTGAGTACAGAGGCAACAACCGGTACTTTGTCAGTCGGCCTGATGCTGGGTTCATGCTCATCCTACCTCTTCTGCCACCAAGCTCCCTTGGTGACAAGTGAGAAAAGAGGACTGGCTATGAGCCTATCCCTGAAACATTCTCAGGTTTGATTAAGATTGCTCAACCTAGTGGAAGAAATTTATTTTCTGATTATCATTATTTAGCTTTTTCCCAAACATTGGGTTTAAATATCCTTTTTCACTATTAAACATATACCAATAGAAACTGCTGTGTGACTATCAGGTATATAACAGTGCTTTTACAGAACATGTATAAAAACCACTATCTTCATTTTAAAGCCATGCTTTGTAAAGTATTTTGCAAAGGCAAAAAGCACTTTCAACTTATTTTGCAAACTAAGAGGGAAAGACCATTTCTGTTAACCTTTATCTTTACTCCATATTAAATCATCTGGCACATCTGTCATTTCCCCTGGATTTGGCATTTCCTGCACGTTGTTAATGCTGATTCTATCTGGTCATCTGCCAAAAGGACATCAGGTGTCAACAGTCGCTTCTGTGTTCCAGAGTTCCTAAAAGAAATAAAGACATATACCTTTGGTTCAAAAAAATCTGTGATAAAGTGATAAATTCTTATAGCATATTTAAAACATATTTTTTTACCTTAAGGATGCTGAATTTACAGTATAACTTTGTTAAGTATACAAGTTCTTCCATAGTTAGGTGAGCCAGAGAATAAAGATACGTCTGGAACTTAAGAATACTCCCTTCAAAAATTAATATTGTTAAAATGGCCATACTATCTAAAGCAATCTACAGATGTAATGTAATCCCTATCAAATTACCCATGATATTTTTCACAGAACTAGAACAAATAATCCTAAAATTTATATGGAACTTAATACTTATATGTCAATTAATCTTCGACAAAGGAGGCAAGAATATACAATGGAGAAAAGACAGTCTCTTCACAAAGGTGTTGGGAAAGTTGGACAGCCATATGTAAATCAATGAAATCAATGAAGTTAGAACACATCCTTTCACCATACACAAAAATAAACTCAAAATGGCTTAAAGACTTAAATATAAGACATGACACCATAAAATTCTTTGAAGAGAACATAAGCAAAACATTCTCTGACATAAATTGTACCAATGTTTCCTTAGGTTGGGACTTCCCTGGTGGTGCAGTGGTTAAAAATCCACCTGCCAATGCAGGGGACACGGGTTTGAGCCCTGGTCCAGGAGGATCCCACATGCCATGGGCAACTAAGCCTGTGAGCCACAACTACTGAGCCTGCGCTCTAGAGCCCACATGCCACAACTACTGAAGCCTGCATGACACAACTACTGAAGCCCGCGCGCCTAGAGCCTGTGCTCCGCAACGAGAAGCCACTACAATGAAAAGCCCGCGCACCACAATGAAGAGTAGCCCCTGCTCGCCGCAACTAGAGAAAAGTCCACGCTCAGCAACGAAGACCTAATGCAGCCAATAAATAAATAAATAAATAAATAAATTTATTTTTAAAAAATGTTTCCTTAGGTCAGTCTTCTAAGGCAATAGAAATAAAAGCAAAATAAACAAATGGGACCTAATCAAACTTACAAGCTTTTGCACAGCAAAGGAAACCATAAACAAAATGAAAAGACAATCTACAGACTGGGAGAATATATTTGCAAATGATACGACCGAAAAGGGCTTAATTTCCAAAATATACAAACAGCTCATACAACTCAATAACAAAAAAACAAACAACCTAATCAAAAAATGGGCAGAAGCCCTAAACAGACATTTCTCCAAAGAAGACATACAGATGGCCAACAAGCACATGAAAACATGCTCAACATCTCTAATTATTAGAGAAATGCAAATCAAAATTACAATGAGGTACCACCTCACACCGGTCAGAATGGCCATCATTAAAAAGTCTACAAATATAAAATGCTGGAGAGGGTGTGGAGAAAAGGGAACCATCCTACACTGTTGGTGGGAATGTAAATTGGTGCAGCCACTATGGAAAATAGTATGGAGGTTCCTCCAAAAGCTAAAAGTAGAGTTGCCATATGATCCTGCAATCCCACTCCTGGGCTTATATTCAGAGGAAACTATAATTCAAAAAGATACAGGCACCCCAGTGTTCATTGCAGCACTATTTACAATAGCCAAGACATGGAAACAACTTGTGTCCGTCAATGGATAAAGAAGATGTGGTACATATATACAATGGAATACTATTCACCAATTATGCCATTTTAGCAACATGGATGGACCTAGAGATTATCATACTAAGTGAAGTAAGCCAGAAAGAAAAAGACAAATACCATATGATATCACATATATGGAATCTAAAATATAACACAAATGAATTTATCTATGAAACAGAAACAGACTCACAGATGTAGAGAACAGACTTGTGGTTTCCAAGAAGGAGTCGTGGGGAAGGGATGGATTGGGAGTTTGGGATTAGCAGATGCAAACTATTATACATAGAATGGATAAAAAAGAAGGTCCTACTGTATAGCACATGGAACTATATTCAGCTATATTCAGTATCTTGTGATAATGGAAAAGAACATGAAAAAGAATGTTTATATATGTATAACTGAATCACTTTGCTGTACAGTAGATATTAACACATTATTAATCAACTGTATTTCAATAAAATAAATATAAAAAATACTCCCTTCAAATATTAGGGTTTTATTGAATTATTGTAAATAGAATGTTGGGAAACATGGCCTAAACTTCTTGTTTTTTCCCCTAACAGGTGCTTTTAGAAGACAATGAAAAGGTAATTCAAATGTAATTAAAAATAATCACCTGATAGAGAAATAATGTATTCAAATAGTTCTAACTAAATTGGTTTGGATTATCTAATGATAGATATGATGATGTACTTTTCTTAGGAGACTATTCCCATAGGAGTCAAGAGCCATGCCAGCTCCACCCTAAACCAACAGTGTGACCTTGAGCAAAACCCAGAACCTCTCCAGGTTAAGTTTCCTTAGTCACACTTTACACAGTAATTTTGATCACATGTTTGAGTACATGTTTAATGATAAAACTGAATATTTAAGCCCACAATGATGAAGGATTGGACAGATAACGTATTAGGTGCATTCTAGCCTGAAATTCATTTGATTTTATATATGTATACATATGTTATATATAACATTCATAAATTTTAAAACGCGGTTATACTAGCAATGAGAACTTATATATCGTACTGCCTCATCTTTCTATTTGCAGCCAATTACCACCCAATCTAATGTTTCACTGTATATAAATTCATTTATTCTTTCATTCATTTCAAATATGTGATGATATAGCTATGAAATCAACGTTTGGTTGTTTTGAATAACCCCAAAACAGCAAATAATTTAAAAATCACTTCCACTCGAGTTTGGAATCTATTACATGCATTGTTTTTCCAGAAAATTTACCTCATAATTATGTTGTGTGGGAGCGAAATGAGTTTCTATTCCAAATTCACACATTGAATTCTGACTGCTGGGTGATGAGAAGCATCGAGGGTTAACACTGGCCAAGCTGCCACGGGTAATTAGGACTGTTTGTGTGTGTCTTTAACTCTGAATTTGGTATCGACTCTTATGAGTCCAGGTCACCATCTAATGTTTTATATCCTTTTTTGGACCTTGTCAGGATATCACCCTTCCTTTCACAAATTTTATACACTATGTGTTTTGCTTTTGGAGGCTTTGTTTTTCATACTCTAAGAGTATTATCTTCTCTGCTTATGTGAGAGTTACCGATCATGATCAAAAGTGAGAGATCCTTTTAAAAAGAGAATTCTTTCTAATACTTACTGTATTTATAAGACATTATTACATAAGAATAATTCTTGATCTTCCTCCTAAACCTTCATCATAATCACAACCCAATTCAAGTCAGCCTCGATACAGATTCTCTTAAAAGCTGCTCTTTTCACCTGGTGAATTTCTACTTCCCTGGTTATCATTCACTGTCAGAACTTTGAACAGTTCTCACTCTATTCTATGTATCTGTTCTCTGGTCAGTCTCTTTTATCCCATTCCCAGATTTTTAAATTTTAAATGGTTCATCTCAACCAACAACCTCAAAAGTTTTGATTTTGTGTATGATGATACTTCCAGGATCCATTTCCCAGAGCTAGTACAATGTATTTTGACCACCGAAATACTGTCACCTGGATTTATCAGGCCATTTGCAGTTGAAACATTAATTATTCCACAAGGGCTCAGCCTCACGTTACTTTTAGTATAGTGTTATTCATTGCTAAATTTCTAAATACACTTATTTAAAACTTCTGGGGCTCCATCCATTTATTTATAAATTCAGCAAATATTAACGAGCGTTTACTATGGGACAAAGCTGTTCCAGCTGCTATGGCTACTCGGGTTAAGCAGATCAAATGCCTGTGCTCATGGAGGATATTTTTCAGCTAAGAGAGTTGGACAATGAAATAAAAAAGAAAATATCAGATTATGATAAAGCTAAGAAGAAAAATAACAACAACAGGGTAATGGATAGAAAGTTTTCAGGTTAAGATTTAGATTACGTGGTCATGGAAGACATCTGAGGAGGTGACATTTGAGTTGACCCCCAAATGACCAACCCCCTGTACCACCCCCCAAAAAAGCAGCCAAATGTGGACATCTGGGGCATTCGAGGGAATCCAATTGCCTTGAGGAGCTGTGAGCTTGGTGTGTTCACAGGAGGGCCCTCTGGTTGGAACACTGAGTGGAGAGGAAGAGGGGAATGAATCGGGGTCTGAGAGGCAGGTGAGGGACAAATCCTGTAGGGCACACAGGCTGTGGAAGGCGACAGCAGTGGGAAGCCATTCGAGGGTTTTATTTAAATGTCCGCTCTAATTCATATTTGTAAAAGACTCTTTACTGAGCATAGATTAAACTATACAACAGCCAAGGTGGAAGAGAGAAGATCAGTTTTTGCCATCGCTCAAGTGAGAGATGGTGGTGTAGACTGAGGTGGTAGCTATGAAGACGCTGACAAACGGACATATTCAGGATATGTTTTAAAGGCGCCACTAATAAGATTTCCGAAGGGTTAACTGCACATAAAGGAATTATTTAGTGAGGAATGATTCCTAGATTTTCTGCCTGGACTCCTGTGTCGATGGTGGTGCAGTTGGCTACAAGGGAGATGGCTATGGGAAAGGAAGTGGTTGGAAGGGGCAGGCCAAGCATCAAGGTTTGGACTTGTTAAGTTTGAGATGCCTGTGAAACTTCCAGTGGAGCTATCAAGCAGGCGGTTGGCCTTTGAGTTGGAGGTCAGGTGAGGTCAGGGCTAGCTATATAAATATGGAAGGATAACTGAGATAAAATAAAACAATACATTCAAATCTTCATTTTTAAAGACAGCACTCAATAGGATCTGTTTTCTCTTTTGTGGGTGGGAGGATTGGGGAGAGAGTCTAACCATTTCACTCCGAAAGTAGAGGTGCATGCAGAAAGCCATCCTCTTGAGGTAACTCTTTGCCAAGTACTTTAATTTTAACGATGGAAAATCCATCATAGCAACTTCATTTTGAAGTGCTTAGGTGATCAGGGGAAAGAGAACCTTCTCCTCACTCTCAGATTCTGACTTAAGAATCTCCGTAGGAAAAGCTGTTCACACAGTAGCTGCAAATATTATTGACATCACAGTATATCATCCAAGAACAAGGGTCAGAAATTCCACAAGCAAACTTGTTCTTGTAAGATTTCCTGGCAGATGTTATAGATAGAAAAGTGCACTCAGAATTCCAATAAGCAGATAAATATTTGCATGGTTTTCTATAGAAAAAAAAAAACCCCACATTTTACATCTTTAAAATTGCTTCTTTGCTTGTTATCGCTAGAGGAGTGATATCAGGGCCTGGCACCCAAAAGATGTATGATGACATAATAGACAAAAGACCACTGTCATTTCTTGACACTTTTTAGTAAATTCTCTTAAGTATTGCAGAGATGTATAACTTGGTGACCCTACATGATTATGCTAAAACCATCATTCCATATTTTAAAATTCGACAAGAATTTTTGGGTGCATGTTATACAAATTTTGGTTTTTTAATGTTAACCAAGTGCATCTTGCCACATTAAAGTTTTTTAGAATGTGAAAAAGAGGTTTTGTATTTCCATGCGTCATTGCTAATTATAATTAGATCAGAATCACTTGAAAATTTTCATTGCCCCTTTCATTATGACCAAAGATAGAGTTGGACAAATAAATAAATGTCCAATTCAGTGAATTACCCAGTGGTGGGTACATATCTTGTTCTTTGTTGAATTATGTTTTGTTTTAGTGTTGTAGTAAGTCCTTCCTGAAGGGGTCCACTTGTGATCCCCAAGGACGTAGGATGTTATAAAAGTGTAGCTACTGCAACTAAAGAAAACTCCTTATTCTCTTTCCCAGCCATATGCATTCCAATCACTCTTGTACAATGTCAAATAACAAGCTTTGAAGTCATGGAGTCTTCTGTCAGTAGAACTAATTCTACCAATTCACTGTTCTCTTCTTTCTTTTAATGCACATAACTATTAATCTGCATCAGGCTCCTTTTTAGCCTAAAAAAATTCTAATGCCATAACAATCTCACTCATCAGTGTTTCAAATTCTAGGAAAAGTATTCTTGTTATTACTTGACATATGTGCAACATTTAATGTCTGTTATTTAACTGCTGTTTATTTGCTCTTTGCCTTTCAAGTGAATTGTGACATTTTCTTTTCCATTGTCTTATTAATAATGATCCAAATGCATTGTGGGAAAAATAGTCATCTCTAACTACAAGGCAATAGAAAAACTCCAATTCTTATTGCACAAGTGGAAATTCAAAATGAGACTCATAAACTTGGGTAAAAAAATCATTTATTTATTCGATGCATTTATTATGTCCCATGTGCTAGTGATTGGGAATATAAAGATGATATGACACACTGCCTGCTCCCAAGAGGCTTAAGATGTAGTCGAGTGAAACAGACATATGAAAGAGTAAGCACACGAAAGTATTTCATGAACTAAGATGGTAGTATGCGGAGGAAGGGAGGGAAGAATTTTCAATTCCGTCCTAATAGACTTCATAGAAAAAGTGTCTTAAAGCTTTGTGTTATCAAGGAAAACAAACCACATTTTCAGCATAATCCTCATCCTTTTCACTGAATAGTTTTATTTTTAAAAAGCTATCTTTAACAGTGTTTTGCCTCTATGATGCCAAAGCAATCTTTTAAAAAAATAAAAATTTGAACAACTCATTTTTTGGTTTACCAGGATGTTCTTTTTCAAACCATTTGGTTGATAATTACAATAAGTAGTTTGGGCATGATTTAGACTTAGTCTAGATTCTTGCCTGAAAACCCCAAACTCTGAAGTTACTGAGTTTGTTCCCGTTATCCAGCCAGGTGATTCTCTCAATATAACTGAATTCAGTTCAATTATCATTTGAGTACTGTCTTGTAGCTATGAAAACATACATCTGTCTGTCTGTTTTTAGGACCCAATATAAATTCTACTGTTTTTAGTTTATATATAGGCCTAAGGACAAGGTTTTGCTTGCAGATTTTTTTCTTTGACTTTTCTTTCAGAGAGGAAACAGAATGTCACTAAATAATAAGGGGAAATAAGCAGGAGTTCCAAGAAAAATGAAAGGAGAATGAGTACAAGAAAGGTTGAATGTTGATTTACCGCTTTTGAAAAATACAAAAATCAATCCTGGTTATTAATCTTGAAATTAGCTAAGCTCTAGGCTTTTCTTATTTTAAAATTTGAGAGTCCCCTTTCTCACTTCTCATCTGCCCCTCAACATAAAGAGTTCTGTTCCCACCATTTCATTTTAAATCGCTCTTGACAAGGTCACAATAAGTACCTTGAAGATAAACCCAATGGATCCCTTCCATCCTTCTTTTATTTGAGCTTTTGGCAATTTTTGACCTCATTGGCAACACCTGTGTTCTTGAAACATTGTCACCCCTTGACTTACATGATTCTCAATTTCCTTTCACCTATTTGGCCACTCCTTCAAAACATACTTGTAATACTATTTCTTTCAAATGGGTGTGTTTCAGTGATTGGTCCCAGGCCCTCCTCTCTTCTCACTTTATACTGGAAGTTCTCAACTTTTTTTCTTTTTTGGAGTCACTGATGCCTTTGAGAATCTAAAAAAAAGCGATGCACTCATTCTCCAGAAAAATGAACATAGATGCATACAAAAAGGTTTTGTGCATTATTTAAGTTGGTTCACAAGATAAGAGACCCTCTCCTGCTCCACACAATTTGGTAGTATAATCTTCACTTACTATCAACGTGCTAATTCCCAAATTTAGATTTTCAGCAAAGATCTGTTGTCCTCTATGTCAGACTCTTATATCCAACTGCTTATTGGACTTCTATCACATGCCCCCCAAACACCTAAAACCCAACATGTCCAAACTATAACTTATCATCTTCTTTCCCTAAACCGTAACTCCTCTTTTGTTTTATATCTTAGGACGTGGCACCACCAACAATCCTATTATGTCCAGAAACCTCTCCTTTCATGTCCAGAAACCTCTCCTATCCATCACAAGAATTGTGAATGCTACCTTCAAAATGTCTTTTCAATACCTACATTTCTTTGCACCCCAGTGTCTACCAACCTCACCAAGCTCCACCTTTTTCTCTCTCTCGACCTACTGCAAACGCCTACTAACTGGTTCTGCCTCCAGCTTTTTTCTTTTGTAATGTCTTCTCTGTGTCTTTGCAAATGCAAATTGGATTATGTCACTTCCCTCCTGGCTTCACAGTATCCTTCTTCTATTCATAAACAGATTTACCATCAAACCTGTTTTATAGTTAGAAGAAAGTTGATACAAAGAATGTTTAACTGGCTCTCTGTAAGCCCCAAATCATTCACTAAAAGGACACAGAGCTAACATCTTCTGATCTTGTCCCAATTTCTTTTTTATATGATGAGGGTTGTATTAACACCTGCCTTTCCTAGGATTTTATGAGAAAAAAAAATGAGGCAGTAACAATTCTAACAACTTCCATTTGCATAGTGCTTTGCAACTTACAAGATGCTTTCATATATGTTTCTTTGCAATGAATGTGAGAGTACTTTGAAACACTGAAACTACAAGATAAATAGAACATTTAAAAAATGTTTCCACGTAATATTTCATATATGAAAGTCACTGAGAATCAAGGTGATAGAACAGGAAAGAGAACTAATGTTTCTGAAGTTCAGCTCTCAGTAAGCTCTTTCCTACTGTCAGCCCACTGCCCTGTGTATAGCTAGGGGTCATCCCAGAGAGCCATGGCCCCTCCCATCTGCAGATGGGCTAAGTAATTTTAGTGTCTAGACTGCCTACACTGGCCCTTGAAAAGTCACATTTAGTAGAATCTTTAAAAAGCATCCTCTTTGTTCAGAAACTATTCAATCTGGAATATGATCTCTCTGTGACTTCGTGCTACTTGTGGCAGTAATTTTATCTTTTAGTAGAAAGGCTGCAATAATATTATGTCCTTGGAGGAAAGTAGGAAGGGAAAAAAATTTCACATCACAGTGGGTGGCTCAAAAAATACAAAAATTAATATAAAAAACCTTCAGAAAAGGCATAGAAATGTATGTACAAAACTGTTCTTTTCCTTTTTTTAAAAAAAGAGTTTCACTTGTCTTTTACAGGAGATTTTGAAAAACTTAGGGAAAGCTACTTCAAGCTGGTTGTTTAGAGGAGACACTTTGTAATGGGAAAATATGGGCCTTGGCATAGTTTAATCCTCCCCTCTCTCCACAAAGTGTGACCACATCTTTCTACTTGACCCGAAAGCCTGAGCAGAGGAAGAGGCGATGGGACAGGAAGGCATGAAAAGTGCTTGAGACTGGTTTTGTACCCATGTCTAAACCAAGAGATTCATGTCACCCCAAGAAAGATCCACAGGGCCTTTGCACTGGAAACAGCAGTGTTGTGAGCAGACCACTGAGTGTTGGAATGTAGGGGGTCCAGGCTCCACTGGCGTCTACAAAACAGCCGTGCTATGTAGACAGAGGTACGACCACTCCTATGAGGCTAATATAGCCAGTTCCAGAGTCTTCAGAGGGGTAAGTAAAAGGTCCTTTCAACCCCGCAATCACAGTCACGAAGATCTCAAATTTAGACTTTTGACATTATTTCCAAATGAGGTCACACATGCAGCTGCAGAGCCATACTGCCAGGATTGAAAGAAGTTCATTGTGTCATTTTAAACTAGTGTCTTGCCACTGAGACATCACTGTGACAGCTCAAAGTCCCGGCATCTCCCACCTGAATTATTGCAAGAGCCACGGGAATTATCTCCTTACCTCCACCCTTGCACCTCTATCACCTGTTCTCCAAAAAGCAGCCAGAGCGATTCTTTAAAACGCAGATGTCATAACTCTGATGGCAACCTCCAGTGTCTTCCCATCAAACTTAGAATAAATCCAAGTTCCTGGTTCAGCCTATACAACCCGGCGTGATCTGAACTCGAGCCACCTGCCCTGCCTCCTTTCAGTCAGCTTCCCTGTGCTCCAAGCAGACTGATCTTGCTATTTCTGGAACATGGCAGGGATGTCCCCACCTCAGGGCCTTTGCATTTGCTATTCCCTTGCTTGAGAAACTCTTTCTCCCAGATATTTCATTGCTTCTTCCTTTCATGCAGATCTTTCTTCAGAAAGGTGTTCTCTGCACAACTTATTTAAAAGAACACCTCTGTCACTCTCTATCCTTAAGGCAGGATGCCTTAATTTTCCTGCACACACGCACATCCACATTTATTTAGCTTATTTGCTTTTTATCTTCCTCACAAGAATATAAGCCCCATGAAAGCCAAAGACTTTGTTTTGTTCACTGCTCTATCTCTTGTGCCTAGAATAAGTGCCTGGAACACAGTAGGTGCTCAATAAATATTTTGGGGCCTGAACAAATGAATGGTCATTTGGATCATAATGCCTATGACGTACTAAGAGTTAATTTATCTCTTGCATATATTTTGTAATAAAATCACTAAACTGCTAAATATAGATGCTGGAACATGGTAGTTTAGGGAGAGCTGCACCCTTTCCCGCCCCACGCCTAGCTTCCTGTCCCAGCCTCCCCTGCTGCAAGGGGCCGCATGCATACATATGGGACAGTCCAGCTGCTTGTCTAAGCCCTGGTCACACTGCTTCCACCCAGCCACCCCTTACAGCAAACTGCCACCCTCTGGAAACTCCTTTGGCACAGGGCACGTACACCAGCAGCAGGCCTACCCTGCTGGGAACACACTGTTTGGGTGGGGAACACTGGCGTTCTGGGCGTCTGAAGCAGGGTCTCTAAGGGAGAAAACGGGCTATAGTGGACGTGTCGTCCCGCGGTCGCAGGGGCATAGCTGAGGGACAAATGGAGCAGGATCCTTTAAAACTATCTAGCCACTAGTCACTTGTTGCTATTTAAAGTAAATTTTGAATTAATAAAAATTTAGTGAAATTAACCCTTCAGTTCCTCAGTTGTACGAGTTACATTTCAAATGTTCCGCAGCCACATATGGCTAGTGGTGACCAGATTAGTCACTCTGCAGATATACAGCCTTTCCATAATCGCAGAAATTTCCAGTAGACAGCACTGCTCTCAAGCATGGGCCCTTGAAACCTCTTGCCCAGGTTTAAGTGACGTCTTCTATAAGCTTTGTGAAACCAACTCAATTTCTTCAGAAAATATTGATTGAGCATCCACTGTGTTCCATGGGCTACGTATGAGTTACTGGGAAATCAGAAATGGACAAGGCACGATTTCTGCCTTCAAAGAGCGTGCCATCTCGAGCAGTCCTGTAGCTGAATCACAGACAGAAAGTAAAACGGTCATAGCCCATCACATGATGGAATCTTGGCTCTGGTTCTATTTATGCAGCTTCAAGCAGAACATAGGTGTTCTCCGGGAAGTGAAATACAGGAAAAATCGTGTCAAAAAAGGACAAAAACCAATCCAGCAATATGTAAATCAAAGGAACACTAGACCCAGCACCACTTATGCAACAGAAACTTCTGCCTTCTAAATTAGACTAGATGTTAGAGTCACAGAAACTGGCCCATCTTACTTCATGAAGCTTGTTTTGTCTTGTTTTTTAGAATAACTGAAGAGAGAAAGCACAATGGCTTTTTTAAAACAAACCGCATCTTCAAAGTTTTATGTCTCTGTGGTTTAATGTTTTTCTGGAAAAACCTATTTGTATTTGTAATCCAAAATTTCCCCAAGTATGTATATATTTTTCATGGTTTCTTTCTTCAATTTTTTGCCCCTAGTACAGAACACATAGAAAATTAGAATTCAACTAATCATTCATGTTCCCACTCAAACTGTCCTGAGGAACCCTGTTTTGAAAAAAATTACCTTACAAAGTTAAGCCTGGATTCAGTTTTCTGAATTGGACCGATTTTATTCCGGCAATTTTGTTCCATTCTCACAAATGTATTAGACAGTCTTGCATAGATGTTGTGTGAGAATAAAGGCAAGATTTATATAAAAATGCTTACCTGACTTCCAAAATAGTCTCAAGTTTTCCTTCTTACTATTGCCTAGCCGTCAAATCAAAAACATAAAAGAATCCTCCCAGAAGCTTTGGAGAACACAAAAGTCAAGGATAGGTTCCAGGACTTTGGGACTTAAGTTTACGTGATCATTAGTTTTGTTTATGCTCCTAATTAGTGTTAAATTGTTAACTGATTCTTCATTTCACAGAAACTTTTGATAATTGGCAGCTGTCAGGCAAGTTTGAAATGTTATTCTGAAAGTGTGAAGACACATGTTCAAATACACATTCTCTCTTGGGGGTAAGTGCCCGGCCAACAGAACACCATGCCTATTGCTGTAAATTATTTTATCATAAATATATCATTATCATAAATGTTATAATTCATCCAAAGACATTGTCTAAATAAACTAAATTGCCATTTATAATCTATTAGCAATTCCACACATGCTACTCAAAATAGAGTTTTGCCCTAGTTTGGTCTAGATTCTATACCCTGGAATTTCCGTGTGCTTCCTAGCGGTACACATTATATATTGTAGCACTGTGTGTCCACACCACCTTATGGATTTGTATTAAGTCCACATTCACATTTCTATTATTGCAGAATATCTATTCAATTTCAAAATGTTTATTTTCATAAATTTTAAGCATATTTAATATGCACAGGCAATTAAATCCTTTAATATCATTTTCTAATAGACTAATGTTAATGAGTTTATTCTGGAAACATTACAAACTAGCTTAATTCTATTTATATGGCCTACAAGGAAGATTTATTTGAGGTGAAGAGAAATTGCCTTTGGAGAATTGGTGAATGTGTTTCACTTTCAGTAAAATATCAGAAGGATAATAGCAATAGTTCTATGTTGAGATCTTTATTTTTTTTGGAGATTCATAAACTTCTTCAGTTGGATCCCTTTTCTTCATAAATGACATAGATCTGTAGAATATCATTGTTACTGTCATGATCTGTTAAGTACATACTTTAATTTCCTTTCAGCGTAGCATCCTAAGTTGAATTGACAGCTCAAACTATCATTTATCCTGAGCACCAAAAAAATTTGTGTGGTCCAGAAAAAGTAGCTATTCACAAAGACATATTTCATTGTAACATTAGCTCTGATAGAGTAAAAACAAAACTTTCAAATTTAAAAATAAAAGACCAGGAATATACCATTATTTTGCCCTGTATCCAGGCATATTGGCTAGACCAATTTTTTTTTTTTATTCATTGTCCAAACCTCAAGTTCTAAAAATTTAACACACCCCTGCATTTTTAGGAGAGGTTTAATATGTTGTTGAAAGAATATGTCTTAAAAGAAAACATCATAACAATTTTTTCAAGAAATAAATTCTATCCTTGTCTACCTGGTTGAAACAGTTGATGAATTTATATGCAAAAATCAGTTTACTCATCTCCACTACTCTCTCTCTCTCAATGTGCCCAGTAGTTCTAGGATTCTAGGCTTCTAACTTGGTGATCCAGAACTTTGATTCTGTAAGGAATCCATGTTCAAGAAGTATAACACACTTGCTTTCCTATTAATGTTATTCTGGTTAACAAGTCCACTAGAATTACCCCTAGAAATGAACGCAACAAGAATAGTCCTAACTGCCCCTCTTTTCTCCATATTACACTGATGCTTGCCAAACTTCATCTTTCAGTACTCTGGGATACCAGGTATTATGACATTGCTTTGTTTTGGGGAAAGGGGGTTTGGAGGAAACAAAGGTTCCAATAATTATGGAATGAAAGTTTGAATGAAATAAAGGATTTCTCAGATCTAATAGAGTGGAACAGGTCTGCCTGGTACATAAAGATACTTAAGAGAGCTCAAAGAAGGAAAATATAGTAGGCTTAGCATACAGTAGATGCTCAAGAAATGTTTGGATGAATGTATAAATGAATGAATAAATGAACAAACAAATGAACAAATTGAGTTTGAGAAGTATTTACAGACAAACATACTACTTTATGGAACTCTTCTAAGGTCAGAGAGCATTTCTAATTTATATTTTCCCGATGCCTGCAGCATCCAATAGCTTCACGTAACCTATGAACACAAAATAAATATTTGCTATCATTACCTAAAAAAGAAATGAAAACGTTTGACTTTTTAACACTCATATTTCTTAAAGTGGCATATGAAGAGAGCCCCACTCCCTTTTACACTTGTTCGCTCATGAACTAGTTTTCAAGGGAATATATAGGTATCTTTATAGCCAACATAGGTGGATGTGAGTTGGGTTAATGTTATAAAAATGTAAGTGATAACTGCACCAAGATAGCACATTATCTATGGCTAATAGTTTAACTATCCGAAATATTAGAGAAGCATATTATGACATGTGGGCTGCAGGAAGGATATAATGCCCTGAGACATTCTCATGGAGGCTCTTTTTGGTGGGAAGAGAGAGAAGCATCCTTGACTCCAGGTCCACCTTCTCTCTCTGGTGGCAAATATAGCGCCAGCTTCAACACCCCACATCACTGCTCTGAGAAGACCACAGAATAGACCCAAGTGGGTATTTCCTGGCTACCTCTGTCTCCCTAGGAAAATGCCCTCGAGAGCAGAGGATTCATTACGGCATTGGCAAAACACCAGATCACACCAGCTGTGTGTGGCACTGCTCAGCCTCCTGCCCAGCGGAGAGGAAGAGACCGGGTCAGTCTTCCTCTGCAGATTTTCATCAACTCTCTGCTAATCTAGAGCATTAATTCTTGGACTTCTGGGAAAACAGAGTTGTTTAATCCTGAGATCTTAAAGGCAAACATCCTTCTTTTCAAATCTACTCCTGGAATTTGTGAGCTTCGGAAAGTAACAGTCACAGCAGAGCTGAAATATCCACTTTTGGTAAAGGCCAAGTTCGTGGTGTGAGTTCCATCTATTACCTGTTATCTGAATGCACCAAATCAGGAGGAAAAATAGAGGTTGGCATGGGGGGTAGGGTGGGAATCTGTTACTTCAGTTAGATTTACAGGGAGTCCTTGTAAACAGGGTGCTAAAAAGTGTGTTGGATTTTTTTTAACCTTTTGTGACACACAACAGAGCTGTGAAATCAGTGAATTAAACAGTTCCAGTCCCCTGGGCACACAGGAGCAATAGCATAAAAATGGACAGCACCCATTATAACATTACTGTTATGGAGCAGATGGGCAGCTTCGGTTTCAGCCTTTTGTCCTTATTTCAGAATGGGGCAGAACTGGGAAACGACTGTAAATTTTCTCAAAAGAGATGAATAGGAAAGCTGTTAACTTTTTTCTTATTAAAAAAAGAAGCCTGGAAAAACTCCAAATTACACATTTTGCAGCTCTTTGACTGCAATTCTTTCGCTTTTGCTGCAAAACATCTGTAGGTGGTTAAGCATTTCCCACCCTCATTCCCCAAAATGGAATATCTCATTCCTGGCAAGACATCTAATGCCTGAGAAGACATATGTTTACCAAACCAGTTCCCTGCCATATGTGTCCCACAGTTTCTCCAGAGCATGACGCACGTGAGCTGATTGGCTTAGCTTAAGAGACTCAGAGAAGGAAAAGAAGCAGGAAACGGATTGAGAAAGAAGTAAAAGATGGGGAGAGAGGGAGAGAGAGAGAGAAGACGAGAAAGGGGAAGGAAATGAGAATTTTTTTCATTGTCCTTTTAAAACTTAAGTTCTTCCGTTTGCAGTGAATGTTAATAAGAAAATTTCCAGTCATATTGTAGTCGGTTTTCTACTACTAGGTAATTTCCAAAGATACTGAATGCCAGAATAATGAGGGTATCATATGGATGTGCCATAACACTTGAGATAGTTTGATATCTAGTCATCTCCGACTTTATTTCTATGATATGTGATAAAATTACCAAATAAAACAAACATTAATAACCACTTGAGTTTAAATTTTAATTTTGGACTTAGAAAAAGTTAGCATATTTTGACAAATTCCAAAATAGAAAACCTCAAATGCAAAATAAGCTTGCTGGACCAAATGAGTAATTCTAGCCATCAAATGGGAGGATAAAGAGGTTGCTTACATAGTACTTAGATTCACTGAAATAACTCTAAATTTTAAAATAATTCTGCAGAATAATAAAAACATCATTTTGGCAAGCAAAAACAAGGCTGAAAAGGAAAATTTATACTTTTTTGAAAGTTTCTATTCTGCACATTAATTAAAATATTCTAACAAAAATATAAGATATAAATGGGAGCAAACCATTGGTAGGAAATCGCTTCTAAATGTTAATAATCAAATATATTGATAATCCCCTAGAAAAGATAAGTTATTTAAAACAATTTTACATATGAAAAGTAATTTGAAACATTCAAAAGGACAAAAGTCTAATATAAGTATTAGATATAAAACTAATATTGTTAATTATTCAATCTTGCACAGCCAAATCACATTACTTCTATGATGAAAAAAACTAAGAGAATTTACAAAGTTTTATCTATTCTAATTTTTCTACCATTCAGCCTCTTTACAGTCAATAGATAAACTGGGGTATAGCTGTGGAATAGCAGAAATGTGTCACCACAAGCACACAAATTCCCATCAAGTTTATGTTTCATCTTTTGAAAAGCTTTTACTATTTAATAAGATTTGGTGTCTTGCCAAAAAAAAAAGGAAGGAAGGATGGAAGGAAGGAAGATCTAGCACTCTCCACCATGTTTTGATGTTGTCAAGGATTCACAAGTATGGGACACCACTTCCACCAGTAAGTAAACAAGATTCTCAAAGAGCACTTGGGAGGACATACTAACCTTATAGCATTGTTAGCTGTAGAGAGCGTTAGCATTGTTAGCTGTAGAGAGCTTTAAATAACCAAATGGTTTGTGGTTTTAATATAACACATACTAGTAGAAGAAAAGGAAATTAGATTAATAGCCACTTCTATGTGTTCATTCAGCAATTTTAGAGGAATTTAAAACTGCATAAATCTTTTTCTTCTCTACTTTCACACTGCATATCAATTATTCTTGTATCATTAACAGAAATTGCCATTAGAATTATCAGTTCCTGTTTTCTATGGCTATAATAGTACTTCTACAAGTACTAATTATTTCTAAAGAGAACAATAAATGTTCTTCATGTTCTATGGGGGTCTTTCAGCAGATATTTGGAAGATTACACTTAACATCACAGTCTTTAATAATATTTCATGTTTGTGTGGGGTTTTTTTTTTGCTTTCCTTTGTTTTTTGTTTGTTTGTTTGCTTTTTAGTTCCTTAAAAGCAAAGTTTACTATGCATTTCAGACTGGAAAGTTAAAATTTCATTACAACAATGAAAACAGGTTTGCCTGATTATAGCAAATCAGTATCTTATAAGGATGAAGGAATGGTGATTAAAACCTTTAAATTTGTTTTTCAAAAGAGAGGAAAAATACATGGATTATTTAGAATGGACTATTTAGTTTTGTGTATTAAATTTAGGAATAAAAGTCCATCCTTTAACTAACTTTTGTAACTTATATGTGATGAAAAAATTCTGATAATCGAGATAGCTTCAACTTTAAATATTTACCAGACACAGAGAATTATGTGCAATTATGTCCGGTGCGTCCTGTGAAAAAACATGCACACCATTCTTTGCTGAGAAAGTTTCTCCTCTGTGTAGCTGTAGAGAGGTCCCAACACAAGACATTTTACACATTCCACTAGGTTTGTTTTTGTTTGTTTGTTTGTTTGTTTGAATGAATGGATCTACAATTGCCAAAGTTACCAAAAAAATTATCTAGTGAGTTACATAAAGTTTGCTTAAAATAATGCATAAAGCAATGCAGATTAGGAAAAAATCTGAATTCCATTACAGTGAAGAACTGAAATTGACATATTAGATTAAAATAGTATAACTATCGTACAACTTTATAAATTGTCTTTAAGTTTCACAGCAAAGGGTAATTAATCGGGGGAGGGAATGTAGTTAGTACCCTTGCTGAAGGTAAAAATGTAGTTGAAATATAGATGTACAAATAAAAAGATTTTGCAATAAATCTGGATCTACAAAAATCACATGGGAAAATTCAGATTTGTTTCTAGTCATTCCAAATAGATCTTTCTCAATTTAATCTGTAAAAGACTGTTACACTGCAGGCCTACGTAGGAATCACTGCAGTTCCTTGTGGCGACTATCTTATTTCCACTCTCCAGATACGTTTCCTCCTTTTTCGACTATTTCAAGAATTGTGAGTAAGCAGGGCTCTAAAATTCAAGTTCAGTGTGCAGAGAGTTAATTTAAATTTGATAACAAATGGCTCTGCTTTTGAAATGAACGTAGCCTGGCAACTTCAACTGGGAACCCTTCGAGGGCCTCAATTATGTATGCAGCTTCTTTGAGAAATAGTTTCACACATCTGACCCAAGGCCCACTATGTTGTTGCCATGAAATAAAACTGTACGTGGGCATTGTTTCATTTCTGTACCGTCTACTCACCGCCAGGCTCCACTCCCTCCCCCCACCCTGCGCATGCATGTACACGCAGACACTCACACAAACTCCTTTATTGTCATTCTGCTTCTATTTTTCTAGTAGAGTGAATGTATCAATATAATTATCATAAGCATAATGGCCCCTGATTTCTTTTTTTGTTATAAAAATATTCTGATTCTAACTGCCAAACTGTTCCGGTCAAAATCAGGAGTGGGAAACCTAAAAGATAAGTAAAGGGTTAAACCACCCACCCCATTTCATTTTTTTCAAAATGGCTGCTTTGTCTGTGTGCATACACCAATAGCAAATGTCCTTCTGTTATTGTACAGCCAATTTGATGTGTCAAGTATTCATATGCTAATGGTGGTACAGTTTCTCACTTTTTCACAGATAAATGGTAAAGATTGTTACAGACAGTGAAACACAAGAATAAACAGCTTTTATTTCAGACGCGATAAATTACTTTCCATTCAAATAACATGCGACACACGCTGCTGACCATTTTGTTTCTATTCACTGTTAGTTTGCCTTCTGGGTGTGTTTTTTTAGAATAGTTTGAAAATATTTAACAGATATGGACAGAGTTGTTACTAAAGACTTGATTGCATTAATTTGCTTTGTAGTCATTGCATCACTGGAAGATCATTTTTATGCTCAGTTATTACAGTGGCAGAAAGTTTGATGGAAAATCTGACACTGTTTCCCTAATATGGTACAATCAAGTCTTTTTAAAGCTGGGTAATGACAGTATTTGAAGAATGGATATCTTCCTCTCCAGGTTAGCAGAAATGTCATTTAGTAAATAAAATCCCTTGCTAAGAATATCACCGAAAAAGAGACACTTGAATGAAATGTAAGTTGTTCTGTCAGAACAAAGTGGAATTATTTGGTTTTCTGATGCATAAATATGTCCTTTAAGAAAGGCTGAGTAGGTTAAATATATATGATTAAAACATACATATATATTGTTAGAATGGACAAATTAATGCAAAGATGGGGAGCTGGGTGTGGGGACGTGAGAGATAATTAACTAGTCCTTAAAGAAATATTTTAAAAAGAACGTACTCATGAACATGCAGGCACTGATGACAGAGTTGTAAATCAAATGAAACATTTCTGATTTTTTTCCCACCAATTTAATGAAAATGTGCTTATATACTCTTGAGTTGTAACACTTTCCTTTAGGGACAAAAATTAGAAAACTTAGAAATAAAGCTGATGATTCTTCCAGCTACTTCTTAAATTCACTTGATTGTGCCTAGATCATTTGTCTGAGCTTTATGTATGATCACTATTTAGTTTATACTGGGTCCTCTACAGTTGTTACCTATGTTTGATTTGGTTGCATCTTTTGATGGGAAAGCATACAAAATAAAATAATAAACACAAAGAAAAGTAGCTGGATTCACTACTAGGCTGAAAGATCACAGCTTTTAAAAGTGGGTCACACAAAAGTGTTTTTTTTCTAATTCCTCAAACTTAAATACATGCATGCACACACACATGCGTATACACACATAGATCCAGACAAAATCAAATTAGAGAATTTTTAGAAGCACAACCCTTGATCATGTGAAAGTCTACCTTGAGACATTAAGGATTCCAAAGGTAACTATGACATCAGGTCAATGAGGCTGCAGCTCCCTAACAGTGTAATCAGCAGATTGTAAATTTTTTGCACAATTCTAGTACAAAAGCTAGCCATTTAAAGGCAGTCCTATAAGTTCAGGCCTTTTCTCCAAGTTCCAAAATACCAGAGATGACTATTATATCATATCAATGAAGAATAAGGAAGGCAAGTGACCAATTTTATATCAAACATGGACAATCAAGGGGATTTTCTGCTAAAGAGCTATACGAGAGAGCTAATAAAAGTTGTTCCCCCTTTCTTCCCCTCAAATGCCATTGTTAAACCTATAAATTAATAGGGTCAACTTTCAATATCTATTTTAAATCTTCCCCTTTATATATGTTAACATTAGTTTGCTACAAGAAGAGTAGTTAATGGCAGATGAGATACTAATTTTTACTTTATGGGACACACATCAAAAAGTGACTGTAAGCTAATTTATCAAAAGTGAAATAAAGTAGGACACCAGTAACTATTTCAAGAATTAATTTAAAATGTGATATATGCCACACATGCTGCATTATTCAGATTGTGTTATTAATTTAAATGTTTCTTAACTAATTATCAAGACTAAATGGAGAAGTTTTTACCCATTGTTTCTCTTCTCCCATCTCATGTCTCTTTATCCTTGTAAATACAAATCAGGCCTCACTCAGAGCTCTGAATCTTCCATTTTCTCCCTGTTAATTCTTTAGTGTAATTAGCACGTTGGTCACAAACACAGGAATACACAACGGGATTTGGGATTTCATCGCCTATTTTGGTAGGTCTCCTATCACTTCACCCTCAAACACCATTTTCATTTGCTTTGGGAGCTGCCTTTTTAAGTACAGAGGTTTAAATTACTAGCTCAGGTTTTATACAGTGGACACATAGTTGCTAGGGACTAGCACAGAATGTGTCAGCTGCGTGTGGTATTTGATCTTTCATGATACATTCCTGCACACCAACTCCAGGCAAACTGATCTGGGCTCAGGTAGTGGCAGCTTACCCTCATTCACAAGGGTTTCATTCTAACTGAGGTTGCAACAAAAAAACAAATAGAACGGAATGCCAAAACGTTTGAGGGGCTGCTGATGGGCGGGAGGAAACAAGGCTTTTGTGTTCTTGCCTCAAGAGGTACAGGTTTGAGGTGTATGTTATAATACATCCTGTAATTTACACTGACTGACTAATTCTGAGGTAAGAATTACAGTTTTCTTTTTTCGAGAAGTATGAGAATGGTGTTTTGAGGTTTTGAGTTTGCCTGTGCACAACTTTTCTAATTTGTTTATATTCTCTGCCAAAAGTTTTCAGCCTGTCATTCAAAAGGAAAAGTATTAAATAGGCAGGGCAAGCACACAAAAAATGAAGGTATAGCTAAATGCCATAAAAAGTCACTGAGCTTCTCAGTTCCTTGAGTAAAATTGTATTCAAGGGCTGAGGATGCGCTCCACGTTGAATTGCCTACATCTGTCTGTGGCGACCAGCTGAATGAAATAGTGCGACACGCTTACTTCTTTTTCTTGTAATCAAATCAACCATGAGGTGTTTCATATTTTGGCACAAATGACACTCTACAAAAATAAATTATCTATACTCGTGTGGTCTAAATGTCTATTTCTTGGATCTCTGTAGATGTAGCAGTGTTTCTGAGTATCATGCCAGTGTATAGTTTAGGTTTTTACACATACAAAGGAAAATGGAGACTCGAGGCAAAGATCAGCATAAATCATGTGGGAAATCTTACATCTGGCCTTAAATATCTGCCTATTTTAAGCAAGAAACTTATTTCACCTTTATCTGAAAGTGGATTTAATTCTGGATTTTATTTCTCCACAGGCTCTATGTTACTAAAATATGACAAATTTGTAGATGTGTAATTATAAATTTTGTCTCAAATAAATGAACTGCAGTGTGAATTCAAGTCCATGACTATTAGGATAAGAAAACATTCTCATTAAGGGCAAGTCTACAAATATTACATGAAATGAAGAATCGAGGCATTATCTGAACAATGCAAACTCCAAACAGTTACTCTTGAAATATGCACTGGGCCCAAGTTACCTGGATAAGTATCTTAATGATTCACTTTCTTTATATAGATCCAACCTGACTGACTGTATCTGAATTGATTCACCCGTGGTTTGAGGATCATTAAATATGGCGAACGTAACAAACAAGCATATCCCTCAAGCTTTCAGATTGGTATTTTCTGCATCCATCTTTGAAGCAGCAAAATCCCTGCCAGGAGAGACTCTCTCATATAGGCCGAGAGGCAAGAGATCAGGTTCTTATGTCCTGTGTGCCATATATAAAAGCTGATGGTTTTGGTGGTTTGGGCCATAAAATGAAAGTCATGTTTTTTCTTCTGTTCAGTCAGGGGAATGAGAAGTCCTGTGAGACAACAACAAGCAGAGTTACAAAGGAGAGCAGGACTAATGAAAAGAGGGTAACAGGCCTTCTCTGCCTGCTCCCACGTTGATGTGCCACCCTGGATAGCTCATTAGGGTACTCAGCAGAATACAAAGAGTCCTTTAAATAAGGCTTCCTTGTTCCAAGAGAGTGTATTCATCACCTCATGCATGTCCAGGATAGGAAGCCTTTCTCCTTGGAGTCTGAATGAAATAACCTGTAATCATGTGTATGGAGATGTTGCTAAACATATTTGTAACCTCAAAGAGGTCCTCATTCATTGGAACAGGAACAAGCTCAGAAGAAATGGATTTTCCCAAGGGTACCACTTCTATTTAGTGTGTTAGTACCTTTGTAACCTATTGGACTGAGGACACTGTGGGAACAGTCTACAGAGACTTCACCCTTTACACAGAGAAAAGGAATCTGAAGGGATAGGAGGCTTGTGACAAAAAAAAGAGAAAAGGACAAAAGTGACTCATGCAGGTCTAATGGAGCAGACACCTAACTAAGCAATAATTACAACTTCTCCACGATTCTGTCAGAGGGCCAGTCGCAGGCTGCATTTTGGCACAGAGTGTTAGCGTGTGAAAATAGAAGTCATTCTAAACAGAAGGGAAGCCCAGGAATTCGAGGTAGCATTCGTGACTGGATTACACTAATGGCAACATAGCCCTTTGACTTAGATGAACGATATTCACGTGTGTCTTGGCGATGCTGCTTTCCTCTTTTAGGTTTGAAGTTAAAAAGCTATAGGATTAGTCTTACCTGCCAGAGAGAACAATGTGGCTGAATTGACACAAGCCAGGAGAGCTTTCCTGAATAAAGGATGCTGTGCTCAATTTACAATAGCTTGAAAATAACAGTGATTAGTAGAGGTGGTGGAGGAGGAGACATCCTGTAGCCTTGTGCTGAAAAACTGCAAACCTTTTGGGGCTAGTGAAAATTCCTGCAGAGCTTCTCCAGTTGAAGTGAAAGGGAAGGACTTCAATCACGAGAGTGATCTCACGCACATGGGTGAAATCTTGAGCGATAAAGCAGGTACTTTAGGAAAAACGTCCTATCAATTTAATTTGAGACTGAGTTCAGCAACTGCTTTTGGGGGCTGGCTGCCCCAATATACAGTGATACACTGAGCAGTTCCTCTTTCTTCCTTGTTGAAGCCAGTAGTGAGTGCGAATGCTTGAGGAGAATAAGAATGCAGATTTCTACTTTACACGTCATTTTTAGATTGAAAACTTCTTACAAGTATTGCTAAAAAGAATTGTTTAGGTCAATATTGCTCAATTGGACTCATTTTTGGATAAGCTCCAAAGCACGTCTATTGGGAAAGTAAGGTCCCTCTGCAAGAAGAGTTCGTCTGCAGCCTGGGCCAGGCGGCTCCTGCAGGAATTCCACCTCCAAGCCTGCCCGTGTGCCTTGACCTCCAGGAAGGTTTGCAACCGAGCAGATGCTTTACATTAGCAAGTGGACAAGCTATTGGCTAATCCTTGGCACTTATTTATCAACATTCCTATACCAACTCTGCACACACACTCTTGAGGCCATGTGAAATATGACAGGATGAAATATTCAGTCATTATTTTTCAATTTACATTTTACCATAATTAAAAAGGAGGCAACAGTGAAGACTCTAGATGTAACTCCAATTTTAAACTCCAGTTGAAGTTTCAGTTTTCGTATTAAGAAAACCATAAGTTATCCAATCTTTAAAATATGTTGCTGCCTGAACATTGGGAAGACTGGAAGAATAAATTCAGTGCTGCTAAATGTGGTATGTGTGCATGTATAACTTGGATAAAAATAAAGAGCAAATTTTAAGATATAAAAAAATAAATAAATGTGATATGTGTGGACACTCATGCATACACACACATATATAGTATATAGATATGGATATAGGTCAATGTATATGTATATTCAGATATGTAGAAATAGATATGCAGATAGTAGAGATGTAGGTAGTTTTTTGTTACACGTAAACTTTAAATAACCAGAGATTCTACTTCAACTATGTGTTTTAAAGCGTGTCCAAGTGTGTAAAAAGGAAGAAAATCAGCAACCACTGATTATTTTTATTTAGTTTGTGTGAGCATTGGTGAGAAATCCTATTCTGACTAATGCCAGAACAATTAAAATATATTAGGTTTTAGATGTACAAATGTTTATTACGATTCTGGCATTGGGATAACAATAATACTAGGATCTATAAATGTAAACTTCCTGCTATTTGAGGAGGTATATAACTTTAAAAAATCATAATTTTAAAGGATGTGACTTTGAGAATATAAATTTTTCTTGGCCCTTTCTAGCTTGATGACAAAGAAAGGTAGAAGTTTTTTTTGCTTTTGTTTTGTTTTGTTTTTAAGAAATTCAATAGTTAGGGACTTCCCTGGTTGCCCAGTGGTTAAGACTCCGCGCTCCCAATGCAGGGGGCCCAGGTTCGATCCCTGGTCAGGGAACTAAATCCCCGCGTGCCGCAACTAAGACCCAGTGCAGCCAAATAAATAAATAAATATGAAAAAAAAAAAAAAAAGAAATTCAATAGTTAGAAGAACTGTGCCTACTGTCTGGTAGGTTTTGGATGTCTGAAAAGGGAACACCCCAACTGATAGGAGGTACCTTTCTCAGTGACCCAAGAATCTACCTGGAGGAAACCAGGAAGACTAATGGAGATGAGCGTGGGAGCGTGATATGTGACTTGTGTAAAGCAGAGGGAGAAAGGAGCCTATATTCTTAATTATCTTCCATCACACAAACACATGGCCCCAAGAAAGAGACACAACAGGATCATATCAGGAAAAAGCCACAAACCCAGAGCTCCATTTTTGGCAGGGAAGGAGAAATCTTGATCCCTTGCTAAACTGACAAAGTGGCTGGAGGTAGCTGAATGTTTTTAACATAGAGAATTATCTCAAGCAGTGTTTTCATTAAAATCAATTCCAAGATTAATGAAAGATATTTTAAATGCCTAAAATCCTAAGATTCTCTTTGGATGTGTTCATTTTTGGGGTGATTTTCCTAACCAATCATAAAGTTTTTAAGTACAAAACTGAATTTAAACCCAGCTGATTAGAATAGTGGGCTAGACGCACATATACTTTGGAATCTACCTCTTATTACTAATACATTCAAGTATAGGAACATTATAACATGCAAGGTCTTCCAACTAAAAGAGCTTTCCTGTAGGTATCTAATTTAGAGACAGTATTGTTAACAATGTTGACATTTAAGTGGCCAAAGCTAAAGCTTTGCAAAGAACATTCCATTACAATAAATGTGAAAACCTACAGCTTTTCTTGGTGTTGAACTTAACAGAATATAAGTATGTTGGTTGACAGTGTGAAGGTTGAAACGACTTTCATAACTAGAAAGTTTACCTGATAATTTGAACAAAAGGGCCTCTTAGAGAAAAGTCTTCGATACAATGGAACTACAATAGCAATGGAAGATTTATGGCACACGAGTCTACTTCCTGAGCTCTGCATCTGAGATCAGCGTTAGTTATACAAGCCCACACTTTCTCCTTCATAGAACTAGGCCACTTTCAAGACTCCAGCCCTAGTCTGCTACAAGACTAGTCTAACTGGATGCCACATCAGATTAAACGCAACATTTCTATACCTGAGTGGACCATACCATCCACGAGTCCCTCCCCTGACCCCAAAAAAGAAAATCCAAACTCCTTCCCTTTCTGACTTCCCTGTATTCCAGTTGGATCAGCTGACAAGTACAATCTGTTTTTAATTTTTCGTAATAACTCACTTTCTAACCTTTTATCCATGACTGCCATTATACTCAAGTCATACCCAAACTGTTGATATTCTTCTGAGAAGTTTTTCTGTCTTTCTCCGCTCTATTGAGCTCAAGACTTCACTGACAAGTTAATCCCTCAGAACTTCACTTTTAGTAGGCAACTCTTTTGCTAAAAACCCTCAATGTCTGTTCACTCCCTCCTAAGCCTGGGAAACAGTGACTCCCACAAGCAACTGATTTCCTATTTCTTCTCATCACCACGGTCTGAGTCTCTGAAAATGCCTTGTCACCCCAGTTCTCCTTCTTTACACAGGCCATTACCCTCTCCTTTCTCTTCCTCTTTGCCTTCAGTATCTCACTGGGGTACCAGTTCCTCCACAGATATTTCACTGACATCATCAGTCCCATCTGTCTTCTACCTTACTTCGTACATAAGCGTCACCAGGGCAGACTTTGCAACTCAGAGATTACCTGTGGGGCTTCAGCCACAGGAATTCATCAATATTTCTAATTTGTTCATTTTAATTACAGGAAAACATTTTATGCTATCATGATTTCAAAAAGCAGCGAGATCCTAAAAATTCATGTAAAATGGAATTACTGATTAAATTACATATTTAACATAGAGTAGGGGTGAGTGATTAAAGGAAGTCTGTAACAAATCATTTTAAAAATGAAAATAAATTTGTAATATTAATAATCATTAGCAGATAGATTTGGTTTGCTAAAAATTTAAATATTCACAAATAAGTTTTTAAAAATACTGGGTCACGGGAATGCCTTGGCAGTCCAGGGGTTAGGACTCTGTGCTCTCACTGCAGAGGGTTCAATTCCTGGTCGGGGAACTAAGATCCCACAGGCCGTGTGGCACAGCAAAAAAGAAAAAAAGAAAAAAAAAAAAAAAAAATACTAGGTCATGATTTATAATATTCAACAACTGCATGATTTGATTAAGTTTGGGAGTTAAGCAAACACTTTCTAGGATAAATTATTACTCAGCAGAAAGAAATTATAATATTTTAAATTGTCTTTTAATTTTAACAATTTTAATGATATTAAGATCCTGTTTAGTAATTTTAATGACAACAAAAATTAACCTTTGTATAATACTTAGCAAATTTTTTTAAAAATCTACTTTCAAATACATTATGTAAGTTGGCCTTCATAACAACATTTTAGGATAAGTAATGAATAGGATTCCTATTTTAGAGATGAAAAAACTAAAGTTTTTTCGTATATTCATAAACTGATTTGATTCTTAACACTGAAGTCTGGTTGTTCCCATTCTTTATCTTAGAGAAGAAGCAATTGAAGCTGTGAGAGGTATCTATGGTCACCAGGTTGGCAAATAGCACATTTGGTATTTATAAATCCCAGTCTGTCCAACTCCGAAGTCTCTGTCTTTCTATACTTCTTCTAACACATGTCATGATATAGCACAAAGAGCACATACCATGACTGGAACAAAAATATTTTTTATTGAGTGTCTACTTAATATATCAGACTGTCATTTATCTTAACTATAATCCTTTAAAGTAGTTTTATTTAGAAAAAGACTCTTTACACTTAATGTATGTCAGGCATTACATTAGTAGATGGGAATAAAAGTTTGAAAATACTTTACAGACAACAAAACAGGCTGAGTAAATACAATGGCCATTCTATGAATAAGTAGGAGATAGGATTTGAAACCATGTCTATAAGAATCCAAAGAAATAATTCATACAAAATCTTCCTTCTAGATCTAATTTTTGCCAAAAGAAAATATAAAATTCACAGCTATTTCATAACTTTGCTAAAATTTTCTCACAGATATAATTTTCATGATTTTTTTTGCATGAGACAATTATAAATTATGAGCCTATAAAGCATGATTCCCCATTAAATATTATGTTGAGAAAGTAATAACTGGATTCTCTTTTCTCCCTTGACTATTCCAGGACCACCCACCTAGTCTGGTGTTGAAAATTATTCTTTGTTGGCAAAACTTCTTTACACATAACTTTAATTAGACTATCATCCTAAAGTTATAGTGGTTTAACCACACTAGATTTTATATTACTATATTAGATACAGAAAGGAACATCATTTTGCATGCAGAGTCTTTGCATCACAAAACACAATACGTAAAGGGGAAAAAACCATTCTTTTTGAGCTTTGCCAACTTTCTTGGACACAGTTTTAAACGTGAAAAGGTCAAATTATGTTAGTGTGCCTCAACAGCCAGTAAAATATATTTTTTCGTAGCAATCTCTGTGGTGAGATCACATTGTATACATGTCTCTTAAATAACCAGAAAATAGTTGTATTTGTGTAAAAAGAACACAAATAAGAGGAAAACAAGCTTGGATTGTAATTTTGATTCTATCAAAAACTTGCTGCATGACTTGAAGCAAGAAAACTCTCTGAGCCATGGGTCACCAGGAGCTCCTGGATACGACTCACTGCTGATATACATTTTATTACTATTTTTAATTAATTTATTTATTTATTTATTTTTGGCTGCGTTGGGTCTTTGTTGCTGCACACGGGCTTTCTCTAGTTGTGGCGAGCGGGGGCTACTCTTCGTTGTGGTGCGTGGGCTGCTCATTGCAGTGGCTTATCTTGTTGCAGAGCACAGGCTCTAGGCATGCGGGCTTCAGTAGTTGTGGCACGCGGGTTCAGTAGTTGTGGCTCGCCGGCTCTAGAGCGCAGGCTCAGTAGTTGTGGTGCACGGGCTTAGCTGCTCCGCGGCATGTAGGATCGTCCCAGACCAGGGCTCAAACACCTGCCCCCTGCATTGGCAGGCAGATTCTTAACCACCGCGCCACCAGGGAAGTCCTGATATACATTTTAAATGCTGCTGCCAGACTCATATTTCTAAAGCACAGAGGAGCCTGTGCTTAATTATAATTCTGCTTAATTATTTTTTTCAGGTTGAAATCCAAACTCCTTAGCATAATACAAAAGATCTATGGTAATCTCATCTAATCCTCCAGCCTTATCTCATTTTTTTGGCCCATGGTGGGAGTAGAGTAGACACGGGGAAACCATACTTATTGGGCACCCACTATAGACCAGTATTGTACTAGTTGAATTATATGTGTTGCCTCATTCACACAAACCTACAAGGAAGGAATTATTAATTTCCATTTTATAGGTGAGGAATTAAGGCATAGTCACCTAGTAACTGACTGAACACAGCTGCTCTGCCTCTGACCATCCAAGTCTTGATTCACATCCAAGTCTATGTGATTCCTAAACCGTTTCCAATCTGTGGCCTCCTCACTTGGGGTGACCAAACATCCTAGTTTACCTGGGACAGTGCCTGTTTGCTCCTGTTATCCCAGAGTAATTATGAAAAGCAACCCCTTTCACTCACCAAATATCAACCTGGTCTTGTTGGTGAATTACACGGCCCCCTCTGCCTACACCCTAAATCTGGCAAGCTGTTTCTGGAATGCACCATACCTATTCAGCATTCCATTTCCTTCCGTGTGCTGTTCTTTCTGCCTTAAATGTCCTTTTCTTTCCTTGTCTCCTGGGGAAATTATGTCCAGTTTTACGGACTCTGCTCTTCTTCATTGTCTCTGGGTTGTCTCCCCAGTCCTCTAACTACAGGCAAAGGGTTTGATACACTCCTCTGCACTCCTCACACCCCATGTTTACTGTTATTCTATTCTGATTTTTTGAGTACTCGGCAGTCCTCTCTACCAGCTTGGGAATTCCTTAATATTTGGACCGTACCTTAATTATCTCTGCGTATCCACAGGACCTACAATTTTGCATGGCCCAAAGAGGATGTTTATTAAATATTTGTCGACTGATTGGATAAATAATAAAATCAGAAATATCTAGATATCTGCAGAAATTATTATAAAAAGTAGAAACAGGCTCTTGCTAAAGGCACAGGCTTATACCAACTAGCCCTGACTCACTTTACCTGGAGGCTGGTTAAGTTCTGAGTGGTTGTTCAGAGGGCCTCTGACCTTGCATCATCAGTCATGCCCAGGCAGTTCTACTTGATGAAGTGGCCCTCCTGTTTGAGGCCTGAGACATCGTTCTTGGTTCTCTGGACTACACTCCACTTCTGTCATGTGCTTTGTACTCCATTTAAATATTTTCCTGTCCTCTCTTACTCTGTGGTTAGGAGTCAAACTGTCTGAGTTGGAATCTTCACTCTACCATTTCTTAGCTGGGTGACCATTTGAAAACCTCTTAATTTTCCTAAGCCTCAATTTCTTCATCTGAAAATTGGTAAAATTAACAGTGCTTAGCTCAGAGGGTTGTTATAACAAATAAATAAGTGTTGTTAAGTGCTTAACATAGTTGCTGGAACACAGTAAGAATCACAAAATGTTAGCTTTTTTTCTTTTCCTGAATTTTATTTATTTTTTTATACAGCAGGTTCTTATTAGTTGTCGACCTTATACATATTAGTGTATATATGTCAATCCCAATCTCCCAATTCATCCCACCACCACCACTACCACCCCGCCCCTCCCCCCTGGTGTCCACACGCCTGCTCTCCACATCTGTGTCTCTACTTCACCCTGCAAACTGGTCCATTTATACCATTTTTCTTGATTCCACATATATGTGTTAATATACGATATTTGTTTTTCTCTTTCTGACTTACTTCACTCTATATGACAGTCTCTAGGTCCAGCCACGCCTCTACAAATGACCCAACTTTGTTCCTCTTTATGACTCAGTAACATTCCATTGTATATATGTACCACATCTTCTTTATCCATTCGTCTGTCAGTGGGCATTTAGGTTGCTTCCATGACCTGGCTATTGTAAATAGTGCCGTAATGAACATTGGGGTGTGTGTGTCTTTTTTTTATATAATGTATTTATTTTTATTTATTCATTTTTGTCTACACTGGGTCTTCGTTGCTGCACGAGGGCCTTCTCTAGTTGTAGCGAGTGGGGGCTACTCTTTGTTGCAGTGCGCGGGCTTCTCATTGTGGTGGCTTCTCTTGTTCCTGAGCAAGGACTCTAGGTGCGTGGGCTTCAGTAGTTGTGCACAGGGGCTCAGTAGCTATGGCGCGCGGGCTCAGTTGCTCCGTGGCACGTGGGATCTTCCTGGACCAGGGATCAAACCCATGGTCCCCTGCATTGGCAGGCGGATTCTTAACCACTGTTCCACCAGGGAATTCCCCATGTGTCTTTTTGAATTACGGTTTTCTCTGGGTATATGCCCAGTAGTGGGATTGCTGGGTCATATGGTAATTCTATTTTTATTTTTTTAAGGAATCTCCATACTGTTCTCCATAGTGGCTGTATCAGTTTACTTTCCCACCAACAGTGCAAGAGGGTTCCCTTTTCTCCACACCCTCTCTAGCATTTGTTGTTTGTAGATGTTCTGATGATGCTCATTCTAACTGGTGTGAGGTGATACCTCATTGCAGTTTTCATTTGCATTTCCCTAATCATTAGTGATGTTCAGCAGCTTTCCATGTGCCTCTTGGCCATCAGTATGTCTTCTCTGGAGAAATGTCTATTTAGGTCTTCTGCCCATTTTTGGATTGGGTTGTTTGCTTTTTTAATATTGAGCTGCATGTGCTGTTTATATATTTTGGAGATTAATCCTTTGTCCATTGATTTGTTTGCAAATATTTTCTCCCGTTCTGAGGTTTGTCTTTTCATATTGTTTATAGTTTCCTTTGCTGTGCAAAAGCTTTTAAGTTTCATTAGGTCCCATTTGTTTTCTTTTGTTTTTATTTCCATTACTCTAGGAGGTGGGTCAAAAAAGATCTTGCTGATCTTTGATTTATGTCAAAGAGTGTTCTTCCTGTGTTTTCCTCTAAGAGTTTTACAGTGTCTGGTCTTACATTTAGGTCTTTAATCTATTTTGAGTTTATTTTTGTGTATGGTGTTATGGAGTGTTCTACTTTCATTCTTTTACATGTAGCTGTCCAGTTTTCCCAGCACCACTTACTGAAGAGACTGCCTTTTCTCCATTGTATATCCTTGCCTCCTTTGTCAGATTAGTTGACCATAGGTGCGTGGGTTTATCTCTGGGCTTTCTATCCTGTTTCATTGATCTATATTTCTGTTTTTGTGCCACTACCATATTGTCTTGATTACTGTAGCCTTGTAGTATAGTCTGAAGTCAGGGAATCTGATTCCTCCAGCTCTGTTTTTTCTCCCTCAAGATTGCTTTGGCTATTCAGGGTCTTTTGTGTCTCCATACAAATTTTACGATTTTTTGTTCTAATTCTGTAAAAAATGTCACTGGTAATTTGATAGGGATTGCATTGAATCTGTAGATTGCTTTGGGTAGTATAGTCATTTTTACAATATTGATTCTTCCAATCCAAGAACATGGTATATCTCTCCATCTGTTTGTGTCATCTTTGATTTCTTTCATCAGTGTCTTATAGTTTTCTGAGTACAGGTCTTTTACCTCCTGAGGTAGGTTTATTCCTAGGTATTTTATTCTTTTTGTTGCAATGGTGAATGGGATTGTTTCCTTAATTTCCCTTTCTGATCTTTCATTGTTAGTGTATAGGAATGCCAGAGATTTCTGTGCATTAATTTTGTACCCTGCAACTTTACCAAATTCATTGATTAGCTCTAGTAGTTTTCTGGTGGCATGTTTAGGATTCTCTACGTATAGTATCATGTCATCTGCAAACAGTGACAGTTTTACTTCTTCTCCAATTTGTATTCCTTTTATTTCTTTTTTTAATAAATTTATTTATTTTATTTATTTACTTTTGGCTACTTTGGTTCTTTGTTGCTGTGCACGGCTTTCTCTAGTTGCGGCAACCGGGGGCTACTCTTTGTTGCGGTACGTGGGCTTCCCATTGCGGTGGCTTCTCTTGTTGTGGAGCATGGGCTCTAGTGCGCGGGCTCAGTAGTTGTGGCTCATGGGCTCTAGAGCACAGGCTCAGTAGTTGTGGCACACACGCTTAGTTGCCCTGCGGCATGTGAGATCTTCCCGGACCAGGGCTCAAACCCGTGTCCCCTGCACTGGCAGGCAGATTCTTAACCACTGCGCCACCAGGGAAGCCTCCTTTCATTTCTTTTTCTTCTCTGATTGCCATGGCTAGAACTTCCAAAACTATGTTGAATAGTAGTGGCGAGAGTGGACATCCTTGTCTTGTTCCTGATCTTAGAGGAAATGCTTTCAGTTTTTCACCATTGAGAATGATGTTTGCTGTGGGTTTGTGGTATATGGCCTTCATTATGTTGAGGTAGGTTCCCTCTATGCCCACTTTCTGGACAGTTTTTATCCTAAATCAGTGTCGAATTTTGTCAAAAGCTTTTTCTGCATTTATTGAGATGATCATATGGTTTTTTTCTTCAGTTTGTTAATATGGTGTATCACATTGATTGATTTGCGTATATTGAAGAATCCTTGCATCTCTGGGATAACTCTCACTTGATCATGGTGTATGATCCTTTTAATGTGTTGTTGGATTCTGTTTGCTAGTATTTTGCTGAGGATTTTTGCATCTATATTCAGCAGTGATATTGGTCTGTAATTTTCTTTTTTTGTAGTATCTTTGTCTGGTTTAGGTATCAGGTTGATGGTGGCCTCGTAGAATGAGTTTGGGAGTGTTCCTTCCTCTGCAATTTTTTGGAAGAGTTTGAGAAGATGGGTGTTAGCTCTTCTCTAAATGTTTGAAAGAATTCACCTGTGAAGCCACCTGGTCCTGGACTTTTGTTTGTTGGAAGATTTTTAATCACAGTTTCAATTTCATTACTTCTGATTGGTCTGTTCATATTTTCTATTTCTTCCTGGTTCACTCTTGGAAGGTTATACCTAAGAATTTGTCCATTTCTTCCAGGTTGTCCATTTTATTGGCATAGAGTTGCTTGTAGTAGTCTCTTAGGATGCTTTGTATTTCTGCGTTGTCTGTTGTAACTTCCCTTTTTCGCTTCTAATTTTATTGATTTGAGTCCTCTCCCTCTTTTTCTTGATGAGTCTGGCTAAAGGTTTCTCAATTTCATTTATCCTCTCAAAGAACCAGCTTTTAGTTTTATTGATCTTTGCTATTGTTTTCTTTGTTTCTATTTCATCTATTTCTGCTCTGATCTTTATGATTTCTTTCCTTCTACTAACTTTGGGTTTTGTTTGTTCTTTCTCTAGTTCCTTTAGGTGTAAGGTTAGATTGTTTATTTGAGATTTTTCTTGTTTCTTGAGGTAGGCTTGTATTGCTATAAACTTCCCTCTTAGAATTGCTTTTGCTGCATCCCATAGGTTTTGGATCGTCGTGTTTTCATTGTCATTTGTCTCTAGGTATTTTTTGATTTCCTCTTTGATTTCTTCAGTGATCTCTTGCTTATTTAGTATTGTTTAGCCTCCATGTGTCTGTGTTTTTTATGTTTCTTTTTCCTGTAATTGATTTCTAACCTCATAGCGTTGTGGTTGGAAAAGATGCTTGATATGATTTCAATTTTCTTAAATTTACTGAGGCTTGATTTGTGACCCAAGATGTGATCTATCCTGGAGGGTGTTCTGTGTGCACTTGAGAAGAAAGTGTTATCTGCTGTTTTTGGATGGAATGTCTTATAAATATCAATTAAATCTATCTGGTCTATTGTGTCATTTAAAGCTTGTGTTTCCTTATTAATTTTGTTTGGATGATCTGTCCATTGGTGTAAGTGAGGTGTTAAAGTCTCCCACTCTTATTGTGTTACTGTCGATTTCCTCTTTTATAGCTGTTAGCAGTTGCCTTATGTATTGAGGTGCTCCTATGTTGGGTACATATATATTTATAATTGTTATATCTTCTTTTTGGATTGATCCCTTGATCATTATGTAGTGTCCTTCCTTGTCTCTTGTAACATTCTTTATTTTAAAGTCTATTTTATTTGATATGAGGATTGCTACTCCAGCTTTCTTCTGATTTCCTTTTGCATAGAAAATCTTTTTCCAACCCCTCACTTTCAGTCTGTATGTGTCCCTAGGTCTGAAGTGGGTCTTTTGTAGACAGCATATGTATGGGTCTTGTTTTTCTATCCATTCAGCAAGCCTGTGTCTTTTGGTTGGAGCATTTAATCCATTCACATTTAAGGTAATTATTGATATGTATGTTCCTATACCACTTTCTGAACTGTTTTGGGTTTGTTTTTGTAGGTCCTTTTCTTCTCTTGTGTTTCCCACTTAGAGAAGTTTCTTTAGCATTTGTTGTAGAGCCAACTTCGTGGTACTGAATTCTCTTAGTTTTTGCTTATCTGTAAAGCTTTTGATTTCTCCATCGAATCTGAATGAGATCCTTGCCAGGTAGAGGATCTTGGTTGTAGGTTCTTCTCTTTCATCACTTTAAATATATCATGACACTCCTTTCTGGCCTGTAGCGTTTCTGCTGAGAAATCAGCTGTTAACCTTATGGGAGTTCCCTTGTATGTTAATTGTCATTTTTCCCTTGTTGCTTTTAATAATTTTTCTTTGTCTTTAATTTCTGTAAGTTTGATAACTATGTGTCTCGGCGTGTTTCTCCTTGGGCTTATACTGCCTGGGACTCTCTGGGCTTTCTGGACTTGGGTGGCTATTTCCTTTCCCATGTTAGGGAAGTTTTTGACTATAATCTCTTCAAATATTTTCTCAGTCCTTTCTCTCTCTCTTCTCCTTCTGGGACCCCCTATAATGCGAATGTTGCTGTGTTTAATGTTGTCCCAGAGGTCTCTTAGGCTGTCTTCATTTCTTGTCATTCTTTTCTTTTTATTCTGTTCCATGGCAGTGAATTCCACCATTCTGTTTTGCAGGTCACTTATCCGTTCTTCTGCCTCAGTTATTCTGCTATTGATTCCTTCTAGTGTATTTTTCATTTCAGTTATTGCATTGTTCATCTCTATTCTTTAATTCTTCTACGTGTTTGTCCTTTAATTCTTTTAGGTCTTTGTTAAACATTTCTTGCATCTTCTCGATCTTTGCCTCCATTCTTTTTCCAAGGTCCTGTATCATCTTCACTATCATTATTCTGAATTCTTTTTCTGGAAGGTTGCCTATCTCCACTTCTTTTAGTTGTTTTTCTGGGGTTTTATCTTGTTTCTTTATCTGGCACATAGTCCTATGCCTTTTCATTTTGTCTCTCTGTGAATGTGGTTTTCGTTCCACAGGCTGCAGGATTGTAGTTCGTCTTGCTTCTGTTATCTGCCCCCTGGTGGTTGAGGCTATCTAAGAGGCTTGTGCAAGCTTCCTGATGGGAGGGACTGGTGGTGGGTAGAGGTAGGTGTTGCTTTGGTGGGCAGAGATCAGTAAAACTTTAATCCGCTTGTCAGCTGATGGGTGGGGCTGAGTTCCCTCCCTGTTGGTTGTTTGGCCTGAGGCGACCCAGCTCTGGAGGCTACAGGCTCTTTGGTGGGGCTAACGGTGGACTCCGGGAGGGCTCACAACAATGAGCACTTCCCAGAACTTCCGCTGCCTGTGTCCCCATCCCTGCAGTGAGCCACAGCCACCCCCTGCCTCTGCAGGAGACCCTTCAACACTAGCGGGTAGGTCTGGTTCAGTCTCCTGTGGTCACTGCTCCTTCCCCCTGGGTCCTGATGTGAACACTACTTTGTGTGTGCCCTCCAAGAGTGGAGTCTCTGTTTCCCCCGGTACTGTCGAAGTCCTGCAATCAAATCTCGCTAGCCTTCAAAGTCCGATTATCTGGGAATTCCTCCTCCCGTTGCCGGACCCCCAGGTTGGGAAGCCTGATGTGGGGCTCAGAACCTTCACTCCAGTGGGTGGACTTCTGTGGTATAACTGTTCTCCAGTTTGTGAGTCACCCACCCACTGGTTATGGGATTTGATTTTATTGTGATTGCGCCCCTCCTACCATCTCACTGTGGTCTCTCCTTTGTCTTTGGATGTGGGTATCTTTTCTGGTGAGTTCCAGTGTCTTCCTGTCAATGATTGGTCAGCAGTTAGTTGTGATTCTGGTGCTCTCGCAAGGGGGAGTGAGCGCACGACCCTCTACTTCGCCATCTTGAACCAATCTCTAAATGTTAGTCCTTGCTTTTAGTAATAGTAAGATTATTCCTTCTCTATGTTATGCTTTCCTATCAGACTGGAAACCTTGTTTTCTACAGTGATCTATTTTTTTCACCTTTGTCCTTCAGGACTTAATATTAATTTTAGATGTCTCAATATATGTTGTGTTCCCTAGATAAGCCCTACAAATTGTACATCACTGTAGATATTCCACCACAACTCTGGGCCCCTAGTCCCTCCTTGCCTGACACTAGCACTGTTCCCTAGAAGCTTTTAAAATAAACCTCTGTGTAACTGGCTTACCAGATTAACTGACTGTCTTTGTGTGTTTCCCCTAGAAGGCAGAGCCTGAGGCAGAGATTAAAGTGCTCACACTAGGGACTACAAGGCCAGGGTGATGAAGAGGAGGAGAAAGGGAGAAGTGAGGCAATACAAAAATGTGGAGTAATGCAAATCATTATCGTGATGGTCACTGCTTCATACTGAGCTCTAAGGAGATGCATAGTTCACTGGACAGGCCTGTTTGCTCAGCATGAAGGACTTTCTCCTAAGAGGTTGCAAGGAGAAGCTCACCTATTCCATCCATGGAGGGAAGAAAGGAGACAAGATTCACCTGCTGATCCCTCCCAGCTCTCATTTCCTGTCATGATTCGCCACACATGGAGACGTCTTCCCAGAACTTCCAAGTTGCATTATCAGGCCCCTTGGTAACCACTCCAAAAGCCAGATCCCATGCCTACAATATGGCATTTCATTGAATCCAAAGTAGAAAGATGACTTGGTGTGAGTAGGTGCCCCCATGAGAAAGAAGGAGGGGCTTCCCTGGTGGCGCCGTGGTTGAGAATCTGCCTGCCAATGCAGGTGACACGGGTTCGAGCCCTGGTCTGGGAGGATCCCACATGCCGCGGAGCAACTGGGCCCGTGAGCCACAGCTACTGAGCCTGCGCGTCTGGAGCCTGTGCTCCGCAACAAGAGAGGCCGCGATAGTGAGAGGCCCGCGCACCGCGATGAAGAGTGGCCCCCGCTCGCCGCAACTGGAGAAAGCCCTCGCACAGAAACGAGGACCCAACACAGCCAAAAAAATAAATAAATAAATAAATAAATTTTAAAAAAATAATAATAATTGAGTAAATGGTGGCTACTTGATAGGTCCTAAAAATGTAAAATATTAGATTAAAAAAAAAAGAAAAAGAGAAAGAAGGAAGGTCATCTAGGGAACCACCTGAGAAGATGTAAGAGAATTGTGTACATTTCCCTAATTCTCTAGTTGGCTGTGTAAAAGGCTGGACTGATGCTCTCTGCATCAAAACCCATGACCTAGGCTATCCTCTAGTATTCTCCAGTCTTCTACTCTAACTAAATAAATTATATGTTTGTTAAGAATCTATTATGTTTATTCCTAAATTTTTCTGCCATTTGTACTTGTTATTAAAATCACACAATTTAATTAAATAACACATAAGCTGATAAAGCATGAATGTAAAAAGAATGAGAGGTGTTTGTATGAAAACTAAGGAGAGTGTTTTAGAAAGACTTAATAAAGGTAAGTCTCTATAAAAAGTGCTGTCAGAGTAGGTTTATTAAGGGAGACAACTGTAGAATATTTGCAAGGGGCAACGCAAAAAGCCAGAAGAACCTGCACTCAGATTGCATCACCCGTGACTTCACATTCTTGCTCCAAGGAAAATCATATATAAAGCATGATCTATGTGGTAATGCACAAAAGACAATATGGAACTTCAGTCAGCAAATTCATAACCAAAGAAAAGCCCTTGGCTAATAACAACTAAAACACTGCTTATTTTATATATACCTACTTATTATAAATTTAAAAAAAATTTTAGAGTAATATATACACTATGTTTTAAGATCCTTTACTTTACCAGCATTTTTGATTTACCAACGCAGATAGGATGGTCTTGGTTATGCTGCGGTAACAAACAACCCCCAAGCCTGAACAACATATGTTATTTCTTGTTCACTCTAAGACTTCAGCTCCTGGAAGCCTGTCCACAGATGACCGCCTGAAGCACTTACCATATGAAGCATGTGCCCTCCTAGAAAAACACGAAAGAGGAAGAGAAAACATAAGAAGTCCTGCACAGGCTCTTTAATGCCACCTGGAAGAGGTGTTCTTTTCTGCTGCATCTTAGCCAAAGAAAGCCACATGGCTGCACCTACATTCAAAGAGGTGGGAAAGGCTAGTCTTCCCAGGTGCCAGAAGGTAAGGAGAGTTGGAAATACTGGTGAGCAGCAGTGATGTTCACAATGCCAACCTACTGCTGTACCTGGCATACAGGACAGGAGGACAGCTGCTCGACTAAGTGAAGGAGCTTGAGGCAGAGAAATATACCAGTTTTTCCTTAAATAATTAAAATAAATATTTAATTAGATAGATTGACTAGTGACTATATTTGATAGATTAGTGACTATATTTTCAAGACTATTCTTTATTTCTGAGAGCTCATAACCAAATAAAGCAATTCCAGAGAAGCCTTTTAAATAATACTTAAATCATGAACTTCCAAAAGGTTAATTCAGCCCACATAATTTATTCTGTCATCAAAATGTAAAATGCCTTCTCCTAATCATGCATGCTTTTGTAGGAAAAAAAAAGAATACTGACACATTAAAACCCTTATACTAAAAAACATCCATTTATTAGCAACTGACTGCCAATATGATAGAGTCTTTAAGTGACTGCTATTCAGAAAGTTCAGCTAGAAAATATTTGGGATTTGAAAAATGATTCAAAAACTATCCAGTAATATTCTTTGACATTTGTCTCTGCTTTTTCTCCTACTTCTTCTTCTCCTCCTCCCCACTCCTCCTCCTCCTTCTTCTTTACTAACTCCAGTTTTCAATGTCCATTGTTAACTTAAACTTTTTTAAACTAAATAATTTTTGAACTCCAAAAGGGGTGTCTATTTAACCCACTTTATATTTTTAGCTGTATTTTAACTTTTACACTACTCTCTGCTAGATTTTGTTTCTTTTATTTGCTTATAAACTAGCTCTTTGGCAAATGAAGTATTTATTGAATGTGTGTCTCATATCTTAGCTTGCATCCATACATGTTCTACAAATGAATAGAATTTTTTTGTGTGCATTCATTTATCTGTCTACTCCGTATACCCTATCCCAGGCCAATTTCATTGATTTAAGCCTGCTTACAATAAACAACAGCTCTAATCTGACAACTGGACAACTGCGTCACTAGGCAATGAGAAGGGGGTGTCCTTTGTTGGCCATTATACTCTCAGTATAATGACTTGCTTTCCTAATGAATGGCTTCTTCATTAGAAGTAAATACCTCCAAATACCAATAATACCTCCAAATTTTGATTTTGTCTTTAGAAAAGGTGATATGTTGTGCTTTTAATTTTTTAGATTTCCATGACTAATTGGTATAGTTTTCAATCTGCCTATGATACGTACTGAGTCACTAGTGAAAAGTTATATAACAAACTATTATGGTATAAAAATGTCAATTTGGGGAGGTGTCAAGGTGAGGTCTGTTTAGAGAACAAAAGCTGGACCCACCACCTTTCCTTGTCCTTTAGTCTAAGCAGCAGACAAGTGTGGTAAGGACTTTGCGGGGATGAGGAGGGAGAAGGTGTGGTTGGAAAGCACTCCCCTGGTGATTCTGATAGGCCCCTCCCACTTCACACACACACACACACACACACACACACACACACACACACACACTGAGCCTCAGCTAAGGACCTGTGGACTGAAGGGCAAATCACAGCACTTGAGAAGAACTCTGCTCTACTACTTACTAAGTCTACCATGACCTGGAGCAGTTGCCTAACTCTTGGCCTCAGTTTCCTCGTCTGATAAACCATGTATCTCCTAGTGTAATTTTGAAGGTTAAATAAGATAATAACCATGAAGAGTCTTAATGCTGTATATACTCACAAACTGGTTTGAAACCTCATATTGAAGTCAGTGTAACAAGTTATGATCAATACCTTTGAAAATAATAATCAGCAATTAAATTCAATACTTAAAATAACAAGAACAAAATTCCTACTGTGTGTTTAGAATTTAGACTCCTAAGTCTACTACTTAATTTCCATTAAGCTGAATTTTTTTCTTATCTTTTGTGCGAATGTTCCTCAAAATTATAGAAAAGTCGTTTATGAACTATGTGTCACTACCCATTGGTGGGCAATGAAATAAACAAAGTAGCTTGTAAGTAGCATTTTTAAATGAAATAAATAGATATGATAGATAGAAACAATCAGAACACATCGCATGGTTTCTTAACAAGAACTGTGTGCGTTGCAATAAATGCATCACGATGTAAAATATATTTCTTACTAAATATTTTTTAAGTTTGTAAAATACTCCTCTAGGACAAACCCAAGTGAAATCTTGTATGTTTTTCTACTATCTGATTTTATATCATCACCTTGTTAATTAAGAATAATAAAATATAAAATGTTTTCACTATTGTTCAAGCCAGGTTTTTCTTTAGTAACTGTTGTATCATGATATATCCTTTAGAATGATTCTTATGTGGCTGGTATCTCAAATAAAGTGAGTCTACATGACGGAGGACAAGCAGCAATCCACACACACCCCAAGTTTCTGCTGCTTGGAGGAAGTTCAGTGGCGCTACAAGGGCAGTGCCACCCACTGAGCAAATTAGAGGCATCCAATTAGAGGCACACCCTTCAAAGGAGGGACCTGTCCCATGTAAATGGCTTTTAAATGCTTCTATCTCTCATCAAGGACAGAATACAGCACCAGAGGAGAGAAAACAGCTGTCACAAAGACCAGAGGCACAGAGATTATGAGCAGCTGAGTCCTGAGACAATAAAACCTTCCTGGTTTGCCTGCCCATTTAGGACGAGGTCACTCAACCAGGGTCCAGCAGAGAACACTCACTGCCCTGAAAGACAGAGAAGCAGAGACAGATCACAGGGTCCTTGTATAACCTTTATAGATCATTTACATTATTGTTCAGAGTCAACCATACATAGTGCTCATTCCAGAGTTTAGTCATTCTCAAGAAATCAAAAAATGCCATTTTTGTAAAGAATCTCCCCCTGTAGGGGAATTGGGTTATCTGCACTGATTAAATCAGAATTCTGATGCCCACTGTGGACTGACACAGGTTAGCAGCCCCCTTTCAAATCCTGCCTCAATGAAGCTGATGTGTGTGTGTGTGGCGGTTCTCCCCACTGGGCACGCGTATGAAGGGGCCACCAGACAAGAAGCCTTTCTGGTTCATCACTGCACGGCAGGATGCCGTGGACCAAGTCACAGGCTGTGACTTCCACGAAGCCCGTGACAAATTTAATACGCTATTACTCGCATTTTCTGCACTAGGATTTCATTTGGTGACATCACTGGATTCAGCTGAAGTTGAAATTTGTGTGACATTTTTGCAGGTGTTGCTTTTCACCAAAAACGTTATTTTACATAGTTTAGCCATAGTGCAGTGCTTTAGGTCTAGAAGCAAAGCTTGGGAAATCTAATGAGGTTGAAGAGAAAAGTGAAAGTTAACGGCCTCGGCTTTAACAAAGGCTCATCGTCCCTCAGGCTCTGAAGAGTCAGTAACTGAGTTCAGTAACTGAAAATTAAATTAGAAGAAAATGCCACCTCTGCAGCTCCCGCTGTCTTTAGCATTAATGGTAATAAAGAATGGGGTGGGAGCCATCGAGAAGCTCTCAGAGCCATACTTTCAGGCATGGAAATCTGCTCCTACACCATGTTATAAACTTCCATTGGGTGACATTTTCCCTCTTTCTCTCCTCCTTTTCCCTCATTGCCATATCCCTGTAGTATATTTCCTCTTCTCTTACTCTGTTAGTTTTGTCCAGTTAGCCCTAATTTCCATGTTCCTGTCTCCCCCACTTCCTCATTTCTTTCCTCGACAATTTGGTTGTTTTTCCTCCCCTCCTATATTTATATCTTTACAATGAGAGTTTAACGAATGTCAAGGCTTTTGTGGTTTGCCCTGTTCAGAATCTGAGAGAAAACAGCTAAAGATTCTCCAGTGCTAGGAAAGCACAAGGCTCTTGCCTTTATCTGGTCATATCAAATGAACAGGAACCACTCTCTCAGGATGGTATTATCAGGTTAAGTGATAAGGGTGAACAGGAAGAACTCAGGAGCAGTGGCCCACATTTTTTAAAAAGGCAGGGGCAGGAGCAAGGAAAGAAAAACAAATTAGACCTTATCAGGATCCTTCCCATTCTTCAAAGAAGCATCTCTAAAAAACAATCAAGCAAGTTGTCAATTTGGCTAAAAATCAGCGATGCTTTAATATAATAAGATAGTACTGCCACTCCTTAACTTCTAAACAAATAACTAAAGAACCTAACTATATTATATAGCTATAAAGAAATAAAGGCTATTTTATCATAATTTGATTATGCTACAAAGCACTATGCATAGCAATTCCTGGATCTAATTTTAGTTGTAATAATCTCTTGCCCTGTTATGTAAATGGGAAAAGACTTTTTACAGGCTTCAGACAGAGATAAGCTTAGGATGGAAAGCATGCAAAAGCCGTGGTTCAATTACTCTAAAGTGATCTGCATCATATGTCACAGTACATCTTTCTGCCTTTGCACAAAAGCTAGTATCTGCTGCAAATTAACCATCTTTTTCTAAATGCTTACAGATGCCCTCTGAGAGTTTACTGATTCAAATTCAACCCAAGTCCCACAACTACAAAATAATAGGGGGCATTTAAAAATTTCTCAAAATATTTCCTTCTTCCATAACTTTTCCCCAATTTTGGCCCTTCTGTTTCAAAACAAGACACGTTGAACTTTTCACCAAGCACACATTAGCTCTTGCTTCCAGTTCTTGTGGTCTCACCCATTGTGCATAAGGATTAACCACCAGGACTGTCCCATTCCACTTAAGTCTCTTAATGTTACAGAGGTGCACGTTCCGGCCTGACCCCTGAGCAGACATAATTCTGACCCAAAACCTCACATCTTGGAATGCAAAAGGGAAGAGAGAGAGACCTATTCCCCAGGGCTCTTTAGTTGCTGTTTGAAATGCAATTTATAATAATCCAAAAACTAGCTCTCCCCAGGAGGGGCAGGCCTTCAGGGACAGCTGAGGCCACCCACTGGAATAACCAGGCTCCCCTCTTCACTGACCCTTTTCCTTCATCTCTCTACAGGGCAGCTTTATTTGCTCCTACTGCAGACTTTTCCCCACACTCTGGAAGACACGGTGCACACCACTATCAACCCACCTCCCAGGGCTTCACCACGTTGCAAGGAATGGCCTTTGGCCTTAGGTGCAGGCATAAGATGTCCTGGGAGAGGACCTTCCTTGGCCCTGCTTAAGTCAGATGCTCCCTCCTCATGGGCGCTCCTCCCATACCACCCACCATGGCGGGAGGGAGCATATTGCAACATATTTCCACTCTGCATGGGCTGTGGCTTTCTCAGTTTGCATGAAGGCAGGAAGGGAAGAAGAACAACTAAGAGTTAGATATTGACACTTGATGCCAAGCACATCCATTTCAACCTTTTCCCTTTTAATTTATTTATTTTTCTATTTTTTTATTTTTTTTTTGGCCGTGCCGCGTGTGGCATGTGGGATCTTAGTTCCCCGACCAGAGATCGAAGCCACGTCCCCTGCAGGGGAAGTGTGGAGTCCTAACCACTGGACTGCCAGGGAAGTCCCCTCTTCAATTTAAAAATAACTGTTATTTCCAAAACTGTCCCTTTACTCCAGGATTCTGTTCCTATTGTTGTTCACAGGGGAAAAAATATTTGTCTATACGTAGCTTTTTCAACACTGACTTTTATTGATCAAGAGATTAAATATTTTTAGAGAGTGGCCAGGCTGGGACATGAGGCCTACTGTTGATTAATTTAAATCGGAACTGTGATATGCAAGCAATACATGAGAGAACATAGAATGCCTACTGTTTTATTCCCTGACTTTCTATATCTGTTCCTTCTTGAAGAGCTCTCCTCACCCAGAACTCCCTGCCCATTCCACTCTCATCTCAAGAAGTATAATAATTGTAAATAGCAAACCCTTTGCTAAACTCTCTGTGGTGTTTTTTTTTTTCTCTCATTTCTTTATAAATATTGGAATTAATCACAAACTTCAATCCCCAAATATGAAGTTCTATATAATTTTTTGGAATATAAAAAGAGAAGTTACTATTTCAACCCAAATTACAGTATGTTTTCTTCCTCCACCCCCCAAAAAAGTTTTCTTGCACTTTTACAAGCTTTTTTTCCTGCAAATGCATTGCCGTTACAAGCTGAGTTGTCAGGTAAGGAAGCACGAGCTTTAATTCACATCTTGATTAGGTCACTTACTGTCTGTGTGGCATGGATTAGGTCACTTAGTGTTTCTGGACCCAAATTTTTTCATCTATGCCATAAAATAATAAAATATGCAGAGATACTTAGTAAACTGTAAAGTGATATACAAAAATAAGGTAAAATAAGGTGTTGTATCAGTCAGGATTCAACCAGGAAAGATTCAACCAGAATATAGATGAATTTTATACTTTTGTATATATTTATACAAATATATACATCCATATACATTTATACATATATATACATCCCAAAGTAAGTATTTATACATATATACATGCACGTATGTGTTTGTGTGTATGTGTGTGTATTTATTACAGGGGACTCCTGGCTAAGTAGTCTCTGCCAGGCAGTAACCATGTCACACGTTGGAGCCCATAGTGCACAGGTAGGCAGAAGTGAAGATCACAAACAGGCTGGAACCCAAAAAGAGTAGACTAAAACATGTCTATTCTTCTTGCCTCTGATGTTGGTGACAAGGGTATTCTGCAGAATCAAGGGCCCCTCACCACAGAGCTGAACACTGACACCTGTTTTGGGGAGTCAGAAAACTGTTTCAGGGGAGAGGGAGGGCAATCGTAGGCCCACCTGGTGCTTCATTCCAAGGACGGAAATGTAGACTGTTTTACAGTTTTCCTTCCTATCTGCTACCTGGAGTCTCCACACCTAAGGATGGCCTATTCCCTCTTTAGAGGACTTGTGCCTGATTAGGTCAGGACCACTCAGGCTATTCTCCCTTTTGATTAACTCAATCAACTGATTTGGGACTTTAATTACATCTAAAAGTCTCCTTCACTGAAGCACCTAAACTAGTACTTGCCCAAATACCTGGGGGAAGGTGTGTCTGTGCTACAAAATGGCTGCTGTCTCCCTTCCGCTCTGCAGCTCTTGTGAGAGAATCTCTCTCGAAGCCCACCTGAACCAGAAGCAAATTAAAGAGGGAATTCTGGGCAAGGCAGCTCAGCAGAGATGACACATCTCAAAGCCATCCAATGAACAGTAAAAATAATTTCTAAAAAAAAAAAAGAATAATTTCTATCCTAAGTGCCAATCAAAACTACAATGAGGCACCACCTCACAACAGTCAGAATGGCCATCATTAAAAAGTCTACAAATAACAAATGCTAAAGAGGATGTGGAGAAAAGGGAACCCTCCTACACCATTGGTGCAGCCACTGTAAATTGTAAATTGGTGCAGCCACTATAGAAAACAGTATGGAGGCTCCTTAAAAAACTAAAAATAGAGTTGCCATATCATCCAGCAATCCCACTTATATATCCAGACAAAACTGTAATTCAAAAAGATACACACACCTCTATGTTCATAGCAGCAGCACTATTTACAATAGCCAAGACATGGAAACAACCCAGGTGTCCATCAACAGACGATTGGTTTAAGAAGATGTGGTATATATGTATACAATGGAATATTACTCAGCCATAAAAAAAGAATGAAATAATGCCATTTGCAGCTACATGGATGGACCCAGAGATTACCATACTAAGTGAAGTAAGTCAGATGGAGAAAGACAAATACCACGTAATATCACTTATATGTGGAATCTAAAATATGACTAAATGAACCTGTCTATGAAACAGAAACAGACTCACAGAGATAGAAAACAAACTTGTGGTTGCCAAGGGGGAGAGGGTCAGGGGAGGGTTGGATTGGGAGTTTGGGATTAGCAGATGCAAACTAGTATATATAGAATGGATAAACAACAAGGAAACTATATTCGATATCCTGTAATAAACCATAATGGAAAAGAAAATGAAAAAGAAAATAATATCTATGTATGTATAACTGAATCACTTTGCTGTACACCTGAAACTAGCACAACATTGTAAATCAACCATACCTCAGTTTAAAAAAAAAAAGGAATACTTTCTATCCTAGAAGACAAATAGAAGCAGTCTACTACACAAATGCCAAAGACAGCCCAGGGGCTCTTTCTCTGTTCCTGTTCTTCCCTCTTCCCCTGCCCACCCCAGACCCAATCTAATGCCTCCTTTCTTCCTGACAACAGCACTTCTCTGTGGTTACTTGGTCCTGAGTGGAAGCGTGAACATCAAGGGGACTTGCTCTTTCTTGCCCTACTCCCGGCCTGTCCAGAGCTCTACATTAGAAATGCAGTCGGCCAGTGATGCCCTAGTTTGAACATCAAACAACGTCCCCATGTCACTATGTTTGCTTTCCTTTTGGACAAAGGATGCTTTTTTTCCTCCTTTAGAAGTCAGCCTGGGCCCTTCTCCTACACTCTTGCAGTGCTTTGCTCACCTTAAGCTTGGCTGAGGAACAGGTTCAATGTGTATTTTTAAACACATTCTCTCCTCCACTGTTTCTTTCTTCACTCTTCTGAATTGTACAGAATATACAAGTCAAAGCACAGTAAGGATGGGGCTATTTGAGGAATTTATTTTCAAGGCAGTCACAAAATAAACTCCTTACCTAGACTTTCCGGTATTTCTTGATCATTCATCATTACTAGAGGAAGAAACTTTTGACACTATAGGTTCCCAGGATCCTGACTAAAATGCAGTTTGATTTGTTGTCCATTACCTCTCTAGTATTAAGGGTCATTCTCACAAGCTATAGCTTCAAGCCTTTGCCAAACAGCTCTCATACCTGTACCTGAGGAGACAGCAGAGGCCACATTTAGTCCCTCTGCATGGAGTCAACTCTCCTGCCAGCCCTGCCGTGATGTTGCTTCTACTTTCCATAATGAGTTCTTATTTTGTCCACAGTGGCCAAGACTCTGCCCCACAGCCCTACCCTAGTATCCTGGGTCTCCGTACTAATTTTCTCCTTTACTCTCTGCTTCAATCCTGGTACATAAAAAGCGAGCACTTCAACAGCCAGGCCTTCCAAGGGTTGTCAACCGCCTCTAAATACCAGTTGGTGTGACTGAGTGTCCATTACTTATGGCTGGATCTCCTGGAAGAAGCCTTCGTTATATCTGCCTGCATCACTCCTTCTTTGCCACCTGCAGTCATAAAACAGCCCTTGTCCGCTCCTTCCCCAGTGTCCTAATCTAGTCACCTGCTGACATGTACATTGCTAGCCTACTTGTGGGTCAGTCTTACACTGACTGCCTAACTGTCCCAAACACCTCTGAACATCTACTGCCAGCACTTCTCCAGGGAGCTCACTCTGAGGGCCTCTTTGGATTCTCAGTTCTGAGCCCTACCAGGCAGGTCCATTTTACCACTGAGTTGCGGTTGATAACTATGAACATGTGATTTTTTTCACAGAGATGCAAAAATCCTGCAGAAACCAAAGTATACCAAGAATAAATTTCACAAAATCTTTGTTTCTACGTTGGCAAAATAATTCAATACAGATCTCATGAAAACCTTAACAGAGCAATTACAGGTGTTGATTAGAATATAGTTTATAGCTAGTAGAAAGGGCTTTCTTTCCCTCCCTCCCTTCCTTCCTTCCTTCCCTTCCTCCCTTTTTTTCTTTTCCTTCTTTCTTCCTTCCTTCCTCGCTCCCTCCCTCCCTCTCTCTCTTTTTCTTTCTCCAAAACATACAGTTCTGAGCCAGAAATTGTGCCAAGCACAGGGAATACAAGATGTATTTATATATCTATAATATACATGCACAAACACATGTTACTGGCCCTTTGAGTTTTCGCGTCATAGACAGAGACAAATAAAAAACAAATAATCACATCTCATGACAAGAGCCTACAGAAATGAAAGTGCTTGATTTTGTCTAGAAATGTTGGGGGAGACATTTTAAGAAAACAAAGTTGAGTTGACTTTGAAGAATGGTTAGGATGAGTTTAGTAGACAAATAGGTGAGAAAGGACTTTCCAGGTAAATGAATAGAAGGCCAGAGACATAAAGAAGAACGTGGTACATTTAGGGAACTGCAAGGAGTTCCATATTGCTAGCATTCAGGGTTGATCCAGGAGCAGCTGTAAGCAATGAGTCTGAAAAGGTAGACAAGTCTGAAATCATAAAGTTACTTGTGAGTAATGCTATGAAGTCAGGACTTTATCCTGCAGGTGATAAGGAGTTATGGGAGGATTTTAAGCAGTTGAGTTATGTGAATTTGTTTTATATTGAATGGGTGGCTATATAGAAGAGAGAAAGAGGAACAGTTCAAAAATTTCTGGAAAAGTTCAAACAAAAAGTTTTGAAAGCCTAAAATAAGGTGATTGATAAGGAAACAGGCAGGTATAACAGAAATGGAGATGTACAGCTCAGAACCTCTTTAAGGATGAAGGCTTTGACATTTCTATACAATGTGGGACAACTCGGAAGCCATTTTGGTTCCCAAGATCCTTGTGGCTGAGGTTATAGGGCCTGCATCACAGCTCAACTTTCCCCTCTGCCCAATCCTACTTCCTTCCCTTCTCTTCCACAGATGCTGATTCAAAGTAGAATCTGCATCCCAGAGAACCCAACTTGTAAGAGAGGAGGAGTCAAGATGGGGGTAGAAGCAATTAAACTTAGAGGACAGTTAGATGTGGAGTTGACAGAAAGGAAGGAATTTGAGGACTCCAGGAGTTCAGATTGATGCTGGGTGATATGTGGTACAGCCAACTCAAGTGGGTCACATCCAAAGATAATAGAAGAATGGGTTCTGGTCAAAGTTCCTATGGGACATTTTTGTAAAAAATATGCACTATGCATTTGGCTAGCAGAGCATGGGTAGGAACAGGGTAGAGAGAAAAACTTTGCTATCCATAGAACATAAGTAGTAGCTATAGGAGCAGATGCGTATGAGAAGATGAATGTGCAGAGTAAGGTAAAAAAATGAGGGAAGACAGATTTCTAAATGGGTCCAAATCCTTCAGTCATTTCAGCTACAATCTCAGTCTCCAAGTCACTATGTAATGATGGCTGTTCATCTTTTCTTGGTGATATTCTTCTCTTATTTGATGTGACCACCTTTACTGAAATGTAAAGTCGTTAAAGGAAAGAATTGATTTTGTTCATCTTTTTAGCCCAAAATAAATGAAGTAGGGGCTCAATACTGAATGGGATATGGTATAAATATCAAAATGGAGTAAGTCCCAAATGTAGGTTGGAGTCTTCAATTCTCTGTAGGCTGAAGATGGTTGCTCTGAAAATTTCCAAGCCTGTGCAACACACATTTTACTGACTAATCTGTTTTAGAATTTCTTATATCACAAGATCAGGTAATGGTAGAATTTTGTGTCAGATTTCTGCTTGGTGTCCAAAGACTGCCTTTATTTTGTGCTGGCTCATTAGAAAGTCTTCTTTTCATTTTGTGTATGTCTTCCAGTTCAGTCATCAGCATACAGCAGTCCCAAATGACTCTCTCAACAACTTTTAAGGATCCTCACAGCCAGAAGAACCTCTCAGAGGATCAGGAACGGCTAATACCAGCGTACGGATTCCTTACTACATCCTTACGCATGAATAAAACAAGCTAGACCTATTATGCAGCTCTTTTCTCTCCACTGGTGACTGGGAACTGATCTAAAAAGAATTCATGCACACCCAACACTCCACCTTGTATAACCTTCTCTTGGCAGCTGAATTCAAGTCATAGCAACGATGCCATACCCTTGCCCCAAATACCCTTGCAAACCCAGGACGATGCAGTGGTCAAAAGGTTAAAATTAGAATGTAGCCAATCCACAACATCCCTGACAAGTACTGTGCCTGAGCAATTCAATGTCTAGACTAGTTGTTTCAGTCAGGAGATTAACTGGCTTATCTCAACCCCAAGGGCAATCTTTGGCTCACGTCCAGGAAGTTGGCAGTTTTCAGGTTAGCCCCTGGCTGATCAAGCCATCCATCAGCTGCTTGCCTAATCCCAGCATCATATACAGAATTACAGAACGGGACTTTTTCCCACACGATTTGTAGTTTGAGCTGGTTATTTTTTCAAGGTTTAGTATGCCATCTTAAAAAGAAAATTTTTTCCCAGTAAAATATTGGTTGGAAATTTCATAAAAATGGTGTGCCCTTTGGTAACATCACAATAAGTCTTTAGTTAGACAGAAAAAAAAATATTTTAATTGACAGTAAAATATATAATAATATATTGACTTAATATTATTAATATTTGGTTATTATTTGTTGATTACTATATTGACAATAATCAACAAAATCTTAACTAAATATTTATATATAATAATTGTGTCTATGTGTAATATCTTCTGGATATGACCTTAGGGACAGTGCTTACAAAAAACTGATTCTAGAAAACCAAAATATGTCCCTATTCCTTCATTATTTACATTTTTACATTTACATAGCATTTTTCTTCAAGGTCATTTTCTGAATGACCTTTCTTAAATGGGTCACAGTGATTTCAAAAATGGTTGAGCCTTGTCAGTTTTGAGAACCAGTATAGTGCAATGGAATGAGTGTGAGAAGCAGAGTTTAAATTCAGACTCAGTTGAACTTGTGCAAATACTGATCCACTCTGGGCTTTAGTTTCTTCCTTATAAAAGGGGTGGAGTCAATGAGGACTTCCCAGAGAGGAGCCCTGAGCTCTTGCCCTCCGGTTCTAAACGTTCCAGCCTTTCAGGGGAGTGGGGAGAAGAATACAGCCCAAGGCAGAGGTAGCTAAAGAAGGTGATGAGAAAATTCAAGTAAATAAAGATTAAGATGGATATACTTCATACAGCCATTGTTTTGGGTGCTGGAAAACCAGAAATTTCAGGAAAAAAAGTAAAAATTCTTACTTTTACTTCTTTTACTCTCATTTTCATTGTGCCAAATATTTGCATGTTTGAAAACATCAAAGAGATACTTTTAAAACATGCATTTAACCTGAATGTTTGTGTTCTATAAACAAAGCTATTAAATCAAAAGGTCAGTGCTGAATAAAGCTGCTACTTTGATGATTATTCATTACAGTTAATACATTTGACCCCTTACTCTTTGCCAGGTATTGTGTAAGAGCTTACTTATTTTGTTTAATACACCCAACAAGCATTAGTTTATTAATGCTACCTATGTGATAGATGATATTCTTATCCCTGTTTTATAACAAAAAGAATCTGGAACTTAGAGAGTCTAAATAACTTGCCCACAGTCACTCAGTTGCAGATGAGAAATTCTATCCTAAGTTTGTCCAGCTCCAAAGTACATACAGGATCTTAACCATGTTATTCAATATATTACTGATACTCAATATTACTAAATTCAAAATTTTATAAAATTATATACAATGGTTCTTTTTAAAAAAATAATGAAACCTATAAAACATTCATCAAATTGTAATGCTACTTTATGGGACTTTTATTGGGGCTAGCTAAGGGGCTTTATAGACTCAAAAACTGGAAACTGACTACTGCAATTAGTCAAAATAAAAGCCAGGTTTGAAAGTCCTTCTTCCCATTGAATTTCAAATGTTCCACTTGGAATGAAACAGATGTTGAACTTTAGATTAGTTCAATCTGCATTAGATTTAGCCTGTGCACACAGTAAGATAGTACTAACATGGGCACTTATGCTACTGTCTCTTCAGGGACACCTTTCCCCAGACCAGCATCATCTGCAATTTAAAAGAGGTCTTTTCAAAGAAGTAAAGGATTTTACTTAAAAGTGCAAGAATTAGTCTAGTGGGTCTAAGCCATGGTCCATCCAATATTCTGTCTCTTCTAGCAGTATAAAGGGGCACGTCATGTGATAATGGCTTTCTATCATGTGAAACTCAAAAAGTTAGCGATATTTTCCTGACATCTGTGAATTTAGATTCACCTTTCCTGAAGCCTATATTTTAGGTTTTCACGATACAAAGTTCTACATATACACTACTTTTTGAGTAAACTAACATGAGAAACACCTTGGATTTGTGGATTCCCCACCTACTATTGCAAGTATCTACGGTGTTCTCCAGCATCAGTTCAAATGACTCCTGTTTTCTTGTTGAGGCTTGTCAAACCCATGCCCCAGTTCATTAGAGATTCAGTTGTTTACTGAACTCTTATTCTCTATTGAAAGAGATATTAGCAAGTGTTAGGTGTTAAAGACACATTAACACCAGACTGAGACTTTCTTCTTGACATAATCAGAAGGATTGAGTATGAATTTTAAAAGAATTAGCTTTGGAAGTAGGTAGCTATCGGAAGCATTTTATGTAGGGTTCGACACCTAGGTAAGTGACCAGAAGTCACTTATTTTTTGGAAAGTCATTCCTCATTTTGTAAGGAACTGATAAATTTTGAGGGTCTCCTCTTGATGTTTTAGAGAGGATACAGTCAATCTTTTTGGTATTTCTTGCATAAACTGTATAACAGTTTCCAAAATAATCCTATACCTACAACTGGGTAATGTTCAGGAAATGAAAGAAACACGCTCATTTATAAATTTTATCCTCCGTAAATACATGGACAAAAAAAAAATATGCAGCTTTCCTAGGATAGCTCATTGATTGAAGGTGGTTCTGCAAAATAATAATATTCATGTCCAATTAGATAGTTTCAGTACACTTTCATGAAAGTTAAATATTTTACCAAAGTTACTGGGTATGAAAAATTTTACAGAGAGTTGGTGGATATTAAGGTGATCTAGACAACATCATCAATATATGTGAGACTCTTTCTAGATGTTCATGTCTCTTAGACTCACCCCTTAGCATTGCCACTATACCTCTGACTCCTTCTTTGCAGATTTGTGAGAAGAAAGCTGGTCTAAATTTATTCTTATGGCTATGTCTGTTTGTTTGCGGAGCATCCAAAATGCAAAAGAACAAGAGCCCAACAGTGGAAAAATCTATACCCGCAGACAGTAGTGTTGCATTTGCCTCAAACAAGATTTCTCCTTTCCTACTATATCCACTTATTTGGATATTCTCCCAACCTCTACTTCAGTTCCTTGTGAACTGGAAGAGACTTCACCCCTCTGATTCTGTGACTGAAGCCCATGGGCCAGGTTCAGTCAAGTATTTCCCTAATGACCATGTTGATTCAGTAATGGGCATCTGAATTAAGCCAGTCCTGTCAGAGAAAAGGCTGAGAGTTTTGAAAGGAAATAGGAGAGAGAGGCTGCCTGTGAAAACAGCTGAAAGAGGATAAAAGTCCCACAAAAAGAAACAAAATCTTAGTGAAATCATTTGATCCCCTATATCCAATTGTACCTGCAGCCAGAGTGCTTCTGGAATTTTGTGTTATGTGACTCAAGTTTATGACAGGTTTTCTATCTTAACACGTGCTGCATAAATGGTCTTAACTGATGGCCTACCATAGCCTTTATTTTCTTACTTTTTTAAAATGACAGCACAGGAAAAGTGAAAATGCCCTCCCCCTATCCAATGCAAATGGTCAGAACAACAACAATAATAAATCTAGCAGGTTTTCTACAATAGCTAAAATGATTTCTGCCACTCCTTCATGCTAGCAATTATGTGGTTGGTGGCTTCCCAGTGGTTAAAGGTTAAAGGCCCTTTCCACCAGAGCATGCTGGGAAGGGGACAAGTGGAACATTCTCAAGACACTGCTCATTCAAGTTGATAACTAATACGGTTTGAAATGTGGTGTGACTGATCCCACACGTGCCGAAAATCAAGAGCGACAGTGTTTTCACCTTCAAACTACTACTCTTGAGTATGAGACATTAAAACAAAAATAAAAACTAAAGCAACCCCCAGAAGTGGCATAAGCATAAGAGATATCACTCAGTTTATGCATAAAAATGTTGTGGTTAAAGAAACTCAATGTGATACACTGTTTGTAGAAAAAACTTGAAAGTGTGTCATTTTTTTTTTTTTTTCAAATTCTTGATTAAAAGTTATTTTCTTCCTTGAAAATGAAAATTGGTTTTATGGTCCTCTACTTGTCAAAGCCATTTAAGATCAGGTTAGAGGTCCTAATTACAACTTGTTGGCAGGCTGTGTTTATTCTGACACACAGTCTGACAGGTATACTCTTTGTTTGTTTTAATTTAAAGATAATTTACTACCCATAAAAGGTAGGAGATTAATGGCCCTAGAAACTGAAATCAGTTCCCTATTTACCAACTAGAGAGTCTAATCTAAGGAAGTCTATGTTTTCATACAAATTTGTCTCATAGGTGAAAATGTATTTTATACTCCACACTCAATCCTTAGCTTTTCTCTTGAGATTGCCCACAAGGGTGCTAATTGCATTGGTGACTTTTGTTACACTCACATTAAGAATTATCCCAAGTTCTCAACATCACTTTGTATAATCTCACAGCTGGCAGATAGCAATGACTTTTTATCACTGCCAATACTACCATTTTTGAACCAGAAGACTCTATTACCCATTAGCAATTCCACAACCACTGAAAGCCCATTTCTGCTGTCTTTCAACATACTATAATCGTTTTATATTTACCTCTAAAGAAGCATTTGACCTATTCCTGGATTGGTGCCTTAAATTGAGTCCTCCAGTGTAAGAATATTTATGTAGACACTGTTGAGCAAATTAGGAAAGTATTCAAATTGGGTTGATATTATTGTAGATAGACTTCAAATACAAAGGCTTACAATCATTTTATTTAGCCAAAAATTTTTAGTAGTTTTACACATATGATCTCTATTTGTAACCATTGTTGTGATGCATTGTGCCTACATTTAAAAAGCAAACTGTAAAAGATGAGAAATCAGACAGCTCAATGAGAAAAAATGTGCAAAGAACATAAACAGGTAACTCACAAAAGAAGAAATACAAAGATTCAATATGTATATGAAAAAGTTACTCTCACTAATAATAAGTGAAATACTAAATAAAACAGTGACAAATCATTTTTCATCTATCAGATTACCAAAGATTGAAAAGATCAATGATACTTGGTATTAACACTGATATAGTACAAGTAGAAATGTAAAATCTCACAATAATTATGTAGGATAATCTAACAGTATTTATAAAAATCACTTTATTTAAGCATTTTTCATTTTTAAAAATATATCCAAAAGAAACAATTTTAAATGGTGCAAAAATATTTGAACAAAAATATTCATGACTACATTAAGCCATATATCAGACAGGAACCTGCATTATGTGTGTGTGTGTGTGTGTGTGTGTGTGTGTGTGCGTGTGCGTGCGTTTCCTCACCATTGTTTCTTCAGTGCCAAATATAGTGTCTGGCATACCATAGGGATTCAATATTTGTTTAATTAATGATTTACACTGTCAAAAGATTTCACTCTATCTAAATACCTAGCATTAAGGCATTGAGCAAAATAAATTATGATATAGTTTTTCAATAAAATATTATGCACCTTTAGAAAATAATAATGTCAGTCAATACTTATCAAAATGGAATGACATTTACAACAAAATAAGTATCAAGTTACAAAATAAAATGGTTTAATTTTTTTTTTAAATAAAATTTTAAACTATTTCCAGGATATATTCTACACTATACTATTGAAAGTGGTATGTATGAGTTATGAGGTTTGACTCTTTTTATTTATCTGTATTTTCAAAACTTTCTACAAAGGCTATGTATTAAAACCCTATAGTAAAATAAGTGAATTCTTATAAATTCATAACATAAGGAAAATTTTTCTTAAAATAACAAAAGCAGAAACCATAAAGAAGATTAAAATTACATAAAAATTAAAATTTTTCTGTTTGACACTATAAATTATTATTTTAGTTTTGAGGTTACATTAAAAGGGAAAAGTCTTTGTCTTTTAAAGATATATATTGAAAAATTTACAGATTCAATGATACAATGCATGGGATTTTCTTCAACATACTCAGAAGTTGGGAAGAGATAAGGTAGGGGAATTGAAGAAAGGGATTAGGCATAAATTGATAGTTGTTGAAGCTGGGCAATGAACAAATGAATTTTATGTATGTGTGTTCTCTCTACTTTTTTGTGTATGTTCTAAAGTTTACATCATATAAAAATTGTAATGCAATAAACAAAAGTGATAGAAAACCATGAACTGTGGAAAACAGTTGCAAAATGAACAAGAAATTAAATAAATTATTAGTATATAATGAACTCATAAATCAATTAAAAATATTAAATTTGCAAGTACATGAACAATTTACCAAAGCAAAAGAGGAAATGACAATGATCAATAAGCATATGAAAATAATTGTATTCTTATATAATGTCTAAAAATTGAAAAATTTTATTTAAAATGGGATGAAATTTCTCAACTAAGAATACTGCTCCAAAGTTTATTTCTGACTTGAGTAAAATGGCAATTTGAGCCAGTACCATACTGTTTTGATTCCTGTAGTTTTTTAGTACAGTTTTGAGTCAGGGAGCATGATTTCCTCCAGCTCCGTTCTTCTTTCTCAAGATTTTTTGGCTATTTGGGGTCTCTTGTGTTTCCAAACAAATTTAAAATTTTTTTGTTCTAGTTCTGTGAAAAATACCATTGGTAATTTGATAGGGGTGGCACTGAATCTGTAGATTGCCTTGGACAGTATGATCATTTTAACAATATTGATTCTTCCAATCCAAGAACACGGTATATCTTTCCATTCGTTTGTGTCATCTTCGATTTCTTTCATCAGTGTCTTATAGTTTTCAGAGTTCAGATCTTTTGCCTCCTTAGGTAGATTTATTCCTAGTTATTTTATTCTTTTTGATGCAATGGTAAATGGAATTGTTTTCTTAATTTCTCTTTCTGATATTTCATTGTTAGTGTACAGAAATGCAACAGATTTCTGTATATTAATTTTATATCCTGCAACTTTACCAAATTCATTGATGAGCTCTGGTAGTTTTCTGGTGGCCCCTTTAGGATTTTCTATGTATAGTATCATGTCATCTGCAAACAGAGACAATTTAACTTCATCCTTTCCAGTTTGGATTCCCTTTCTTTTTCTTCTGATTGCTGTGGCTAGGATTTCCAAAACTATGTTGAATAAAGGTGGTGAAAATGGGCATCCTTGTCTTTTTCCTGATCTTAGAGGGAATGCTTTCAGCTTTTCGTCACTGAGTATGATGTTAGTTGAGGGTTTGTCATATACAGCCTTTACTATTTTGAGGTATGTTCTCTCTATGTCCATGTTCTGGAGAGTTTTTATCATAAATGGATGTTGTATTTTATCAAAAGCTTTTTCTGCGTCTATTGAGATGACCATACGGTTTTTATTCTTCAACTTGTTAATGTGGTGTATCACACTGATTGATTTGCAGATATGGAAAAAATCCTTGCATTCCTGGGATAAATCCTACTTGATCATGGTGTATAATCCTTTTAATGTATTGTTAGTTTGCCAGTAATCAAAACAGCATGGTACTGGCACAAAAACAGACACATAGATCAACAGAGCAGGATAGAAAGCCCAGAAATAAACCAAGGCACTATGGTCAATTGATCTATGACAAAGGAGGCAAGAATATACAATGAAGAAAAGACAATCTCTTCAATAAGTGGTGCTGGGAAAACTAGACAGCTATATGTAAAAGAATGAAAGTAGAACATTCTTAACAACATATACAAAAATAAACTCAAAATGGATTAAAGATCTAAATGTAAGACCAGATACTATAAAACTCCTACAGGAAAATCTAGGCAAAACACTCTTTGACATAAATCGCAGCAATATATTTTTTGGATCCGTCTCCTAGAGTAATGGAAACAAACCCAAAAATAAACAAATGGGACCTAATCAAATTTAAAAGCTCTTGCACAGCAAAGGAAACTATAAACAAAATGAAAAGACAACCTATGGAATAGGAAAAATTATCTGCAAATGATGCAACTGACAAGGAACTGACTTCCAAAATATACAAACAGCTTACAGAGTTCAATATCAAAAAAACAAACAACCCACTCAAAAAACGGGCAGACGACCTAAATAGACATTTTTCCAAAGAAAACATACAGATGACCAATAGGAACATGAAAAGATGCTCAATGTCGCTAATTATTAGAGAAATGCACATCAAAACTACAATAAGGTATCACCTCACACCAGTCAGAATGGCCATCATCAGAAAGTTGACAAATTTGTAAATCAACTATACTTCAATAATTTTTTTTTTAAATTCTACAAATAATAAATGCTGGAGAGGGTGTAGAGAAAAGGGAACCCTACTACACTGTTCGGGGGAATGTAAATTGATGCAGCCACTATGGAAAACACTATGGAGGTTCTTAAAAAACTAAAAATGGAGTTACCACATGATCCAGCAATCCTGCTTCTGGGCATATATCCAGAAAAAATGAAGACTCTAATTCAAAAAGATGCATGCATCCCAGTGTCCATAGCAGCTCTATTTACATGGCTAAGATATGGAAGCAACCTAAATGTTCATCAACAATTGAATGGATAAAGAAGATGTGGTGTATATATACAATGGAATATCACTCAAAAAAAGAATGAAATAATGCCATGTGCGGCAACATGGATGGACCTAGAGATTATCATACTAAGTGAAGTAAGTCAGACAGAGAAAGACAAATACCATATAATATCACTTATATGTGGAATCTAAAATATGACACAAATGAACTTATCTATGAAACAGAAACAGATTCACAGACATAGAGAACAGACCTGTGGTTGCTAAGGGGGAGGGGGAGTGGGGGAGGGATGGATTGAGAGTTTGGGATTAGCAGATGCAAACTATTATATATGGAACAGAAAAACAACAAGGTCCTACAGTATAGCACAGGGAACTATATTCAATATCCTGTGATAAACCATAATGGAAAAGAATATGAAAAAGAATGCATATAAATATGCATTGTGTATATATATAATGCATATATTGTGCATATATATATATGCACTATATATATGAATCACTTTGCTGTACACCTCAAAGTAACACATTATAAATCAACTATACTTCAATTTAAAAAATGGCAATTTGAAATACTGTTGATGAGTGTGTACACTGTCACAAACTTTCTGGTAATACATATTTAAAATCTTACCATTTTACTTATCCTTAGACCCAGCAATTTTACTTCTAGTAATATAAATTAAGAAAATAATCATGAACGGGCACAAAAATTTATCCAAAGAAACATATAAAAGTGATGTTTATAATTATGAAAGAAACGTAAATAACCTGAATGTGTACAAATGGGGGCGTTAAGTCACTATGGTAGATGTATCAATGGAATTTTCTTCATCCTTTCATTCCCTCATTTATTCTTTTTTTTTCAAAAATAAGCAAGTGTCAGACACCAGTTAGGCGCTGGGAATGCAATAATAAATAAAAATACATTCTATGCTTCGAGGAGGGTCATAGGATAGGGAAAAGCTGGGGGTGGGAGTGGCGGCTACTTGCTTCAGTAATCAAGGAAGCCTCACTCAGGAGATGAAAAAGGTGAGACCCGTAGAATAAGAGGAAATCAGGCATGCAACGACCTGGGAAAGAGGATTCCAGATGATTAAAATAATTCCATGAAGAATATTTAAAACACAGGGAAATGTTTATGTTAAAACAACTGGGGAATGAGCAAGTGTCAAAATCATATGTAATATAGTGATAATATCTATAAACATGTACATCACACACATAACTGGAAGGACAGATACCAAAATTTTAACAGTAGCTATTTTGAGTGGTGAAAATATGAGTGATTTTTCTTTTTATCACTGATTTGTAAGTTTTCTATTATAAGAAAATAATTTATTTTTATAATATATATTACTTTATAATAAGAAAATAACTAATTTAAAAAGATTAATTAAGAGACTTTGCACTTATGAAATTATGGTTCCAAGCTTAGGTACTCTGGACTTGAATGTGTGCCAAGTATTGCAGCCACCTTCCTTAAATGTTGAGTTCACGGGAATATTTGGAGAAACAAGGACAGTGATTCAGGTAACTGATGATGCAAATTGCTAGGGAACTCCCACTAAGATTGACAGGCATGTTTTACCTGCGTGATTTCTACTGTAATATTGTACAAGACTCATGTATTGAGCATATGCTATATTGCCAAGGCACTATGCTAAGTAGGAGACATCAAGTGACAATATAGACAGGGCTTCTATATTCATGAAACTTAGATTCCAATTTTTATCCTCAGAGGGTGGTAAATTTATTAAATTTGTTAGTCAATAATTTTATTGATATTCACTCAACAAATATTTATGAAGTGCCTACTATGTCAGGTAACAGGGATATAGCAGCAAACAAATACTCCATATGTACCCCGATTTAGACAAGTTCCAAATAAGGAAAAAAGATAACTTACACATAACTAATAGAACTGTTATCTACCTGAATTTTAAAACTTGAACAGTCCATCAAGGTGCAATATGTAAGAAAATGATTTCCATATTTCTTTCTGTATAGTAAGCCTTAGCCAAATATTAGTGAAAGTATTTTCCATCTTTCTGATTTCTAAAATAGTAGTGTTGACCAGTATAAGTTAAGAAGATAATATTCTTTTCCATAAAAGAGACACTGGAAGAACATTCAAGTTGAAATGTTAAAAGAAAACCAAAATCAACTGCTGCACGTTTTTCTTATTGTAATTCTCCGGGTAAATCTCGTTCTCCCAAGGGCTGCCAGGGAAGACAACTAATAGAGCTAAGCGACTTGCAGAATGTTGCAAATGCTAGATGCTGATTGACTGGAGAAGCCATGATGTATAATTTATCCAAGTGGCAAGATGCTTGAGTAAGCTCTAATGTAATTTTGGGCTTAATTATTTGGAAAAAAAGGTAAATGGCACATGAATGAAATCCATAAATGATACAAACCTGGGAGTTATAAATGCCAATGAGAGGAGGAAATAGTGCAAAGGTGTAGGGAAGTAGCACGTACCAGGAGGCAACAGCCCAGAGAAGCTCCACTTGGAAATATGCAGGAGATATGGAGGACGAATGCTGTCTGCTGGGCCTGTAAACTGGAAACCTATTTCTAAAGGTTTGCAAGTTGCATACTCACTCTTGTACACACGTTACTGCACTGTATATACTTTCATGGTCAAGATTTCTAATCCTCTGATATGGTTCTTATTTAAAGAGTCAAGATGAATGGATTTCAATAGTGCAACAATATGTTTATTCAACTAGGACCCTGGAACAGAGATAATAGTCGATGGGGAATCAATTAAAGGGATCTGGAGAGCAATACATCTGGTATCATTGTATTTTACATTTAAAAATGCAAACATGGTGATTATTGCAGGTGCTTCTCTCTGATCATGATTCAAACCTGCTTCTAAAATTCATCATTGTCCTAGAGAAAGCAACAGTACTCCCAAATCCTACAATTTCTTTCAATCTAATTCTCCAGCAAAGTATTTTTTTCTGAAACTGCAACACTGAATTTTGTAAGCATGCCACCTTAAATTCTTTCTCTCTACACACGTAGGTCTGGGTTTACTCCTGAGGCAATTATTTTCTAGTAAGAAGTATTAGAACCCTCATCAGCTAGTGGATATTTCTTCTCCAATCATGGCCTACCACACACACAGTGATGTGAGGATTCAGGGTAAATTTTTTTCTGCAGTTTTCTCTATTAAAAAATAGCTTTTCTTCCTAAAACAGTGACATATGTAAGTATTGATTTTTATTAATATGCACATTATATTTTAAAGGGATATTAAACAAAACAAAAATATTAAAAATGTACTGGCCCCTAGTTACAGTGACTGTTCTTCTGTATCCTTTAGCTCTTAGCTTCAGTGTTTATCACTTACTTGTTCTATCTTCACACCAAACTCCCTGGAACTTTTCCTGGTGTTAGAACCTCCCAAGACAGACTTTTGGGATCTTGATGGCCAAACCTCTCTCTCATCTGCACAATGCTTCCCATTCAGAAGCTTTCAGCTGCCCTCTGGAGCTGGTGGTGGTGGTGAGAACTCTCACTACCTCACTGACCATTATTGCCCTCTGTCCACTCTTGGAGAAGTCAGGAAATCACCTTAACATTCCACAAGGATTGGCAGAAGCTGGCAAAGAGAAGTGTATATATATGTGTGTGTGTGTGCATGTGTGTGTGTGTGTGTGTGTATATATTCATGTGTGATTAAATACTATCTTGAAAACTGATTACTTGCTTCTTGTCCTTCCCAGGTACTCATTCTTACCCTCTCTCTTTTGGCACTGGCCTCATCTACAATATGGTCCATCACCTTTCAAACCAGTCCCAACTCAACAACTCCTACTGATATTGATTTGTATTCAAAAATTTGAAATTTAACTAGGGTTGTACTAATAACAATCTGTTTTGGGGTGGGAGGAGCAGGGGTAGGAGTAGGCCTGACTTGCAGCAATTCCCATTTCTGTGGTGTAAATACTCCCAGCCTGGCTGGTTTCAAGCTTCCAATGTGATGCCAGTGTATGCAGACTTGGAAAGAGATGATGACATTTGGCCCACGTGAGCCAGTATAGACTGGGTCCAGCACACCACTGGAACACCCAGCTTACTAGGCCCAACTTTTTAAATACATTACATAGCACGTAACAGATTTCAAAGTGGAGAATTTACTTACTTCATGTGGCCACCCAGCCATAAGTTTTGGGGCCCTCACTTCCGTTCCTGGCCCTTGCTTCCTGCAATGGCTGTGGATTATCTGAGTACAAAGTGAGATGCATTTCTACTATATAAACTCTGAATGCAAAACCCCTGGAAATTATTTTCTAGACCTAATACAGGTTAATGCTATTAGCTACTATTTATATCAAATCCATTACCTCTCAACATGAATGCATTAAGCAGCACCTCTGTTCATCCTCACATTAGCTGGATTACAACTGTCCCATTGCTAAGATTATTTCAAATTAAAGCAGATAACACGTTTGAAAAATATACACCCAGGAATAATCCCGAGTTGAAGGAAGTGGATAAATTGTGGGAGGAAAATTGCCTGATTAGCAAGTAAGAGTCCTCAAGTTGTGTTTTCTAATGTTCAAAATTAATAGCGTAATCATGTACAACAAATTTTCCTTTGAGACAAAATGAAGTTATCCAAAATCATTCAAACAACTTTGATATTCATAATTTATCATTTATAGCTCAAATTCTTCCTCCTCGATGAAGACATTCCACTGCATCCCACTGCAAAAAGGCCTTGGGGGCTTCCCTGGTGGCGCAGTGGTTGAGAATCTGCCTGCTAATGCAGGGGACATGGGTTCGAGCCCTGGTCTGGGAAGATCCCACATGCCGCGGAGCAACTAGGCCCGTGAGCCACAACTACTGAGCCTGCGCGTCTGGAGCCTGTGCTCCGCAACAAGAGAGACCGCGATAGTGAGAGGCCCGCGCACCGCGATGAAGAGTGGCCCCCGCTTGCCACAACTAGAGGAAGCCCTCGCACAGAAACGAAGACCCAACACAGCCAAAAATTAATTAATTAATTAATTAATTTAAAAAAAAAAAAAAAAGGCCTTGTTTCACCATCCAGGTGATAACCCTTGGAGGACATGGCAGGCCAGATATCTTTTGTATCCTCCACAATATCCAACATTCGGTAATTTATTGACTGATTGTTTGATGGATTTTAGCTAAATCTGAAGGTTTTTGACTGAAGCCAGTGAGTCTCTTAATCCACAGATAGGCTTTCTCTATTTTTTCGAAACCAGAAGTTAGGACATATATGATAACAAATAATTTTTTCTGATTTACAAATTTCTTTATATGGAAAGTCATAAAAAACACAAATCACATTTAGTCATTTGTTAACACAAAACAGTCTTTCCTGAAAAGAGAGGAAGTTATACTATGACCACAGACACCCTGAACCAGGTAGCATTCTAGTTATTTATTGCTGTGTAACAAATCATCCCCACACTTAACGGTGGAGAGCAACAACACTCTTATTTTATCTCTCAGCATTCAACTGGGCGGTTCTGGCTGGGGATCTCGCTCATGAAGATGCAATCAGATGATGGCTGGAGTTCAGACAGCTTGTCAGATGGAGGCTGGCTGAGCAGGTCTCTATCTGCTTGTAGTCTTGGGACCTCTCCATGTGGTCTCAATGCAAAGTCCTCCCAGCAGAGGAGACTCAGAGTAGCCATGCATCTTGCAGGGTGGCTCAGTAGGTATGTCAGCGAGTGTCCTAAAATAAACTGGGAGAAGCTGCATGGATTTTCCTTACCTAATCTCAGAGACAACACAGCTTCAAAGCTGCCATGTTCACTTAGTTAAGCAGTCTCAAAGGGAAGGGAAATAGACTCCACCTCTAATGTTTTATTGATTTAATGTAAAAAATAACTGACATGCAATAAACTGATGTGAACTATCTGATGTTGTGACAAATGTATAAACCCATGACACAATCACCATAACCAAAGTAATGAACTTACCCATCACTCCTAGAAGTTTTCTCATACCCTTTGGTAATAACCCTCCCTTATCTTCTCCCCGAATCCCAGGCAATTACATCCTGCCTGCTTTCTGGCACTAATGATTAGTTTGCATATTCTGGATTTTATATAAATTGAATCCTACAAGATGTGCTCTTTGTTTGGCTTCTTTTCCTCAGCATAATTATTCTGAGGTTCATTCATGGTGTTGTGCATCTCAACAGTTCACAATAATGTTGTTGTGCATATGAGTAGTTGTTCCTTCGTATGGGTATTCCACAGTTTTAGTCCTTCAGATGTTAGAGATTTCTGCATTGTTTCCAACTTGGGGCTATTACAAACAAAGCTGCTATGAACATTTGTGTACAAGTTTTGGCATGGATGTGCATTTTCATTTCTCTGGGATAAACGCCCAGGAGTGTGATTGCTGGGTTGTATGGTAAGTGTATGCTTAGTTTTTTTAAAACTGCCATACAATAGTATGGCACTCTGGAAAATATTCCAGAGTGACTGTACAATTTTACATTCCCACCAGCAGTGTATGAATAATCTAGTTTCTCTGTATTCTCACCAGCATTTTATGCTATCACCATTTTTTAATTTTAGCCATTCTGATAGATGTGCTCACTGCAGTTTTAATTTGCATTTCCCTAATGATGTTAAACTTCTTTTCATGTGCCCATTTGCCATCTGTATATCTTCTTCAATAAAATGTCCATTTATATCTTTTGCACATTTTGAATTGGATTTTTCTTTTTTACTGTTGAGTTTTGAGAGTTCCTTATATAACATATAATAGACAATTGTCAAGTCAGTATCTTTAAGAGAACTAAATAAGAAAAAATAATTACTCATGAAATAGCTATTTCTGGTGTTTTATTTGCATGTGGTCTCACATTCTTCCTTAAGGAATTTCTTTAGCATATCTTGTAGTGCTGGTGTGTGGGTCATTTTGTTTGTCTGAAACATCTTTATCTTTGAAAGTTATTTTTTCTGGGTATGGAATTTTAGGTTGACAGATTTTTTTTTTTTTTTTTTTTGGTTTTTCAAAGAGTAAAGAGTACTGTCTTCTCACTTCCATTGTTTCCAAAGAGAAATCTACTGTTATCCTTACCTTTTCTCCTTTGTTCAATATGTTTTGTTTTTTTTTAAATTTTATTTATTTATTTATTTATTTATGGCTGTGTTGGGTCTTCGTTTCTGTGTGAGGGCTTTCTCTAGTTGCGGCAAGTGGGGGCCACTCTTCATCACAGTGTGCAGGCCTCTCACTATCGCGGCCTCTCGTTGCGGAGCACAGGCTCCAGACGCGCAGGCTCAGTAATTGGGGCTCACGGGCCTAGTTGCTCCGCGGCATGTGGGATCTTCCCAGACCAGGGCTCGAACCCGTGTCCCCTGCATTGGCAGGCAGACTCTCAACCACTGCGCCACCAGGGAAGCCCCCAATATGCTTTTTAAGATTATTTTATCACTGGTTTTGAGCAATTTATGATATACCTTAGTGTGATGAGTCACATGACCATCTCTAATCCAATCCCTGGCAAAGGAGAATAGAATTATGATGAAAGATTTAAACTATGACTCATCTCCTGGGAATATGCTCACCTTCTCTGAGCCAAGTTTTGCATGATACCTGCACAAGAAAACAGTTTTGTTAGCCAGTAAAAAGACGTAAGAAAAATTTGGGAAAGCAGAGTAAAGACCTGAAAAGCTCGAGTATATGAAGGAACAGGATAGAAATCAATTAAGAGATCTTATACTTCTAAATGTACACACCATGCAATAAAATATAATCATCCTGGGTATGACATATTTGTTTAGCTGGCTTGGGGTTAGAGTTAGGATAGGGTATGTACATAAAGTAAATATCTTAGGTATCCAGGAAAAATTAGGCCTGGGTAGGAAAGGAGTTAGCTCTTCCTGTGTAATGACAGTGGTCCTCAGTTGACATGGTTTGCATGAAAATCTTTTCCTACTGTAAGAAAAGTGCTTTATGGAATTCTGAAGATGATACAGAGTTGTGGACTGGGTGAGGAGAATATACTACAGCAAAGCAAGGGGCAGCATTATAATCTCAAACCAAAGTCTTAAAGAGGCACTTTAACCTTCTTCAGTTCCTCAAATGGTGCCAGTAAAGAAGATGAGCATAGTATCCTTGGTCCACCCTTCTGTTTGTCCCTAGCAATTCATCCAAGAACCTCAGGGTTGAAGAAGCAACTTATTTGAGAGTCCCAAAGGTCATTTCATTTAAAAATCCTGTCTTAGCCTGCAAAAAGCAGAATTCTTCACGAATGTGGGGGTTTCATAGCCAGACCCATCACCATAATCTAACACAGTTGATGGTTCTTATCAAAGTCTTACTTATACTTCTTCACAGTAGTAACATTACAAGAAAATAAGGGTATAAGAGTACATCACAAAATATTATTCATTATTCTGCTCATTTCATTTCTGAACGAATTATCTAAAAGGGGGTTAACACACACTAATAAAGATTGGAAAGCTCCCATTTGGCTAGGAATGATGGTTTCACCAGGGGACTGTGCTACTGTAAAGGAACTTAGAACGGAGCCATAATTCTTACATGAATGTTCTTCCAGTATTTGAATATGGGTTATGGTTTGATGGAAAGTGGGAAATTTTATGACTTTGCTAAAGTGATTCTGAAACTAGCATATCAGGAGTCCACTTATTCCATATTCTTTCAGGAATAAACAAGACATATAAACCTCCTCAGTGGTCCTGTCAGTAGGGACTTCTCTGCCTACAGATGATATGATACACCTCTCAGTTAACTCTGAAATCCAAATGCAAAATCCCGCCTTTAAGGACATTGCCATACGGATTTGTTACACTCCCTGAAACACTTTGGTTCTATAACCCAAAGACTAGAATACACTCACCTGTATGAGATTTTTGTTTAAAAAATACAATGTAGATATGTGATGCCACTTTCACATGTTCCTTTTTTATCAGAAGATGTAAGCACTAGAGTGAAAATGATGAACAGAATTCCTCCTATCACGTTGACACGTTCTTCATTTAACCATTTGAAGGCACCAAAGAAAGAGAAAGGTCATTATCAAAAACATGGCATAGTATTTTTATCTGACCAGTGAAGTGTGTTGCCCTGGCTCACAGTGAGAACAGTGACCCAGCCAAAGAAGAGTGTCACACTTAGAATCTGGTTTGCAATGTGTCTTTCATTTCAGCATATGACCTCCTTTCTGCCACATATCAAAGAAGCTGTAAAGGTCAGCTGACCTCTTAAAAGTGGGAGAGACAAAAGTTGGTGCTGCTACATTGGCAGCAGGGTTTCCAAGTCAGACTCTTTCTCCAAAACTGCAATAGGGTAAAGCAGTCCACAGCCGCCTGGGTAAGAGACAACCCACCCTTTTGGTTTGCAGAAGTCATCTGGGGCAGTTTTAATAGCAAAAAGATATGGGTTTTGCAAATTTCTCAAATCAAATTGAGAGTGAAAGAAAGCACTTTTAATAATTATGTCAGAAAATAGACATACATGAGGTGTGTCCTGAGCAAACAGGGGCATTATGGTCATATATAATAATGAGGACAGGATTGTAAGAAACATAAACAAATATGCAAAGTATAGCTACTAAAACTGCACTTTATGGCCATTATATTGTCATAGAAACACAAATGAGTTTGCATGTGGAAATACCCTTCCAAGACAGCACTGGTTGATGTCATTTTTGTCGTTATCACAGGAGGTGGAAAGTGTAGATGGGAGAGAGCACTTGTACGAATAGCACAGAAGCTTCTGCTAATAATTATAATGTGCAGTTGCTACGGAGTAAAATGATACTTAAGGATAGAGTGGGTTAGGAGGGTTTCATTTGCTGCCTTCCATTTTGGCCCCTTGCTCCTTTTTTGATGGCTACCAGCACAGAGGAGAAAATAGAATCTGTCCCGAGCAAGAGACTCTGTCCTCGTTCCAGCTGTGAGTCTCTCATGGGAATACCCGCTGCCCAGACTCCCCCAACTAAACAGGGCATCCTTGGGGGCTCCCGCCAGAGTTATTTCCATGAGCTCATACTTTTTATAACTAAAACCATTTCCAATGATCCAGGAGTTAATTTTTGTCTTAAACCCTTTAAATGTAAAGCAGAAATGATTACTAATTGAGAAATCTATGTAGCAAATATTTTGGGAAGAAAAAACACACCATTTTTTAAATTGTTGTTGTTGTTGAAATGTTTCCCACTCTTCCCCCCCTCCAAAAAAGAGAGGTGTGGGTGTTGGGGCAGAAGAGAGAAAAGGAGCAAAGTGGCTTCAGCTCAGTGAAACACTAAAAAAATGCACATGAATCAATTATGAAGAAGAGAAGGTCCCTTTGAATGAGGAAAAGCTGATTGGAATTAAGATAGGCTTTGTTCCTATCTGCAAGGTACAAGGAGGGGACTTTTCAGCGGAACAGAAAAGGGGGATTTGGGACTGTTTGGCTGCTTAATGCCATAGTGCTTCAGAGCCCATGTGAAAATTTGCTGCTGGCTATTAATCATCATTGTGCCCCTGCAAAGAAGCTGTTACAATGATGACTATATGTCATTATATTCCCACTGTAAGTAACGAATCAGAGAGCTGGGAAAGTTGGATAAGAGCGGCTGGCAAACTTTTAAGCGGTGGAATCTATTTAAATAAATTTACATCACATTTGCTACTTTCTCTGGTATGGGAATCATACTTTAAAATGAAACAATATGCTGTGTTCATGGGGCCTGGTCTTTTATTCCCCTGTCTCTGAGCCTACTTTCCAGGTCAGCCTTTGCCAGCGCTGACAGCACGCTTTTCTCATAGCCTCTCCTTCTCATAGCCTTTGGTTGCTTTCAAGTTCAATTTAGCACAATAAAGTTGTTATGCATGACAGTTTGGAGAGCAGAATAGGTGGTGTCTGAGCCCGCTGTGTCGCTACAAAGTGCGTCCATTCTCTGTGGGCCGGCTCAGTTACTGGAGCCTTACTGGTGGGATACAGCCATGGACTTCCAGACGTTCCCATCCTGACGAAAACAATTAGCTTCAAACCGCACGAAGCCGCGGGGTCAGCCTCTCTTTGACTGAGACTGCGCCATTTAATGTGCTGCAGTGGATTTCAAATTTATGTTGATTTATCCTGTTGTGCTCCTCTTTTATGCACTTTATTTACAGATGTGTAAAGAACAGGGAAAGTTGGACTCCCACATGCTTCAAGAGTTTTATGAGAAATCTAAACCATTGTTTTATGTTTATCTTATAGAGAAATAGAGTTGAAACGTGTCAGGCTTAATTCCATTAGGCTGAACTGCCCAGAACAGAGCCCTGGGGTTTGGAAGACAGAATCTGAAAGGAAGTGTCTCCTTGGCTAAGCATCATCAACAAGCCAAACAACAAACAACCCTAAAACACCGGTGTTGTCAGCATAGTTTTCTATTGTGGGAGATTACCCTCCAAAATCCCACTCTGACCTAAAAGTGACAGATCTTTTAATAGAAGCAAAATGTAATTCTCAGCCATTACCGGCCACCATGTGTATTTGTGTGTGTGCATATGGATGTATCAGATCAATTAGTGTTTAGTATTCATTGACGTCCACCCAAGTGCTTACTGTCTTTAGACATATGATACATTCTGCTGCCGAAAACAAATATTATTTGATTTTGACACTGCAGAATTGTCCTCCTGCAGAGAATATAACCTCTTCTCTTGTCCCTCTGAAGAGAATCATATAACAAAGCAAATTTAGGTGCAGTTTGAATTTTACCATCAGAGTCGTCTAGGCCAGATGTCTTCAGTCTCTGAGCAATCCCAGTAAAATAAATCACAGTTGTCTTGATTACTGATCTCACTAATTATAGGGTACCACCATCAAATAAGCCTCCTTCTAGATTAGGAATTAACTGAAAGCATATCTTAAAAGCATATTTCACTTTCTTAAAAGAGCTCAGTATTTTTCTGTAAGCTATTGTAACACTTAAAAAAAAATTTCTTTTTGCCAAAAAGGTGAAATACAAATAGAAACTGAGCCACATAATGTTTGCTTTAACTGTGTACTAGCAGAGAACAGTAAAAATTAAAATTTCACATGGGGAGAGTTTCTGGAAAATAATTGTTTTTCTAACATATCATTTAATATAATTTCAAAATGGTTTTGACCAAGTTACATCATTAAAAATAAAAATATATATTTCATTTCAACGAAGTTTGAGAAGGAAAGTCAGTTGTTTGCTCTGGTCATCCCTCTCCTCTGCTAATGTCTGAATATTATTTGGTGTCATTTTTAGTAACGCATTTTTTTCAAGTGCTCATTTAGAATGGTTTTTGGAAATGGAGCTGGACAAAGAAAAATTGATTTATGAGAGAAAGTAAATGTGTTTATGACAAAAGCACTACACCTTTTCTAATTTTCAAATGGGATCATTTCTTTGCCATTCAAATGAGTGAATACTCCAAAAATTGACCAAGGTATTTCAGTGATAATTTTGCATTTAAACAGTCTTTTTTTTCCTTGTAGAAATATGTCATAAGCATATTTTTAAATCCCCCATCCAAAAGCAGTGAGGACAGAAGTTGGTTAGAGGGAAGGGTATGCCTGGAAGTTTACACACACACACGCACACAGGAACACAATGTACGAAAGTATACCACAGTATAGGCTAAAAAACTTAATATACATCTCCTCATCTGAAATCTGGAAATACAGAGTAACTTACTATAAAAGTTTGTTTCCTCATCTCAGAAGAAATTTCCAAGAAAATATTGTTAAATTAATTAAAAAAATAGAAGATCGTTTTGGAGGGAAGCTTGAAGGATTATAATATGCCATAATGATTTTATGTAATATTCACAGACCCAGAATTTCAGACTGACAGACTTATATTCATATTCTTTATTTGAGAAAAGGTAACCCAATAGAAACAGTTGTGTGTAGATAGATCATCTTCACTTCTCAGTGAAGTTGCTTCTGTTAAGCTGATATGGAAGATGTCTGATATGGAAGATGGTCGATCTTCAGTGTTCTCTTGGATTGAAGAAAAGAAGGGAAGAGAAAGAAAGGCAAAATGAAAAGCTCTTTATAGTGAGTGAATTTGAAGTGAGGCGATATAAAAGAGAATGAGAGAGAGAAGGCAGTATTCACCAAAAATGGCATCAGCAACATTAGCCAAATTTTACCAAAGTCTTTTGGCTAAAATAGGTATCCAAGATAGCATAAGCTTCATGAGAATATAATTGTGAGTTTATATTGCAGCTTTACCACTTACTTGCTTTGTGGCCTCAGGTAAGTTTCTAAAAATCCTGGAGCTTCTTTCTTCCCATTCATAAAATGAAATAATAATAATCCCAAAGTTGTGGAGACTAACCAACAAAGGTAAAGTGCCCAATACAATGTCTGGAATGTAGTATTTTATAAATACTGATTCCCTTTACCTCCTCAATTTTTTGATATAGCTCTTGCAATTCTCATCCTCAAATTCTTCTGTTGGTCAATAATAAGTCAAAATTGTGACATAAAGTCTTAGAGAGACATTCTTGGTAACACATTTTATAATGGATTTCTGATGGTTTGGACTTTAGAAAAACTACACCCACATAACTAGTTTTTATTTGGTTGTATTTAGCCTTTGCTTACACTCGTTTGAACACTGAAGCAAATTAATAAAGACCTGAAGAAAGGATGCTAAGACCATGGCAATGGTATCTTCCCCGATGTAGACATGGGTTTAAAGAGACAATGTCATGATACCCACAAGGTAATCTCCACAAAAAGTCTCCAGAGCCTTAGTTAGAAATCTGAGATGCCAAAAGTAAAGAGGCCTTTGGCATTATAAGAAACAACTTGCTTAGTGGTTATTCCTGTTGCACCAAAATAGTACGCTTTGGAGGAATAATGCTTTAGTGCTCATGAAAAAAATGAGTGAATTCATTGACCTAACACTCATTTATTTATAAAACAATTCCTTCAGAGGAGAAGAATCATACCTCCCAAATAACAAACTTCATTCCTGTGAAATAGTCATGAAACCATAGATGAGTTCGATGATGGGGAAGGTGGGTGAGGGGGAGGATCTCTTTTTATTCAGGGTTTGAACTCTGCTTCACCAATATAACACTTAAAAGTATTTGGCAAAACTTAAGGCAAAACTTTCAGACGATTATGTTCTATTTCTACTTATACAAGTTTTCCAGGTACTAGCAATGATCTTGACCAAGTGACTGGCCACAGTTATTTTCTTCTCCTATACTGCTGCCTAATTGAATCCTTATATTAATGACAGTCTTATTTTAAACCGTGCAAGTATACTGTAGAGTTAAATAGGCACGTGTAATTAAACATTATATCGAACAGCAAAAAGGACTCAATTTTATGTTGGAAATGCCACATATGATGGAAGCATGATAAACATTTTTTCTAAATGCAGTACGTGGACATATTGGTCCTTTTTTCCAAAGTCTATTATTTTTTATGTCAGTTGATCACATTCCTTAATGAAGTGGTTTTTGCCTTTTTAAAATATGCAAAGCATGAATCAGCCTTCGAACTTGACTTTTAAACGAATCTTTCTTTACAAATATTGGTAGAAAACCAAGAAGAAATTAGCTACATTATATTTCTGCCTATTTCCCTGTCTTTTAAATATTCAATAGGATATATTTTCTTACATCTCCTCAACATTGATGTGATTATTTTTAAGACCTGTGAATATGGAATTAAACATACACATGTTAAGTAGGCTATCTGTGCAACATACAATCTTTAAACAATTTTTTTGTTTTTATGGGCAAGCTGTTAATCAAGAGACATATGTGCTGTTTTATATATCCACATGCTTTACTACCATTTTTTAGATAAGCACCATAACTTAAGTTGTCTTCCACACAAAGTTCTGGCAAGCTTCAATAGATTCATTAGTGGGTTTTTCTTTACAACCAACGAAGCTCAAAGAGCTTCTAACAATGGAGCTAATCACTGCCTCTTCCCTGACCCAAGCTTAGGTTTTCCCTCCTTTCACTTCAGACTCTTATTTCATTTCTGAGCAATTGGATTTCCGTGGCACTCCCAGAACAAATAAATATCTCCCTTTTCCCCCTGCTTACATCTTTTGTGTATATTTTTTCTATACGACTGCCCGTATTTAAACTAGTGTGGTAATGGCAGGGTTCTTCAGGTAATCTTTCATTGGACATAAATGGTGTAGCATTAAAATGCAGATAATGTTACCTCAATTAGAGAATGCTGTGCAAAACTTGAAAAAGACGTAGCTAAATGTTTGGACTAAACAAGTAAGTCTATGTTGTTAAGAGTGGGGCTGGGCAAGTTGCATTTTCAATAGATCCCTTAATGAATAAATGTTAGACTGTATCAACAGTCCTGAACAGGCTTGTGGTTTGTGTGTGCATGAAGTGTAATGGTATCAATTGACTGGCTCTTTGTGGTTGCTATAAAGTACTCTTGAATGTGTCAATGGAGAGAAGGCCTGCAGACAATGAAGCCATGACAGCTGAATGTCAGCAGCGACCTTGAACCTAAACTGGTTTCACCATTCCAGTGACTCCAGCTACAGTAAAGACATGCACTGGAGCCGGACCTTCGGCATTGCCTGTCATTTTCTGTGTTCAGATTCCAAGCACTTAAGTGACAATTTCACCACATTGCTAGACCCTGCTAATATGCATCAGTGAACGTTCACTTATTAGTGATGGGGCTAACGATATGTTCAGCATTTTAATCAGTCTTGCATTGGCATTTAAAAATACAAAACACAAAGCAAAACAAAGCATCATTCTAGACTGAATGTTTCATATAAGCAGACTCATCCAGAGAAGATACTCAAAACATGTCTTTTCTGCAGCAATGGATTCTTTGATATCGATCTTGCATTACACAGCATTACTGCACATACATTACTACATTTGTTATTGCTGCAAATAGCACATGATTAGTTAATTAAAATATGGCATCAAGGAATAATTAATATTTGTAAGGCAGTGTTTCTTTAATGAAAAACAAGAGAATACTTCTAAAGGTCACATTAACAGATTAAATGTGTCTTTAACATAAATGGAATGTTATTAAGCTAGGCTCAATATTCAGGAGAGAACTACAAAGCCTTTTGTGGCAAAATACTATTAATGAATTCAAGAAACTGACTCCCTTTGCTAATGCTGGAGTTGAGCTAGGTTAGAAGCCCAACCATAACTGACTGTTCCTAATATGTTCACTGTTCTCTGCAGTGGAGAACTGAGGGCAGGGAAGAAGGGAACTGGATGGAGAGGGGGCGAGACTGCAGGAAATAGAGGAAGAAAAGGGAGAGAGAGAAAGAGAGATATAGAAAAAAAGAGAAGATTTTGATTGGTGAGAAACGCATAAGCGTGTGTACGCAGCAGAGAGCAGTAATTCTGAAAACTGGCATTCTAATATTATAGGAAAGATAGATAATATTTTTTGGTATTAAAATATGTTATTAATGTGATAGCACTATAAGCTGATTACAACTCATTCTAAAGCAAATGTAACATTTGCTAAAAATGAACAATATAAAGAAAATTATTAACTTTATAATTACGAAGATTTATAAATGCAAATTTGTTATTACAAAGTTGTTGGGGATTGATATGAGTGAGGTATGCCACACACGCTTCATTTAACTAGCACATCTTTGAGTCCTAATCATCAGTAAAAACTTGTGTGATACAATACTGTTTGAAGTAAATAAAATTGGGACACAACTGTCCTCTTGTTTCTCTGTGCTTATCTCAAGTTCTTATATACTATAAATAGTGAACTGCCTGATTAAATTTGTCCTTATAAGTCCTTTACCACATACAGTGGAAAAAGGAAACCCTTGAAGAATATGCCTTTTACTTGAAAAAGCTCAATGTTGACAAAGATTTTTCAGTAAGTTCCTAAAAAGATGAAGTCACATGTCTTAAAAATAACCAGAAAATATCTTAAACATGCTACTCTAAGAAATGTCTGCTATCCAGAAAACACTTGGGCATGAAGTTTATTATTTATTTATTTAGTAGGATAATTTCTGTAAGTGTACTTTATCAGATCATACAATACTATAGAAAAAAAAGGTAAATACATCATCTTGATTTCATTATTTTGGTTAAAATATTCATTATGTTATCAAGCCACCAAAAATAAATAAATAAATAACCAGTGAATACTTTTAAGACAAATATTCAAATAACGGCTTCAAATAATCATCAATTTTCCAGGGATAAAAAATGGGCAAAATTAAATTCAGTGTATAGGAGAGGTTCTTTTAGGCCTTAACTTCAAAGTACAATGAGGAAAACAAACAGTGAAATAGGAAATTATTTTTTTCATTAAATTTTATGTATTTAATGTATTTAATTTTAATGTATGTAATTTTATGTATTTAGAAAAAAAGATAATTCCCTTTCTAATCTTTATGAATGCGCTTGCAAAGTTGAACATTCAATGTACACGTTTTTACGTTACTATTATCACTTATAAATGGGCTAATATATTGGCACCTGTACAAAATTGATCTGCTTCATTTACTTATTTTGAGTTTGAGGTGACTGTATTTTTATAATTTTTCCCAATATATGTTTTATACCAGAAAGAAAGTATTAGTATCACCCGGTTTTATTTTGAATCATTGAGATTTATGTGATTTATATGCATTTGGAAAATATCATTTAGAAAGTTTTTATATTTATATTGGCACTTAAAATGTATACAGATGAGGTATAATTTTTATGAATGCCAGAGAATAAAGGAATTCCACAGATGCCACCTTCCATTATGAAGTGACATCTCTGCAAACTCCTATTGGTATCACTTTAAGTTGCCTCTTCACTCTGCTGTACGGAAGAACTCTCAAGAAGGCAAGCTCCAAATCTTGAAAAAATGTTGATGGTTGAAATGAACACCTATTTTTGCTGTTTCAGTTATTTTTAAGTAGGATGATAATTCTCAAATGATAATTAATCCCCAATGCATATATAGGTTATAGAATTTAAGTTTAAATACAAAAGTAGTCAGAAATGAAATTCAGATTAACAGGTCAACACAATGCCTGCAGCCGAGGCACTCATTTTTGTTGGCCTACATATATTGGCAATCTTGACTAAACCCAAATTTACGTGGATGTCTGAAAATACATCCTTCTTCATAAGACAGTTAAAGGGCATGTTTGGTAAACATTTGACTATGTTATTTAGGAAAATATTCTAAATAGATGCTTGTACTATGAAGGAATGATAGACTATTCCATGAATGAATATGTAGTAACTATGCTAGAATGTGTGCTTAAAAAATTGTACAAGAAACATGTATTAATATGGGCTTATTCTTATATTTAAAGCTACACTCCATAAAGGTGTATGTCAAGTAGGTTCTTCTTCAACATATGTGAACATAATGATGGATCATTTTAGAGTGCCCTTCACTCTCTTAAAGTCTCTTGAACTTTTTATTCTCAAAAGAAAAAAAAAAAAAGGATGGAATTGGGGGTGAACTTGGAATTACTTATTTTCAAATTTAGTGGTTTCATATTTAAAATACACCTTTATTTGTGTATTCATTCAGCAAATGTTTATTTAATCTATCATACATTAGGTTCTGTGTTTAAAAAAAAAAAAAAAACCATTGGATTTCTGTGTGAACTTTTTCATTCTTTTTGTTTGCTTCTAAGCATCTAGTTTTTTGATTCTTGCCTGAGTTGTAGCTATGAGAAAAGACTCAAAAGTTTCACATGGTTTGGTTAAATGTGGAACTCTGACCTGAGACTCAAGCAACAGCCCCACGCAGGGCCTCATCGCTTTTCCCAGATGATGAAGGGGCTCTGAGGGCGCCCCTCCCCCCCGCCACCCCATGCATTGCTCAAGATGAAACAACCATTCTTAAAAAACCACTCAGCTCTGAATTTATCCTGGACTGTATCTACACATTCAAATTTTAATTCAACCAGTATTCTGGGACATCTCCTATGTTCCAGATATAGTAGTAGCTATTTTGTCAGATGATATTTTATGTAATCTTTAGAGTCACCGTGTAAGGAAGAAATTCCTGAAGCTAAGACAATGCTCCAAATAAGGACAAGGTGCAATTCTAATCCAGATCTCCTCACTCCAAAGCCAGCCCTCTTACAGATAAATTCCTACATGCCAAAAGGACCACCTGATTCACTCAAGCCAAGCAGCGTCCGTACTGAGTGGAAATATTAGGCAAACTAGAATTTGGATGAATGGATTTTCTTAAGCTCCTAGAGATAGAAGCCTGTGGAAAAGAGACTGAACAGATACACTTATCCAGTACATACAAGTATGAGCTCAGGTTAAAAGAACTCTGACTACATAACAACTCCCCGGCCCCTACCCCTTTAGTCAGTTCTCCTCCAAGAAAACTGTGCTTTTCTTCTCTGCAACAGGGGTGGCAACCAGGAGGAATTTTTAATGGGATTGTGCCTCTAATTTTAGCAAGCTTGAGGTTAGGATGCTATAGCAGAAATCGGTTGCTACTAGGCCCAGCCATGATTTTATTGCTATACATGCCCCCTGTGCCTCCACACCGTCAGTTGGTTAAGGGGTAGGTGAGAGCACCGACGTAAGTTCATTCTCATTAGAGCTCTGATCAGGGATGACATCTTTCAAAAAAGAGAACAACTCAAAAGAAGCTTATCCAGTGCCCAAATATTCAATATTTCTATATACTTAATTTCTTTAGCTACATTTGAATTATTCTATTCTTACCAAACAAATTTTTCAACACATTAAAGAGAAAAGTTGATTCTTCACATTGTGTGGAAAACAATGTAAAACTCATTTTAAAGGAAACTTTAATTAAATTCATGGTGTATACTTCCTGATCTAAATAAAAGTATAATTTCTTCTTTTATTTTTGTTCAACTAAGTTATAAACCTGTGCAAATTAACATTAATCTTTATAAAAATATCAACTTCTTTAAATAATGTTTTGCGATCTAAAATGCAGCCAGATCACTGTCAATCAAATACATGTAATATTAATACTCATAGCCCTATCTACTCTCACCTAAACTCTACAACTTCAGTCCAGCTTCATACATATTCAAGCAGAAAACTTTCTTGCGTTCATTTTGTCAGTAAAATATTTAAATATATGTAATATGTACATGTGATGATTATGGTACAATAAACATAAATATTTTTGTTAAATTTTGCTTTAAGTAACATGAGCTATTTTACTCTATTCTATTATACTGTTGTCTTAAAGTAATCCAAATAAACACATACATATTTTATAATGTTATACTTAAGATGAAATGAATTCCAGAGGTAAAGATTCTCTTGTACATTCTCTAGTTGCAAGTCCTGTTGATACATAACGGATTCATAAAATCGGTTGGACAGTTTTAGAAATGTATATAAAGTGTAGTCACATTAATGCTGAAATAATTATTAATAAAATCCTAAAAAGGAGTTCTATTGATCAGAGAGAAAAATGTAGTCTCATTTTACTTGTTATCACAAAAAGTTACATTAATACTATTGAGTAGCTAAGCACATTTAGAGACATCATGCAAATCCACCTGTCATGTTTAATTATAAACCACTGAGGAGACTGCTAATAAAATTAACAAATAAAAATAGCAATATTCATTATTTAACTGCTCTTGGTCTGAAAGCATACGAGAATTGCCACTTATAAATACCAAGTGCCATTTAAAAGATTAATCAATTAATTCATTGTAACGAATTCTCTGAGAAGTGTTTGTAACGAGGTCAGCTCCCTACAACATAACCTCACATTTTGAGATGCAGTCACCTTAAAAAGGTGACATCCATAGTTCAAAGTACTGAGAAGTATGATCACTAGGAAATAGGAGATATTTTTGAGTATTTCAAGGTCCACTTCTGTTTGGCTATTTTAGATACCATGGACAAAAACCATGTCAAACATAATGTAATAACCACAAACAGTAAAAGCTGGGAGGAACTCAGCACAGAACACTACATTGGTGATATTTCCTGACACTAACAGAATAAAGGGGATCCGTTCCCATCACACTGAAAATATAGGACGTAATTTTAAATGCCTTTCTCATAAAAAATAATTTTTTTAGTAATTAGGCTGCACTGTGTTTGAGTATTGTCTTTTCATATGTCTACAGAAAGTTACTTTCTGAAAGGATACCTAGCTGTCCATATTCCTATGTTTCCCATCATAAGCAAGGCAAAGCACATGAAGGGTCTCCTCATTTAGTTTGCATCTAAAATATCTGAGAATTTGTAAAAGTCAAATATCTCTTGTCCCAGTACAGGTATTACGTATTCCCCTCTTCAAAGTCTACAACAAATTGCCCATTTTCTTTCAACATGTATCTAAAGTTTAAGAACCACACATACATTATGAGCCTTTCTTGGGTAGGCCCTACACACAAGGCATAGAATAGAAAGTATATTATTTCCTTAAAGCGTTCCTGTTTCCTTTGGAATAATATCATTTAGAATGTACCTTAGCCATATTAAGTGGTTGACAGATAGCATAAACAAAAATAGGTTTTACATTGCAGCTGTACACAACACACCTTTGTACAGTTGACTGATTGCTTACAACAATAAAAAATAATTGCAGCATTCTGCTGTCAAACTTTCTGGCTAGTTTATAGTGAACTTTAAAAATATGATTCTTTTTTCTCAAATGCAATTAATTTGAAGATAAAAGTAATGTGGTGCCATGAAACATAAATTTTTCACCCCAAAAAGGAGATTGTTTGTTATCCAATAACAATAGATAAAGTTTCACATCCCAATTTTTCAAAAGAATGCAATGGTACCACTTAAGTATGCAAGGAAATGCTTGATGTGGCAAGAAGTATAATAAGATTAATATTAAAAAGTGAAAAGTATTTATTTACCAATTTTGACAGTTGTCATGGACATCACTGTTTCAATGGCATTTTTGACAAAACAATTTGTTGCCTGATAGTTACAGGGGAACTGTAAGATTTTTTTTTTCCTATGTATTTACAATAAAAAAAAAAAAAAAAGCATCCTCAATGTAACTTTTCTGCTTAAGAGAAAAAAAGAATGAGTTCTATAAAACAACCCATCCAATGCAGTTTCTATAAGAACAAATGAATGCAAGTGTTAACAAGGCCTAATCTTCCCTTTTGTATTTGTTTCTTCATTAAGCTCTAACTATGCTCTAGCTCTTGTATCCTGAAGATTTGATGTGAAGATGGTATGACAGGCTTGGCTTCTCCTGATGCAGCTGGCACTCCTGATGCCAAAAGCCAGAGTTTGTGGTAGTGGGATCAGAAGAGAGTCGTTCCGAGCACAGTTTGCCTGTCAGTTTCCCATCCGCCTCGCAGTGCAGCACTCCCTCCCCGAGTCCCCTTAATGAGAAGTGGAGGACAATACCAGTATTGTTGTTTCTACTCGCAATCTTGTGGAAAGAACAATCGCTGTTTACCCAAGCATTTGTATTACCCAAACTCTGCCGATAATTACTTCTAGAGTCCCTGATTAACTCTGCTCTCTGCCTCAGCACAAAAAAGCTATTGAGATAGACACCAGACAACTTTTCTATCTCTTAGAGCCTTTTAACAGTTTACTAAATATGATTCTGTTCTCATATTTATCAGAAGAAACGTACCTACATGATTTGCACTCAGCTCATCAAGAGCTTTCGAACCATGTAAGAAACCTGTGTACTACTTCGAAGGCTTGAAAATTCTCCATCACCTCACCTTCTCCACTCCCCCGCCTCAAAAAAAGTTAAAAAGCACCGTCTCCTTTCAGTTGACATAGTCCTATACCTAGGAATCTATGACAAATATAAGCACATTTCAAGTAACAATGAGGTTTCTAGTCAGTTTGTCGGTGTTAACTTTTTATTGCGAAATATGTAGGAGAAAAATTTCGAGTTATTTAATTACTATACAATTTTATGATATGCTTTTGTTTTCTAAGACCTAACAAAATGGAACTGTTGCTATGTCTATTTCCATGATACTGGTAATAATTTTAATCCATCACATCACTCCTACCCCCCTTCACGTCCCACCCCACATGCAGTCTGCTGTTAGCACTATGCAAAACAGCATCATGAATATGCATAATTATGGAGATTCATGGTAATTTTTCAGGGTTATCCGATGTGACGTTTATAGGACAGCGGCATACATCAATTTAAACGAGAGTGACAAATATCTTATCCTTTATATTTCTATAGTATTTTTAATATTTTCTTGGCCCCTCTCTAGGGAGTAGTGTGAAATGGTAAGAACTTGAATAATAAAAATGTTAAACAATCAAATGCTTTACTAGAATGTTTTTTAAAGGCAAGTTTAAAAATGATTCTCTACCTGTTGAAGTTTAAAAAGTATAATACACTGAATTTTCTTAGAGGATGCTTTTTATCAAGTATCTTACACATTTCCAAACCAACAAAACATGGACCTTTGCATGTGCCATTTTAAGATGAGGCTGAATTGCTTAATTACTTTTAAACTATGACTGCTTGCCTGACAGAATTATTTGGCAAACAGGGTTCACCAACTTCATTAAGCATAGGCATTTGAAACAATAATCTAATTGTGACATATCTGAATTTTGTTCTAAGTTTTGTTGTACCTCTTAGAGACTTGTATGTTATCTTTATCTCAGTGACTAATTAGGACTAGCTTGACAATTTCATATTTACAATGATTACCAAGTAGGAATCCTCTTCCTTGTTCCTTATGTTTGTCATGAATATTGTACAATACTAATTACATTGAAGATATAAAGAGCCCAGAATTTTATTGAGAGACATCTTGAGTTTAAAGTGAGTAAATGTGAATTGTATCAAGAACTTTAATGGCAGGGCAATTAATATCTATTTCTTATGCAGTCACTAGAAAGGACGAAATAACCGGGTGAGTTCAAGTCATTATATCAGCCATGTTTTTAAGTGTATTAACAATAAAGTCATTAAAAATTGGCTTGATTGAAAATGATCCTCCCCATTCTAACCAACTGGATTCAGAATTCCTTTTTCTCAAGCATATACTTTCAGGATTTCAGGTGGAGGGTCAAACTTTCACAATTAAATGTTTCTCAGTACTATATTTGTAACACACCATCGTGAATACTCTCCATACAATTATCAGGGCCTACTGTGGAAGTAGACTGCTAATAGAAATAATAATGAAGGAGACTGGGGCATTAGTATGCCAGAAAAGGTTGGAGAAACCTAGTTTGCATGATGCATATATAATTGTATGTTACATCTAAATATCACTGTAAGTTGCTTTAGAAATAATTACTTAGGAAAATATATTTAACCCCTCCCCTTTTTTAAGATTCCAATTTCATTAACAAATAAGTCCAGTGGTGTATTAAGCCTATAAAGTAGCAGTGTCATAAATGAATGTGTTCTGTATTTGCATGTTTTTAAAGTGGTAATTTCTAAAGACACAATTGCTATGTCTATATACTCGTATAAAGCAAAGTGAAGAATTGATGCAATCATCCAGATAATTCAAGGGAAAAACACTTTTGCCTCAATTACCTATTGCAAGTGAAAGTGAGGGGTTTAGCCTGAATTGTTCAAATAAGTGCCTTGATTTTCTTCACTTTGCATGTGTAGACACATTTTGCAATAATATTTATGCTAACATTTGTAATTTACATACATATAAAGGAGATATATTTCTTCACCAAAGATGACCAAAATCTTTTCCCAGCAATAATTCCTCTTTGGTTTTACCTAATTTTTGGTAAAGAGTCTGATTATTCGTGTGCATATTATATATGGTAATTGAATTAAGGCAAAACTAGATGGACTCCTTTGTTCATTTATTAAATGCTTGGTTAATAATCTAATTTGTATATAAGATACTGATATCACACTATAAGAAGTTCATTGATATATTCTATCTAAAACTTTAATCATATATGCTTCCTACTGAGTATAATCATAAATTGATTTGAAGAAGTAAATGTGATTCATATGTACATTTATAATAAAATGCAACATTAAAGCAAACAAGCAAATATATTCCAAAGAATATATCCCATATTGTCCATGTTTAAGATTTGTTATGAATAAGTTAATATCCATAAGGAAATTAAATACAAGAACACATTTTCAAAAATTCCATTGATACATTAAAAATTCAAATATATAGCAGATTTTACAGTGTTTTCTCCATATGCACTGACAGAAACAATAATATATTTAATTGCTGACATTTGCATTATTTTACCATACATTTATTAACTAAATAAAGTGTGTTTTCAATGCATTTGAAAAGTCTGTTGTGTTTATTAATACATGAGGAATTCTAAATTTCTTCTGGGCCTGCTTAATCACTATTTGCAGTCTTTACTCTGGGCCACACAGAAAATGAATTCCAGAAAACGTAAAGCAACTGTACCATGTTTCTTCATATTGGCACTGTGTCAAACTATGTTTTGTTTGAACATTAGAAATTAAACCTTGGTTTAGTCAAAATATTGTCAAAGTATTGGATTATAAGTATTTGTCTGGACAAACAGTTAATACTTAAATGTTAAAAGACACTGGAATATTTTATGGATCTATTTGGCAATGAAAATGAACTATCTGTATTATAAATGTGGTGGATAGGGCTCATGTGTAATGTTCATTTATAATTTTCATGTTTTATATAAAAGTGTGTAATTGATGCTTACAGTATAACCAAAATCTTCTCTGTCCTCATAAAAACACATGAAGCAAATATAAAATTAAGCGTTTCAGAGTATTTTACTACTCCAATATTGTTTTAAAACTCAAGTATCTGTCTCTAAATTGTATTTATGAAAAATCAAGTTCCAGAATTAAATGGATATGTTTTACAAATACGGCGAGGGGCTTTGATAGACATTTTTCTTTAGTACTGCTAAAGAGAAAAATATAGTAATTTGGTGGCAAACATCTGTCTGGTAATCATATATGATAAATTCATAAGAAATACAGGAAGGCTATTTATTTACTGTTACTGCTAAGCCAGTCTTTATTTATCTTAGAAGATTTTTCATCTATGAGTGGAAAACAAACTTTCCTTCAGGAGGTCTGTGAACCGAATAATAAATGTCAGGTCTAAATCCTGTATGAAAATCAGTCTGGTTTAATCCTGGATATTCTTCAGCATGCAAATGAAGACCAGAGGTTTCACTGGGCCCGCTGTCATACAGGCAGCCAATTTACAGACCCTGGCACAGTGTATGTGTTAAGGGTTTGCCGGCTGCCCCTCCCCCCTAGCCTAAGACTTGGTCTCAGCTGCCTGCCTTTCACAGAAAACCACAAGCCAAGGAAACATATCAGTAATAGCGCCCTGTAAATTAACTTGACATTTGATGCAGAAAAAACCCTAAAAGCTTACAAAAGACATTGAAAACAAAAGCCACTCAGGACCCACACTACATATATTGTAGATTTAAGAGATCTGGAAGGTGGTTATTCTATTGTAACCAACACATACAGCCTTCATCTTCTTTGTTAAGACAATTCAGTCATTCTTTGTTACAGGGATAGTATTCGTCAAACAAGAAAACAATATTTCCACCAAAAAACAACAACAACCTAAAAGTCCAACTGATATTATAATAATAATTCAATCAATGGGCTTCTTTTACGTTAAAAAGTAAAGCTATACATTCCTAACGTGAAAAAAAGAGATGCTAAAAATATGACTTTATGTTTCCTTGGTAAATAAGACATGTTGACATTGCTGAGATGTAAATAATGTAAGATGCATTAGAGAATGGTGTGAATCTTGCTGAACATGAGGTATTCACAAATATGTTATGTCTTAAAATTTTGCCATTCAAGAGATTTAATTTTTTTCATGCTTGGAAGCCCCTGAATTCTTTTTATAGGGAAAAAAATATTTTTTGGTTCAAAGAAGGACTATTGATAAAATATTAAATGGTTCTTTGACATCAGCTGCCGTGTGGGGCTAGAGTGAGGCACACAGCATATTTAAGCCATTAGACATGCAGGAATGTTAACATTATTATGCGTTATTGTGTCTGGCTATCTGCCCCCCTCTCTTCTTCTCAATCTCTCTCTCTTTCTCTCTCTCTCTCTCTCACTCCCCGCCCCTGCCTCTCACTCACTTTCCCTCCCTTCCTCCCTCCTCCCTACCTTTCTCAGTGTCTCTCCTTCCTCTCCCTCCCTCTGCAGGGCCTGCTACACTGCATCTTACAAATGTCTGGCCTTATAGTTTACAAGCACAGAACTGTACTGGTAAAAATGCATAATCTCAGCATCTGTGCTTCTTGATATTCATGGATTTATTTACAAGTCCCTGTGTTCTTTTTTTTTGCCTGTTTCTATGGTTTATATTACTGTCATGCCTATATTCTTGTGGGAATTTCAAATAAGAATCAAGATATAACTGGCAAATATTCTGTAATGCAGTCTGCATTTCCATAATTTAGTTGTTTTTTAAAAGAGACAATTTAAAGAGGTTTATGGACTTAAGGATATATGAAGAGTATTTTGATTGGCTTTTTTAGTACTTCAACTGCTTAAGGTTCAGTTTGTGTAAAATGCATGTAATAAAATAAATTTATGTACATATATGTGCTTGTGTCTATGTAAATGCATTTAGAATGAAAAACTTCATAAATCTCAGTCAAATTGACTGATTAAGTTCACTATGTTCACATTTGGCCATATTAAGATATTTCACCAAAGGGTTCAAAGGTAAAAGGCTAGCATTTTATTTCTTCTTTAAATTCCAGCCTGCAAAAAGCTTAAATATTTACAAAGCAAGTATTTAGGTTCCTGTGTTTCCCTAACCCTACACACACACACACACACACACACACACACACACACACCCCTCCAGTACGTGGAGCTAGTTTAACCGAAGCCTTTTATTACACGTCACCAGTGCCAAAGAAATCTTTTCTCCCTTTTTTAAACTGTAAAGACACAAATTATCTTCAATGATTTAACTAATGCTAAAACTAGAACTTTAACTTATTTTACAATAATTTTCATTTTCCACCCATCTCCCCCCCCCCCCACAATAGAATTTCACCTTCATATTATCAGTGCACTCATTTTTAGGGATTAATATTCTCTAGTTTAATGTAATATTGAAATCTGAGAAGTCCACGTATATGCTTTGCTGTTTATAGCTCCAGTTTAATTACTGTATGTTAGACTGCCTAGACACCAAAATGAATTTATGAATATCTTTCAAGACAGCCATAGTTTGGAACTGCACATGAGAGAAAACGGGATGGTGGGGGACACTGCATTAAGTGATCTTTATGCCAGTATTCTTGAAAATTCACACTCTATGTAGGAAAATGTTAAATATGAGAACATTAAGATAAAGGCTTGTTACAGTCCTGAAGTGTGGGATATGTAAAATATGAAGATTTTCATATGTACAGTTTAACACATGCTAAGCAGCACAGATTATTAAGCAAGATCCATTCCTTTATTGGAGAGGGAGGGGAGTAATTTACAGACAAGAGCTAAGCAATTCTGTTTAACACAACTCTGTCTAGTTGATTGTAAGGCATGTATAGTATTTTTCCAAAGCCCGTCATCAGTCGTAAAGCAATTTACAGCTCAGGATATTTTTTAGAGGATACTCATTTTATTAAGAGTTAATCAGATAGGTTGTGCAGAAAGATATACATGTATTTGCAATTCACATTGTTGCTGTGTTCCTATTGTGTTCCGAGCTTCCATCATGGCTGGGAAATGAGAAGCTGGCACATATGCGGGAGAGTAAGAGAGAAAGCCCCAAATAAACACTTAGAGCATTTTCTAATCATCTCTAATTATAACCATGTTTCTTTTTTTTTTTTCCTGAAGTGGGTGGGGGAAGTGGTAGAAAGAGGACGATTATGAGTGCAGACCACATCTGTGCTATTAAATAATATTAATAATTCTTTTGGTCCAGGGGATGATGTTTTCATTCTAGACTTTCAAGCACCTCAGTCTACCCATTCAAAGCGATGACAGAAAAATGAATCTGAATGTGTAGGCATTAAACATTTAAATTCTCTACTCCCTGGTCATTATACCGACTGTCATATTTTACACCTCCCTTCCCCCACTATGCTTTTGCTGATTTGACTTCATTTACATTGGCTCATTATGCACTGGTCTTTGTTCTACTGAACGGAATACAGTATAGTGACAAAGCAAAACTTACACATTGGCTGGAGTATTTTTCTGATTTAAAAATTAGGTTTCACTACTTAAATTTACATTTAACTTCCCAACATTGTTTAAATTGGAAGCAAGTCTTTTCTTATACAATAACTATAATCTATATGCAATTATTTTAAGAGTGGTTAAAATTACCTCAAAATGTCTTTAGGAAATGACATTTAAGACCTTTTATAACAAATACTCTACTGCTACCTAGGCAATATTATCATATTAGAAGTATTAAGTTGTTCTTTCCAAGCCTCTGTCTGAATTTCTATGTAGGCCCAAGGAGCAAGCTTTTATCTATTTTATATGAAGTTCATTGTTTAGAGCTGTCCCTTATGGGTCTTATTTTAATGTATCAAACAACAAAGGTAATGTCAATCCTTAAAAAAAAAAAAAAGATTCCTGCTTTGCATTTCTTGCAATTAAAAGGTTTTCTGATTTACAAACCAAATTTTCATCAAATTAAAAGGAAATCCTAGCTGACCGATCACATGGAAAAATATGAAAGTTACGTTGAGCTTTAAATGTCTATCCCCATGACAGCGCATACTATCTTTTCATTTGTTACAACCAATGGAGACATGGGATTAATCTAATACAGCCTAATTAAAACCCATTCACACATGATGGTTTTTAATGGTACTAGTGGCACAAATGCTACTTTGTACCACAGTTATATTTGCATTTATTTGAAGTTAGACAATAGATAATTTTGAATACAAAGAAAATGGGAAAAAATACTGGGGAGCATGCTTTTGAAAATGGAAGCAATTTCTTGTTTCCTGTAAAGATAATTGCTGTATGTACAATTTAGGTTTCATTCCAGATATTTTGACCAGAATTCTTTTTGTATTTCTGTTATTTATCAAAATGTATAATCATGGTTACAGTGGCTACATGTCTGGGACACCATATTGGAAGAAAAAAATATTATGACTTCTTGGTTTTGTTAATGACTCATTGTGTGACGTCGTGCTTCTCCCCTAACCTGAGTGCACCTTTATTTTTTCATCTATGAAAAGGGAATATCTGTCCCTTACCTACCCTTATTGGGCTATTGTAAAGCTTTATTGGAATAAGGTATTGTTTTTAGGAAGAAAGTACCTTAAGAACGCAAGCTTTTATTTTTTTTCATTGATTAATTTTTACTGTACTTGGGGAAAATGCAGTGTTGTATATTTGTCTATATTCAATCTCTTTTACTTAAGTTTGGCACTTTTGGTTCTAGAGTTAATGAGAATAAAACATAAACGCTTAATTGGATTTCTTGGAGGTAGGATCAATCGCTCACATCTTGGCGATTTATATTATATAACCTGGTTATCATCTGCAAGATATTTCTATGAGCATAATTGGTTTTAGAAAATGGCTTTTGCAGTAGAAGTAGTCAACACGGCAACATTCAGAATAAGTTCAAGCCTGTATGAGAACTAGAAATTTGACAAAGACTTCTTATTCCAGTGGCACCTCAAGGGAAGCAAAGTAAATAAAAGTTTTTAGGCTATAGTTGCTTTAAAACTATCTTAATTTTTCTTTTGAGTACTAGAAATTTTAGATTTTGTACAATATGCAACTCTGATGCAGAAATCTGTAAGACGATATCATCTGAGTATTTATTGGGACTTATCTAGAAGCCCTCCTAAACTCAACACAATTTTCAAAAAACATGCCAGACACAATTAACCTTATTTCCATTTCTAGGATTAAAATGGTGGTATTTAATTTCTTCACACTTCAACTGAATCATCTGTTAAATGACAGGGTTGAGCTGGATTATCAACAAGACCCTTCCCAGATTCAAAATTAACCTGGCTAGTATTTGGATATATCAGTCTTATTGAAATTCTAGGCACGTAAGTGTCGTGCTATATACAGTATATCTAAATGATATTTTATCAGATACTTGTCCATATAGATGATGAATGTTTATTCAACACTAAATACACATCAGGCATTTGTTAAATTCTAGAAACCTAGAAAAGGAGATTTGGAGGCAAAGATAAAGATTGCCTTACTAAAATCTGATGAAGATCAAAGTCTATAAGCATCTAATCACTTGACACAACAGAGTTAGATGTGCTTTACATATATGACTGAATATAGTAGACAGTATTACTAGTCACTAATAGCCTGTGTCTGTCCCTATAGGAGTGTTATACACCTCCCTGCCTTCATGAAGTCAGGCTAGGATATGTGAATTGCTTTGGCTAATGGCACATGAGCAGAATTAATAGGTGTCATTTACAGGGGGAAGCTTTAAGAATCAGTGCGTCTTTTGCCGTTTCTTCTTTCCCTTTGCCACGGTTACCAGCGATGTTCTAAAGAGTTTCTGCTCCACCAAAATGGATCCCAGAGTGAGGGCTACAATGACATGGAGCAAAATGTCCAACTGATCTACAATGGATATGAGAATGAGAGAGAAGGAAAACAAACAAACAAACATTACAGTTAAGTCACTAGGATTTGAGGATTGTATATTATCATAGTATAACTTAGTCCAGTGGTTCTCCGAGTATGGTTTGGAGACCACTGGGATTCCTGAAACTTTTTCAAGGAATCCACGAGGTCAGAATTATTTTCATAATAATATGTAGATGTTATTTTTCCTTTTGCTCTTATTCCCTCACAAGTGCAAAGTAGAGTTTTTCCAAAGTTTACATGGTGTGTGATATTGCAACCAACTGATGCAGAAGCTGATAAAAGAATCCAGTGGTTAAAGAGATTTGAAAAAAATTTATAATGATGGCACCCTCCTTCTGAATTTTTTAGCAATTTTCCACAAAAAATGTGTTATTTATATTAACATGCGATGGATTTGTTGTTATTTTAAATCATAAGTATTTTTAAATTTTCTTATTTTTAATTTCTAATATGAAAAAAAAATCAGTGGCTAGAACCCACTTCGACAGACACTCTTTGGGAGTCCTCAATAATTTTTAAAGAGACCAGAGAACAAAAATTGGGGCCCTAGCCTATCCTGACTGATGTGGCAAGCTCCACCAGGTACAGCTTATTAGAACTAATTAAGCCCTGTCACACAGAGCTCTGTGGATAAACTATAACTTTAAAAGTATGGTTAGAGTCAGTCACATTATTTAGTTATTTAACAGAATCAAATGGAACTTTTTCATGTTGTATAACAAAAGAACAGTTGCTGCCTAATGCAACTACTACAATAATTAGTCTAGACATAATAAACTATTTCTTTGGTAGGATTTGACAGTGTGGATTTTCCTCTTTATTTTGTAGAAAAGAATAAATGTACTCTCTTGCAGTAAGTATGAAAATATATAAGCTAAACTATAAATCACCCCACAAATGTACAATCTGTCCAATTTATTGGGCAAGGGTAACAGGAAAAAGAATAGAAGAGAGATGAATTGTGAGATGTGAAAGTTTCAAATCATGCTTTTGACAACCATTCAGACACATGGTGACTGACGGCTGCAGATCACACTCAAGCAGAAAACAATCTGAATTAAAAGTATTTGGGCCCATCATCTCTCCCTCAGGCCAGCACAGTTTCTGTATCAATTTACTCTCACTGGCATGTTGGTCCATAAATGTGTGGTCCCTTGTTTGAAATGCTGGTATGCATTCCTTCAACTGGATCAGAAGCTCCTAAAGGGCAGTGATGATGTCTTCTACTGAGTTTGCCTCCAGCCTCACCCAGTGGCCCTGCCTAGTGCTCCACATGAGACTGGGACTCCGTATGTGCTAGTATGTTAAACAAAACAAGAGAAGATCTCTAACTTCACAGCAATGGGCAAGCAATGAAATGAACAAAGAGCTTGGGCTGGAGAGGGAGGATAAGGTTGACAACTACTTTCTATTAATTTAAATATACTTACCAATATAAAATCAATATTGTATGAAGTATTAAAGGGTTGTTTAAGATAAGAATAAAAAGACTGAATCTAGCATCCATGTCCCATTGAAGAAGTGTTCTTCCTGTCAGCATAACTCCTGGATGGGCTGTGCTCTGTTCCGACCACAGTATGGGGCATATTCATTTAAATATGTTCTCCTTCCTTACATCATTGAGTTGTAGAAATTCCTAAGAGGGTTTATTATCTTAAAACACAAAATATTTCTTCTATAATTATCAATTCACTGGGTTTTGCCTACAAATCTAGTTAACCAATCTAAAATAAATGTTTTATGAGTGTGTTTATGTATATAATATGTGTAGGCTTTCCTAGTTTATACACATTATCCACACCATATATGGTATCTCATCTGACCTTCTCAACAAGCTTGTGAGGTACTTTTCATGCTTACCCTCATTTTATCAATAAAAAAGTAAGAGCTCTGTGAGATTAAGAGATTTGTCCAAGAATATATACCTAGTAAGTACTGGAGAGACAATTAAAACCCAGAGTCATTTCCAGAGTTCTAGTTCTTTTCAAACTATTAAGATATAAACATAACAGAAAAGTTTATTTATTCTTCTAATAAAGAAGAGAGTATTGTTTTGAATGTAAATATAGGTGACTGGAATTTTTATATACATTCCTGAGGAAAAAAAATCACTATTTCTGAAGTTCAAAATGTCTTTTTATTACCTTAATTTAATTTTCTTATTTTAAAAAATAATTCTATTTATAAATTTGAACAAAGTATAAATGTTAAATAACCAGATTGTCTTGAAAATAATCTAGAGATAATTATACCTTAAATTTTTAAAAAGGAATATTATGGTAGTGCTTATCTTAAGATTTCTAGTAGGTTGGCTGATGGTAATTGCTAACGCAATAATTAATCTATTTGTGTTTTCAGTAGATATTACCATAAAAATAATTAATGGGCCTTTCATTCAGATTTTCTGGTGAATTATTAAAAACAGTTTTGTTGGACTTCCCTGGTGGCACAGTGGTTAAGAATCCGCCTGCCAATGCCGGGGACACGGGTTCGAGCCCTGGTCCAGGAAGATCCCACATGCCGCGGAGCAACTAAGCCTGTGCGCCACAACTACTGAGCCTGCACTCTAGAGACCGCAAGCCACAACTACTGAGCCCACACGCCGCAATTACTGAAGCCCGTTCACTCCAGGGCCCAAGTGCCGCAACTACTGAGCCCGTGTGTTGCAACTACTGAAGCTTGTGAGCCTAGAGCCCGTGCTCCGCAACAAGAGAAGCCACCGCCATGAGAAGCCTGTGCACCTCAACGAAGAGCAGCCTCCGCTCGCCGCAACTAGAAAAAGTCCGCGAGCAGCAACGAAGACCCGATGCAGCCAAAATAAATTTATTAAAAAATAAATAGTTTTGTTTCTCATGATAATTCTCTAAAAAAATCAGTTACAACACTTACCCAAAATCTAGAATACAAAGTAATTTAAAGATACAGCAAACAATAAGCTATATGCCACGATTAATAAAAGCAATGGAATAGAAAATTACTTTTTACTTGGTTTCTAATGGCAGTAATCATAAGAGTTTAAGTTCTCATCCTGCTTTATCTGCAGAGTTTGATATAAAAGGTTGTGAGCTCCCAAACTCTCCAGATGAGCGAGAGGCCATTTCAGAAGGCTTGAATGGTGTTGGAAGATGAGCATCGGCAGGTAAACGGAAGCAACACTCTACAATGAACTGCTAGTACTCTTTCTTCCTTTTCTTCTGGAAGCTTGAAGTTCTACCTCAGGTTACTACAGAAATGTCCACTGATTGTCTCTTATCTGACAGGAATACACAAACCAAAAAAACTTAGTGACCCAGATGTTATTTTCTTAATGTCTCAGAACTCATAGCCTAACACCTCCTTGACATGACTTCTTCCTTTCCTTCCAACAAGCAACATTTTCCCTTGGTGTTTCCATCTGATGAAGATGGCTGCTCTCAGCCCTTTCCAAAGAGAAGTCCCTTAGTCTTTAGCAACCTTGTAAACTCATGTCTCCTCACATCCTAAAAGATGCCTTCGTTGTTTGAGTGCCCTCTATAACCTCAACAACATTTACACGTATATGCAAACGACAAAGTAACCTACTGAACTCTTGATATTTGTAGATTTATCATTCCTGGTCTTCCCCCTGCGCCACCAGAATAAAGACTCCACGAACACAAGGACCTTGTCTTATTTATCAGATGCTCAGTATTTGTTGAATAAACAGATGACAGCTAATGAACTCAGTGGTCTATAATGTGTAATCTATGGTGATGTTAGGTGTAGATGAATACACAGTGTGTGATGAGGCTAGTGTATAGGAGAGTCAGCAAGGTCTTGAATGAGTTTAGGAAACTATCCACTGTTCATAGGATAAGTGGTTTCCTTCGGTGGCATTGTGAATCTCAGAATTCTCAAAGGTCTCTTCTATAGCTTTCATGAAATTGAATATTGAATATTATACAGTGCTTCTATCTGGAGGCAATCTAATACAGGAGTAAGGACTAAGACTTTGCAACCAGACTTTTTGGGTTCAAGTCTCAGTTTCAGCACTTACCAGCTACATGATCTTGGGAAAATACCATTTACTTTCCAAAACTGTGAGGCTTCCAGGATATGTAAAGAACATAATAACATGCCATACATAGTAGGTAGTCAATAACTGTTATTTATTATTATCATAAAATTTCTATGTGATCTCCAGGGCTGAGAATTTGGCCCTCTAATTTAAGGTCAATACATGAATTAATATAAGAATGGAAGAATGCTGAAGGAGTATTAACTAGGTTTAGAATTCAGTTTAGAAGAAATGTTTTATGTTACTAGGAAGAAATTGGAACTATTGGTTATATAATTGTTATAATAGTTATTATAATAGTTATAATGAGGTTACATTATAAACATCTATAATTGAGAGTTAGTTAAGTGGAGATTTTAACACTCTTGTTTTTTTAGTCAACTCTGTGCTGAGACTCAATCTGAGTAAAATCCAGCAGGAATCAGGCATGTACATTTCAGCATGTTGAAAAGAAAAGATGTCACTTATGCTGGTGTCTGAATAGCCAGTATAACTTCAAAGCACAATTTGTTTATTTTGATTTTGAAAGCAATAAATACTCCAAAACAATGAATTATCCACCTCCAGCTTAAACTTCATGAGAATTTTGTTGGCCTACCTTTAAAAATAGGCAGAGTTTTTCTTAAACCCAAGTTCAGTTCTTCTCTTCAAGTCCAATTATTGTGGGTGGTAGAATCCTCATTGTAAAGAGACTGCTTCTTGAGCAGCACTTTATTGAAACAAATAATCTTTTCATATTTAAAGGGTCAAATGTTGGAGCATATTTGTGAATTTGTAAGAAATTTCAGTGAGTCTGTCCTTCACAGCTAGGCTGTGGTTGAAATTAAGTGCCAACACAGGTAAGCTATAGAGAAATGACTTTCCAGAGACTATTTGTTAACTGCTTCTATGAGACAGGAAGAACTATGAGGAAAATGGAAATTAGGCTTAGTTCCAAGCATCATAGACAAGCAGAAATAGGAGCTCTTCTGAAGTGGGAATCATGGCTTTAGGGGAAAAGGTCTCAGCCTTATCAGTGAACTGATGATAGGATCTAATGGGCACTTTCTAGCCCTTACCTAACTTGTCTTGGCTGTTGCCTGTCCTATCGTTGACCTCTTTCTCCAAAGTCTCTCCTTTTCCATAATAATACTCTTTTGAAGTTTACCTCCTACTTCTCCAGACATTTCTCCTCAGTCATTTTCATGGATTCTTCTGCCCTAAGGGACCAACCTCAGACCTCTTCTCTATTCTCTAATTACTCCAAGTAGGGTCAGGGAACCATCTGCAACAACATGTGATATCTTCAGGCTTGTTAAAATTCAGATTCCTAGGCCCACCTCTGCTCTCCTAAACCGAAATCTCTGGGTACTGGAGAGAGTAAATGGTTTTCTATAGGGGCACTGCAAATCTCAGAACTTTCAAAGACCTCATTATATGTCCTCTAGAAATTCAATGGTCTATTTTACACAATGTTTGTATCTAGAAACAACACAGTGTGGCAGTTAGGGCAGGGACTTTATAGCCAGAGGTGACCTTCTGAATATAAATTCCACTCTCTTTCCAAGATCATGAGGTTTAAGAGATAACATATGTAAAGAAGATACCTATGTAAAGGGCTTAATGCAGTGCTACACATAGTACGTGTCTTTTGACAAGTTTCTTGGTTGATTCTGACACAGACCAAAGCTAGAGAAGCACTGGGTGTTATCATCCATTTCTAAGGTTTCAGATCCACTTTTAGGATGAAACTCTCCAGTGGCTTCCCAGTGTAGAAGATCCACATTATCTTCCCTTCTTTGCCTTTCCAGCCTCCTCTCTTGCCTTCCTTCCTGGTAAGAATTAGCATACAGGAACTCCTACTGTATTCTCTTTTGGCTCTCATCTTTCCTACTGGCTCTTCATTCTTTCTCAAATAACTTCCCTGTCGAGGTCACTTTGCCAGACTCATCCAGATCGTCGTGTCTCTGCCTAGATGTCAGGACCTTCCCTGATCACTTGGGTCTGCGTTTGGTGCCTCTCCTATGAGATTGCAGGCACTCCAGATATCTCCCATCATTGAACTTATCATATTTTACGGTACTAGCTTAGTTATCTGTTTCTATCCCCTATAAGATATTTCCAGTTCCATATCCTGGCACATACTAAGAAGGTGTTTAGTATATGCAAATTGATGAATGAATGAATGAATGACTCACAGATATGTGCTTCCAGATCAGACCTCCTCCCTAGGCCTTCATATCAAGCTGAACATGTAAAAAAACTGAATTCATTCTCTTTCCCCAGCAAAATGGTTCCTATACCACCCTCAATTCTTCTTTTCCATGAAGCACATAGAAATTTGTCCAATTGCTAAAAACAGCCAGTTGAGGATTATCCAAGACTGCTCTATCTCCCTTAACCCCACATCCAATCTGTCACATTGCACATCAGCAATAGCCTAGCTCAGGAGATTTTTCCAAAGTGTGATTATTGAGGTTCGATTTAAGAGGGTATTTTGAGTGCACATGTTTACCTTCCCTCTTTTCTTAAAACCCACTGAAGAAACAGGGAAGAAGCTAAAAAGGGTATAAATTTAGAACAGGAAGACCAGAGAGTTTGATGACGCTCTGTAATATGGAAATCAGGTGGAATCTATCACATTAAGAGGTTAACAGAAGTGGGATCCTCCATCTCAAACAAACACATGCGAAAGCTCTAACAGAAACTGAAGCACTGTTCCTAGCTGTGGAGCCACAGAGACTTCAACGGAGCAGATACAGAGGGTGGAATGGGTAGGTGGACGGCGAAAGGGATCAACTGAAGGACTGTCTATGGAATGTGTTACCAACCTCAGCTGATCATAAGATTACTCGGAGTTTAACAAGTTCCCTTGTTAAACATAGAGAATCTCAGTACCCTTCTCTGAGAATTCTAGTTCAGTGCATCTGGCATTATGACTCAGGATTCTGGATTTTTGACAAGGTTTCCAGGTGATTTTTTATGTAAAACAAGTTTGGGCAATACTGGACTATGGTCCACTCTTTGTTCAGGAATCCCTCTCCCACCACTCACACACAGATCTCTATGGCATACAGGATTAGCGTTTATTCCCCAAGCTTAAAATCAGATAATTCATTTCTAAAGAAAAATTTAAGTTGTCTGGGACACTTAGCAGAAATAACACCCCAGGATAAAGCTGTCCTCATTCTGGCATTTGGGATTGCCAGATGGTTTCCTGCCTGAGCATCTTAAAATGAGTCCTGCCGCTCTACTTGCCCCAATCACATACACAGAGCTCTGTGTTAGTGCCCTCATTCAGAGAAGAACCTTACTGTAGACAGGGATAGAGAATTAGCATATTAACTGCCTAGACTTTCATTCATACATATAACTGAAAACCTAAACTCGCCAAATATTTGAGGGGAGAACAACAGCATAAAAGAGAAAGAAAAAATTGAACAAGTAGAACTTAATAATCTAACCTAAAAAACAAAACAAAACAGATGTGGTGGATGTTGACATGAACCACACAGATCCCCCTTCAGCTGCTGGCAGAGCTGCCAGCAGAAAGCTCTGAGGGAACTGCATTGGCTGAAGGGAGCCTCCTCACCCAAGATCATGCCCTGGATGCAAAGGCTGATCAACATGGAGATAGAAAATCCTGGCACCATTTCTGCTGCAACAAGTTATCACAAACTTAGAAGTTTAAAAAATGTATTCTCTTGCAGTTGGCGAGGTCAAAAGTCTAAAATCAAGGAGTTGACAGCGATGTTTCCTTCTGGAGGCTTTAGAGGAGGCGTCATCTTACCTTTTCAGCTTCTAAGGGCCACCCATACTCCTTAGCTTGTGAACTCTTCCTTGCATTGCTCCAAACTCTTGCTTTCATTGTCCCATCTCCTACTACTGACTCTGGTCCTCCTGCTGCTCTCTTAAAAAACCCTTGTGATTACATCAGGCCCACCCAGGAAATCCAGGATAATCGCAAAATCCTTAACTTAATCATATCTGCAAAGTCCCTTTTACCATATAAAGTAACATATTCACAGGCTCCAGGGGTTGGGTCGTGAGTGTCTTTGGAGGACCATTATTCAGCCTAATACGGTCCCATTTTAACATACCATTATTCATGTGTTGGTTTTATTTTTTAAATGTTTAATAGGATTATTATTAATCTGTCACTGCATGGTATTGATTCTACCCTGCTAAATGGCTCAATCTACTGAACTCCTTCTTCTTCTTATTGCCACTGTAGGAACAGTTCGGTCTTTTACCATTTTTTGCCTGGACTACATCAATGGTGAACTGTCTTGGTCTCTTACCTTCTAGTCCATCTCCTTCCCTTCTCCATGGTTACTGGAGTGAGTTTACAAAACAGCAATCCAATCCATATTCCCCTATGTAAAATAAAATGTATCCCCATTGCCTTCAGAATAAATGCTAAATCCACTTATGTTTGGCCCCTGGCTACTTCTCTCCTGCCTCATCCAATACCAACTTTCCCAGAGTCCTCTCACGTGCAGTTATGTGAACTTCACACACTTTCCTGAATGGGCCACATTCCCTCACTTCTCTTCCAGCACTTTTCCCTCTGCCCAGAAGACCCATCCCCTGCCTCCACCTAACCTAACTTCTATGTGTCCCTCAAGACTCAGTTCACACTTTATATCTTCTCTTATGTGTTCCTGACCACATTCTCATGCCCTTCACTTCTCTTTACAGACTTCTTCAGGGTGCCTAAAAATCTTCAACTGCAGCATTCATGACTTTGTTTATAAGTGTTGGTTTACTTGTCTGTCGTTGTCAATTGCCTGTGAATTCCTTGAGGGCACCGACAATGTCATCTACTTCTATGTCTTGGCGAAGGATTGGCACATATTTATCCCTCAAAAGAGTCTTTCTTTAGATGAATGAATAAACCATGACATGCTTTGGCCAATTGCCTTTTTATGTGTTTATCACTGTCTACTCTTTAAATCTATCAAGAGAGTTTTTTCCAGATATCTATGTGAACAAACTTGTACATGCATATACACACACACACACAAATCAACACTTCTCACTATCAATTCTTACCATTGAGTTGACATAAATCAATTAGCAAACATTATACATAAGTACACAGTACATACCCAAGTAAAAACAGACTGAAGGTTTATCAAGGAACCAATGTCAAAATCAAAGAAACTGGAAATGGGAGGAAAAGGTTTTCCCAAGGTTTCTTCAAATTTAATTTTTAAATTACAAGAAAGCTACCCTGATCGCCATCATGTCTCATGTTTGTACAGCATGTCCTAGTTTTCACAAGTTTTAAAATCATCTCCCCACTTGATCTTCAAGACTGTATGAGACAAACAGGTTAGGTATGTGTTGCCCCAATTTTAGAGATGTGAAAATAAAAGCTTAATGGTACTTGAGTCCTTGAAAGGAATTCACAAAAAGCAAATGTTATAAAATGGAAAGTAGAACAGTGAACTCACCTGAGGAGTTTGTAAAATACTATGCCTGAACCTCACTGCAAACCAATTGAATTAGACTCTTGGGAGTGGGGAGGGGAAGGGTGTCTCTAGCATCTGTGGGTTTTGAAAGCTCACCAGATGTTTCCAATGGGCAGCCAGAGTTGAGAAGCACTGGATTAGAACCCAGATCTTCTGACTTTAGTTCAGTGGGTTTTCTATTGGTTTTATAATGGTTTTTATAATGGTTTTATAATTGCAAAGCAAAATAGGTGGTCTATATTATACTATAACTGGTGTTGGTATTAGGTTATTCTTGTTTTGCTGCCTTCGGGAGAGTGGGGGTGAAGGTTTGCATTTGGTTCCATTGACCTAATTAATATTTTCTGATGGTTTTTAAGGAGAGGGTAGGATTGCCAACATTTAAATAGCATTCAAGACTAAGGATCTAAGCATGTATTTTCCTGGCTCCTTGATGGCTAATAACATCACTGACTATGGAAGAGAAGGGAGTGAGGTGGAAGGATGGAGAGGCGGGCATGGTGCATGGCAACAAATGTGTTCCATGTCTCTTAGGTAACACAACAGAGTGATTACTTACAAAATTCAATCCCAATGCTGCCACTCAAGTGTTTGAGCAGAGTTCTAAGCCCCGTTAACTCTCCCATTTTCTCATTTGCACGGGGGTGTACTGACCGTAGCTTAGTTGATAACTTAAAATATTAGATCCTAGAAGCTGCATGATAAATGCATCTCCGTGTCACTGTCACATAAGGCTGACTGGTAGAAAACGCACACCTCACAAGGACATTCTGAGGGATAAACAACAGTTACACTGCTCTTGGAGATATAAATAGCTCTCATAAAAAATATTTCCATGCACATGCTTTCTGCCAAGGTAAACTGTAATTTACACTTTTACCCTAGGCAAAATTGTTAGTTTATCCTTTTTTTCTGTTCACACCCATCTATTCTTCCCTTGAGCCTCAAAGCCACCAGAGTTTTCACAAAAATAATCTTTAAAACATATATTTACCCTCTTATTGACCCCTTAAACTAGCTCTTTATTACTCCAGGGCATTTTAAATTGTTCTAAATTTGTTTTAGAAGCTGTGGGTGTATTCTTTCCTCTGTAGATATTCCTAACCTCCATTAACTTCCATGGGAATCGGACACACATGCATCAGAGTGAAACCAGGCCCTCATATGTTTAAATAATGATTAAAAGCTATTTATCATAAAATAAAAACTAAGAACTAAAATCTTGGGAAAAGCATATGAAAAAAATGAGACCATGTTGTGCTTAATTAAAGAAGATTACATTTATGGATGACTAAAATGACATACAGGCCCCCTGGCACTATTTCTAATATGTCCTTGGTCTCAGGTTATTTACTGTAAAGTGTCCACATTATAAAATGAAATGTGTGTGAGTGACTGTCTCACAAACTATTCTTGGCCCCGTGTGTCTTGGCTCTGTTATAAGTACAGAAGAGCAAAGGCACTGTTTTGACCAATATTAAGTCACCTGTGGGTAGAATTTGATCTTACCTATTTATTGTCAGATTTTAAAGTTACGTCATAAACACTTGCAAACTTTGCATATATAAGTCTGCCTACATGTATGCCCATGAAAATTGGGTAATGGAGTTCCAAACAGTCCAGTTTTTTCTTATAAACCCAGATCTGTGTAATGCATATCCTCTCTATGAACATTACTAGGAGGCAAATACAAACTTTACATACATATTTTGGTGCTCCTTTGAAATGTTTGCTTTGAAATACAGATATATCATACATGCAAATAAATATACTAATTCATCCATGCATTTAATGATATGAAGCCAACTCTAAACCCCACAGCAGTAAAAGTGCAATATTAAAATTCATTTCCATTTTACAAATAAACATTGTGCATTTCTCAGATAAAACGTGAGAAAATATGAACCTAGGTGAGTTTCAAACATAGTTTAAAATAAATGGATCTTTCCTGAAATATATATATGGTCATTCTGAGGAGATACGGTAAGGTATTTCTTCAGTTGCACTAAGGTAGTTATTTAGTCATTTGCTAAGTAAATAATACTATATTAAGTAACACACTGATGAAAGGAAAGCATCAAATGCAGCTTTCAGAAGCACCCATGGAACATCTAGGAAGTCAATAAATTGGGAGAATATTTTTTTCTTTTTTTATATACATGAATTACATGAAACTAGATTTAAAATAAGCATTGTAAAATGAACAGATGCGTACAACATATGGATGTTTTAGAAATATGTTATTTTAAACACAATATGATTTTTAAACATCCCTAAGCCTATTTGAATGGAGCAGAAGTAAGCTATTTGAAAATCCTGAAGATCTTTATCCTTCTTCATTCTCTTGTGTTCCTGCCTCACATCCTCCTCTGGAACAGCTTCAGCCACTCTCCTCAAATGAGCTGAGCTACTCAAACTTGAATCCAGAGCATTTAATTAAAGTGGCTAACCAGCGACAACGGTTTCATAGAGATTTAAGATGACACTTCCTAATACTTTTGCAATAACCAAAATCAACACAATTTTTTTAGCTCCTGAGACAACGCAAGAACTGTGCTAAATCCTTTATAAACAGATGTGTTAATCCTCAAAATGAGCTTACAAAATAGGTATTTTACAGGTTTAAGAAAACAAAACAGAAGTAAGACATAGTGTGAGTGCTGGAGAGGGATTTACCTTCAGGGCCCTCAGCCTCCATCCTTGGAGGCTGCCCCTTATACCTCCTGCTGACTCCCTCAGAGGCTGAACCTGGTAAACCTCACAAAGTGCATACTTAACACTCAGGTCCTGGCCCTGTTTAGAAAAATCCCACAGAATGAAGCCAAATCAGCATAATTTTTCATTTTATTGTGGTAATAACACTTAACATGAGATCTACCCTCTCAGCAAATTTGTAAATGTGTAATGCAGTATTGTTGACTATAGGTACAATGGTGTACAGCAGATCTCTAGAATTTATTCATCTTGCCTAACTGAAGTTTTAGTCCTGTTCACTGGTAACTCCCCATTTCTCTCCCCCTGCCCAGTCCCTGACAACCACCATTCCACTCTTTGATTATATAAATTTGACTCTTAGATACCTACTATAAGTGGAATTGTGCAGTATTTGTTCTGTGAACTGGCTTATTTCATTTAGCATAATATCCTCAAGGTTCATCCGCGTTGCTGCAAACAGCAGGATTTCCTTTTTTGGGGAGCTAAATAATGTCCCATTGTATGTATATACCACATTTTTTAATCAGTTCATCTGTCAATGGACATTTGGGTTGCTTCCACACCTTGGCTATTATGAATAGTGCTGCAATGAACACAGGAGTGCTAATATCTTTTCAGGATCCTGATTTCAATTCTTTTGGATAAATACCCTGAAGTGGGACTGCTATATCATAAGGTAGTTCTATTTTAATTTTTTGAGAAACCTCCATAACATTTTTCATAGTATCTGCACTATTTTTGTATCTTCACCAACAGTGTGCAAAGGTTCCAATTTCTCCACATCCTTGACCTTGGTTGTCTTTGTTGTTGTTGTTGTTTTTGAAAATAGTCATCCTGACAGGTGTGAAGTGATATCTCATTATAGCTTTGACTTACATTTCCCAGATGATTAGTGACTTTGGGCATTTTTTTTTTCATATACCAGTTGGCCATTTGTATGTCTTCTTTGAAGAAATGTCTATTAAGTTTATAGTCCAATTTTAATCAAGTTGTTAGTTTTTTTGCTATTGAGTTGTAGGAGCTCCTTATATATTTTGGAGATTAACCCCTTTTCAGATATATGGTTTATAAATATTTTCTCCCATTTCACAGGTTCCCATTTCACACTGTTTGTTTCTTTGCTGTGCAGAAGCTTTTTAGTTTGATGTAATCCCACTTGTCTACTTTTGCTTTCATTGGAACCACAAAAGACCACAAATAGCCAAATCAACTCTGAGAAAGAACAAAGTGGGAGGCATCACACTTTCTGATTTTGAAATATATTACAAAGCTACAGCAATCAAAACAGTATGGTACTGGCATAATGACAGAGACCAACAGAATAGAAATAAAAAGCTCAGAAATAAATCCACACATATATAGTCAACTGACCTTCAACAAGGGTGCCAATAACACACAATGGGGAAAGTATAGTGTCTTCAACAAATGGTATTGGGAAGACTGGATATCCATGTGCAAAAGAATAAAATTGGCTGTTTTTCTTACACTACACACAAAATGGATTAAAGACTCGAGGACCTGAAACTAAAACTCCAAAAAAAAAAAACATAGGGAGAGCTTCAGGACATTGAACTTGGAAGTAATTTCATGGATATAACATCAAAAGCACAGGCAACAAAAGCAAAAATAGACAAGTGAGACTATACCAAACAATTTTTAAATTTAGCTCAAGCTAGAGAGCCAAATGGAAGCTACTGACCAGCAACTGATGGAATAAGACTGAAAGTCATATGATGTAATATCTGAAACTAGACTGAGAATCCCCCAAAACTCAAATGGAAAGTGTTCACAACTCCTCTTTTTCTTCAAAATGCTAATGTAAACATTGGGTATAAATAATACACAAAATCTACAGTGAAGAGCAAAGATACATCCCGAATTCATGGAATGACAACTGCCAGGGGCAAAAAGTTGATTATGATCAAGGAGCCATCTATGAAAAACATGACAATTCATACCTTATTTAAATTATTCACATACTTATAAATATAAACATATTTATAAATTATTTATTTATAAATTATTGCTTATACTTCAATTACACTTAATAAATCCTTTCTAAATATAGATCTTGACACTGTATAAAATGGAGTAAATAAAATTTTTTGAGCTAAAAGGGACCTTAGAGAATCATTTTGTCCAAACCTCTCATTTAAACAGAGGAAAAAACACTTTTGTATTTTGTTTAGATATACGAGATTACCCTGACACCTAACTATAAGTGTTCCTGTTTCACTTCAACATAAGAAGATTGTGTTGGGGATTACCTTTTTAAAAAGTCATTATACTCAAAGGGTACCTCCTTTGTCCCATGACATCTTCCTGCTCAGCTGTGTCTGGCATAATGTAGTAGTATAATGACTACTCTGGGTCCAAGGTAAAATAAGCCAATGTTCTTATTACTAACTTTTTCTATTTACATATTCTTGAATTACATGTATGTGCACATTCACAAATTACAATTCATCCTCATTTCCTTGCTAACTATAATCTTTGAAAGGGTGCAATTCTGTCTGTCTTATTCACACTGTCACCAGAATTTAGGACAGTGCCTGACACATAGTAGATAGTCAATAAATAGTCCTTGGATGAATAAAATACCAACTTTTCTGCCAAAAACAAAAGATGAATCTTATAACAGACACCTGCTTCTCTCCTTCACCTTGGTAAACAGTCCATCACGAAGTCCTCTCAACTTTACCTCCTAAATAGTTCTTCACTAACTACTTCACTACCTACTTCCACTGTCATCTCCCTGGGCCAATGAAGTTACCATGAGGTCTTGCGTCAAATAAAGCAAAAACCTACTCCTTGGTTCACCCAATATTCTCTGACTTGATTTGGACCAGGTCTCCACATACTACAGCTGAACCATCCACAAAAGTAAAAATCAGACTAGGTCACCACCCCTAGATTAGTTTCCTGGAGCTGCTATAACCAGTTACCACAAATTTCGTGGCTTAAAACAACAAAAATTCATTTTCTTACAGTTCTGGAGGCCAAAGTCTGAAATCAAGGTGTCCATAGGGCTATGCTTCTTCCAGAGGCTCTACAAGAGGATCTGTTCCTTGCCCCTTCCAAGCTTCTGACGACTATTGGCACTCCTTGTCTTGTAGCCCATCACTCCAATCTCTGCCTCCATCTTCACCTGGCCCTCTCCCTTTGTGGTTTTTCTCCTCTTTTGTCTCTTATAAAGACTTGACATTGGATTTAGGGCCCACTGGGATAATCCAGGGTGACCTCACCTCAAGATCTTTGCTTAATTACATCTACATCTTCTCCCAATAGAAAACTCCCTCATACTCCACCCTACTCAAACTTCACAGAGCCTTTCTTTCACCCCAAACTCACTCCAGACAAAGCCTGGTTGCTCTGTTATGCTGAGTACGGAGTTGCTCTCTGTAAAAGAACATACCTGTTTGTAATTATACTTTCATTAGTATGGTGATGTGATTAATATAAGTGGAAGCACTTGCCTGAACCTTCATGAGAACAAGGATCATGCCTGTTTAGTTTTTTGTATTTTTTTCCACTTACAAATGCATTTTAAGGACTAACACAGGGCCTAACACATACTAGGAAGGCAACAAAAGTTTGTTGAGTGAATTAATGAGAGAACAGAGTGGGTGATTGACTATGCTTATATACAATCCTTCTCTGACCCTTTGGGGTCATCCCAGTTAAATGGATTACTTAGTACTGTTGGACTATTGCTATAAATTTCTATAAAGAAACGATAAGGTTACAATACACTGAACTAATACACCAACTAATGTAAACGGAGAATTGAGTTATTAACTCAGAAAAAAAAAAACACTTTTTTGATCGACTCTCCAAATAACCTTCTTGACTTTGTTTTTTAGTGCAGATACAGACCACCACTCAAGTCTGTCACTAATCACTAAATTTTGAGTTGATGGGACCTAATCGGTCCCACTCTCTTGGAATCCACTATGAAAGAACAAGCCTCCATTGTAGAAACAGTAACGGACTTCATACAAAATATAGCTCTCAGCCTTTGTGATTCCGTGGGAACTCTGTTCTCACAATGGTGTTAGCTGAGAGAAGACTGGCTCATGTTAAATCCAGTGGCACGCAATATCCATGCTATAGCAGGGGGACATTTTATTTTATGACTTAAATAAAAACATTTCTAAAATCACATATCCTGTGATAACAAGATTCAAAAAAGAGCCTAGGGTTATTGGAACATAGGAAATTCGAGCTTGAAAAGAATTTAGTTGGTTTAAAATTATTTGAAGATCATATGAAAGTAAGGAATTTCCTTCTAGCTTCAGTTTAATACCTACTATCACTATGGGGATACAAGTAGCTAGCAAAAAATCCTTCTACTAGATGATTCATATTCCTATAAAGAAAGTTGCCTAAACTCTTATGTTCACAGAATGAAAGACTATGACTAAAGGATATTTTGTTATTCATCAGTTCGTATATAATAAAAATCCCAAAGAATTTTCAAAGTTATGATAAATTAATGCTGTATGTATTACAGACCCTCTTAAAATGAGGAAATAAATCTAATAGTACAATACATATAATTACTTTTGTATCCTGCAAATTATTAGAATGTATACCTAGTCACTATATGTATGTTACCAGTTATACTTAATTCTGAATACCTTTAAAATAAAAACCATTTAAAATGCTAACGTCAAAGAATTAATCAATAAAAGTTATTTTTGTATTAAAGCTTCATTAAAGTTTCCAATTTATTTAAAGCTGGGGGAAATTTTTTAACCATAAAAAAATACTCTAAATGATGCATCACGTTCCACTATATTTTCAGATCCTATGGATTTAAAGACTGTTACAGTGATGGTAATTTGAATATTTACATCTGGATCTCCATTTTGCTGATCACTAAAATAACATTGTAAGAATTAATTTTGAAAACTAAGACTTCCAAGTCTATGTAATATAATAAATGGGAAGGAGATGATCCAATAGTAGAGCATAATAACTATGAACTTCATGTTATTTAAGGAATTCACTTGAAAACTTTATTTCCTTTGTATTCTAATATTAAGGAGAACTCTCCTTATCAAAATTTGTTTGTCACTGGAGACCATGACAGAAAATCAGAAATTTGGACGTTACTTCTGAGCCTCACTTACTAAAATTCTTTTGCAAATGTTGGTGTTTACCATGTTCCTTAGAGAGATGAGATTCCAGGTTTATCCATTCTATGATTCTCTGGGCTTCAGGCACTAGCACTTTGGCTGGGGGACAGTGTCAACAGAGACTCACCTGAATGTATGCCATGGGCATTTTCTCCTTGTCAGCAGTGTCACCATAGCTTCGCAGAAAGGACCTCCTTGTCTAATTTCTAGGATTATTCCCAATGATTGTCTTGGTAATTTTTTTCTAGAAAATAAGTCAATAAGCTATTTTTTTCTCTAACACACTCAGCTTTAAAAGTCAATAGAGTTGCCTGCTATCAGATAAATTGGCTCATTTTTTGAGTGCTAAACAGTTGTACAAGGAAAGCTTCTTTTGGTCATTATAGCAACCCTCTAATGCAGAATGATATGCATAGACTAAGGGATACCTATATTTCTACACTTGTAAAAAGATGATGCATGGAATATTCTAATTTTAGTGTTGTTATTTTCAAATGGGATTGGGAGCAGATTCTATTTCAACAATATTTAGGCTAAATTCAAATATTCTTCTGTGCTTTCAGTGAGTGAGGACACACATATCCAGGCCCCCAAGTATGAGCTGATTAAATAAGCAGACACTTAACAAGCAAAAGGACTCTAAGAGTCTCTATAAAGGACTCTATAAACCACAAATTATTATTAAATACAAAGAATAACTTTATTATCCCAGTTCAAACCATCTTAGCTTTTAAGAGAAATTGGGGGCGGGGGGAACCTTAAAGATGGCAGAGGAGTAAGACATGGAGATCACCTTCCTCCCCACAAATACATCAAAAATATATCTACATGTGGAACAACTCCTACAGAACACCTACTGAACGCTGGCAGAAGACCTTAGACTTCCCAAAAGGCAAGAAACTCCCCATGTACCTGGGTAGGGCAAAAGAAAAAAGAAAAAAAAAAGAGACAAATGAATAGGGATGGGACCCGCACCTCTGGGAGGAGCTGTGAAGCAGGAAAAGTTTCCACACACTAGGAAGCCCCTTCACTGGTGGAGACTGTGGGTAGCGGAGGGGGAAGCTTCGGAGCCACGGAGGAGAGCGCAGCCACAGGGGTGCGGAGGGCAAAGCGGAGAGATTCCCACACAGAGGATTGGTGTCGACCAGCACTCACCAGCCCGAGAGGCGTCTGTGCTCACCGGCCAGGGTGGGGGGTGGTGCTGGGAGCTGAGGCTTGGGCTTCAGAGGTAAAACCCCAGGGAGAGGACTGGGGCTGGTTGTGTGAACACAGCCTGAAAGGGGCTAATGCGCCACAGCTAGCCAGAGGGGATCCGGGAAAAAGTCTGGACCTGCCTAAAAGGCAAGAGACCATTATTTCGGGGTGTGTGAGGAGAGGGGATTCAGAGCACCACCTAAATAAGCTTCAGAAACGGGTTCAAGCCGCGGCTATAAGCTCGGACCCCAGAGACCGGCATGAAACACTAACACTGCTGCTGCAGCCACCAAGAAGCCTGTGTGCAAGCACAGGTCACGATCCACACCGCCCCTCCCGGGAGCCTGTGCAGCCCGCCACTGCCAGGGTCCCGTGATCCAGGGACAACTTCCCTGGGAGAACACACAGCGCACCCCAGGCTGTTGCAATGTCACACAGGCCTCTGCTGCCGAAGGCTCACCCCGCGTTCCAACTATAACTACCGTACCCCTCCCTCCCCCCAGACTGAATGACCAAGAGCCCCCTAATCAGCCACTGCATTAACCCCCTCCTGTCTGGGCAGGGAACAGATATCTGAGGGTGACCTACATGCAAAGGTGGGGCAAAAACCAAAGCTGAACCCTAGGAGCTGTGTGAACAAAGAAGAGAAAGGGAAATTTCTCCATGCAGCCTCAGGAGCACCGGATTAAATCCCCACAATCAACTTGATGTATGTACCCTGTGTCAGTTGAATACCTGAATGGACAACGAATGTTCCCAAAATTGAGGTGGTGGACTTTGGGAGCAACTGTAGACTTGGGGTTTGCTGTCTGTGACTGATTTATTTCTGATTTTTATGTTTATCTTAGTTTAGTGTTTAGCACTTGTTATCATTGGTGGATTTGTTTATTGGTTTGGTTGCTCTTTTTTTATTTAATAATTTTTTTTAAATTTATTGTTATTTTTTCTTTCTTTTTCTCTCCCTTTTCTTCTCAGCTGCGTGGCTGAGAGGGTCTTGGTGCTCTGGCCTGCTCTCAGGCCTGAGCCTCTGAGGTGGGAGAGCCAAGTTCAGGACACTGGACCACCAGAGACCTCCGAGCCTCACGTAGTATCAATTGGCAAGAGCTCTCTGAGAGATCTCCGTCTCAATGCCAAGCTCCACCCAACGGCCAGCAAACTCAGTGCTGGACACCCCATGCCAAACAACTAGCAAGACAGGAACACAACCCTACCCATTAGCAGAGAGGCTGCCTAAAATCATACTAAGTTCACAGACACCCCAAAACACGCCACCGGACGTGGCCTTGTCCACCAGAAACACGAGATCCATCCCCACCCACCAGAACACAGGCACCAGTCCCCTCCACCAGGAAGCCTACACAACCCACTGAACAAAACTCACCCACTTGGGGCAGACACGAAAAACAATGGGAACTACGAACCTGCAGCCTGCGAAAAGGAGACCCCCAAAACAGTAAGTTAAACATAATGAGAAGACAGAGAAATATTTAGCAGATGAAGGAGCAAGGTAAAAACCTCCCAGACCAAACAAATGAAGAGGAAATAGGCAGTCTACCTGAAAAAGAATTCAGAGTAATGATAGTAAAGATGATCCAAAATCTTGGAAATAGAATGGAGAAAATACAAGAAACGTTTAACAAGGACCTAGAAGAACTAAAGAGCAAACAAGCAACGAGGAACAACACAATAAATGAAATTAAAAATTCTCTAGAAGGGATCAATAGCAGAAAAACTGAGGCAGAAGAACGGATAAGTGACCTGGACGATAAAATAGTGGAAATAACCACCACAGAGCAGAATAAAGATAAAAGTATGAAAAGAATCGAGGACAGTCTCAGAGACCTCTGGGACAACATTAAACACACTAACATTTGAATTATAGGGGTCCCAGAAGAAGAAGAGAAAAAGAAAGGGTCTGAGAAAATATTTGAAGAGATTATAGTTAAAAACTTCCCTAATATGGGAAAGGAAATACTCAAGTCCAGGAAGTGCAGAGAGTTCCATACAGGATAAATCCAAGGAGAAACACGCCAAGACATATATTAATCAAACTATAAAAATTAAATACAAAAAAAAATATTAAAAGCAGCAAGGGAAAAGCAACAAATAACATACAAGGGAATCCCCATAAGGTTAACAGCTGATCTTTCAGCAGAAATGCTGCAAGCCAGAAGGGAGTGGCAGGACATATTTAAAGTGATGAAAAGGAAAAACCTAAAACCAAGATTACTCTACCCAGCAAGGATCTCATTCAGATTAGAGAAATTAAAACCTTCTCAGACAACCAAAAGTTGAGAGACTTCAGCACCACCAAACCAGCTTTACAACAAATGCTAAAGGAACTTCTCTAGGCAGGAAACACAAGAGGAGAAAAAGACCTACCAAAACAAACCCAAAACAATTAAGAAAATGGTAATAGGAACATACATATCAATAAATGTAAATGGACTAAATGCTCCAACCAAAAGACATAGACTGGCTGAATGGATACAAAAACAAGACTAAACAACAGAATACACTTTCTTCTCAAGTGCTCATGGAACATTCTCCAGGATAGACCATATCTTGGGTCACAAATAAAGCCTTGGCAAATTTAAGAAAATTGAAATCGTATCAAGTATCTTTTCCGACCACAACACTATGAGACTAGATATCAATTACAGGAAAAAAACTGTAAAAAATACAAACACATGGAGGCTAAACAATATTGCTACTAAATAACCAAGAGATCACTGAAGAAATCAAAAAGGAAATCAAAAAATACTTATAAACAAATGACAATGAAAACACAATGACCCAAAACCTATGGGATGCAGCAAAAGCAGTTCTAAGAGGGAAGTTTATAGCAATACAATCCTACCTCAAGAAACAAGAAACATCTCAAATAAACAACCTTACCTTACACCAAAAGCAATTAGAGAAAGAAGAACAAAAAAACCCCAAAAGTTAACAGAAGGAAAGAAATCATAAAAATTAAATCAGAAATAAATGAAAAAGAAATGAAGGAAGCTATAGCAAAGATCAATAAAACTAAAAGCTGGTTCTTTGAGAAGATAAAGAAAATTGATACACCATTAGCCAGACTCATCAAGAAAAAAAGGGAGAAGATTCAAATCAACAGAATGAGAAATGAAAAAGGAGAAGTAACAACTGACACTGCAGAAATACAAAGAATCATGAGAGATTACTACAAGCAATTATATGCCAATAAAATGGACAACCTGGAAGAAATGGACAAATTCTTAGAAAAGCACAACCTTCCGAGACTGAACCAGGAAGAAATAGAAAATACAAATAGACCAATCACAAGCACTGAAATTGAAACTGTGATTAAAAATCTTCCAACAAAGAAAGCCCAGGACCACATGGATTCACAGGTGAATTCTATCAAACATTTAGAGAAGAGCTAAAACCTATCCTTCCCAAACTCTTCCAAACTATAGCAGAGAGAGGAACACTCCCAAACTCATTCTATGAGGCCACCATCACCCTGATACCAAAATCAGACAAAGATGTCACAAAAAAAGAAAACTACAGGCCAATATCACTGATGAACACAGATGCAAAAATCCTCAACAAAATATTACCAAACAGAATCCAACAGCACCTTAAAAGGATCATACACCATGATCAAGTGGGGTTTATCCCAGGAATGCAAGGATTCTTCAATATACGCAAATCAATCAATGTGATACAACATATTAACAAATTGAAGGATCAAAACCATATGATCATCTCAATAGATGCAGAGAAAGCTTTTGACAAAATTCAACATCATTTATGATAAAAACCCTCCAGAAAGTAGGCATAGAGGGAACCTACCTCAACATAATAAAGGCCATATATGACAAACCCACAGCCAACAACATCATTCTCAGTGGTGAAAAACTGAAACCATTTCCTCTAAGATCAGGAACAAGACAAGGTTGCCCACTCTCACCTCTATTATTCAACATAGTTTTGGAAGTTTTAGCCACAGCAATCAGAGAAGAAAAAGAAATAAAAGGAATCCAAATTGGAAAAGAAGAAGTAAAGCTGTCACTGTTTGCAGATGACATGATACTATACATAGAGAATCCTAAAGATGCTACCAGAAAACTACTAGAGCTAATCAATAAATTTGGTAAAGTAGCAGGATACAAAGTTAATGCACAGAAATCTCTTGCATTCCTATACACTAATGATGAAAAATCTGAAAGTGAAATGAAGAAAACACTCCCGTTTACCACTGCAACAAAAAGAATAAAATATCCAGGAATAAACTTACCTAAGGAGACAAAAGACCTGTATGCAGAAAATTATAAGACACTAATGAAAGAAATTAAAGATGATACAAATAGATGGAGAGATATACCATGTTCCTGGATTGGAAGAATCAACATTGTGAAAATGACTCTACTACCCAAAGCAATCTACAGATTCAATGCAATCCCTATCAAACTACCACTGGCATTTTTCACAGAACTAGAACAAAAAATTTCACAATTTGTATGGAAGCACAAAAGACCCCGAATAGCCAAAGCAATCTTGAGAACGAAAAATGGAGCTGGGGGAATCAGGCTCCCTGACTTCAGACTATACTACAAAGCTTCAGTAATCAAGACAGTTTGGTACTGGCACAAAAACAGAAATATAGATCAATGGAACAGGATAGAAAGCCCAGAGATAAACCCACACACATATGGTCACCTTATCTTTGATAAAGGAGGCAAGCATATACAGTGGAGAAAAGACAGCCTCTTCAATAAGTGGTGCTGGGAAAATTGGACAGGTACATGTAAAAGTATGAAATTAGAACACTCCCTGACACCATGCACAAAAATAAACTCCAAATGGATTAAAGACCTAAGTGTAAGGCCAGACACTATCAAACTCTTAGAGGAAAACATAGGCAGAACACTCTACGACATACATCACAGCAAGATTCTTTTTGACCCAGCTCCCAGAGAAATGGAAATAAGAACACAAATAAACAAATGGGACCTAATGAAACTTAAAAGCTTTTGCACAGCAAAGGAAACCATAAACAAGACCAAAAGACAACCCTTAGAATGGGAGAAAATAGTTGCAAATGAAGCAACTGACAAAGGATTAATCTCCAAGATTTACAAGCAGCTCATGCAGCTCAATAACAAAAAAACGAACAACCCAATCCAAAAATGGGCAGAAGACCTAAATAGACATTTCTCCAAAGAAGATATACAGATGGCCTACAGACACATGAAAGAATGCTCAACATCATTAATCATTAGAGAAATGCAAATCAAAACTACAATGAGATATCATCTCACACCGGTCAGAATGGCCATCATCAAAAAATCTAGAAACAATAAATGCTGGAGAGGGTGTGGAGGAAAGGGAACACTCTTGCACTGTTGGTGGGAATGTAAATTGATACAGCCACTATGGAGAACAGTATGGAGGTTCCTTAAAAAACTACAAATAGAACTACCATACGACCCAGCAATCCCACTACTGGGCATATACCCTGAGAAAACCATAGGTCAAAAAGTGTCATGTACCACAATGTTCATTGCAGCTCTATTTACAATAGCCAGGACCTGGAAGCAACCTAAATGTCCATCGACAGACGAATGGATAAAGAAGATGTGGCACATATATACAATGGAATATTACTCAGCCATAAAAAGAAATGAAATGGAGGTATTTGTAATGAGGTGGATGGAGTTAGAGTCTGTCATACAGAGTGAAGTAAGTCAGAAAGAGAAAAACAAATACAGTATGCTAACACATATATATGGAATCTAAGGAAAAAAAAAAAAAGGCCATGAAGAACCTAGTGGCAAGATGGGAATAAAGACACAGACCTACTAGAGAATGGACTTGAGGATATGGGGAGGGGGTGGGGTGAGATGTGACAGGGTAAGAGAGTGTCATGGACATATATACACTACCAAATGTAAAATAGATAGCTAGTGGGAAGCAGCCGCATAGCACAGGGAGATCAGCTCGGTGCTTTGTGACCACCTAGAGGGGTCGGATTGGGAGGGTGGGAGGGAGGGAGATGCAAGAGGGAAGAGAAATGGGAACATATTGTATATGTATAACTGATTCACTTTGTTATAAAGCAGAAGCTAACACACTATTGTAAGGCAATTATACTTCAATAAAGATGTTCAAAAAAATAAAAAAATAAAAAAAATAAATTTTAAAATAAATTTTAAAATACATAAATAAAAAAAAAAAAAAAAAAAAAGAAATGAAGGAAGCTATAGCAAAGATCAATAAAACTAAAAGCTGGTTCTTTGAGAAGATAAAGAAAATTGATACACCATTAGCCAGACTCATCAAGAAAAAAAGGGAGAAGATTCAAATCAACAGAATGAGAAATGAAAAAGGAGAAGTAACAACTGACACTGCAGAAATACAAAGAATCATGAGAGATTACTACAAGCAATTATATGCCAATAAAATGGACAACCTGGAAGAAATGGACAAATTCTTAGAAAAGCACAACCTTCCGAGACTGAACCAGGAAGAAATAGAAAATACAAATAGACCAATCACAAGCACTGAAATTGAAACTGTGATTAAAAATCTTCCAACAAAGAAAGCCCAGGACCACATGGATTCACAGGTGAATTCTATCAAACATTTAGAGAAGAGCTAAAACCTATCCTTCCCAAACTCTTCCAAACTATAGCAGAGGGAGGAACACTCCCAAACTCATTCTATGAGGCCACCATCACCCTGATACCAAAATCAGACAAAGATGTCACAAAAAAAGAAAACTACAGGCCAATATCACTGATGAACACAGATGCAAAAATCCTCAACAAAATATTACCAAACAGAATCCAACAGCACCTTAAAAGGATCATACACCATGATCAAGTGGGGTTTATCCCAGGAATGCAAGGATTCTTCAATATACGCAAATCAATCAATGTGATACAACATATTAACAAATTGAAGGATCAAAACCATATGATCATCTCAATAGATGCAGAGAAAGCTTTTGACAAAATTCAACATCATTTATGATAAAAACCCTCCAGAAAGTAGGCATAGAGGGAACCTACCTCAACATAATAAAGGCCATATATGACAAACCCACAGCCAACAACATCATTCTCAGTGGTGAAAAACTGAAACCATTTCCTCTAAGATCAGGAACAAGACAAGGTTGCCCACTCTCACCTCTATTATTCAACATAGTTTTGGAAGTTTTAGCCACAGCAATCAGAGAAGAAAAAGAAATAAAAGGAATCCAAATTGGAAAAGAAGAAGTAAAGCTGTCACTGTTTGCAGATGACATGATACTATACATAGAGAATCCTAAAGATGCTACCAGAAAACTACTAGAGCTAATCAATAAATTTGGTAAAGTAGCAGGATACAAAGTTAATGCACAGAAATCTCTTGCATTCCTATACACTAATGATGAAAAATCTGAAAGTGAAATGAAGAAAACACTCCCGTTTACCACTGCAACAAAAAGAATAAAATATCCAGGAATAAACTTACCTAAGGAGACAAAAGACCTGTATGCAGAAAATTATAAGACACTAATGAAAGAAATTAAAGATGATACAAATAGAATGAGAGATATACCATGTTCTTGGATTGGAAGAATCAACATTGTGAAAATGATTCTACTACCCAAAGCAATCTACAGATTCAATGCAATCCCTATCAAGCCACCACTGGCATTTTTACAGAACTAGAACAAAAAAATTTCACAATTTGTATGGAAACACAAAAGACCCCGAATAGCCAAAGCAATCTTGAGAAAGAAAAATGGAGCTGGAGGAATCAGGCTCCCTGACTTCAGACTATACTACAAAGCTACAGTAATCAAGACAGTATGGTACTGGCACAGAAACAGGAATAAAGATCAATGCAAAAGGATAGAAAGCCCAGAGATAAACCCATACACATATGGTCACCTTATCTTTGATAAAGGAGGCAAGAATATACAGTAGAGAAAAGACAGCCTCTTCAATAAGTGGTGCTGGGAAAATTGGACAGCTACATGTAAAAGTATGAAATTAGAACACTCCCTAACACCATACACAAAAATAAACTCAAAATGATTAAAGACCTAAATGTAAGGCCAGACACTATAAAATTCTTAGAGGAAAACATAGGCAGAACACCCTATGACATGAATTACAGCAAGATCCTTTTTGACCCACCTCCTAGAGAAATGGAAATAAAACCAAAAATAAACAAATGGGACCTAATGAAACTTAAAAGCTTTTGCACAGCAAAGGAAACCATAAACAAGATGAAAAGACAACACTCAGAATGGGAGAAAATATTTGCAAACGAAGCAACTGACAAAGGATTAATCTCTAAAATATACAAGCAGCTCATGCAGCTCAATATCAAAAAAACAAACAACCCAATCCAAAAATGGGCAGAAGACCTAAATAGACATTTCTCCAAATAAGATATACAGATTGCCAACAAACATATGAAAGGATGCTCAACATCACTAATCATTAGAGAAATTCAAATCAAAACTACAATGAGGTATCACCTCACACCAGTCAGAATGGCCATCATCAAAAATCTACAAACAATAAATGCTGGAGAGAGTGTGGAGAAAAGGGAACCCTCTTGCACTGTTGGTGGGACTGTAAATTGATACAGCTACTATGGAGAACAGTATGGAGGTTCCTTAAAAAACTAAAAATAGAACTACCATATGACCCAGTAATCCCACTAGTGGGCATATACCCTAAGAAAACCATAATTCAAAAAGAGTCATGTACCACAATGTTCATTGCAGCTCTATTTACAATAGCCAGGACATGGAAGCATCCTAAGTGTCCATCAACAGATGAATGGATAAAGAAGATGTGGCACATATATACAATGGAATATTACTCAGCCATAAAAAGAAACGAAATTGAGTTATTTGCAGTGAAGTGGATGGATCTAGAGTCAGTCATACAGAGTGAAGTAAGTCAGAAAGAGAAAAACAAATACCGTATGCTAACACATATATATGGAATCTAAGGGGAAAAAAATGGTTCTGAAGAACCTAGGGGCAGGACAGGAATAAAGACACAGAGTAGAGAATGGACTTGAGGACACAGGGAGGGGGAAGAGTAAGCTGGGACGAAGTGAGAGAGTGGCATTGACATATATACACTACCAAATGTAAAATAGCTAGCTATTGGGAAGCAGCTGCATAGCACAGGGAGATCAGCTCGGTGCTTTGTGACCACCTAGAGGGGTGGGATAGGGAGGGCGGGAGGGAGGCACAAGAGGGAAGGGATATGGGGATATATGTATACATATAGCTGATTCACTTTGTTATACAGCAGAAACTAACACACCATTGTAAAGCAATTATACTCCAATAAGGATGTTAAAAAAAAATCAACAGATTTCAGTGAGATGATATTGATGTTAAAATCAGATCTGACAAGGATTTTAAAGCAGCTATCCTAAAAATGCTTCAGTAAGCCATTACAAACTTTCCAAAACGAGTGGAAAAATAGTCTCAGTGAAGAAAAAGATGAACCAAACAAATTTTAGGATTGAAAAATACAATCAATTTTAGGATTGAAAAACCCAAGAGAAAGGAAAGCATATGTCCATACATATACTTGTACACAAATGTTCATAGCAGCCTTATTCATAAGAGTCAAAAGGTAGAAACAACCCAAATGTCTACCAACTGGCTGATGGATAAACAAAATTGTGGTACATCTGTACAATGGAATATTACTTGGTCAGAAAAAGGAATGAAGTACTGATATATGCTACGTGGATGAACCCTGAAAACATTAGGCTAACTGAAATGAGCTAGTCACAAAAGGCCCCACATTATATGATTCAGCTTATCTTAAATATCCAGAATAGGGAAATACATATACAGAAAGTAGATTTGTGGTTGCCTAGTGCTGAAGTGTGTGAGGATGGGGAAATTAGGTGTGTGTGATTGCTAACAGCATTGGAGTTTCTTGTGGGGCATAAGGATAACGTTCTAAAATTGATGGTGGTGATGGCTGCATTTTGTGAATATACTAGAAACCAGTGAACTGTACACTTTGAACAAGAGAATTGCATGTGTTATGGGTTAAACTGTGTACCATACCAAAAAAAAAAAAAAAAACCAAATATGTTGGAGTCCTAACCCCTAGTAGCTCAGAATGTGGCCCTATTTGGAGAAAGGGTCTTTACAGATGATTAAGTTAAAATTAGGTCATCAAGGTGGGCCCTAATCCAATATGACTAGTATCCTTATAAGAAGGGGAAATTTGGACACAGAGACAGACACGTATGGAGGGAAGATGATGTGAAGAAACACAGAGTGAAGATGTTCATCTACAAGCCAAAAAAAGAGAAGCCTTGAACAGACTTCCCTCAAAGCCCTACAAGAAGCCAACCCTCAAAGCCCCTACAAGAAGCCTTCCCTCAAAGCCCTACAAGAAGCCAACCCTGCTGAACCTTGATTTCAGACTTGCAGCCTCCAGATGGCGATAAAATACATTTCTGTTAAGTTTAAGTCACCCAGTTTGTGGAATTTACAGCAGCCCTAGCAAACTAAAACAGTATGCGAATTATACTCCAAAAAAGTTGCTACCAAAAAGTCAAAAAAAAAAAAAAAAAGGAAAGAAAAGAAATTGGGAACGGAGGCATGAAATATATCTTAGTCTTTATATAGGCAAAACTAATTTTGATTGTTTAATTTGTCATCATCAAAATTATTATGTAAAAAAGATACAGCTTTTAAGAAAATAAATTAAAACTAAAAAAGCAGTATGTGTAGTGGTCAAACACATGGACTCTGGTGTTAGATGGCTTGAACCTGAACTTCAACTCTGCCACTTAATAACTGTGTGATCTTGGGCACATTACTTAACCTCTCTGTGTTCAGTTTTCTCATCTGTAAAAGGGAGATAATAAGAAAGCCTATCTCGGGAATTGCCTGGTAGTCCAATGGTTAGGACCTGGTGCTTTCACTGCTGTGGCCCTGGTTCAGTCCCTGTTCAGGGAACTTAGATCCCGCAAGCCACACCGTGTGGCAAAAAAAAAAAAAAAAAAAAAAAATAGCCTATCTCATAGTGCTGTTTTGAGAATTAAATGAGCTAAAACACAAAATACACTTCAAACAACAATATTGACATATATCAAGCACTATGTATTTATTATTACTAACAATTACCTGATTACAGATGTGGCCACTCAGGAAATAGTAAGAGAATAGCAAGAAAATATTATAGGTGAGTGCCCTTCTTCCACTGATGTATTTGTCCTTGGTTTCACAGTTTCAAGATTTTAAAAAGTAGAAAATAAAGAAACATGATAGGAGAAAGATCATAAAATGTCTGGTACGTGGATAGTAGTTAAAAGCTCTGACTATAAATTCAGAGTGCATATTTAAATCCTCTCTGCCACTTACCAGCTGTGTTATACCTTGGACAGGTTACATGAACTCTCTTTGTTTCAGTTTTCTACTCTGCAAATAACAGTACCTAATTCATAAGGCTGCTGTGAGGAGCAAATAAAATAATTAGTGTAAAGCACTTAGGACATAGTAGGAGCTCAATAAATGTTACCTATTTGTATTAAGGTCACAATGCTGCACATTAGAAAAGACATGGCCTATATAACACATCATATTACCATGAAAACTTTAAAAAGTTGAGCGAACCAAGTAACATACTTAATAAAATTGCTACACAGGGCATATAAAAGTACAACAACATTTTATATCCTTTTCATTATATTCTTACAGATAAGCAACTATGAATAGTTGTTTTCCATACAATAAATCCAGAATGACTTAAAAGTGGAAGAGAAAGGCACAAATATTTAATTTCTGTTGTGACCAAACTCCTAGACTCCACATTTTTCTCTTAAAGCAGAGGGCTGAGCAAAAACAATACATTCCAAATGGTTTTCTGTGGTGTATCCTATCCCCTCTGGCTGAAATGTGAGAGGGTTCTATGGCCTACCCACAGTTTTTGGTCTAATTGTCATATTAACTATATATATACTACCTAAGGCCAGTGCTTAGATACAAAAACTTCCTGACACTTCCTCAGGGAATTTCGGAACACAATTCCTCAATCAACAGTTCTCATTTATGTGTACAGCAGGTTCATAGAAAACTATTCACTGCGTCTAAAAATTAACTTTGCTTTGTCAGTGGACACCAAGAAAATATTTCCGCACCATATTTTTAATGTGTACTTGCATTGATATAGCTGTAATATCAAGTCCATTTCATAAGAAGAAAATTAATTCATCATAGAAACCAAGCCTTTTTACAATTTTGTTAGTTTCCAAAAGCAGGACAGCAAAAATTTAGTTAATAAGATCAATTAATAAAAGCTTAATTCTGTCAAGTTCTATCATTAACTTTAGTTTTAATGCATTGATTCCATCTATTGAGAACCAGGAGGAAGTCTTAAAGATATTAGTTATTATTAATAAATACATATTTTAAAATCAGTAACTTAGAGCACTAGAGGTGCTCTACAGTAAAAGTTGCTAAAATAAAACCGAATCATTTCTCAATTAAACTCCACTCACAGATGTGTACAAATAAGAGTCAAATTCGACTAGCGATATAAAAATTCTAACCGTGTCATAAAATATGAGAGGAATATGTGGTATCTTTGTCTCCTAATCTGGCTCTTCTACCTCCTCCCAATTTCTAACCATAAGCATAGTTCAAAGTTCATTGATCCAACTTCTGTCTCAGAACTCACCCAGTCACACAACTTGAACTATCTCTTTTCTGAATATGACTCCAGAGTTTAGGATCTCAGAACCTCAGCTTATATCCTTATTCCAACACATCTTCTCTGTCTGCCTAGTGGACATTTTCATTGTCTCAAACTTACCATATCTAAAATTAGTTCCTCCATGTTACTTCTTCTCTTCTAATGAATGGTCCCACAATTTCTCTAATCTCCCAAGCTCAAATTCTCCACCTATGACTTCTCTCCTTTCCTCACACACCATATTTGTCAGGTCTTCCAAGCACTTTGGATTGGTGGCCCCCAGTACACCAAGCTGCCCAGGATTCACTGCCTCCACACTGACTTGCTTTGGCCAATGAGACATTAGCAAGCGGGAGACAAGCAAAGCCTTGTTAAGTACTTGCATGCTGGGCCTCACACTCCTGAAATGCTCTCTTGTGCACAGTCAGCTCCCACCTGTTCCAGCCAGACCTATGAGTGAAAAACCATCCTGAACATTTCAACACCAGCATACCCCAGGGGAAGCAGAAGACAGCTAAGCCCAGCCCACACGGTACAACTAAGACAAATAATAAGCTGTTATTGTTTTAAACCACCACATTTTAGTTATTATGCAGCAATAGATAAAGAAAATTTTTTTTGTATGAAGCCATCCTTAAAAACCAGTTCCACAAGGACCTCTATTCCCAGTGAATGCTTTTTGCATTCTTGTGAAATACTGCTTGCTTCCTTGTCATACAGTGTATCACCTTGAACCAGGGGGATTGTTTATATGTTCATATTTCCTTTCCTAGCATGACTATAAGTGTCTTACTTTCCAAATATAGAACATCACGGACCCAATAATTATTTGCTGAAAAAAGAAAGGGGAGGAGAGAAGGAGGAGAGAGGGAAGGAGAAAAGGAGGGACACTGAAGGAGAAAGAAAAGAGTCAAGTCAAACTGAGCAAACATGAACACGAGGCCATCAGCAAAGGGCAGGGTAGAAGGGTCCTGACATTTTTGCACACTGGGCAAGGACAAAAGAAAAATTCTACATAGCTAACTATGACTATGAAATATAGGTCAAGGTAAATGCTTGGAAAATTTTTCTATTTTGCCTATGAGGTGATGGGTCATAAAACAAAAAGGACTGTCTTAGAGAAACCTCGTTATTGTGTGATGACATCACTTCTTCAGCATATGCTTATATAAGTGAAGAGAATGCTGTCAATGTGAGCCCTTTCAATATATTTCCACATATATTTCACATACGCACTGGATTAAAGGAGACTGAGTTTGTGTTGAAGTTACCAGCAAAGTTTCAGGTTAGGGATAAGGTGAGTGATTATAATTGATGACAGTTTTAGCACTGTAGTAATGAGAACAAGGTAGATTTTCACCATTTTCCACTCCTGTCTTTCACTTAAAATAGACCCAGGTTGTGCCATTTGCTCTTCTTATTCGTCTTTGTCATAAGAATATGGCACCAGATTGTTAATGCCTGAAAGAACCTGAGGAAAACAAAGTTTTGTAGCTTCAAGTCTCTGGCGTGTAGTAGTGCAGCGATCTAAGAAAAAAGTTCAAGTATTTCTTCAGAAATTTTAGTGAAAATTGTCACATGTATGATTTTTAAAAATGTTTTAAGAACAAGTGTGCTATTTTTTAAAGGGTTAAATGATAAATATTAAAATATCGTAATTTTCAATAAACATTCTTGAATTTCTCCTTTCACTTTGCAAGACAGTTTATTTAATAGTAATTTGAGCCAGATAAACCTCACTTGCAGTGCTATTATCTGCCTCTGATTGTATTAAACAAAAGGGAAAGTGGTTGGATTATATTTATGGCAGGTCTAAATTAGAATGAAAATAAATTTCTATCAAGTCAGCTTGTCTACAAACCATCTTGGTTACTCAGATTAATTAAGTTGAAACAGAGTAGAAGATGTAAGTTCCTTGTGCTCCCATGGGGTTCCTTTGTTTATGTGCCAAATTCATGAAGCCTTCACAATTTATCTACTAGAGCAGTATTTTTAAAAATTCAATACAATATAGAAGCCTCTTCGGGCAGTGCCAAGAGCACTGATTGAGACCCAGAATTGAGTCTAAGCAGTGTTTCCACTCACTTCCTCTGTGGTCAGGGGAAGGCTGATTAACTTCTCTGAGCCTCAGTTTCCTCATCTACAAAATGGACATAATAATGGATTATGGGAATGTGAATATTAATATAGATAATGTGAGAAGATGCTCCGTAAACCCTATTGCATCGGTTCTCAAAGGGTGGTTCCTGGAACCAGCAGCATCAACATCCTGTGGGAAAATTCTTGGGCCTCACCCCAGGTCTGCTGAATCAGAAACACTGAAGTGAGGGCCCAGCAACTTCTGTTTTAAAAAGCCCCCCAGTGATTCGTGTGGGTGCTGACACTGGAGAAGCACTGCTCTAAAGCATGTCCACTTACCAGCTTAGGCAAGGGCCTTAATTACCTAAGCACCTTGCTTTCCTCACATGAAATGGAGGTTTTAACTGTGCCTACCTCACAGAACTGATGAGAAAATTAAGTAAGCTACTATCTGTAAAGTGCTGAGAACAGTGCCGGGCAAGTGGCAAACACTATGAGAGTTAGCCATTATCCCCTAATCCAAGCATTGCTCTCAGCCCTGGGAATCCTGAGGCAAACAGGACAGACAGGGTTCTTGTTCTCACGGACAAGAGAGACGATATGAGTCAACAAATAAATAAGCAATGTCATTTCAAAAAGTGCTAAGAAGTGCTATAGATTGTGTGATGATGAAGACTGAATTGGTGGGGGGCAGGGTTGGGGAGGTTTCTATAGTTAGGATGAGAAGGAAGACCTCTCTAAGGAGAGGACATTTGAGTGAGACCTGAAGGAAGAGAAGAACAGCCACAGAGAAATCCGGGGAAGGGGCGTCCAGGAGGCAGAGCAGTGCAAAGGCCAGGAGGCATGGGTGAGCTGCCTGGTTTAAGGAACAGAAAGAAGGACGGTATCGGGGACAGTAATGAGGTGGGAAGGGGAGGGTGACACAACTCAAGATATGGGCAACAGGTACAGGGCATGAGACCTTGGACATTTAAAGAGTGTGGGCTTCTTTCTCTGTGTTATGGGATGCCTTTTGGAATATCTTAAGGAGGAGAGTGACAATTATATTAAGAGAATTTTGGCTGCTCTGTTGAAGATGGACTGTATATAAAGAGGGCATAATGGACGCTTGGAGACAAGTTAGGAGGCTACACTGCAGGAGCACGGGCAAGAGACAGTGATGGCTGGATGGAGGTGTGCGGGTGGAAGTAGAGAGCTGGCTGATTAAAATAGAGATGTACTGTGCAGGAAGAGTCCACAGGATTTGCCAATGAATTGGATTTGGTCAGGGGAGGAAAATAAGATGATTCCCATTATTAAAGCTACTAGGCCTGGTTTATGGGAAACTTCCAAACATCAAAATATTTAGCCCTAAAGCAAAGAACAAACAAGTAACGCAGACAGCATTTTAACTCAACTCTGCCTCTAATTAATTGTGTGATCCTGAGCAAGTCTCTCTGGATTCCTCAGCTCCTTCAGAGAGCTTAGCCACTGAGGCAGGATTTAAGGATTTCCCTGAAATCAGGTAAGTAAAGCAATGTTCACAAACTACTCTTCCTGAAGTCCCCAGTGAACACCTACAAGTCAGACCCAGTGGCTACTTTCCAAGCTCTTGACCTCCATGCAGAATTTGATGTGTTCAACCTTCAATGCCCTCTCCTCTCTTAGCTTTCACAGATCCATTCTCCCTGGTTCTCCTTCTTGACCTTGGGTTGCACCTTCTCTTTTTCTAACCAGGTTTAACTTTTATCTTCCCAATCCCAATACGTTGTGATTTTCATAGGGTTCCCTCTTTAATCCACTTCTCATCCTACATCCACAGCTTTAACTACCCTTATAGGGTAATGACTCCCCAGATCTATAAACCCAGGCCTATACATCCCATGACTCATTGGATATTCACTTACTGGAGTTTCATAGTTACTTCAACCCAATCATAGGTCTTCTTCCTGTTTTACCTACTATGTTAAAAGAAACCAAGGTTCATTCAGTCACTAAAATATAATAATAACAAATTTTTTAAATAAAATTTTTAAATAACCCAAACTTCCATTTTGAATCCTCTAGAGTCTTCCCCATAGTTACTATGTCACTGTCACTTCCTCTGAACTCTCATTGCTTTGCCTTATCAATTGCTTATGACTGTTACGATCTCCTACCTGGACTATTTCAACAGACTATTACCTTCTCTGTCTTTCTAATCTCCATATTGCAGTCAGGGTAATATTTCTAAAATACAAATACAATCCATCCGATTCTATTATTCTCTTGCTTAAAATCCTTCAGTGGACTGCACACCACCAGTTCAAACTCTTTGGTAGGCATTCAAAGCCCTTCATGATCCAGCCCTGTCTTAGTCCATTCAGGCTGCTGTAACAAAATACCACATACTGGGTATCTTATAAACAACAGAAATTTATTTCTCACGGTTCTGGAGGCTGGAAGTCCAAGATCAGGGCACCAACATGATCAGGTAAGGGCCCTCTCCTGGGTCAGAGATTTCTTTCTGTATCCTCACATGGTGGAAGGGGTAGGGAGCTTTGTGGGACCTCTCTTATAATGACACTAATCCCAAACATGAGGGTTCTGCCCTCATAATCTCATCATCCCAAAGTCCCCACCTCCTTGGGGATTAGGATTTCAACATATGAATCTCGGGACTTGTGATGGTTAATATTTTGTGCCAACTTGATAGGGCTAAGGGATGCCCAGAGAGTTGATGAAACATTATTTCTGGATGTATCTGTGAGAATGTTTCCAGAAGAGATTAGCATTCAAACTGGTGAACTGAGTAAAGCAGACAGAGGTGGGTGGGCATCATCCAATCCATTGAGGGCCCAAATAGAACAAAAAGGTGAAGGAAGGGCAAATTCCCTCTCTCTGCTTGAGCTGAGACATCCATCTTCTGCCCTCAGACATTGGCACTCCTGGTTCTTCGCTTTCAAAGGGCATATATCCAAAGATCATACCACTCTGACATTGAAACACACAAACACATAAAACCCTACAAATTCCAACAATTTTTTGCTGAATATTAAAGAATGGTTTTGGTAAATTTGGAAAGAAAACCTCACTTTTTAAAAAAATTTTATTTATTTTATTTATTTAGTTTTGGCTGTGTTGGGTCTTCGTTGCTGTGCGTGGGCTTTCTCTAGTTGCGGCGAGCCGGGGCTACTTTTCATTGCAGTGCACGGGCTTCTCACTGCGGTGCCTTCTCTTGTTGCAGAGCACAAGCTCTAGGCACGCGGGCTTCAGTAGTTGTGGTGCATGGGCTCAGTAGTTGTGGCGCACGGGCTTAGTTGCTCCGTGGCATGTGGGATCTTCCTGGACCAGGGCTCGAATCCGTGTCCCCTGCATTGGCAGGCGGATTCTTAACCACTGTGCCAGCAGGGAAGTCCGAAAATCTCACTTTTAATGTAACAAATGCCGTTCATTTTGTTTTCATGATCTTTACAATAGTTGAGAGTCATAACATTTACTGAAGTTATAAGGCGCATTTTCAAGTTTCTGTAGGCTTCACATCTCTGACTGGGAAAATTATAAAATTAGTGAAATTCTGTGAATTAGAGATGTTTGTAGAATGTGAATAAGAAATAAACTTCAATATATTTGGAAAAAAACTTTTCAGGCTTCCAATACTTTTATTAAATGAATTAATAGCGGGGTAAAAAGGGTTCTCTGAGAAAGTTAACCATGGGACTATAGCTGCCATTATCATAAATGTTACTGGGTTAAGTTCACTTAATGCTTTTACTCCTTTTCAACAGTACCATCCAAGAATTCGGCTTCTAAATGATAAAAACAAAAAAGAAGAAGGAAAAAGCTGTTAGTGACCTTGCTCTTCATCCACCACGGTAGGACTTTCAGACTCAGATCAGGACTTACACTGCCAGATATCAAGTCTGCCGGTGCTATGATCATGGACTTCTCAGCCTCCAGAACTGTGAGAAATAAATTTCCGTTGTCTATAAACTACCCAGTCTGTGGTATTTTGTTACAGCTGTACAAAGGACTAAGACATAAAAGTCGTACCAGGTGTAGGGTGCTGCTGTAGCAAATACCAAACATGTGGAAGTGGGTTTGGAACTGAGTAATAGGTAGAGGCTGGAAACACTTTGAGGTGCATGCTAGGAAAAGCCTACACTGCCGTGGACAGACTGCTAAAAGCAATTCTGGTGAGGGCTCAAAGGAGAAGAGGAGAGCTATAGAAAAAGCCTCAATCTTCTTAGAGAATATCTAAGAGGCTGTGAACACAATGTTAGTAAAAATATGGATCGTGGGCTTCCCTGGTGGCGCAGTGGTTGAGAATCCGCCTGCCAATGCAGGGGACACGGGTTCGAGCCCTGGTCTGGGAAGATCCCACATGCCGCGGAGCAACTGGGCCCGTGAGCCACAACTACTGAGCCTGCGCGTCTGGAGCCTGTGCTCCACAACAAGAGAGGCCGCGATAGTGAGAGGCCCGCGCACCGCGATGAAGAGTGGCTCCCGCTCGCCGCAACTAGAGAAAGCCCTCGCACGGAAACGAAGACCCAACACAGCCATAAATAAATAAATAAAAATTAAAAAAATTAAAAAGATATATTAAAAAATATGGATCGTAAAGGCCGTTCTGATGAGGTATCAGGTGGAAATGAGCTCCCTGCATTCCAGCGCCATGTTCCCCAGCCCCCCAGATGCAGCTCCAGTGGGCCCTGGTGCAGCTTGTGCTGTGTCCAGCAAAGCAGGGCTGTGGCTGCCTACACCTAAATTTTGAAGGATGGAGACACCTGAACACGCAACCCAGGAAGAGGGCACGACCACCTCGGAGAGTCCCCACTAGGGCAATGCCCAGTGGAGCTGTGGGCACCAGCCACCCCCAAAACCCCAGACTGGTAGAGCCACTAGCTTCTGATTCCAGCCCAGGAGAGCTACAACAAGGACTCTGCAAAGCCAAGCCTTGGGGGTGGGGCCGCCCAGAGCTGTGAGGCCCCCACCCTCACTCCAGGATATCCAGAAGGTGAAGCACTGATCCAAGGAGGACTGTTCTTAAGCCTCAAGATTTAGTGTCATTTGTCCCATTAGGTTGGGCTTACCTTTTTTCTTTCTCTTTCTCCCTTTTGGAATGAGACTGTGTATCTTATCCCTGCCCCACCACTGTATTTTAGAAACACATAACATATTGGATCTCACAGGTGCATAGCTGCAGAGGATATACAGCCTTCTGGAGAGCCTTGTCCTAGCTCTGCAGAGTATTGCCAACCAGCTGGCACTGTAACTGAGTCTCCAAAAGGCCATTCCAATGTTCTACCAAACCAGCTACTTCAGGATGGGGGGAACATGGTAAGACCAGTGAATTCCAGGAGCTTGGGCCCATTGCTACACTTCTTTTTCTGTGAAGTAAGTTCCTTGGTCTAAAACAGTGATGGTGGATAAGGCATTCTGTAAGTCCACAGATAGCAGTTTTGGCAGAAGCATTATGTCCAGGGAAGGCAAATCTGTATCCAGAGTATCTATTCCAGTAAGAACAAAATGCTGCCCCTTCCACAATGGAAGTGGTCCAACGTAATCAACCTGCCACCAGGTAGCTGACTGATTACCCCATATGGGAATGGTGCCATACTGGGGGCTCAGTGTTAGGCTTTGCTGCTGACAGGCTGCCGCTCAGTGGTGGCTGTAACCAGGTTGGCCTTGGTGAGTGAAAGTCCATTGCGAAGCCTATGCATAACTTTCATCGCTGCCATGACCATGGCCACTCCCATTGGGAGATGACAGGAGTGACTGGGGAAAAAGGCTGACTGGTGTCCATAGAATGTGTCTTTCTATCCACTTGATTATTAAAATCCTCCTCTACTGAGGTCACCCATTGGTGGGTATTCACAGGGGACACAAATACCTTCACATTTTTGGCCTATTCAGAGAGGTCTATCCACATACCTCTTCCCCAGATTTCTTTGTCACCAATTTTCCAGTCATGTTCCTTCTAGGTCCCTGATGATCCAGCCAAACTATTGGCCACAGCCCATCAATCAATACATGATGACATGTCTGGCCATTTCTCCTTCTAACCAAAGTGAACAACAGGTACACTGCCTACAGTTCTGCCTACTGGGAGGATTTCCCTTCACTGCTGTCTTTCAGACATGTCCCAGGACAGTGCAGCTGTCCACTTTCATGTAGTGTCTACTTATTATGCAGAACCATCTATAAAACAGCCCTGAGTGTCTTCTTCCTCCTTCAACTGACCATAGGGAAATCTCCGTGAAGCCAGGCTGGGTGAGGGAAGGCAGTGCAGCAGGAGTGGGGACCATGGGCATTAGGGCCACTTCACATAAGTTACTTGTGCCTTCAGACCTTCCCAGGGCCCAGTCACTTATATACCTCTTCCATTTGATGATGGAGTATTGTGTGCATGCCCAACTTCAAGGCTTAATGGGTCAGATAACATTCAGTTCATGATGGGCAGCTCAGGTCACACGGTAACTTGATGGTCCATGGTCAAGTGTTCTACTAAGGCCCAGTAGCAGGCCAGGAGCTATTTTTCACAAAGAGAGTAGTTATCTATAGAAAATGACAGGGCCTTACTCCAAAAAATTCTAAAGACCTGTGCTGCAATTCAGCTACAGGGGCCTCCAAAGTCTCCAGACAGCATCTCTATCTGTCACTGGCAATTCAAGCACCATTGGATCTGCGGGATCCTACGGCCCAAGTGGCACAGCAGCCTAGGCCTGCTGCAGAGCCTTCTCCTATTTTGGGCTCCATTTAAAACCAGCAGCTTTTTGAGTCACTCAGTAAATGGGCCAGAGGAACACATTCAAATGAGGAATATGCTGCTTCCAAAATCCGAAGAGGCCCATTAGGCGTTGGTTATAGGAAGAGCCAGATGAGACAACTTACCCTTCACCTTAGAAGGATAAATCAACATACTCTACTCCCAGTACCAAAATCTTTACTAGACAGGGTCCTCCAGAGAAACAGAACCAATAGGATACATATAGAGATATATAAGAGATAAATTATAGGCACTGGCTCACACGATTATGGAGGCCAAGTAGTCCCATGGTCTGTTGCCTACAAGCTGGAGAACTAGGAAAGCTGGTGGTACAGTTCAGCCTAAGAACTGGGGGTTGACGGTGTGCGTCTCTGTGCCCAAAAGCCAAGGGCAGGAGATCAATATCTCAACTCAAACGGAGAGAACACATTTGCCCTTCCTTCACCTTTTTGTTCAACTCAGGCCTTCAATGGATTGCATGGTGCCTGCCCAGATTGGGGAGGGCCATCTGCTTACTCAGCTCACCAGTTCAAATGCTCATCTCTTCTGGAAACACCTTCACAGACACACCCAGAAATAAGGTTTTACCAGCTACCTAGGCTTCCCTTAATCCAGTCAAGTTGACACATAAAATTAACCATCTTAGGCCCCTTCCCACCCTTCCAGCCTCTGGATATGGAACCTCAGCGATACCAAACTATCTGCAACTCTTGAAATAAACCGTGCTATTTCTCATCGTCATTCTTCCATGCTATTCCCTGCCTAAAATTCCCTGCTCTCTTGTCTGCCTCAGTCTCCCTTAATTGGCCTTCAAATACCAGCTCAACATCACTTGTCTGGAGGCTTCCCTTAACATACCTCCCTGGGCAGAGTGAAGCCGCCACCCATGCCTCCCAGCAGGGCTGTGCCTGCCCCTCTGCTCCTCTCAATGCATTACTGTGTTTCATCTCTGCCTCCTCAACATCCAGAACAGTCCATGGTGGTGCTTAATAGCCATTCATTCAATACTTACTCAGTGCCTTATGTTCATATAATTGAACAAAACAGACAGAGAACCCTAACCCCACGGAGCTTATATTCTAGTGTGGGGATGGCGGAGGGCAGAGAAAATTTTAAAATAAACATGGTAAGTAAAGTATCTAACACCTAGTTAGAAGGTGGTAAGTGCTATGAAAGGTAAGGTAGAGTGAAGGAAAGAGGAGTGCCCTTGGGCAGTACTGAATAATACATAGGTGTGTTATTCATGATTAGCCAGGTTATACTGCAGCACAAACAACCCCCCAAATCTCAGCAGCTTAAAACAGCAAAGGTTTGTTTCTGGCTCACGCCACATACCCATTATAGGCTGGTGGCAGCACTGCCCACACCACCCTCACTCAGGGACCCAGGCGGATAGAAACCCCATCATCAGAAAGGCCGCCAGTTGCAGGGACATAGGGAAGGGAGCCTGGAGAATTGTACATAGGCTTTTAAAACATGCACCTGGAAGTAACACAAGTCCCTTCTGCTCATATTTCTTTGGCCAGAGCAAGTCATACATCCACGTCTAACTTCGAGGGAGAAAGGAGGTGTGATCTGCCCAGGGGCAGAGGGGAACCGGATACTGGTGAATGGTAGTGGTGTCTATCAGAGTGTTAGGCTGAGAAGATGAGAGATGAGGGAGTTAATCAAGCAGATATCCTTGGGAAGAATGTTTCAGGCAGAAGAAACAACGAGTGAGACAGCCCTAATGCAGAGCATACCTGGAGGGGTTTAGGAACAGCAGGAGGCTGTATGGCTGGAGTAGAGTAGCAGAGCGGTAGTAGCAGGAGGTGAAATCAGAGAGGTAATGGGGGTGGGAAGAGGTCCAGATCACAGGGAGGGAGGGAGGCCGGGATGGCTACCAACAGATGGGTCAGCCTCCTCTGAATCTAAACAACAGTCTAGCCTAGGCTTAATCTGAACTGATCTTAGTCTGAGCTCTCACCTCAGACCAGCAGACCCTGCAAGAAACACAAAATTAATTTTACCATTTCAAAACTGGGATGATGATCACACATGCAAAATGAGGTAAGAAAAACTGACACAATATGAAATTGCTTCAAAATATAAAATATTATTATTTATTCATTCATTTAAAATCCATTTATGGAGCACCTACTATGCATCAAGCAAAATGATCTGGATAAAAAAATGAATAATAAACTGATGAAAAATTACTGACCATTCATCATTTGAGAGTTAGAGTCTTGAGTGAAATGATTTAACAAGTCAATGAGCTACAATGCAATAAAATTAAAGAATGACAACACTGGAATAAGCAAATTTCCCCAGATCTCACTTAGGAAGTAAGAAATTTATTTAAGTTATTTATCCTACTTTTCCACTTCCTTTTCATTTTTCCAAACCATACTCTTTACATAGTGCCCATTTTTGAGGAGGGTAAAGTTAAAATAAATGTATTGGAAAACACATTGCTTATTGCTTAAAGAACTCATGGCCTAGCTAGCTAGGGGGACATTTCTGTAAATAAAGAAACTGTTTCTTGACAAAATAGCAAAGACTGAAGATCAGAGTTCCCTGATTCTCTATTTGGACTTATCACCTATATCGTCTCACTATTTCTCATTTCTCTGGAACTGTCCAGTGTACTGAAGTTTAATTAATGTCTTTTCCATGATATTCTGAAATAATCTCCCCAAATTAGCTATTTCCAAAATTTTTGTTTTAAAACTAACATTAGAAATATTACGAACTCTACAGCACATAATTAAAATCATCTGGATGATCATAAAAGACAGACTTCATTAACATAAAGTTCCATTCATCTTCATATTCTTTAACAAGTACACTGTGTGTGTGTGCCCACGTGTGCATCATGGCTCTCTTTAATATCTTTCTTTAATCATATAGTTTCTCCCCTAAAAGTGAAAGTAGTGCAATATAGACTCTAGTAGACATACCGCTTACTATATTAGCTTTCACTCCTGGCTTTCCATGAACAGTCTTGAAAAGTAACCTATAGCAACATCTTTCTTCAAATGTACTGGTTTGGAATACTATCAACAAAGCTAGGTGGAGGTAAAAGCACCCTTCTGTTAATTTGGGATGCTTCCTACTCTGATGGTTTACACTTTTAAATGGCTTAGTTGACAACATAAACTCCTTTTTAATCTGCATACGTTGATTTTTTTTAAAAAGAAAACTATCCAATTACTTTCTTGGTCCTTTGATCACAGGGCCATCTCAGGATGGAGACGTGTTCTGTGGCTTCCTGCCTGATCTCCCTGCGCCCTCACCGCCAGTCCTTGTCTGCCCCACTGTCAGTCTCATCCACCTGACCACCAAGCCCCACCTGTACGCATGGCTCTTCAGGGTTAAATAAAGAGACATGCTCTCGGGGCTTCCCTGGTGGCGCAGTGGTTGAGAATCTGCCTGCCAATGCAGGGGACACGAGTTCGAGCCCTGGTCTGGGAAGATCCCACATGCCGCGGAGCAACTGGGCCCGTGAGCCACAACTACTGAGCCTGCGCGTCTGGAGCCTGTGCTCCACAACAAGAGAGGCCGCGATGGTGAGAGGCCGCGCACCGCGATGAAGAGTGGTCCCCACTTGCCACAACTAGAGGAAGCCCTCGCACAGAAACGAAGACTCAACACAGTCATAAATAAATAAATAAATAAAAGAACGTGAATTTCTTAAAAAAAAAAAAAAAAAAGAGACATGCTCTCCAGATGGCTATTGCTAAAATGCCCCAAGGGTACATCCTAAGCACATCCTGATTATAACAAGACTGGATTATTGCATTGCTTAGTCGTCAATTTAAAGGACACAGAGACACAAGTAGAAGTACTAAATTATGGTGCTATAGGTGATGCCTCTAATAAATTAAAAACCACAATCCTTAGATCTACATAATTAGAGTTCACAGAGAATTTTCATGTGCATTTTGTATTTGATCTTCATAAGCACCTAGATCTATTACCCCTCTTTAAAGATGAGGAAACTGTGACTCACATAATTGCAGAGACCTCCCCAGCAGTCCCCAAACTTTTTGGCACCAGGGACCATTTTCACGGAAGACAATTTTTCCAAGGACCCATGGCGGGGGTGGGGGGTGATGGTTTCCTGATAATTCAAGAGCATTACATTTATTGTGCACTTTATTTCTATTATTATTACATCAGCTCCACTTCAGATCATCAGGCATTGGATCCCAGGGGTTGGGAACCCCTGTCCTAGCCCACACTATCACTAAGCCAAAACGCTTTTAAGTGAGAAAGAGGGGGAAAAGGAGGACTAGATAAAGCATGACCAGAGCAGTAGAGAGGGAGGGACAGAGTAAAGACCACCCTTTGGCTCCAGACTTCCCTACTATCAGGTTGGTGGAAAACATTTTAAAGTTTATCTTACAGGACTGCTGCTTTCCCTCTGATTACCAGCATCTACTAAGGGGCAGAAAAGTTATTGCAAGTAAATCAGAAATCAAATGCCTATGTCGATGACAAGCTTTAATAAAACAAATCAAATGATTTCCTCATTCTCCTGACAAACCCTAATTTTTGCCTTTTTGTAGCTGTTCAGTTGGGATTTTCCAGTGTAGACAAACATAAAATGAAGTTCCCATGGTACTTTACTATTGCATGGATTATTCAAGTTGAATTTCACGGGAAATTAAGAATTAAGGTTACTTATTTAGATGGAAGAGCACATTTCCACTTAATAAATGTAAAAGCATAGCAACAATGAAAACAAAGAAACAAAAAAATGCCATAAGCACAGCAAGAAATTATTTGGCAGAGAGAATACAAAAATGCACACGACCATTCACTTATTTATATGTTCATTAATTCTTTTAGTCTTTCCACAAATATTTAGTAAATAATTACCAAGGGTCAGGAACTATGCTAGAGAAAAAGATAAGTAAGTCATGGCCTCTGAAAAGCTCACATCTAGTGAGACCCACACCATCAAGTTAACATGTGACTAGAAGACACAGTAAATGCTACACCAAAGCTGGAAACCAAGTTCCATGACTGTGCAAGAGAATGGAGATGTTAACTCCATCTGAGGAGTTTGAGGAAGACTTCTTGGAGACAGGAGTACTTTAGCTGCATCTGGAAGTTTGCAGAAGTGACTATTTTAAGTGAATATGCTTGGCGAATAGGAGTGAACATGATGACAGTCAAGCTGAGGAGAAAGATAAGACAGGAGCTTGTCTTTTCCTTTTAGAAGAAGAGACGTGCCATGGAAGGAGTTTGCCACAGAATTCCCGCTGAGATGAGAGCAGAGGAGAACAATAAGGGGCAAGGACAGGCAGCTGAGTGGATTAGGGCAGAGATATGTTCTGGAACAGGATTCATCCGAAAGTGGAGTTTGATCTTAAGGAAGAAAGTGTCAGTGTCACACATCTACAAAAGTAAAAAAAGTACAGAGCAATTACCTGGAGCCATGGAATTGTGGAGCCCAAAGCTATCAATTTAATGTCTCAGAGTTGTTATAAACTTAAGCTAAAATGCATTGCCCCATAAAAAGCTATGGAGTTCTTGAGATTTTTCTGAGCTGGCACCTAGCTTCTAGGAAGCTTCTCCCTGAAGAAAGCCTGTAGGGAGTCTAGCAGGTGCTGGCAGAAAATAACAGTGAAATCTTCATTCTCCCACATTTGGCCCTCTCCTTTTAATCCAAGAATGCATAGCCTATGAACAAAATCATTTCATTCTTTTATTTAAAAATAGCACCACTAATTTTTTATTGAAGTCTACCACTGAAAAACATATCACTTAATCAGTCCCTAAATGTTCCAAAATTGATCATGTAAAACCCTGGAACCCCAGCACAGATGATATTACAATTGTGGCAGATATAAAATGAATCTAGAGTGCCAAAGACAGAGGAAAAGGAAATTTCTAAATATTCGGTGGAAAGTGATAGAAGATATTTTTAAATTTCTGAGACTTAAAAAATACAATGTTTCTTTTTCGACTCTTTACCTTTATCAATAAGTTTCTAGAATAATGATTTGGTTCCCAAGAATGATCAATGAAATATGATTTTAAAATATCATTATTAACTCAGAGATTCTAACATAGTTTATATTTTTAATCCACTGTAGTAATTTAATTTATGTGTATATATTAGTTACTATTGACATAGCAACAATATTCAAGAATATTCTGGAGGGGCTTCCCTGGTGGCGCAGTGGTTGAGAATCTGCCTGTCAATGCAGGGGACACGGGTTCGAGCCCTGATCTGGGAAGATCCCACATGCCGCGGAGCAACTAGGCCCGTGAGCCACAACTACTGAGCCTGCGCGTCTGGAGCCTGTGCTCCGCAACAAGAGAGGCCGCGATAGTGAGAGGCCCGCACACCGTGATGAAGAGTGGCCCCCACTTGCCACAACTAGAGAAAGCCCTCGCACAGAGACGAAGACCCAACACAGCCAAAAATAAATAAAAAATAAATAATTTTTTTTTTAAAAAAAGAATATTCTGGAAATAACACTTATCATCTTCTACCTTAACATAGTTTTTTTCATTTTTTACTTATTTCCTTTTATAAGCATAGTGGCAAAAAACAGAATTTTAAAATGTTTTAATGACTCTAATGTTCAAAGTAATAAGACAAATCCTTAAAGAGCCCCTTGAAAGAGAAAGTTGGGTAACCACTGACATGAAGTGAACCAAAAAAATATTAGGTAGTCTCAAAACTGAATAACAAGGCCTGAATAATCAGAAATAGCCAAAGGCCATGTTGGTGATTGTGCTATTATAAAGGTTAGTTCTTTATAGTGGTTATATTTTAATACTTTGGAAATGGATCAAAAGCAGAGGTCATAGTTGAAAGATCAGAGGTGAAGTAACAGGGAAAACATAATCATGAGCTTTTACTTTAATCACTTAATACACAAGTTTAAGTTTGATTTTCTTTAAACAAAGGATTACTATTTGAAGAACACCAAAAAACCTTGACAAAGAGAAGATTATCTGAAGTTTAAGTTCTAAATTCTTTTAAGGGTTTAAAGGATTATGAAGAGACCCTTTAAAATATACCACCACTGTTGGGGACTCTGCAAAAGTGAAATGAGGAGGAACTTTATTTTAAATATCTTTGAAAAGGAGATTCTGCCTTTAGAAGAGTTCTCCAGAGTTCACAGGTTAGAAAATCGACCTATTATAACTGGTTTTGCATCTGGAAATTTTAATAATCCTTAGGATGACATGATGAACTAGATGAACCCTTATGGGTACTTCCAGACCTGCACACCTATGATGTCCCTTCCAAAATAAACCCTTGATGTACCACAATGATCAGTTTGACGTATCTGAGAATAGTTGAAATCTATGCCCTCTTTTCAATATCTTTGGAATATTCTTGGCTAAAATAAATTTCAACTATAGGCTTTACGAATGTGATGATAATCTATGCAATTGAGTTTAGGGGCAGTTGAGAGATAAATACATATTAATCAATCTATTATGCAAAATATTTCCTGAGTAATTTTCTTAATGTTCCAAAGTTGTATAATGGCTAAAAGTTCATTTCCACTTTACGTATTTTGAAAATATCACTGATCTAGAAACTTCTCTTTCGATCATTTAAAATCTCGTTTTCTAAAATAGAATATTAAAATATTTTTAATTTGCCAGGAAAGTCCTCAGTTTAGTTCATTTGCAGACATAAGCTGAGCTGTATTTCAAGTAGATGTGCAGTAGCTATACTTTCTCAAAAAGGTGCATATGTTTACACAAACATTCCTAGAAAACTCGAACACTTCACACAAGATTGAATGAGGAAAAGGGAACGTTTTATTTTAATACGTGTAGTGTAATCTCAGTGAAGAATTTTTATTTAACTTAATTATTGTCACTTTGTTCAGAGCAATTCTTAAGAGTTGTTTAAGGATCTCTTACACCTACCAGTAAACAGATAAGGCCTTGAATATGGTACTAGATGTATATTGGAATTGGAATTAGAAGCTATAGCTAGATAAGTAAGTGGATAAAACATATTCTTCAGACATAAACATTTTTACATAAGTATTTATGAATGAAAAGATATGCTATCTGGGATTTGCTTTAAAATCATACAATAAAAATGAATGTCATTAAACCCATTAACATTTAACTGATTATTCCTAGCTTACCATTAACAAGTGTACTTTAAAAAATTTTTTCTTGGCATTCTGGGTAAAAAAAAAGATGACCTGGATTTGCATAAAGTACAAATCTCTCAATTTAAATGTAAAGTACTAAATGTTGTAAAGAAATGTTTACCAAGTCTTTTGTTACATTTTCTAGATAAAAAATAAAAGTTCCTGATGGGTGTTTTGGCCAAAACTTATATGAAGTTAATTTATTTCAAGTACCTAAGATTCCTGATTTTTTACATAGCCACATACACAGCAAATCTCAAGTCAACATGAGCAAAAGCAGTTAGCCATGCTCAAGACCAAACTTCTGGTCTTCCACCTCCCCATTCCCCCCATCTCAGCAAACAGCAATTCCAACCTTTCAACTGTTCAAGGCAAAAATCTTAAGAGTCAACCTGGGATCCCTTATTTTCTCATTTCTCTTAACTAATCGAAAATGGGTATATCCAGATCTCTGACCACTTCAACAGCTACCAGTTTGCTTCAAGCCACCATTGCCTCTTACCTTATTGTAATAGCCTCCTAACTGGTTTCCCATCTCTGCCTCAGCAGAGAATATAGGATATTCTCAACATAGGACCTATATCGTCCTTCTTAAAGTATATGCCAGACCACACTCCCCAGCTCAAAATCCTCCAATCTCGTCTCTACCAAAGTAAAAGCCAAAGTCCTCAAATAACTTACAAGACGGTACATGATATGAGTTTTCGTTTCTCCTCTGATGTTATCTCCTACTATTCTCCCCTCACTCATTCTGCTCATTCTGCCATGGCCTCCTCAAACATTTTAAGCATGCTTCTACCTCAGGGCCTTTGCACTTGCTGTTTCCTTTGTGTGGAGCATTCTTTCACCATATAAGCTGTTTCACCAGAGAGCCACACGGCTTGCCTCCTCATCTCCTTTGATTTTCCTTAAATGTCATCTCAGTGAGGCCTTCCCTCATGCACTATTTAAAATAGCAATCCCACCCCCAAAGCCCTGACCCCTTCACTCTATAGCACTTGCTACCATCTGACATACTATTTTTACCTTCTTTATCATGTCTCTCGCCACAACTAAAATATAAGCTTACTGAGCAAAGATATTTAGATCTGCTTCCTTCACTGCTGTATCTTAGCATCTAGAAAAATGCCTGGCCTAAATAAATATTTGTAAATGAATGAATGAATAACTGAGCAAAAAACCCTCAGATTTTCAAAGCATTTAAAATTTTCTCATATGTAAAAACTTTGTATAAATTATTGACTTTTCCCTTCACAAAGCAAAAATCTCTTCTCTGTCCCCAGGTATATCTTCAAATGGTCCCTCTTCCCACATTCTTATCTTAAATATTCACTAACCATGAACAAACATTAAGATATCTCCAAGTCACTATGTTTCTCAATCAAGAGCCAAGTACCAATTTGAAAATTCCAATTTGGAAGACTCGTTTAGGGTGGATTCTGTGTTCCAAAAATCCTTAAGGAAAGGAGAAAAATATTTAAACATTCAAAATTCCAAGTATATCCGTCAATCCCCAACACTTTGGGGGTAACTCACTTCTATTCCTATACACAGTTCAGAAAGAACTGTTTGTAAAGAACACTTTTTACATTAAGAGGCTATAGACAATTTCATAATTGGCTCACCATAAATTTGCCTTTCCCCCAATTTTTGAGGGATGAGTTGCAACCTTGAGATGAACACAGGTTTGTCCTGCCAAAAGTCAAGCTTGGTTTCAGACTCCATAAGGACAGGAAAGGTGACCTAAACATTTGCTTTTTAAATAGCTCACAGTGACAAGCTCTGAACTTACACTGGATATATTTTGATCAGCTTTCCAGTCTAGACATTACCACTAGCTGAGTGATCTTAAGAAGTCATCTAACATCTCTGGACTTGTTTTCTCCTTCTCTTCAAGTAAAAAACAAACAGGGTTGAACTGATTGTCCTCTGGGACCATATCCAGCTCTAATGTTCTAAAATGTATAAATCTAAAGGCTCAAGTGTTGTTTAGTTCATCAGAGTTTATCAAACTTGTCATACATGCTTAGCTTGATGGTTCTACTTTTAAAGTTATAGTTTATTTTAATTATAATTTACACATGTTATTTAATTTATAGCCATTCTTCTCTGTTGGCACAAAATGGTGTTTATTGACAGTAATGAGCTGATGAATTTTCCTAGTCCTTACTCTAGTATTCTGAGATTTATTGGGGATGTTTTGGGAAGCATCCTTTAACTGTTTTAATCTGTCTTGCAGCTATCACTCTCTGATGGTTAAGGTCATAACTGGCTTTTAAGATTTCTGGTATTCATGAATACTTGTGATGCTGCTCAAGAATTTGTGTTGCATCTATCGCAGCTCCTATCTATGTGTTATGTAACTCCCTACACGATTAAACATTAGCAATACCACGTATCTTGATTCTTTTTTTAACCTCTTTTCTTATTGTTCTTATCCCTGTTGGCACAAATGTCTACTGCTTTCTTGTTAAAAATTTCTGATTCTCCCCTTTTTCCAATCTAGTGATTCAATTATCTCTAACATTATTATGAAATGCTTGTACACACTGTCTATTCAGTCTTTACAATCTTCTGACAATAAGAGCTCAATGACTCTTAATTCCTTGAAGGAATATAGATGCCTACATAGTATCTAGTGTTACCATTTGTGAGAGCATACTTCAGAGGATTTGCTGACAAAGTCATCTCTATTCAAATTGTGTATACACAATATCTAAGAAATTAAGTTGAAAGGAAATAAAACATCAGTAGGTATTGAGGCAAATAATGTCCTATTAAAACCTGAAGCTCTGAATTCTAAGTATTCTTAAATCAGTGTGACCAGTCCCATTCACCTCTACTGGTTGACTGTGCTTAGAACCTCAGCTGTTGATTGCTTTGGCTCATGGTGTGTCCCTCTGTGTCCCCTCCAAGGGACTGCCTTGGGACAAAGGTAGCTACCTCTCCCCAGGTTATACCCCCTCCATGATGACAGATTATCATATATTTAAACTCATATTTAAGCAACCCAGGTACCTCTGAGGCAAGAAACTCAGGAAGATGAAACTATATTAAATATTTTGACTCATGAAATGAATGATCGTGCCCAAATATATATCTATGAATATGTTTTTATTTTTATATATAATCTTTTTTATTCTAGAAATATTGAGGGTGGCTTTCTTTTGTATAATATGATTTCAGATATTTAGTTCTATAATTCATAGTGGAAATTTATGCCAAAATTTATTCCTACAAATAGATTATTTTTAAATTACTTGTAATATCTTTTATTATTATAACCCAGATATCCTATATTTCAATTCCGTAAGCATAATTTGGAAAACCGTAACCAAATGCCTAACCAACATTTACAATGTGAATAATATCTATTTTGGGTCAGGTTTAAACTGTTTCTAAATTGACTGCAACATAGCAGGAACAAATGGATGAATTAGACTTGAGGCTACCCACATAAAAAGTCCAGATGTATTTCACTGATACTTATCATGTAATAATAGCTAATACTTATTAAACACTCATGAAAGGCCAGGAACTGTTCTAGGTACTTGACATGTATTAACTCATTGAATCTTCACAATAATATTCTGAGATAGGTACTATCATTATGTCAATTTTATAGAAGAGGTAACATGTTCAGAACAGTGAAGTCATTTTCCCAATGTTACTTGGCAAGTAAATGGTCTAGTCCAGATTCAAATCCAGGCAGTTAGATCTCAGAACCAGAACACTATACTCACGGTTTGCTGTGAGAGAGCTTATTATAACCTCTAGAGTCAAGCTCCCAATTTCTTTTATACTAATGTATTATCACATGTGGACCTGATATAAGCAGACAAAGGCAGCCTAGGGACAGCAGACATGGGACAGTGTAAACACCAGCACCTTTAAATATCATGGGTAAAATTTAAGGCAATCCAAATTACCTCTCTCATCAATAATAATTTGGTATTACTCACTGTTTCACAGGGAGGTTCCTGTTAAAATAAAAATTAGTTTCCTGTATATGTAATACAACATCAACATCTAGTTGTTTTCCTGGCAAAGCTTAAGAGAATTAATCTGTAAGTAAGGAAAGGGGAAGTTCTGAGTTCTACAGAAGGCCAAGAAGATGGATAATGCAAAATTTCTTTGTAATACAATTTCACATTTACATTTGAAAGTCTCTATCTCCTATTTTATGAATTCCAAATTTTTCAAATAAAGTCACACTGTGAAGGACTCCTAAGAAGTGGTTGATTTACTGAATGCGAGAATGTTTTAGGTGTGGTGATAGGTGTTTCTCACATACATTCCACGCCCTCCTAGCTCCCTTCTCAAGAATATTTTCTAGCTTCCAACTCCATGCCACTGAGAGTATCACTTAAAACTATGTTTTAAACCAACCTAAAACATACCTAATGCTACAACAACGCTGTTATGTATTTCTCATTTCTCATGTATTTCTCATTAACATGTATTTCTCATGTTATCAATAAATTAGGGAGGTTTTGAAGCACTTTGGGTTAAAAAGTCTTCTAATCAACTATAGATTACATGACATGTAGATGGGAAAGAGTGGCCAGTGTCACAAAATGCCTTCAAAATCTGCCCTGGCCAATTACAGTATTTATTATATAATGAGCACCAGAAAAAAAAATAATGACCAAGCTTTTAATTTGGGGAAAAGGAGAGGAATAGGTTAAGAAAAATTACCTAAAATTCCATGACCTTATTTAGTTATAGGGCTTCTTTTTATTTCAAGTCTCACGTTTTATACTTAGTCAATGGCTCAATAGATTTTTAAAATAAAAGAGAGAGCAAACAATGACAAAACCCCGAAAGATTAGATGACATGGAAACAAAGTGGAAAAGGTAAGAAAGGTAGAGAGAGAAACAAGAGTAGGGAGATGAGAGAAGAGACTTAAGACAGACCTGGATACACACAGGCATTTTCACAGTCCTAGGGCATCCCCTGCATTCAAAGGCATACTTCCCACTGCTTTTCTCTAAGATCTAACCCTAACCCAATATATTTTCCACCATTCTCACTCACTACTGCTCTCCCCAATTTGGGACTGAGTTTCTCAGTAGATGAAATTATGTAAGTAGTTAAATAATTTTAATTATTAGCAGCTTCGTTCATTTATACAACTAAGATTTACCTGGTGCCTATAATGTGTCCAACACTGTGCTGGCTACTGAGGAGTCAGTTGTGAAAAAATCATAAAGCAAGCCACATATGTCATTATATTTTTCTAAAAGCCACATTTTTAAAAAGTAAAACAAAACATTGTTTTGAATCTCCCTGGTTGCAAAAGAAAAGGATATAGAGAAAAAATATGGGAAATAAAAATATAGAAACAGTATGGAAAATGGAGTCCAATCTAAGAATAAGAAGTGCTGAGCTAACTAGACATATGAAAAATAAGAAGATGGAAATTGGGAATGGAAAATAAAGATCCAACATGAGAATAACAAATTCTGAGGAAAGAAACACAATACTTAAAACAGAAACAAGAACCAAAACTATAATTGAAGAAAAAAAATTTCTTAAACAATTTTTTAAAAGCCTGAATATTCAGATAAAAAGAGTTCATGATATTTCAGAAAGAACTGATTAAAATACAAGATCTATTGAGATAATAGACCAAATCTATTGAGATAATAAAGATCTACTGAGATAACGTTTCTAATAACATTTTCCAATAAAAGGAACCAGAGTCGCTTGGAAAAATGGCTGATTCTAGAACTCAAGCAGGAAGTAAATAAGATGAGCCTGGGGCATCTTGCAGTGCCAAAAAGTAAGAGATGGTACACACACACACACACACACACACACACACACACACACACACTGATGGTGGTATGTCAAAGGGACACAGGACCAAATGTAAGAGCTCCCAATGGCCAAGGCTGGAACAATTTGAGCAACAAAATGAAGTACTATTGAATTATAACTTCATACAGATATAAATTATTGAATAAATATGTAAATGGGGGATAATAGACAAATATCCCACACAGAAAAATTCCAAATAATTTATGTAGAATTCCACCCTCAAAGAAGTGAAGCATAATTCCCCAGCCCTTAACTGTGGCCTACACATGGTAACTTTCTTGCAAATAATACAGTAAATAATACCGTATGGAAGGGGGACAAAAAAAATTACCTTTATAGTGAAGAAATCTGACAAACACTGCTCCAGCCAGATTATCAAGGTTAACATCAATGTCAACCATGATAAGTCATGTTGGTAATACGTAGTCTTGATGTGATGTGATGAGAAGGGTACTCTACCTCTGTGGTCTTCTTCCCCAGTATCCATAACCACAGTCTATTCTTGAGAAAATCCCAGTTGAGGGCTATTCTACAAAATACCTGACCAGTGCATCTCAAAGCTATCAAGGTCCTCAAAAACAAGAAAAGTCTGAAAAATTGTCACAGACAAGGGGAGCCTAAGAAAACATGATGACTAAATATAATGTGGTTTCCTAGATGGAGTCCTGGAACAGAAAAAGGACATGAGTTTAAAAACTAAGGAAACCCAAATAAAATATGAGCGTTAGTTAATAATGTATCAATGTTAGTTCATTAATTTTGGCAAATGTACCATAATAATGTAAGATGTTAACAGTTGAAGGAACTGTGGGGAGTATGTGGGAATTAGTAATTTCAACCAAACACTCAGTCCATGAGCCAGGAAATATGGTGTGAGATGAAAAGTCCTGAACTCAGAGTCAACACCAAGGTCTAACGTCGAGAACACTGCTTGGCATAAAGAACACTCAGCTATACATCCTGACTGTGTCACAAAGCAGCCACGTGGCTTTGGGACCTGGGTCAGTAACCTCAGTGTTAAAATGAGGAGTTAAATAGATGACCTCTAAGTTCCACCCCTAAAATTCTAACATTTTATCCAGAGCTGAATTCAAGGTCTGTACCACTACCTAGTCCATGACTTTAGGAAAAGTCCTTCAACCTCCCTTAATCTCAGTTCTGTCAGCTCTAAAATAAGGCTAAAATCATCATCTTTAAGGGGCTCTTCTGGTTCTAAAAATCTTCAGCAACCATCTATCACTAACGTTCCTTTAAATTTCAAGTTCACTTTGGCAACCTAGGTAACCTCTTAAAGCTACCACTTATTTCAGGCCATAATTTAGACTGAAAGCTTCATGAGGACAAGGGCCAGTTCTATTTTGCTCACAGTGGTGTCCCTAGGGCCTAGAATAGTGCTTCTCATGCAGTGAACACTGAATTAGATTTATGCAGTGAACAGTGAATGTTTAATTTTCAAAATCATCCTTGGACTAAATAGGAAACAGACAACTACAACCCTCCAAATAAAGACACTCAGAAGGGAAGAGACAAGATGGTTTGTCCACCGAACTAGAGAGCCCTTATAAGAGTAACAATATCGGGACTTCCCTGGTGGTCCAGTGGTTGAGAATCTGCCTTACAATGCAGGGGATGCGGGTTCAGTCCTTGGCCAGGGAACTAAGATCCCACATGCCGCAGGGCAATTACGCCCGTGTGCCGCAACTACTGAGCACATGAGCCACAACAAAAGATCCCATGTACCACAACTAAGACCCAAAGCAACCAAAAATAAAACAAACAAAAAGAAAGAGTAGGGACTTCACTGGTGGTGCAGTGGATAAGACTCCACACTCCCAATGCAGAGGGGGCCCGGGTTCAATCCCTGGTCAAGGAACTAGATCCCACATGCATGCTGCAACTAAGGACCCCACAAGCCACAACTAAGGAGCCCACAAGCCACAACCAAGGAGCCCACGCAACCAAATAAATAAATAAAATTTTTTAAAAAGAGTAACAATATCATCCCACTTAAAAATCACAATCATTTTGAAAACCAGCTCTTTATAAAGCAGCATTATTAATAGGGTATTAACTCCTCATCAGTTTCTTACAAAGGCAAAAAAATTAAGAGAGAAGACGTTTGGAAGCAAAACACAATCTGCAAAGCCCCAGCTGTAGTCAGAAGGACTACCACTTGTGTCTGTACAGATTTTACTAGAGGAACATAAAATGAATAAAGTAACATTTTCCATGGGAAAAACACAGGCTGTTAGGAAGAGACCAGATTTATTGCTTAAGTATGTATTTAAGAGAATAAAGGTTGATGGGGGAATTTGTACATGAAGTTTAGAGGAACACGGAGAAAAGGAATGAAAGACAGCAGGAAAGAAAGAAAGAAAATATTTATGTTTTACTCCAAATATTTCACTAAATCTATTTTAGATTTTGGCCTCTAGTAGTATTCTGAAAGTGCAAGGCTTGGATCACCCTCTTGCAAGAGAATGGAGAGGGGTGGCTGAGAAAAATAAAGATTCCTGAACTCTGCCTCTGACCTACTAAATCAGAATCACAGGGAAAGAGGCTTGGGAATCTGAATTCTTAACAAGCTCCCAGGTGATTTTATGTAAAACATTGGAGAACTGTTGCTAAAGTGAGTTGTGATAATCTGTCAAGGAAAAAAATGCTTGTTTACATCGGATGTACAACTATCTCAAACGATCAAGATATAATTCCATCCTGAAAGAGGTAAATAGCCAAATACCTTCTGTAATTTTGTGAACAAAGAAAAATAATTTAAAATAATAATAAAGGTTAATTTGAGGTTAATTTAAGCTCACAGAGATAATGGAGGACATTTAACTTCAAGCTTACAATGGAACTAAACCACTTTGATAAAGAAAAAGTAATTTTTACTAGCTCTGACACATAAACCTTAAAATATTTAGTTCTAGTCTCAGTACATTGAAATTAAACCACAAACTTGACTTGCATTCATCTATTCTTTCATTGTGACTAAATAAATACTTATTTCTTGAATGGTTTAATTCTAATGGTTTAATTTTAGGGCACAGAGTCAGGTTGAGAAAAAAGTATGATTATGGAGATACGTCTGAGTGTGCATTTTTTTTGAGCATAGCACTCACGGAACATACCTAGAAAGACACACTGTTTCCAGAGAAAGTTCTAGTTACTCTTGGACTTTGTTCCACCTTATTCTTTTTTATATGCTTTTAGCAAGTAATGGTAGTACCACAAACAGCACTTGGACATTTAAAATGAAGCTATTATGCATTAGAATACGTTTAATTCATAAAAGCTTATTCTCTGACAGTGAAATCACTTGTCTACTTACAACTGGAATAGTTGAAGGACTCAACTTGATCTAAAGAGAACCAATTTTGGAGACCTGTTTTTTGGTTCTGTTTTTATTTTGAAACCAACACGATTTCTGTGAGGAGGTGAGGATGAATATACTTGTTTTAACCATGAAAGACTATAAACCATAAGCTCCAAATTTCATAGCGATTCATTCCATCATACTTCTGATAATTCACCAGAATATGCATAACCTCCATTCCTATGCTTTTTCTCAGCCTTGAGCACTGTCCTCATAGTCAGAAGGATTGAAATCATAAAGGAGTTATTTAGTGAACAGCTTGTTTTAGTCTGGCCCTCTGGCTACCCTGAAAGAAAAGCTTCCTGCTCAATAGAAGGCTTCCCCTGGAAAGAAAGTATGAGACAGGAGTCTTAAGAAGTTTATTTTCATCTAGCATTATTAAGCACTTAGCCAATCAACTTTATAACTTCTTATTTTCGTTAGAAAAGTACACAGAATGTATAAATATTATCCACCTAGAATAGAGACCGAAGTCTGTCCTCTGACTGAAATGTAAGCTCCTTGAATTGTGAGGGACATGTCTCATTTGTCATTGAATTCAACAATACCTAACAGCACCAGGCACACAGCAGAGCTCAATAAATGTTCATTGATTTGAGGCCATAATTCATCTAATAAGTTCTTATCCTTTCTATTTTCCTTGAAAATAATTCAAGAAGTCTTAAATTAAGTTCTCTATAAATGGGCCCCCCTTCATTTTAAAAGATCCTAGGGTCCTTAAATAAAAGTTGTAAATATTTTTGCTTTATCTATTTTCTTAACTTGACACAAGAGTGATACAAACTTAACTTTCAGAACATTCCTCAGTAAGCAAAATTTATTCTAAGGTTAGGTGAAATGTGATTCTAATTTGCTGAGTTTCAAATACAGATTTGTAATTTTGATTAAATTCAACATTTCTAAATGATTGAATAAATTAAATCGAAGATGGAATTTCTGGAAAAAGGAATTATGACCAAGGAAAAGATTTTTTCACTCAGTTTCTGGAGGTTAAAAGGCAATATTGGAATTATTCCAATTATAATAATTTAAGAAAGGATCCTGATTGATATCTCTTATAGTGGATGGTAATACCACATAAAAGTACTTCAGACAGTGGAAATACAATAATAGGTGCAAACAGAGTATGCAAATACAAACTACAGGCAGCAAACCTTTGGAATCAAGTTTATTTGTTCTCTGCATAAATACTTTTATCTTTATAAAAATATCTGAATATATGAGCAAGCAGACACCAACCTGAGGCACTGACAATGAAGTTAATAAAAGTACAACAGTTTAGTAGTTCTGAGTTTAATAATTTTAGAAGTTTAATTTGATTTTCCTAAAAATTGTTCTTCCATGTTGAAATCCTATTGTTTTTCATCCTTCATTATGTTTTCATTCTTCATTATTCAAATAAGGGATCTCATGTGTATCTGTTGTTGATGGGAGTGTAAGCACAACCATTTTGTAGGAATGTTCCAACCATTCCACTTCTAGGCATTGATGTTTCATAACTAGCTTGCACATGTGCATAATGATAAGTGTACAAAAAAGTTATTTATTTGTTTGAACACTAAAGATCTAGCAAGAACATATATTCCCATCAATAGAGACCTTGTCAAATATATGATGGAGTGACATGCTATGAACACGGGTGTTTATTATTTGTATTATCTTATTCTCTACTCTTGTCTGGATGTTGAATATCTTGTAATACAAACAATCTTAAAAAGCAAACAATAATACATTATGATGTATTGATTCTATGGAATTCCACACCATCCTAAGAGAACGCTGTAAATCTATGTGTATTAACTTGAAAATATATTAGTGATAGGCTGCTAAGCAAGCCACAGAACATGTAGAGTATGATTTATTCACATAAACAGAAAATTAAGCAAACCCTGTATGTAGAGAGGAGAGGAGTGGGTGTAGAAAAAGAACTGCAAGATATACACCAAACTATTAATGGTGACAGTCTCTCCAGTTTGGCATTGGAGGGGGTGGGGCATCAGGATTTTGACTTTTTATTCTATAAAACTCTGTAATATTTATTTTTTCTTTACAATGAGAATTTATTACTTTTGTTTTGTTTTTTAAATAATTTATATAAGGAGGAAAAATAAGGGGCACTGGTAATTTGTCAACACACCTTTGTCCTAAAACTAATTAGCTTTAGAAATTCAGATGAAAATTTAGAATAAATAACTGCAGTCAGATTTAGAAAATAAAATATATATTGCAACTAATAGGATATGCAGAAATAGTTTGAAGATGTGGATTTAAAATTCTGCAATATTACTTTATTTTGATTACAGCATAGATGTAGTAATTATAAACTGCACACCTTGAATCTTTCAGTTGTTAATAAAACTAATAAATGAATCATTAGTTAATAAATACCTGTTATGTATAACTTACTTTACTTAACTTTAAACTTGATTTCAGTCAAACAAGTGGACACTGAACAAGAAGGCCCAGTTGTAATTGAGAAGGTACATAAGTGCAGTTTCAGACATGAGGATAACTTTTGAGGTTGACTGATTTTTCATACATCTGACAGATAGGTAATGGTTTTAACCTGCATTTTACCTCTCAGGGACCTCCTTAATGGCAGGATCATGTCTTATTCATACACCTACCTCCACCTAACTCACAGTCTGATACATAAAAGTGCTCAATACTTCATTAAATGGACTTTTTTCCTGCTATTTTAAGTTGAATTTTATATTTTCTTCTCACATGAATTCTTTTATTTTTGAGTCTTTGCTTTTTTTTTTTTTGGCCACACCGCGTGGCCTGCGGAATCTTAGTTCCCCAATCAGGGATCGAACCTGTGCCGTTGTTGGAGTCCCAACCACTGGACCACCAGGGAATTCCCATCACATGAATTCTTTTATAAGGACATTCTATCTAAAATCTTATGCCATTGTAAGTGAACACTGATCTTGACCTAAAAGTGTTAAATTCTGAATCCTGAAGTTACATCTTTGAGGCCAAATTACAAATTTGGTTAATCCAGGATAAAAGGCCTGTTCTCGTACTAATGATGCTGCCATCTTGTGCTCTATTCTCTGGCCACACTCACCTTCTTCCTGTCCCTTGCACACACCAAGCTCATTACCACACTAGGGCCGTTTCACTTGTTTTCTCTGCTCCCAGATCTCCACATAGCTGGCTTCTACATATCATTCAGGCCTGAGCACAAAGTTCACTTCGTCAAAGAATTATCAATCAATTTAAGTAGCCCTCATCACTCCCAAGCCTGCACTTTCCAATCCCTCTTTTTACATCACCCTGTCTTACGATCTTTAAAGCCTTTTTCCCTTACATGAAATTACCTTGTTCATTTATTTGTTTCCTTTTGTATTGACTCTCTCACCTCTCCTTAATTGGATGTAAATTCTATAAAAGCAGGGACCTTTCCTGCATAGTTCACCCTGGAACCATCCATGCCCAGAATGGTGCTCTACTCATAGAAGGCATTCAAGATTTCAACATTTTGAATTCAAAAACTCAACATTGAGGATGCATAGAGTAGATAAGAAACAACAAGTGCATGTCTGCATTGAGCCCTTCCTTGGTTCTTTGAATGATTCCTGTCATAGTAGATGCTTGACATTTCCAAACGGTACACCTCAGTTCCTCCAGAATCACTGAATTAACAATCTGACCATAGCATACAATTTCTTCAGTTTCGTCATTTGTAAAACTGGTATACTAATATACACCTACTTCACAAGATTGTCATGAGAATTAAATAAGAACTGCAAATCCACTGTCATATGTGGATTCAGGGGGCTCAGTTTCCTCACTCACTGGCAAATGGCATGATTTAAATGTATACCAAAAAAGGTACCAACTACGTATCTTTGGGGGTGGCTAGTAGAGTCAACACTGTGCCAGGTATCAAGAAGTGTAAGACAAAATAAGAAGGAAGGTTTCTTTAATGCATGACCTCTGGCATACACATCTGGCTTGGTGAACAGTGCAAGACTGAGGAAAAGCTAGGGATCTCCTCCCTCAAGCAGGAAAACAGAAGTGGTTCATAAGGGATGAGACTGGAAGGTACACCAAAATTACTTGGGTAATTCTACTTCCAACTGTGGAAATCTCATCACCTATGTCACAGACTAAGTTTCTACCAACAAATGAAACAAGGAATACTGAGCAAAGTCAATATGATTTGTCTTTTAAAATAACTAAATTTCCTGGATAATTCAAATGAAAAATAATCAGGTAAGATCTTATTTTATCTGCATTATGTAGGCAAACCTGTAACTTTATAGGTTAAAAATATAAATCAGAAAAACACTTTGATCATAGCAATGTCAACTATGTCATCAAACCCAAGTGGCAAATGGGGGATGGTATTTAGAGGAAAATGACATACCAAGTCAAAGAGGGGATTTGGTATCATATGCCCTGGACAAGATGAATGTCAAAATAGTGTATCCTGGTAGTGTCTAATAGAAAAAATTAATGTTCATGCTCTGAAGACTCCACAGCCAAAATGGAGTAGTCCATTTTAATTTTCAGAGGAATTTGGTGAACAAATGACTAGATATCCACCAAACCTTGGTACTAATGAAAAATACAGTGCATTCTGAGAAAATCAATATATAGTTTGCCTGAAGGTATCCCAAAGGAAACATTCAGTTATTGAGGTTTAAAATATGTTAGCCCCAGAATAATAAAATTCTTGAATTGCAGGCGTTTGCAAGAACGGCAAAGGGGTTAAAGACATTTTATATTTTATCAAAGCTCTAAAACTGCTGTGCAGAGTTTTTATGCATTTCATATCTTTTTTCCTTGCTGCTTCTTCATGCAAAAGCCTTTGCCAATTCCTCCGAGCACTGCTCCGCTGTTTGGACCTTCTTAATTTGCTCTTCAAATAAGTTATCCTCGGCCCCACTCCTACCTGGCCTCCACAGGTTCACGTGGTCAGTGAAGATTGTGTTGAGGGGACTGGGAGCATACCTTGAGGAACAGATATTTGTCACAGTGTCTCAGTACTGTAGTTTGTTATCAAACTGTTGGGGGTTTTGTCTGTTTGTTTCTGTTTTGTTTTTGGAGACTAAGTCCTTTTTCAGCCAAGCCACATTTGGCTTTCACTTTAATTGTGAATCTTATTTTGCTTAATGATAATAAAGATAAATGGGGATGCTCTATTTTAAAAAACACAATGAAAATGTCAAGATGGGAATATAAAAGGCTAAGACTGTCTCTGCAGGAAAAGAAAACTGAAGTATAGGTTGGAAAATCAGCTAACTCAATTTGGACTAAATCATGAGTCAATTCAGGTAATAATCTAATTTGACCCTTGCAGTCCACATTTATTAGTTAATTCTTCAGCATTTGTTTAATAATTATGAACTGAAGTCCTTCCTAAGGGGAAAAAACTATTTTGGAAATAAATCTGATAGGGTAGTTTAGTGCATGCAACATGTTACATTTCCCTTCTTTTACCAAGTAGTAAAACTATCAACAGTCAAAGGATTGATGGAAGACAATCATTTGTCAAAAAACTAATTTCACAGAAGCAATACTATCCTGTACAAATTCAGTACAGAAGTATTTTAAAATAGTATCAATTTAATAAAATAATTTTTCTCCTAATTAAAAAAAGTATTTGAGCATTCTAGTAAATACATTTTTGTCTTCTGCAAATACTACTACACTTGATCTAGTATCATGAAAAAAACATTTAAAAAGGTGTTTACAAAGTTAGTTTCGAAATTGTCTTTTAGTAATCACTTATGATCTTATAATCTATTGAGGCACAAACAGAAACAGAATTGCCATACTCAGAACACTAAGAAACAATTCATTGTAATTTTTGTTGTCAGCGTAGCTCTAACCTACTGTATAGCTCAGGGAACTCTACTCAGTGCTCTGTGGTGACCTAAATGGGAAGGAAATCCAAAAAAGAGAGGATATTATGTATACATATAGCTGATTCACTTTGCTGCACAGTAGAAACTAACACATTGTAAAGCAACTATACTCCAATAAAATATTAATAAAAAAAATAAGTCACTTATTTTGATTTATTTTTGAATCCTTTAAAATGTTCCAAAGTTAGATGTTATGAAAATTCCTTACACTTTCCAACAAAATTTTAGTTCATTTCAAGTAAATTAAAAAAATAAAATACAGCACATTTAGCCATAGACAGTGACCACAAAGATAGAATGCTGTAACTCTAAAGAGATTGATGACAACTATTCCAAGTATTGTTTGCATTATATCAAACTAAACAAATAATGATTTCTGAATGTCAGTTCTTTGTGTTGGTCATTTAGCTCTGACTCAAAGAGTTGAAAATACATCTAACAGTTAGTTCATCACATTTGAATGTAAACGAAAAGGCCTCTCTACCTTGGTCCCATCATGAAGACACAGTTAAAGTAGACTTATCTACCCTCCAAGATGTCCATTGTAAGAACATTCTCAGAGAGATTACAGAAGGTTTTTTTTTTTATAGACCATAAATTCTTAGTAGAGTGTCCTACAGCTGGGTTGAAATAATCTCAGCAAGTGCTTTTAACACAAATAGTAAGAAACTACTTGCTATTCCCTGGTAGGTTTGATCAGTAAATCACCTACAGATGATATGAAGAGTGAACTCCTAAGACACACACCTCTGACATGAACTTTGTACTGCTCTTCAGAAACTATGACAGTGAAAAACAGCACAAGATTTCCAATCTTAAGAATCATTACAATTCATTTGAAAATCTTACTTGACTTTGAGTTCATCTACTATGACTTAGTTTATTATTATTAGTGAATGAAACAAAATATGACAATTTCTTTGACATTTTCAAAAAGAACTTCACTAAATATTAAGAATATAAAAGTTAATACGAGACTATAATTACCATCCAAATCTGCAAGTTTTATTGACTATCCAGTTTCTGGATGACTTCTTTATTAAGAACTTGTTACACGCATACCTTGCAGGTACTGTAGGTTCAGTTCCAGAACAATGCAATAAAGCAAATATCGCAATAAAGTCACACAATTTTTTTTGTTTTCCAGTGCATATAAAAGTTATATTTATACTATACTGTAATCTATCAAGTATGTAATACCATTATGTCTAAAAAAAACAATGTACACACCTTAAGAAAAAATACTTTATTGCTAAAACATGCTAACCATCATCTGAGCCTTCACCAAGTCATACATAATCTTTTTGCTGATGGAGGGGTCTTGCCTCGATGTTGATGGCTGCTAACTGATCAGGGTGGTGGTTGCAGAGGGTTAGGGTAGCTGCAGCAATTTCTTAAAGTAAGACAATGATGAAGTTTGCCTTGTTGATTCTTCCTCTCACAAATGGTTTCTCTGTAGCATGAAATGTTTTTTGATAGCATTTGCCCCACAGTAGAACTTCCTTCAAAATTGGAGTCAGTCCTCTCAAACCCTGTCACTGCTTTATCAACTGTTTATGTAATATTCTAAATCCTTCATTCTATTTCAGTAACATTCACAGCATCATCATCAGGAGTAAATTTCATCTACTTTCTGGGCTCATCCACAAGAAACAACCCCTCAATTGTTAAAGTCTTATCATGAGATTGTAGCAATTCAGTCACATCCTCAGGTTCCACTTCTAATTCCAGTTCTCTTGCTATTTCCACCACGTCTGCAGTTCTTCCTCCACTGAAGTCTTGAACCCTTCAAAGTCATCTATGAGGGTTGGAATCAACTTCTTCCCAACCCCTGTTAATGTTGATATTTTGATCTCTTCCCATGACTCATGAATTTTTTTTGGGGGGGGGGCGCTGCATCGGGTCTTAGTTGCAACACACGGGGTCTTCATTGAGGCATGTGGGATCTTTCGTTGCGGCGCGGGCTCTTCGTTGTGGTGCGTGTGCTTCTCTCTAGTTGTGGTATGCGAGTTTTCTCTTCTCTAGTTGAGGCGCGCAAGCTCAGTAGTTGTGGCGCGCAGGCTTAGTTGTCCCGCAGCACGTGGGATCTTAGTTCCCTGACCAGGGATCGAACCCACGTCCCCTGTGTTGCAAGGCAGATTCTTTACCACTGGACCACCAGGGAAGTCCTCCATGAATGTTCTTAATGGCACCTAGAATGGTGAATCCTTTCCAGAAGGTTTTTGATTTACTTTGCCCAGATCCATCAGAGGAATCACTATCTCTGATAGCTATAGCCTTACAAAATGTATTTCATAAATAACAAGACTTGAAAGGTGAAATTATTCCTTGATCCCTTGGCTATAAAATGGATGTTGTGTTAACAGGCATGAAAACAACATTAATCTTGTGTATCTCCATCACAGCTCCTGGGTGAGCAGGTGCATTGTCAATAAGCAGTAATATTTTGAAAGAAATCTTTTTTGTCTGAGCAGTAGGTCTCAACAGTGGGCTTAAAATATTCAGTAAACCATGTTGTCAATTGATGTGCTGACATCCAGGCTTTGTTGTTCCATTTACAGAGCACGGGCAGAAAGTAGATTTTTAGAATGGTTAATGAGCATTGGTGGGACTTCCCTGTTGGCACAGTGGTTAAGAATCTGCCTGCCAATGCAGGTGACACGAGTTCCAGCCCTGGTCTGGGAAGATCCCACGTGCCGTGGAGCACCTAAGCCCGTGTGCCACAACTACTGAGCCTGCACTCTAGAGCCCGCACCCTGCAACTACTGAGCCCACGGGCCAACACTACTGAAGCCCACGCGCCTAGAGCCCGTGCTCCGCAACAAGAGTAGCCACAGCAATGAGAAGCCCATGCACCACAATGAAGAATAGCCCCCACTCGAATGCAACTAGAGAAAGCCCGTGCACTGCAACGAAGACCCAACACGGCCAAAAATAAAAGAAATAATTAAAAATTTTTAAAAATAATGAGCATTGGCTTCAACTTAAAGTTACCAGCTGCATTAGCCCCTAACAAGAGAGTCATCCAATCTTTTGAAGCTCTGAAGCCAGACACTGACTTCTCCTCTCTACCTATGAAAGTCCTAGACAGTGTTTTCTTCCCATACAAGGTTGTTCCATCTACACTGAAAGTCTGTTGTTTAGTGTAGTCACCCTCATTCATTATCTTAGCCAGATCCTCTGGATAATTTGCAGCAGCTTCTCCATCAGTAATTGCTGCTTCACCTTGCCCTTTTATGTTGTAAAGATGGCTTCTTTCCTTCAGTCTCATGAACCAACCTCTGCTAGGTTCAAACTTTTCTTCTGCAGCTTCCACACCTCTCTCAGCCTTCACAGAATTAAAACAGAGTTAGGGCCTTGCTCTGGATGGCTTCTGGAATGCTGTGAATGGTTTGATCTTCTATCCAGACCACTAAAAGTTTCTTTACATCAGTAATAAGGCTGTTTTGCTTTCTTATCATTCATGTGTTCACTGGAGTAGCACTTTAAATTTCTTTCAAGAACTTTTTCTTTGCATTCAAAGCTTGGGTAACTGATGCAAGAGGCCTACATAGCTTTTGGCCTACCTCTGCTTTTGATGGGCCTTCCTCACAAAGCTTAATAATTTCTAGCTTTTGATCTAAAGTGAGAGACTTCTAACTTAAACACTTAGAGGCCATCATAGGGTTATTAATTGGCCTAATTTTAATACTGTTGTGTCTCAGGGAAGAGAGAGGCCTGAGGAGAGGGCGAAAGACAGGGGAATGGCCCATAGATGCAGCAGTCTGAACACACACATTTATGGATTAAGTTCAAGATCCTACATGGGTGCCATTCATGGTGCCCTAAAACAATTATAACAGTAACATCAAAGGTCACTGATCACAGATCACCATAACAAATATAATAATAATGAAAATTTGAAATATGACAAGAATTACCAAAATGTGACACAGAGACATGAAGTGAGCAAATGCTATTGGAAAATGGAACCTACAGACTTTCTCAACACAGGGTTGCCACAAACCTTCAATCTGTCAAAAACTCAGTATCTGTGAAGCACAACAAAGTGAAGTGCAAAAGAGGTATGCCTGTTTTATTTATTAAGTCATTTGGGCTACATTAATCCATTTCATCCCAGAAAAACATATGATAAATTAAAGTTCATAAATATTATAAAATATCAACACTGAAAATTATAAAAGTGAAGCTAAAAAACTTTGAATTAAAAACAGCATATGAGGGGCTTCCCTGGTGGCGCAGTGGTTGAGAATCTGCCTGCCAATGCAGGGGACACGGGTTCGAGCCCTGGTCTGGGAAGATCCCACATGCCACGGAGCAACTAGGCCCATGAGCCACAATTACTGAGTCTGCGCGTCTGGAGCCTGTGCTCCGCAACAACAGAGGCCGCGATGGTGAGAGGCCCGTGCACAGCGATGAAGAGTGGCCCCTGCTTGCCGCAACTAAAGAAAACCCTCGCACAGAAACAAAGACCCAACACAGCCAAAAATAAATAAAAATAAATAAATTAAAACAGCATATGAAATCTACATGTTTTTTATAGAATATATAAAAGTTAATACTAAAGGTGTGACCTTTCATGAGTACGTAATACATTTCATAGCATTAGACGGAATACTATTTGGTTATAAAGTTGTTGCTTCCTACCAAATTAATGAATGAATATTACCTGGTATATATTTAAAAGGCAGCTCTGTGTCATGGAGAAAAAGCAGGCTTGGAGAGCAAACATATCACTGCTGGATGTGACATTCTCTAGCTGTAGGGTAAAAGGAAAATTGCTTTATCCCTAATGAGGTTATTGTGAGAATTAAACAGGGTAATATGTGCAAAAACATTTGGTTCAGAGTTGGCTTTCAGTAATCAATAGTGCCCCTCCTTTTTGCAATTCTCTTTCCTTACTCTATATAGATATCTGTTCCATATTTTAGGTATTCACAGCTGGCCCAAATAGTTGGTGATTCTGGCAGCTGCCTAGGTTTTTAGAACACAGTCTTGCACTCCTCAGTGAATGTCACAATCCATGCGTGCACCTGGCCATATCTGTCAAGATAAACATTTTTTTAGAACATATGTGTTTGCTCACTAGACAAATAAAAAGATACAACATGGATGGACCTAGAGGGTATTATGCTAAGTGAAATAAGTCAGACAGAGAAACACAAGTACTGTACATGTGGAATCTAAAAAACAAAACGAACAAATATAACAAAACAGAAACAGACTCACAGAGAACTGGTGGTTGCCAGGGGGAAAGGGGTGACAGGATGGGCAAAACGCGAGAAGGGAATTAAGAAGTATAAGCTACCAGTTATAAAACAAGTAAGTCACAGGGATGTAATGTACAGCACAGGGAATACAGTCAATAACATTGTAATAACTTTGTATGGTGCATAATATATAAAAATATCAAATCACTGTTATATACCTGAAAATAATACAATACTGTAATTCAACTATACTTCAATTTTTTAAAAAAAGAAATTTAGCACTGACATAGTAATATCATCTAATATATAATACATATTAAAATTTTTCCTTTTCCGAAAAACAAGATATGAAGACCAACTTGCCAGTAGTTTTTTGAATTAATGCTTTGATTTCTGTCACTTTTACTTTTTCTAAACTGTTAATTCATTTATTTAAAAACTTCTATATTTTTTAAATAAAAATGAGATGAAAAAATGAGAAATAAAATATTGTGATTTTAATAATTTCTAGAAAATATCTTCATATAATTTAAAATTTTTTTCAAGCTGTTATGAAAGTATACATAAGTAAAATGTATTGAGCAATTCAGTTGTCAATTAAAATTATTTTTGAATTTAATATTTGCCTTAAAACTAAAATATAAGTAATCTATTACAGAAAGGTAGGTAAAGTTTCAAGTAAACCAATCTAAAAGAAAGTAACACTCAGATCCAGAAATACAGTGAACTCCAGGTCAGTCTTATTTATTTACTACAAAAGTTTCTGGCTAGAACACTGAATTCAGAATAACTTTGTGGATGAAGTCCTCAGTGTCTGCTTATTTAAAAAAAATAATGATAGATTTCTTCTGATCTTTCAGAGCCCCAATCATTTTTGCCCCAGCAATATTCTTCTAGTCTTTAAAATACTCCATGGAATGTAGAATAGGTTAAAGGCAGCATTCTGTCTTTGAGGCCTTCCTTGGGCAGAATAAGAAATATAAAAATGTTAGTTTTATATATTAAGGCCTGAAGAAAGCCTAACAGCCAAAACATCACCTTTAACATGGTTTCTATTTCTGAGTAGTTTATCAACCAACCCCTCTTTTATTCTTTGGCCTAAAAACTGACTTTCGATTCTCTCTCACTATTTTAAATGTATTCTGGCTCTTTTGGGCCTCATTAGAAAGTCTCCCAATATTACTAACTTTTTTCCTCCTCATTGTACAACAGAAAATGAATGCTTGGTCAAGTTGCAGAAGAAACAGCACAACTGGCTATTTTATATGCGTTTGAAATTTAAGAATCACTTTTAGGGTATGTGTATTTTCAAATCATTAACTTAAAAAAGAGTAGTCTTTCTCATTAAATAATAGGCTTGGTCATAACTACATACTCATTAATTCACAACATGCCCTAAACCTGGGATTGTTGTAAAACAGAATGCACAGGCTGCAGTAGGTTTAAAAGCATAAACTTTATGCTTTATGATTTCCACATTCTGCTTCCTACCAAGATCCAAAACAAAATCTGGTTCAACGATCAAGAGTCTAATGACAAGGAACTTCAGATACTTGAGGGATTCCAAACTGTTGTGCCTTCATTTTTATCACTATTCTATCTGTATTATGGCCTAAAAATAGTTGAAAAGAATGAGTGATTAAGTTGCCATGAAGGTACAAAACACTTCATTTTTAACATGTCTTACTTCACTGACTCCATTGTTTTGACTTTGGATTTGGGCATCAATTTGTTTATTTGTTGGTTTGTTGGTTAATTAATTGGTTGATTGGTGGGTTGATTTCATCCAACCCAAATTATCCATCCATTCATCCCATATACCCAAGAAATATGTAAGAAAAAAATTGGTAGTCATTTATTTTTAATACTTGACTTGGGTATTGTATTAACACTTAATATTATACACACTCCAATCCAAAACCTTGGATGTGTTCAGAATCTGACGTTTAACATACAGGAGCACTGACTGGGAAACTACTCATTTTCTCCTAAAATATTTTATCACCATGTGTTGGGTAACCAGGACTTTTAAATTTATTTACAACAAAGTGAATATTACTAACTACATGTTTATCTTGGGGATCCCATTTTGACACTATTTATGCATTACACTGTGACAATCTGGAAAAAAATGTTAGGTAAAAAATTTAGAAATCCAGATCACAATTCAAGAGATAGCCAGGTTGTATCAGTCAGAGTGCAGTCAGGAAACAGAAATCACACTAGTTATTTGAAAAGAGAAAATTTAATATGAAGAACTGTCAACTACCAACAAATGGTCCTGGAACTACTGGATAACCATACACAAAAAAAAACACACAAAAACTTTGATTCACACCTCATACCACATACAAATATTAAAAATAAAATGGATCACAGACCTAAATATAAAACCTAAAACTACCAAAATTCTAGAAGAAAACATAGGAAAAAATATTTGTGACATTGGGTTAGGCAAAGATTTCTTAGCTACAAAAACATAATCCATAAAAGAAAAAACTGATAAACTGGACTTCATCAAAGTTAAAGATTTCTACTCTTCAAAAGATACTGTTAAAATAATGAAAATAAATGCCACAAACTAGGAGAAAATATTTGCAAATTATATATCTTATAAAGAATTGTACCCAGAATAAACAAGTCAAAAATCACAACTCACTAATAATTTTTAAAAATCCAATTTGAAAAATAGGCAAAAGATTTGAATAATCACCTTTACCAAAGAAAATATACGAATGGCAAACAAGAACATGCAAAGGAAATTCTCCAAGGTGATGAATATGTTTATCATCTTGATTGTAATGATGGTTTCACTAATCATTAGGGAAATGCAAATGAAAACCACAATGATACTATTACAATGTCTAAGATGAAAAAGACTGGCCATGCGAAGTATTGCTGAGGATGCGGACCTAGAACACTCACACACCCGTGGTGGGTATAAATAACAGCATAACTTTTTTAAAAAAGGTTTGGCAGTTTCTTAAAAAGTTAAAACACATACCTATCATATAATTTAGTCATTCCACTCTTAGGTATTTACTCAAGAGAAATCAAAGTATATGTCATACAAAGTGTTGATACAAAGGTTCAGAGCGGCTTTATTTTAATTGACAAAAACTGGAAATGATTCAAATATCCGTCAATAAGTGAATGGGTAAACAAATTGTGATATATCCATATACTGTAATACTACTTAGGAATAAAAAGGACTGAACTATTGCTGCAGTCAACAACATGGATGATTTGCAAGATGATTACACTGAGTGAAAGAAGCCAGTCCAAAAAAAAAAGAAAGAGTATGCACTGTGTGATCAGATTTATATAAAATTTAGAGGATACCTGGGTATATGAGAGCAGGAGGGAGACAGAGAATGCTGGGAGGGAGAAATTATCTACAAAGTGATAGGAGGGAACCGTTTGGGGTATTAGATGTGTTCATTTTCTTGATTGTGACTGCACTGACCTATCCAACAGGGCAAAGAGACCATGTCTGGAATTCTCTGAGCACTTCTTAGTACTTCCATGTCCAATAGTAAAAATTAATGAAAAACTACAAGCAAAAAGAGCAGGATTCAGACCCATCACAAATTAAAGTTTGGGTGGGTCACCTTGCCAAGTAAAGGACTGACCAGCTGAAGTCCTGGCTGAGGGAAGGCAAAGGAAACAGGAAATGGTTAATGGAAGAAGGAATTTTTAAATATCAACTATGGTCTCATGACCAGCTATAGACATTAAGACAGTATCAGTTATGCACATTTTCCTTCTTGCTTGTTCTGCACGCGCACGCATACAAACACACACACACACCTCCAAAGAGTAATTGGTAATTTGGGATTAATCACTTTAGCTTCTTGGTCTAGTGGAATGAGAAGCCCAAAATATTCAGGTGACATTGTAATTCAATGGAACCATGTGGGTCACCAGGTGGAAACATTCCTTCCTTGGGAAGCAGCAATGACTTGTGTTTGTAAAAGAGATAGGACACAGACATGCAAAGAGGAAAGACTATGTGAAGACATAGGAGAAAGAGGGCTTTTTACAAGCTAAGGAAAAAGACCTCAGAAGAAACCAACCCAGCTGACTCCTTGATCTTGGGCTCTAGCCTCTAGAACTATAAGGAAATAAATTTCTGTTGTTTAAGTCACTCGATCTGTAGTACTTTGTTATGACAGCTCTAGCAAACTAATACAATGTACTTCTACCTATATCTCAGATCAGGCAAATGGACAGCTTGAAATCCTGCCCACTGAGAGGATTGCCCTTCATTAAATATCCCTGTAGGTCCAAACATTCTAATTACCACCATGTCTCTGCTACCCATTATAGTAAATGTGCCCAACTTGTTTTTGGAAATTAAGTGCTATTATTTGGCCTACAGAGGAAGTCACCACAGAGCTATTCAAAGATACAGGTGCTTCCCTCCCTAGTTTACTTCTCCAAGCCTTATAAAGTGAGAGTCCTCTGGGCTGGCTCAGGTGATGTTGTTAGGAATGACTGGTTATGTATGACATACATGATAAACCTACTCCAACATTCCTATCTCCGTAAGCCTTTGACTTCTACTATTCCAAAGAATTTCTGGCATCTCTTCCTCATTGAATCTAAATTTCAGTCAACCAAACGAGTAAACTGTTAGAGTCTTCCAGCTACACAAGCTAATGCATTAAATACAGAATCTTTAGTAAGTACACCATATCCATAAATGTGGTCCAACCCAATGTTCTATTCCACCCTCCTTGTTCCAACACCCTTAGATTTCATTCCCTCATGTATTCCCCAGATTTCTGCCAATATAAATTAGCAGAAGTTTACAACTCTCTTGGCATATAAACTATTTCTTTCTGGATGAGACTGTACTTTGGAGCATACTGAGCTATGTATGACACAGTAATGAGTCTACAAAGAATAGTTGGGGTGAGTCTTGAGGAGAATGGGCATCCCCTTACATGGTGATGCCCTAGGTAAGGTTATTACAGCATCTGCAAGCCAGGGAAGACTAATGTTCCCACAGGCAAGCTGTTTTCATTGGCAATGCCTCCATTCCAAGTTTCAGAGTCCAACATCTTCCAATGGATGCCCTGATTTTCATGATTTGGTGAGCCTGTGAATTTACCTTATAACTTTGTAATCGTTACAATTAAATTTTGTGCTTACTTTCCAGCAATATTGGTATTGTTTCTATAAGAAATAAGAGATTATTTAAGGCTACCATAGAAGCTCACAGGTTCTCTGACCATGCCTTAAACTAAGAGTTAAAAACCTGTGCTTCTGAATTTTCTTTCTGTAAATGCTCCAGTTCATTCAGAAGAATCTTACCCACACTAAGGTTCTTTTAGTCATTAATACAGCCATGAAGGTCAACTGTGGTAACCACTTAGGCTCCCAAGGTACTTCTTTCGGAAGGTACTTCATCACAACCAATTATAGGCAATGATTTTATTAACTGTGATGCCATCACATGCCATGGATTACGAGTATTTCATATTCTATGGCACAGAGCTCAGAATTTCATTCAAGTCCAAGGACATGCCCCAAATCCAATCTTTGTAAACCAATCCCCAAATCCCATCTTTGTAAAATATGCTGATAATTATTCTACTTTATTTAGACTTTATTTAGTATATATCCAAGTTATTTCCTAATCTGTAAAATGTGCTTGGTACCAGCAATTGTGCAAGGAAGGATGACTAATAATAAATTGCAAAAAAAATTTTAAAATATGATAAACTCTCATGTGAATCACTGAAAAAGTGTCTTTCGTATTTTGTAGTAAATCTACTACAGTGGTTGACAACATTTAGGTAATAAATCTAATGCTTATTTCAGACCAACAATTGTATGATGCCTCTCAAGGAATTTGTACATAGCTAAGAGACAGACTGACTCATTTCTGATTTTAGAAGTACTAAGGCCACATAATAGACACTGAACTAAACTCCCTAGCAAAGAGAGAAAGTTTTCATTTCAACTTTGATTTTGCATGAATTCTTTTGAATGCCCTAAATTTACAGCTGTTTGGGGAAAAATAAAAGGACCTATAATCTTTTCCCTAAGTATCGCAATACAAGTTTTTATTTTTATTTTCCTCCTCCATAATTCCTTGTGGTAGGTGGGGAGATGAAAGGGAATTATCTAGAATTCAATTTTTATTAAACAGTAAGTTTGCAAAGCATCAATATAGCAAAAACTAGTTCGAGAACTACATCTCTTAAGCTCAAAGTGAGGTTGCAAGACAGACGAACGCTTTCTGCATTTAAACAATGTTCATAAGGAAGGCTGAACTCTTACCAATGTGTACAATTTGTCCGGGGTCCTATATATTGGGTAGTTCCAATGGGCTAAGCATTATAAATGTTATAGTGTCAACAAAACGTTTCATAGACTATGACTTAGCCATTTAAATGAGTAATGATAAACTGAGTTGCACATTTTTCTTTGGTCTAACTCAATTCTCCCATAACTACAATATAGGCTGAGAATTACTGTTTTACACCTGTCTGTATTGACCTTAATCAAAAAGTTGTACTATTTCTTCAAAGACTTATTTGAGAAATTATCAGTTGAGAAGTCAAATGACAATTAGAATAATTATTTAATAATAAGCTTCAGAGTGTACAAATTTTCTATCAGTTTATCATGTGAGATTGGAAAAACTCAAACAATGATTGCAATTAAAGTTGAAATTTGATACTCCTTAATTAAAATCAATCTACTCTTGTTAGTACTTTTTCCTTTTTGTTGCACTCACTGTTTATATAATTCTTCTTAGTGATTCTTCCATATACTCTAAAAAATTAGGTAAAAATTCAATTAAAATGAGTATTTGTGTGAATTATAATCCTTTAATTCTTTCATATACTTAGAAGGGGCTTCTAAAGATTCCTGACAGAGAGTTATTATTCAGCAGTTAAAATGACAATGTAGGGCTTCCCTGGTGGTGCAGTGGTTAAGAATCCACCTACAAATGCAGCGGACACAGGTTTGATCCCTGGTCCAAGAAGATCCCACGTGCCACGGAGCAAAGCCCGTGTGCCACAACTACTGCGGCTGTGCTCTAGAGCCCGTGAACCACAACTACTGAGCCCACGTGCCACAACTACTGAAGCCCGCACACCTAGAGCCCGAGCTCCACAACAAGAGAAGCTCCTGCTCGCCACAACTAGAGAAGGCCTTCACGCAGCAACAAAGACCCAATGCAGCCAAAAATAAATAAATAAAATATAAATAAATTTATAAAATAAATAAATAAGTGTACTTTTTAAAAAATGACAATGTATTTCACATTTAAATATTGTCACCCATTAAACAGGGTTAAATAACTAAAATAAAAAATAATTTATGATATTCTTAAAACATATTTATATGTCTGTATAGCACTCTTACAAAGAATATACAATTCATTCTCATTCTTATGAAGAAGGGTGTGTTTTTGAAAACTGAAAGTAACTATTGTTTATGGATAACTCATTTTAAAATTGTAATCATACTAGGATACTCCAAAAGTCCAAAAATAAACTTTTTAACATATTAAAATACTAGATATAAAAGGTGTGTAACATGACTTAAACAAAAAATTAACTTACATTTCAGTTATAACAACAGTAAAAATTCAAGAATTGGCAAATCTCTGTAAAACTTTTTAAACTTAGATGTGAATGTTTCTACTTGTAGTATGAGTCAGTAAAACCCCTGTTCTGAAGGTCTAATTGAGTCTATCATCACTGCCCCACGAAGAACCAGACTGACCACAAGATCCTGTGCTTGATTTGCCTTGGTTCATGATTACTATCACGGGAGTAAAAATGGGGCTAGCCATAGAAATAGAATTTCATTTTATGAAATGATTTCAAAGATAAAAGGATCAATTGTTTCCCAGCCTTTCCCCTACTGATTATCTGAAATTCCATAATTAAAAACCTACGTAATAGGTTATTGTGAGAATTAAATGAGTTAACATTTATAAAACACACAGAACAGTGAGTGAGTGCTTGTTAAATAAAACAATTTTCATTCCTTTGACCTACACTGTGTTTTAAGAAAGAAGGCATTAAACCATATGAGCCACTTTCACCTCAGGAGTTAGTTTCTTTCAATCCCATCCCTAGAGCAAAAATTACCAGGGTAAAATCAGAGAAGACAAGAAAGAACTGGGTATCTTCAAGGAGGAATAAGGGTGTGGGAAGAGAAAACAACTATGAAGGTAAAAGTTCAGAACAAAGACGATCCGTTGCTAAAATACAAGCTACAAACATCCCTTACTTAATAATTTTGCCCAGTGTCAACTTGCCTTCCATGCAGTTAGGAGAGCATGCAGAACCACAAATCCAAGAGTGTGTTTAAATTCAAAGGCTTAAAAAAAAAACCAAAATATTAGTATATATTTGATTACGTTTGAGTGCCCAATGTGGGTTATGTTAATATCAAATTTCTTTTGATCATCGAAGACCCTTCTCCTCACATACTTAGACAGAGCAAACTGTCACTTACTTAAGATTATGGTTAATATGTTTGTACAGTCATAATATCATATATGGTAAACACAGTTCCAATGCACATGAAATTTCTTTCCATGAAATTAAATATTTCACACATACATAGGCAACAAAAGCAAAAATAAACAAATGGGACCGCATGAAACTAAGAAGCTTCTGTACACAAGCAACAAAATGAAAGGCAACCTACAGTAAGGGAGAAAATATTTGAAAACCATATGTCTGATAAGCAGTTAATACCCAAACTATATAAAGAACTCATATAACTCAGTAGCAAAAAAACTAATAACCCAATTAAAAATCTGGCAAAGGACTAGAACAGACTTTTTTCCAAAGAAGACATACAAATGGACAACAGTCCACAGGTTCCACATTCGAATTGTAACTCAATCTGAAGTTGGCTGAATCTGACGATGGGGAACCTACGGATACAGAGGTCTGACTGTACCACACCATTTTACATAAGGGACTTGAGCATCCTTGGATTTTGGTATCCCTGGGGCGTACTGGCACCAGTTCCCTAAGGATACCAAGAAACGGCTGTACGTAAAAAGGTGCTCCATATCACTAATCATCCGGGAAATGCAAATCAAAAACCACAAGGAGATATCACCTGAAACTTGTTAGGATGGCTATTATCAAAAAGACAAGAAATAACAAGTGTTGGCAAGGATATGGAGAAAAGAGAACCCTCGTGCACTGTTGGTGGGAATGTAAATTGGTGCAGCCACTATGGAAAACAGTACAGAGGTTCCTCAAAAAATCAAAACTAGAACTACCATATGATCCAGCATTTCTACTTCATGTTATATATCCAAAGTAAATGAAAACACTAACTCAAAAAGATATATGCACTCCCCATGTTTATTGCAGTATTATTCACAATAGCCACAGTATGGAAACAACCTAAGTATCCACCAATGGATGAAGGGATAAAGAAAATGTGGTATATATATATGTATATATATATTTTTCCAATGGAATATTACTCAGCATAAAAAGGAAGAAAATCCTGCCAATTATAACAACATGGATGAAACTTGAGGCCATTATGCTAGGTGAAATAAGGCAGCCACAGAAAGACAAAGACTGTATGATCTCACTTCTATATGTGGAATCCGAAAAAGCCGAACTCATAGAACGAGAGAGTAGAACAGTGGTTACCAGGGGATGGGGGTGAGGGAATCGGGGCATGTTGGTCAAAGGATATAAACTTTCAGTTATAAAATGAGTAAGTTCTGGGGAATCTAATATACAGCTTATTTATTACAGTTAATAATACTGTATTGTACCTTTTTCCCAGTCGCAACCTTCAGAACCAACCAGTTACCCTGGGCCTCCGGGACGAGCCGACACCATCTTTGGAGCTAAGCTCCTTACTGCTGATCAACCCTGAGCTCCCAGATTCGTCAGAATTCCTCCACCCAGGTGGAGGCCGCCATCCACCTCCCGGTCAACATGCATCGAGGGACCCCCGACACCTACCTCTCTCTCTGGACTTCCGTTTCGACCGCGACGACGACGTGGCCCTGGACGGCACGGAGCCACTTCTTCCACAAATCGGCGGAGGGGACGTGCGAAGGCGCCCAGCGTGTTTTGAAAATGCGACACCAGTGCGGCAGCCACGCCCTCTTCCAGGACGCGCAGAAGCCATCTCAAGATGCGTGCGGTAAAATCCAGGACGCTAGGGAAGCCGCCCTTCTCAGCGAGAAGATCCCGGACCAGGCCCTTTTGAATCTACGTGCCCTGGCTTTGTGCCTGCCAGAGCCGGAGACTTCCCGGAGAGCCGCTTACTAGGTGAGCAGGGGAAACTCAAGAAGATGACGACCACCTGACCAACCTCCGCAGGCTGCGTGGTCCCCAGGCGGGGCTGGGCGAGTGTCTCTTCCAGAGGCTCAGCCTCAACCAAGACTAGGAGCCTCTGTGGCCTTTGAAAAGCCCCTCTGGTGTCAGAGTTTCTGCCTGAAGCCTCTCCCTGCAGGCACTAGGCAGCTTTTTAACCACCCCAGAGCCCTCTCCCAAGCCTTGGGCCAAATGGAAACAATGAAACTTTTTGCAGCAAAAAAAAAAAAAAAGACTGTACTGTATGCTTGAAGTTTAGAGAATATGCCTTCAGAGTTCTCACCACACACAAAAAAGGGGTAACTATGTGAGGTTATAGATGTGTTAAATAACTTGATTGTGGTAATTTTTTCACAGTGTATATGTATATTAAATTATCACATTGTACATCTTAAATATATATAATTTTTATTTGACAATTATATCTCAATAAAGCTGGAAAAAACCTCGACATAAAAATGGGTGTTTTTTGTTAAGAAATTCAAATACTGAAATAATGATGAATGTAGATTTAATTTCTAAATATGTAAAATGTGAAGCAAGAGTGTGTTTATAAATTATATCTACATGATACCATAGCAACTGAACGCAAAATGAAATATTCAATTCACTTTGTAGATATTATGTTTTTTCCCCATCGAATGGTCTCTGGTTTTTTTCTCTTAAATGACCTGATATTTGGACAATTTATGAATTCAAAGTGCTGAGATTTTACTGACTTGAGCCTTAACTACTGAGATACACAAATCGTAATATTCTCTACCGAGTTTTTGTTTGTTTAAATATAAGAATATCCTGGGCTTCCCTGGTAGCGCAGTGGTTGAGAATCTGCCTGCCAATGCAGGGGACACGGGTTCGAGCCCTGGTCTGGGAAGATCCCACATGCCGCGGAGCAACTAAGCCCGTGAGCCACAATTACTGAGCCTGCGCATCTGGAGCCTGTGCTCCGCAATGAGAGAGGCCGCGATAGTGAGAGGCCCGCGCACTGCGATGAAGAGTGGCCCCCGCTTGCCGCAACTAGCGAAAGCCCTCGCACAGAAACGAAGACCCAACACAGCCAAAACTAAATAAATAAATAAATTTATTTAAAAAAAAAAAAAAAAAGAATATCCTGACCTGATTCTATGATATCTATACATTTCTCCTTTTGTCCCTTCTTTTCTTTACTTGTTTTAAGTAATCCCCTCAAGCCTCAGTTTCTGGCTCTGAAAAATGAGGCTAACATAAACTACAAAGTTTTCAGGAGGATTAAATGAGAGCGTGTATGTAAAGCACCTAGCCCAGTGTCTAATACAATAAGGTTTCTTTTCTTCTCACCTCACTTTTCCTTGTCAATTCTAGAACAGTCAGAGTAATAGTGATGGATGAGAAAGTAATGTTTGCTCACCTCCTTGGTTTGTTCCCCAATTTAGGCACTGGTTAACAATATACTTGATGTCCAAAGTTTTCTTTATGATATGCTATTGAGAAAATCAAAGTCATTTATTTATTCACTTACCTAACCGCATAATGCTCCCTCTTCATTCTACCAGGGGACACTTTGGGGTAGCGCTGCTGTAACCTTTCCTATGGCAGCCACTGTTGCTCCAGGATGGGCTGTCTGAAGTGAAAGTCTAGCTTTGGAACTAGAGAGAAGAATGTGACAGCTTCACAGAATGTCGGATTTAACTTAAACCCTGACAGAAGGATAAACGGTAAGAATTAAGGGGATTTCGGCAGAATAGACACGTGAATTACTAATTTGTCTACTAAGGGAGGGTCGGACTGGACATTAGGCCACTGCTGTTGCTATTCTTTTTTTTTTTTTTTTTTTTTAAAGATTAGTTTTGTTTTGTTTTGTTAATACTTTATTTATTTTATTTATTTATTTATGACTGTGTTGGGTCTCTTAGTTTTCGTGTGAGGGCTTTCTCTAGTTACGGCAAGTGGGGGCCACTCTTCATCGCGGTGCGCGGGCCTTTCACTATCGCGGCCCCTCCCGTTGCGGGGCACAGGCTCCAGACACGCAGGCTCAGTAGTTGTGGCTCACGGGCCTAGTTGCTCCGCGGCATGTGGGATCTTCCCAGACCAGGGCTCGAACCCGTGTCCCCTGCATTAGCAGGCAGATTCTCAACCACTGCGCCACCAGGGAAGCCCTGTTGCTATTCTTGTTATCGTTGCAGGACAGAGGTTAGGAACCGAGAAGCATCTTCTTCTGATTCTGTGAGGACACTCTGTCCTGAAATTTTTTAACTGATTTGTAAGTGTTCGGAAGTTGAAGAGAACGTTACTGATGAGGGTTCAGGCCAAAGCTTAGAGATTAGCTAATTTGACGTGAGTTGAGAACCACTAATTATCTTGGCTTTTTGAAAGTTGGTCAAGTATATGGGATTGTGAGGAAAACAGTTTACAAACTAAACCTAACTGTGAACCCCCTGTGGTCACAACAATGCTCATGAAATCCCTGAAGGCATAAATAAATACCTTTCGGAGGGACACTGCCCATAACTTTCCTTTTAAGTCTCTGAATTGTGAATTTCAAAAAGAATAAACAATATGATTTCACTGAAGCCTAGCGTTCATCAAAGATAACCACAACAGTTCTGAGATATTTAATGATTTATGTTTAAATACAATCTTGACATTGTAGTTTAGAGAAAGTTGGAAAAAGGCAGAAATATGCTCCCAAGTCCAATATAATTATAATTTGAGGAACTTTCACACAAACAAAGTAATTTCAATTTAAATTTTAAAACAGTTTCCAAACCTCAGGAACCTGCTAGTTACCCCTGGGGAGTAAAACTCAAATGACCGGAAGCCTGCTTTTTACCATATAGCTCTGTGCAACTTTTAATTTTTTAAAAGCATGTGCATGTGTGCCTATTTTTTTTAAATTGATTAATTAAAATTGTTAAACGATGTATCAAATCTGAACATGAATTTCCAAAACTACATTAAGCACACATGATTAGAAAATGCCAATATTCCTCAAAACTATGATGTAGGCAATTAAGAAATGTCTTGAAAAGAAAAATTTTACTTGATAACTTCAAGTTAAAAATTTTATAATACATTGAAATAGAACCATCATTAGCTGTAGAAAAAATTATCCTTAATCTCTATAAATAAATATAAATTGTAGTTACTGATAAGGAACTGATTAGCTGTGAATTGGCTCAAGCCCTCACTTTTCTGTTACTATTCTAACAGTTCGCCTAAATTTCTTAGCCCCAGTTCCAATCACTACTTTTGAATAACTCCATTACCCAGTCAATACCTATGATACACTTGCCTGATGTTATTGGTAGTATTGTTTTATTAAACATTTTATCATGATGCAGCTCAAAAGTCTCCACTAAAATATCATGTTGATTTTTTAAAGTGCCTTTAAAAGTGAACTCTGAAGTTCATAGGAGAAATAAGAAATGAAGAAAAAAACTATTCCTTTAGCTTTTTTTTTAACTTGGATGCATAATTATGGAGGTAAAGCATGCAAAGAGTCACATTCATGTACAGTGTTTTTCTCTCTACCCTTCTGTCTTTTATGGACCTGAATGAAGAATCAAAAGAGATCAGGTCAAGGTTTTTATTGCTATTAAACCCAAATATGTTCATTAATCTTATGTAAACAGACAGACAAGTATATATACCTCTTTATAGATTTAAATAGTGTAACTATTATGCTTTTATATTTTAAGGTGTCATTTTAAACATTGCTTCCTCAAGTAAGCCTTGCCTGACCACCCAATCTAAAGTAAGCCCCATTACCTGGCATTATTTATCATAGCACTTATAGCTATATGATATTTTCTTTTACTTATTTATTGACTATCTGGCCCCTTTAAAACGTAGATTCCATAATCAAAACTAAAATCAATAGGACCAAGAACAGTGCCAAGCATGTAAGCTCTCAATAAATATTTACTGAATGAAAGAATAAGCTTACATTTTTCTAAAAGAAATTTCTATGAACTTGAACATATATTGGATGACTTGGTAATCAATTTGAATTAAATGTTTATGAAGCATTATTTAAATTCCAATTATTTCCAGGATTATATGAACACTCTCCAACTAGTCTCTCCTCCCTTTCTTTCTTATTTCAATGAACATATTCTTTTTTACCAGTTTTATTGAGATATAATTGACATACAGCACTGCATAAGTTTAGGTGTACAGCTTAATGACTTGACTTACATCATGAAATGATTATCACAGTAAGTTTAGTCAACATCCATCATCTCATATAGGTATAAAATTAAAGAAATAGAAAAAAAATTTTTCCTTGTGATGATAACTCTTAGGATTTACTCTCTTAACTTTCATACATAACACACAGCAGTGTTCATTATATTTATCATGTTGTACATTACATCCCTTATTTACTTCCTTATTTATCCTGTAACTGGGAGTTTGTAACTTTTGCCTGCCTCCATCCAATTCCCCCACCTCTGGTAAACACAAATCTGATCTCTTTTTTTTATGAGTTTGTTTGTTTGTTTTTGAAGTATAATTAACTTACAACACTATGTTAGTTCCTGTTATACAACACAGTGATTCAATATTTCTATACATTTCAAAGTGATCCCCATGATAAGTCATTACAATAACAATGTAAGATTCTTAAATGTGGCAAACTACAGACATTTTGGGGAGGACTCTATTTATTTCAATAGTTGAACATATACTAAACAGCTAAAATTTAAGTGGCCTTCAAAAGGGAATTACTGAGAGGGACTTTGTTTCCAAATGTACTCCAAGCCATGGGTGACACCTACTTATTCCTTCCACCAACATCAGAATCGCTGCCTTAGCTTGCTATTCTTCACTCTCTATACAGTTTCCTTGGCAAACTCCACATATTTTATTACTTTAATTCAATCTCAAATCTCTCCTGATGCTCTCACAAATAGAATCACACTCATGTCTGTCTTTACAGCTATCTAGCTCTGCAGACTCAACCCTTGTGAAATGACTCAGTCATTTTTCCTCCCCATACTGCTTTCTTCTTCTAGCCACTAAGGCCACTCAATTCACTAAGACTTAAACCTTTTGAGTCAAAAAATCTATATGTTGTTTGTTTTTAAATGTCTCTAAACATGTCTTCCCTTCTCCATTCCCAATTTCAGGTTCCATCACTGTCTCAGATTATTGCCACAGTTTCCAACTGGTTTCCCTATGTCCATACTATGCCCACGTTGACCCACTTGAATACTGATGACAGTGAACCATTCTTTAAGTATTACTTTCCTCATTTTGTTTATCTGGTCAATTTTGCCTCGTGAACACCCCTCTCCATTTTCACTACAACCGCCTTAGGCCAAAACCATCTTTATCTCTTAATTCAACTATTACCTCAGCTTCGTAAGTGGTTCCCTCACTCTTGCCTCCCTCCAATCCATACTACTGTCAGAATCACTTTTTTTTAATGTAAATTAAAACATGCCACTCCATTGCTTAAAATCATTCAGTGGCTTTTGACCATACTTAGGTCAAAGACCAAAACCCTAGAAAATCTTTTGCACCATCTGGTCTGCCTCCCTCTCAAACTGCATTTTAGACCATCTCGTCTTGTTTTCTGTATATTTCTGAAGTCTAGTCACACTGATCTTGAAGTGCCTCAAACATGGCAGGTTTCCTCCTGCCTGTGTGTCTTGACATGTGTTGTCTCCTCTGACTCTAAAGTTCTGCCTACCCACCGGCTCCTGTTTATTCAATCATCTCACTCTTCCTTTGGTTCAACTCAAACACTACTTCTTAAGGCAAGCTCCCTAACACTGCCTTCTATCCCAGACTAGTTCTACTTACTCATGATAGACACCATGTACTTCCCCTTTGTAGAACTTATCAAAGCCATAATTAAAGAGTCAATTCTGTAATTAGTTATTTAAGCTCTAGTTTCCCTGCTAGAATAAAATGTCATGAGGTTGGGCAATAATTGGATTTGGTTCACCATTGTTCTCCCAGTGCTTGGCACAGTACTTTGCACACAGTAGATGCTCAATAAATATTTGTTGAATATAACAAAGAAGAAACTCGCAGTAACTATCCATAATTTCCATCATCATGTCTATCTCTAATGTTTCAAGAACATAAATAATCTGGCCTTACCCTACCCATCCACAAATATTAATCATTATTACCAAATATGTAGCTCTTCTCCCTTCTCACTCTCAAAAACATGCTCTGTTCATTCATGCATCAGGTCATCATCAATCATTTTGTTTTTCTGGCCCAGAATGCTCTCTCCCCACTATCTGTCTTAATTCTACAACTCTTTCAAAGCGCAAATTCAAAGCTACAAATATTACTCTCTCTACTAATCCTTCCTTAGCTATTCATACTGATTTATCTTTACTGTATATTCCTATAATATTATTAATAGGTATTCCACAATTCAATGTTATCTTACATTATTCACTATTTTTTAATATTTATTAATCTAGTCTCCTCAACCAAATCTTATGTTTCTTAAAGTTAGCATCATTTCTTATACTTTTACTTTAGCATCATTTCTTATACTTTTTCTAAGACCTCTTCCGAAGCTTTCCATTTCTACGTTTCCCAAGCCTACCCTCACAAAAATATAAGTAGCTCCTAACACTGTGTACTCTTATAAGCTACTTAGTAAATACTTTCTGGTTAATAGATTTTTCTATTGGTCCAGAAATTCTTGATTGATTTCCTCATATTTGGCTCTATCTTTAACGTAGTAAACAATATGGTCACTTACATAGTGGAGACGTCTTTCCTAATTAAAAGCCAAAAGCATGAAAATGTAGCCCAGATAAAATATGTAATCTGAATTCTCTGCTTTGCTTTATGATAACGTCTGTTGACAATATCAGTTCAGATCTGATTTTACCAGACTCCAGAGTCAGTCATGATGTTCAAGGCAGATGACTTGAAAAGCCTATTATATCTCCCAGGGTATCATTTAGTGCCTTTTTGCACCAACACAGAATCCACTGTAGCTTCCAAAACTGTGTTCATAGACCAAACTAGTACCTTAATAATCTCTAAGAGTTAATGGGGTTAATCAAATACTTCATCCAACTCCCAAATCAAGAACATTCTTTCTCAATGATACATAAATAGAAAAGGGCTGCATTTCTTTGATGACTCACTTTTCTAACTACCTGGTCTTGTGAATATATTTGCTTGTTGTTTATGCACTTGACAATCTACGGTTGCTTATTTTCTAAGAACTTTAGAGCCTTATTGGTAGGAACATAATAAGAGCCCAATAAATATCTCATTGATTTGAGCTTCCCATCTTATATTTGTTATTTTGAATCCATGTTGTGTGAACATGTAAAAAGATAAATTTTCAGTGTTTATACCAAATCATAAATTCCAATGTCTGCTCAAAAATATAATCAGTGATTTAAATTCTCCATGTAACTCTTGAATTGCATGTTAGATACTTAGAGGGGTTAATTTTTAAGTCACAGGGGCACAGTTTAGTAACATAAACCTATCTGTATTCATAATTTCCTAGTATTCAAAGGAAACTAATGGAGCTTTCAAAAATGGTCCTAACTTAGTCAAGAAGGTTAGGCACCAGGGAGACTCTGACTCACATTTATTTCTTCTATCATTAGTTAAAATTGTAAGCATTTCAGACCATTTATAAGCAATGCTTCTATGAAATAGATATTTTAATCAAAGTTAAATAAAAATATTTAAATTACTTACAAAATATTTTTGTTTGGACTATGTTGTTAATAATTCTATGTTCTAGGATTCAGTTCCAATGTGTCCAGTTAACTTGGCCCTATTCCATGAACCACTGACTATTCCCTATATCAAGGATAGGATCTCAAATATATACACAATTCTCTTACAAATGGACTTTAAAATCTAGCTTAGAAGTTGCTTGCCGTCATCACTCATCCCCAAACAAAACAATGGTCTTACTCTGTCTAAGAAGGGTAATCTCTTAACACAGCTGGGCAGCTTAAAAAGGGCTCCAGTGTTGGGGGAACCAGTCTATCTATATGAATCAATCTTTTAGATCCATAAGGCAACAGCTATCTCAGAAAGATCAATCTCATATTTAAATTTACTCATTTTTTTATCAACCAATAATCACTGAGCATCTATCTACTATGTGTCCAACACTGTTCTATGTGCAGGATATTCATCAGTACAAGATAGGTAAGTTCCCTACTGTACAAACCTTATATTCTGAGTTTCTATGCAGGGGGAAAAAAGAGGTGGGCATAATAAAGAATAATACCGGTTACAAGGAGGATAAAATAAGAAACCAAAGTAAAAAATTTTCAAATTAAATAATGTATACAAAATGCACATTAGGAGCGTATTTCTCTTACACAGTGGACTATACACATATATACTGCATTACTTAACTAGATAGATAAGCTGTACAGATATAGATTCATATCTACGTATTTAATCTGCCTAGTCTTTCTAAGACTAAACATCCCATGGTATTCACTGGCCCATAGTGAACAAAGGAAATAGTATCACATTTTCAAAATAATAGATTACTCATAAAAGTAAAATTTTATATGCTTAATAAGTAGGCATTTTTATTATAGATGCTTTATAAGCCAATTACTAAATATAATTAACAAACAGAATCAGTAAAATGTTCTAAATGAACTTTTAAAATATTCATCAGTTTCACTTGACAATATATATACATACACTATGCACTCATCTGCCCTGAATCTTAACTATGCAAATTGCAACTAAATTCCCTATATAAATAAATACATATAAAGCAAATAGTCCAATGACTATAATTACTTATATTCATAATTATTACTTATAATAAACAACAAATTTTACATGTGGCCTATTACTATTTTCAATATGGTTTATACCCCTTCTAAACTGTATTTAGAATCACCTGGTTTTTTTGGTCAATTGTCTCTCACACAAATGTGGTAGATAATATAAACTTCTAAAAGATAATTTATTACTGTTATGTTAAATATCAATTCATATTCCAAAAAAGAATGTTATATTTCAAAATGCACGAGTAAAGCTCACTTTTATTGTTAATGCATCCATACACATTTGTATACATGACTTCATAAATATGCCACTGTATTCAAAAAATACACCTTCTTAAAGACATTTAAATTGGCAGAAACGCTTTTTAAGAAGCATACAATTAATCTGTGATCATGACAGGTATATGCAGACTAGAGAATTAATGAAAAGCAAAGCATCTTAAACTAACAGGTTTTAAATGTTATCAATTTGATTTTTCAAGAAATACATGTCATTTATTTTCAAAATGGAATGATAGCAATACGTTCTAGAGTCTATCAATTGTATTTAAAATAAGACACTCATAACTTTCAAATACTGCTTTTACTAGTCGTCACTTGTCATTAAATGTAACTGTATATTTGAGAGCTTTCTAATAATAGCTTTTAATTAAACCAAGGACTGTTAGAGGGTTTCCAGTTGCCCTTTGAAGTTCTTAATTATTACTTGTATCCAGCCTTTTATGGTACACTTAAGGTTAAATTAAAAAATTTAAATATACCTTGAAAAGAAATATGAAGACTTTTGCCTATTTTAATTAAATCTCTGAATTTCAGGATTTGAAAATAATAACATATGTTTTGATTTTTTTTCATGGCCGGATGGTAAAATGTTCGCTATATTAAACAACAACAAAAAAATGGTAGCTTTTTATGGGACTAATCGCTAAGCAGATGCATGTAAATGAGCTATTTTCTATGCATGGCTTCCAAAAGTGCTAATTAAATAGTTGGTATTCAAGACTATGCTCGCTCATTGTTTAGTGACACACAAATCCAGCGATGTGTGCCAGCAGACATTTTAAGTTGAATGTTTTCTCCTCTACGGCCTTTGTCATGAAATGGTGGCACCATGATGAGAACACTAGTGTAAGCAAAACATTGAAATATGCTTTAATAATGTTTTAACCATGTAGTGACACTAGTCTAGTTTTCTAATGAATTTTTAATTTCTTTTTTCTTATAAGGGTGGTATGAGTTATCGCTGATGCATATTAAATCATATACATGAGTCATTTTCTCTAAATTTGCATAAAATGGCTAAATGCTAATGCACCAAATGGAGCTTACTATATGAGGTACAGCAAATATTCCCTTGAAGATTTTCTGCAATCAATCTCCTGTATTTCATTAGCAACCAGATAAGGTGTGGTCTGCAGAATAAAAAAGAAAAGTGTGTAGCTCATGAACTTACGAGGCTTCAGACGATTTCTACATGGTGATTAGAGTGGATTCTGCAATTAGAATTTATGTAGGTAAAACACACATGCACGCTTCTTTTAAAGGCACAGTGCAACAAGAGTTCTGAATACAGCCTTGCAGTGCTAAACAATGAAAAGGCACCATTCGGTTATTGTGATTTTCTATAGCTATAATTAAATGAAGGATAGCCATACATTAAATCTAGTATCACTTGACTGTGTAACCCTTAGTCAAATTTTATAACTCAAGATTACAATTTCCCAACTATGTTTATAAAATAACTTTAAAAAATACCCATGGGTAAAATGTTTTTGTTTGCTAACTTTTCCCTTTTTCCTTGTCCAGGAATGGTGAGGAATTTTCTACACTAATGTTTAACATATAAACATGATTTCTTCTGTCAACAAAATACCCCTACTGAACTGGCATTAAGATCACATGCCACAAAAACTGCATCAGGGTGATAGTATTATCGGGCAAACCACAGATATTTCCTTGAAGGATAAACTCACTGCTAACTCACTCTACTCATTAGCCTTTTTCTCATCTCTCCATATTTTCACCATCTGGGATATTTTTTAACCCGGTACAGAAAGAATTGGGGAAGGGGATGGCTATTTAAAAATAAACGTATGCTTTACCCTACAGTTATTTTGAATTAGTCTTGATAAATAATTAAGGAATGCATAATATATTATATAGATGCCATGGTCTTAAGAATTTGAGTGGTATTTCAAGTACAATTATAGTCATTTATTTATCAGTAGAAAATTTACATAATCACACTTCAAAATCCAGTGGACTGGAGAGATATCAGAAAGACACCCATGAATGTGGTAATGACTCTGAGCATTAGATTAAGTTAATAATGTATTGATGCACATGATATTCTATCTACCACTGCAGTATTTGATCACTTAAAATGATAAAAGCATAAATATTTTTCTCTTTTCAAACTGCACTTTACACAGAAGGGCCTCTTTATGGCATAAAATGCAATTTGACAAATCAAAATTAGACAATCTCTAATAAAATGGAGCTAGTTAAATTTAACTTAAATACAGCCAGATTTCTATTTCTATTGGCTAAGAAAATAATTTTGCCTTAATAATAATTATTGGTTAACCAAAAACATTGTTCACATCATACATTTTGAACTGACAATATAGACCTTAAGGCTGAAGTCCAGAAAAATGACAGAAATTCAGGTTTTCTCCTTTTGTCAGTGAGCACAGCGTGCAAACAGAGGGATTACCTATTGGAAAGGTAGCTTTCTGTTAGCTCAGTCATGCTATGGATTCTTCCTTAGTCCATCTGAGACAAATTTGGCCAAAATATATGCAGTATTTGTACTGTGCCGTTTGAATCACTGGCGTCCCATGTCTATTTGCAAACTCAAATTTTAGACTATAATTGAGCATGGGTCTTTAGTGTGAAAATCTAAGCTACTCAACAATTTCTAACCTTATTTGGGGAGAGCTAAACTTTTTATTTTTTAAATATAAAAAAATTAATAAATCTAAGTATCCACAAATTGTCGTAAGAGTTACCTTATATGACAAGGCAAATATAAATTTATTGGTGAATTCCTACTTCCTTGCTGTCTAGGCGTTTTCACCACCATAAACACTCAAGAGGCATATACTACAAACTAAAGATGAAGACCTATCAAATTATTTTTCTTCCTTTCTTTTCAAACCCACTTGCCATGAATGAGTCATGGTGATAACTTCATATTTAAAGCTCCTAAACAGTTTTCAAGCTATTCCACAGACTGTTCAACATCCTCATCTTCAAACTCCCGTCAGCCAATGCTAACTTAACTTTGTATATAGATTATATATTTCAAGGATAATTCAATACATTAAAATAATATATATTGAGCAGCTACTATGTACAAACTATGTGCTTTCTAAAAATAAGGCTTAAAATCCATGATTTGAGTTCCTCTCAAAGACTATTAAATTCATGCAACAGTTTCAGATACCTTCATAATTCTCACTGAATTAAAAATAAGAACTAAGTACACTTCTATTATTACTATACAAGAGACCTGGCCCCGACAGGAAGTAAGTCCATGGATTCTGAATTTCAATGATATTAAATCTATTATTGTCTTCACGAAGGCCTTGCCTCCAAAGAAATTATAGGAAGTTTTTTTCATTACAGCAGGTTTGATAAATACATAAATTAATTATATTTGAGATATTTATTCAGTGAAAATATTTCTTAATCATACTTGTTAGAAATTCTTCCATTCCAGTAAATCTCACTATATCTGTGTGTGTGTATTGGGGGGAGGGGTTATATATGTACATAGATTTTTTTTTTTTTCTCTGAAAGACAAAGATTTAAGAGACATCCTGTGCAATATTCTGCAAGTCATTTTTCACGGACAGATTGAGAAGTGTTTATTTATTAATATTTTTTACACACATCTCTTTTCCCAAGTGGTTTATTTACAGGTTTTCACCAATTATTAAAGTGATTAGTATCTATAGTTATTTCCAAATCTCCCACTAGCAATTAAGACATAAACATTTTAACCTTGTCAAGTTTGAATTTGAAACTAAACAAAAACAAAAACCTCCAAGAGCCAGGTTGCAGTTAAAATTCTTCTGTAGCTTGTTTTCCCAGGGCCAGTTACTATTAAAAGAAACTCAGAGAACACAAGAAATCCGTCAGACAGCTACTTAGTGACAGAACCAAATGAATATTGTTATGTGAGTGTTTTAGTAACGCAGCATTTTGGAAGCATTTTCCCAAGATTATTTCTAATTGGCCCTGTCATAAAGTAGTCGCAAACTGCTTTACAACAATAATCAGTTTGAAACGAGTTGTTCAAGCCTATGACAGAAAGTTGTTAATAATATGCTTCGAAATTTACCTGTGAAATACTGAGCTTGACTACTTTTGAAAAAGAACTGAAAGTAAACGGCCTTTGTAATGCAAATCGATCGGCAGCAAAAAGCGACCACCTTAGGAATCCCTCACCCTCACCTGAGCTTGCAACAGACCTTGGTGCACCCACTGGTTAATGGAATCAAACCTGTTTCAAGATACAGGCAAGTGCCCTTCAGTGTCACTAAAGCACAGTCACTAAAGCACAGCCCGTGGGCTGTGGCGAGTCCGTATACACCAGGAAGCCTGGGCCCTAGTGCCGGTGCTTGTGCCCACCCAGCAGCAGGACCGCCCTC